>NC_052051.1:148986084-149586084 GCF_903992535.2 Arvicola amphibius
AGCTGTGACACTGTGGGACCCAGTGTATTTGGGCTCCTGTGGTATCTGTAGTCTTGGGTTTAGTTCTTCAGGGCACAGACATGGTTTTGTGTTCAAGGATCCAAAGATGTCTTTGGAAGATGATGATGCGTAGACCTATGCAATGCTTATGCGGGTAACTGCACGATACAGTGTAGCTTGCGAAAGCTATACCGGTTTGAAGACCGGGCAGTGTTGACCCCTGGCAGGGAGCTTGGAGGAGGAACAGAAATGACATTACGGAGAAACTGCTGCATTGTGATGAGTTCTTCCTAGTTGTGACATGCCCATTACTTCTCACAAAGGCGTTCAGCTCAACATTATCATTCGCATTTAGCAAATGAAGAATCGAGACTTGGGATGTTTAGGTTAGCTTGCTCGAGGTGGTGTACCTGGCAGGAAGCAATTAGGGGAGTGACAGAGCTAATTCCACAGCCTGTGTTTTATCTATTACACTGAAAATTGAGTGTTCAGGGTTGGAAGACAACCTTGGGCAAGGGAGTAGTAGTGGGACCAACACGGGCCAGGCTCAGTGATGATGCGTCCCTCCAGAAGAAGCGTGTGTGGAAGCAAGAGGAAATACGTCTAGTTAGGGAATCAAGTCTGTGGGAGTCATTGCAACACTCAGTTATTGCCTGGTTGGACCCTCCTCCCGATCATTGAATGCTGTTGTGTTTCAGGGGTGTCATGGTTTGAACTTCAACCTTAAAGGAACTTAGGAAGAAATAAACTACTAGATATCAAGAAGCAAAACTTAACATTTCAGTCCAGCACCACACTGGATGACTTTTAAAAATCACCACCACCACCACCACCACCACCACCGCCACCACCACCACCACCACCACGACCACCACCATCATCATCACCGGTTTATATGTAAAGTCCAGGGGAGTCAGTTCTCTCCTTCCACCCATGGCTCCAGAGATCAAACCCAGGCATCAGGATTGCATGGTAAGCGCTTTTACTCACTGAGCCATCTTGTTAGCCCTGGAATGATTTTGGTCATTAGCCAATATCTCTTTCATATAGTGTTTTGAGAAATTAATTTTGGAATCACATCAAGCCCTGTGGTAAAGATAGAACTACCAGCACAAAGAAAATCAGGCTACTAAATTCAGGAGTTAAGACACCACAGAAGTTTGTTTGTGTTTTATGATTTGCAGAGGGAAAATCCTGTTTCCGCTCTGTGAAATCACATCACTTACTATCATTGCCAAAGCCCATGGCAGAGGGTAAGCATCGCTTTCTCACGGGAGCTGTGCTGGGTGGTGTGGACCCAGCGGTGTGTACTGTTGGGGTAGAGAGTTGACAGGAGCAAAGGAGTCAATCTGAGGAACAGTAAATCTTGCACATAGTGATCAGGATTTAGATGTGGCATAGAGATTCAAGGACCCCATCCCAAGGTCCCAGTTTGCATACGCTCCCTCCACTAGATTTATGTCGTCTTTGTATTCTCAAGGTTTCTCTGTCCTAGAACTGTTGAAAATAAAACAAACCACTTAAGAAAACATGCTGGTCTGCTACTTTTCTGATGGTCTCTAACCTTTGTTAATCTATCTCAGTGAAAGATGTAGAATATCTGCATCTCACCTAATGAGATCATGCTCATGTTCGGCTGTGTGTGTGTGTGTGTGTGTGTGTGTGTGTGTGTGTGTTTTGCCAGGGAATAGGGATAGAAAGGTTGTAAAGTGAATTATTTGATAAAATAATATTCTCTGTACAGTGTAGAAACCTGATTATGCTCTGCTCTCCCTCCTTAGTTTTGCGGCAGCTCCACATTCCTTTCGGTTCTGATGCACCAGACTTGGCCACCTTGCAGAGAGCACCTATTTGCAGAAGTCATTAAAAGCCATTGTTTAACTAAAGGCTTTTCTTCTCCTTCCTTACAATTTTCCAGCCCTGCATTTGTGAAGACCTGACTCAGCAGCTTTCTATTTTGGGCATTTGTTACCTCTTCTCAGATTCTGGGCTGCAGTTCCTCACTCCCTACTCTTCTCTCACAAATAGCAAGTACCTAGACTTTGGCTCCAGATCTGAAGGGCTCACTCCACACAAGGACAGGACTTTCTAGGAGGCCTCTGCCCTGTCATTGGTAACCTGTGAACTGAGTTCTCCTTCTTGCCTGGTGAACAAATTAACATTTTCACCATAAAAAAATTGTTGCGTTCCTTTGGGAAATAGCCATTTGCCAGGGTGGTAAAACATTTGAATAAAACACATACATTCTCATTCTCTTTCTCACATGTAAACATATTTACACATACATATTCATATTCTCTCTCACATGTATACATAGTTACACATATACATATATTCATATTCTCTCTTTCTCTCTCTCCCTCCCTTTCTCCCTCTCTCTTCTTGGGATTATAAGCAGAAAGCTCTCAGCCCAGTCTGTCTTGAAGCCCAGAACTCAAAAAATATTATTGACTATGACTAATATTATAATTATCATGCTCAGAAGGAAAACATAGCCCTGAACCTTGTTGTCACGCTCCAGGACGAGAAAGGTCTCTTACTTAGTGTAGTGACCCTGCCTGCTGGTTCCCATGCTCCGTCCTTCACACACACGGCACATTGAGAGTCTGTTCATTCTTGGGATGTGTGCAAAATTCCAATTCCTGTCAGGAGAATTTATGTGTGGTTTTAGAGGGGATAATCGACCAGTTAGTATGTGCGTGCTGATTTTATACACATACGCAGGGCCGTTTACAGCACACATTATAACATCTTCAGTCTCTGCCAAGAATGCGTATTTCTTAGCCCCGTGCATTTGCATATTATGGGTTCATAATTCCAAATAGCTGTAAAGATCTCTAAGGAAAATGTAGTCACTGTACTCCGATGCTCTAAATCTCAATAGAGTCCTAGAACCTGGCTAATTTTTGCCCCTTGCTAATGTGCCAACCTTATAATTTTTTCACTCCTGCACATACACACAAATCTCTGACTTTATCCTACTTCTAAGCAGAGATTTAATAGCTGGGAGCTGAGTTATGCTGCCTATTCCCCAGACTTCATTACCTTTCCAAAATATATCATACACACGGCACAATGTACTATAGCCTCATTATAGATGATTAAAAAGAAAAGATTTGTCAAAATAAATGAACCAACGGATCTGATCTTCCCCTGATGGGATCCCTGGCTCTCCTCCCCCACCTCCACCTTGAGTCATGGTCCCAGTGTTTGGCTGAGCTCAGCCCTGTGATGACACAGACAGCAGCTCAGAAATTGCTCCTGCAAGCTGCTATCCCTAGAAAACTCAGCCACCCACCCCCATGCCCCTAATCAATTGCTGGAGCATTTTCTATCGGCAGGCGTGTTTGATTTGAAAAGCAGGAGGAAAAGAAACTTCGGGAACTTTTCTTCCCCCTCCACAGGTTCGAGGTCCCTGGATTCAGAAAATGATCAGGTAGAGAGGTTTTCTTTTTGAAAGATTTGAAGCTGTAAGACGGCTCCACCCTAGTTGGGGGTTAGGGAGAACTGGATGGTGAAGCCATGGAAGTTTTCAAGAGCAATGGTCTTGGTGGAAATACTGCCAAAACCACCGTGGAGTTGCTAGTCTGGAGGCTGCTGGGCTGGAGCTGGCCAGGGCGGGGGAGCAGGCACCAGTGGCTTCGTTGTGTGGTTAGCTTTGCCCAACCTTGTGATGCTGAATTTTAAAGTGCGTGCTGCAAGGAGCTCTCTGGAGGCCAATAATCATCCTTACAGGCATCCGAGAGGCTCTCTGGGCTACCCGAGGGTGAGGGATGCTCATGGCAGTGGATGAAGGCCCAGCCAGTCTTGATTCAGGAGCCTGAGGTTGCCGAACCCATACCTTTTGGGTTCTGCCCTCTGTGGTTTACTTCATTCAGGGGGCATTTGCTTTAGGGATGCGTGTTCATGGGTGTGTGCATGCACATGGCGGTGCGATGTTTCTGTAGGTAGTTTTGACTGGAAGCTTAGTCAGAGAAGAATCAAATGAAATCTGTATATTAAAGATAAATGCACTCGTTTTTTTGTCAAAAAAAATCAGCTCTGTAGTGCTGGGGTTTGAATGCAAGATCTGTGCTAGCTCAGCAAATCTTACTGCATCACTATATCCTCAGGATCACAAATTGCTTCCCCCCCTTTTTTCTCTTTCCTTTCCCCACTCTCCCCTTCTTCCTTTTATTGAAAAAAATATTTATTTTATATGTATGGTTGTTTGGCCTGCCTGTGTATCTGTGTGTTACATGTGTGCCTGGTGGCCAGGGAGGCCACAAAAACCGATCCCTGGGACTTGAATTACAGGTGACTGTGAGCCACTATGTGAGTGCCAGGAATTGAACCTGGGTCCTCTTCATGAAGCGGTCTTAACCACTGAACCATCTCCCTAGCCCCCCTTCCTTTTTTCCCCTCACCCTCTTCTCCCCTTCCCTTGCTTTTCTTCCCTTTACGTATTTTGAGGCTAGGTTTTACTATGTAGCCTAGTCTCTCTTGAATTCCCAATCCTCCTGCCTCAGACTCCCAAGGGCTGGGATTTTAGACATGTACACTTACACCTAGCAAACTTGAGCAGTTGGAGGAGTTTTATTGACGTATAATTCTCCTGTGCTAGGATTCATTGTGTTTTAGGGTTGCAATCCACTGGCTAACTTTGCATTCAACGAGAGTTGAATTAATGAATAGCGAGGAGCACAGGGCGTAAACCCAAGGCTGTAGAAAGGGAAACTAGAAGGGAACCCTGTTATTTCCAGCCCATGGCGGGGTGCTTCCTCTTTCTCTTGCCTGCAGGGGGAGCCACACCATCAGGATGTATGTCAAGGGACTTGCAGAGTGTGCCCTTTGGTCCCACCTAACTGGTGGAGCTCTTCTGTGCTCAGACAGCATATAGGTCATCCTTGGGTCATTACCAGTTCACAGGTACCAAGAGAGTGTTACATCAAAGGCACATTCATGAGCACATTTGGTCCAAACCTTTTCTTGTTTTCACTGTCAGTCCGTGGAAGCCATTGCTGGGCTCACCCCAGCCCACTCTCCATCATCGGCATAGCAGCTATGGCCCTAGAGCAGACCAGGAACATTCACTCCAGCAGGGGATCCAGGTCTCCTGACTGTGCATCTCTGGAATGACCTGATGTGAGGACAAGAGGAAGTGGACAATGTAGTGGTCACTAAAGGCCATCTTCTCCCCTTTATGGGTGGATGGTAGGCTGATTACCTGGCCTAGCTCCAGAGCTGTCTTTCTATACTGCAAGTGTTCTTGGTGAAGACTTAGTGCTAGAGCAGAGTGGAACTCCAGGGAAGACCTCTGAACACTGGCCTTTGATTGAAAAGAAGCCCTTTATCCCACCCGATAACTCTAAGAAATCAAGACACTAGAGAAAAACAACCCCCACTGCAACTGGTCTTCTGTTTGAAAACCACTATTTAAAATCCTGCTTGTATTCTATCGGGGCGTGCATTGTGTGTTGGTTTGAAAGTTCTGAAAATAACAATAAAACAACTATATTTGGAGATTGATTTTTTTTTAAAAAGGGTGTTTCATTTTTAAGCATTCAAAGCTAAAAAAAAAAAAAAAAAAAAAAAAAAAAAACAGCGAAGACCCAGATTGCTTGTAGCTACAAGTACTTATTATACAAACCATGTGTTGTGGGAAGGGAAGCTCTCACGCGTTGAGAGGGGGACAGTCGTCCCTCTGATTCCAGGGACTGTGGTATGGTAGAGAATTCATCTGGCTGGGGGCTGGCTTGTAAGGCTATTCCTTTCAGCCTTTGCCAGCTGCTGTGGGGTAGAAAGCCAAGTTATCGTGGGAGCCGAGAGCTGCAGAGGGAGGGGGGGGGCAAGTGGCAGACACAGGTGAAGAGCACCTGGGCAGTTAGAGCTGTGCCACTGACCAGATGTGAGGGCTTAACACTTAAAGGAGATGCCTGTCGGGCTGTCAGTCAATCCCAGAGTCTTGCTGATCCTCTGCAGCAGTCATTCTCAACCTGTGGGTTGCGACCCCCTTGGGGTTGAATAACCCTTTCACAGGGTCGCGTATCAGATATTTACATTACAATTCATATCAGTAGCAAAATTACAGTTGTGAAGTAGCAATGAAATAATTTTGTGGTTGGGGGGGGGGGGTCACCACAGTGTGAGGAACTGTGTTTAAGGGTCGCAGCGTTAGGAAGACTGAGAACCACCGCTCTACAGGCTGGGGAGCTGTTCTAAGCAGGGCTCACTCTAGATCAGCAGGGTCAGGATCCTCTGGGAACTCGTGAGAGATCATCTGAGTCAGAAGCCCTGGGTTGGGCTCTCCTGTTGCTTAGCAAGCCTTCAGGGAGAGGTGTGTGATGGAGTCAGGTGGGGGAAGCCTAACTGTGGAAATAAGGAGTGTGCTTAGGGAAGAGCCCTGCTCCTGCGCTGGCTTTGTGAACATGGGGATCTGTTAAGCCAGATCTGGTTAATTTAGTGGCGTTTTATTATTGGGTAGAAAGTAGAGTTGACTGATCTGTCTTTCACATGTGCGAGGAATTACAGTCAGCAAAGCAGAAGGGGGTTCTTAGAGCAACGTGAACGGGTTTGCTCCCTGGCCAAGGTCCTGTCCAGAACAGGAGGCAGAGCAGGTCCCTCCAGATGCCTGGTCCTCGTTTCTTTTGCTGAGCAAAGCAGGGTCACGATTAGCCCACTGTAGTGTTCTTGGGGACATTTGCACTGTGCCACGGTCACGCAGGGCCCGCAGCCCAGCAGGCTTGTACTTAGAGCATGTCTGCTCTGTTGCCTGAGTCCATCCTGAGGGCCCTGCCATCATGCTGTGGCAGTCACCCAGATGCTGTGGTTTTGTTTTTCTGGAACTAACCCCCCCCTAGAGGGAAGGGCTGAGGCTCCAGTGTTCCCACCTATATTTTAAGATGAGGAAATGGAAAATTTGGAGGTTTGAGCCATACAGCTGCTTATTAGCAGAAGCAGGGCAGCAGTGGGGTTTGTGGGGCCCCAGGGCTTTCTTATGCAGGCCGGAGTTTGTCCTTCTTCACATGTCCTGGACCCACAGCACAGGAAGGTGAACATGAAAGTTCTTAGCAGTAGCAAGAGCCAGAAGAAAGTTCTTTGTCAAATGCGAAGGCCCCAGGAATGAGGGACTCCTAGCTCCACTGGGTTGCCACTCTCATTTGCCTCTCTGTGCCTTGGTTTCCCTCAGTGGCTGGAGAGAAGAAGATGAATTTCTTTTGGAACCAGGCACATGGACAACAAGACAGAGACAGAACCAGCTGGGGCTGGAACCAGATACTGGGAATGGTGGAAGGGCAGCATCTTACTCTGCCAGAACAAGAAAGGTGGAGAGGCTGTCCTGGGTGGAGCTGAGGTTTGCTGTTTCCTGAAGACATCAGAAGGTTAAGGAGAGTCATGTGTGCGATTCTGGTTCTTCGACAAGCCAAGCAGTTGCTAAGACTGGCCTAAGAAATAGCTCTCAGAACGAGCTGGCTATGAGAGAGGTGGATTT
Source organism: Arvicola amphibius (assembly GCF_903992535.2). Classification (NCBI taxonomy): domain Eukaryota; kingdom Metazoa; phylum Chordata; class Mammalia; order Rodentia; family Cricetidae; genus Arvicola; species Arvicola amphibius. The sequence continues at coordinate 148,993,556 of NC_052051.1, forward strand.
CCTTCCGACTTCATTTCCATTCTGATTGTGGTGAATTATTATTAAATTATATTATATTATGTTAAAAAATTATTTAAGGGCCAGGCATGGCAGCATATACTTTTAATCCAAGTCCTTGGGCGGCAGAGGCAGGGACCTCTCTGTGAGCCTGGCCCTACTTAGTGAGACCCTGTCTCAAGAAAAAAAAGAGAGTGATTTAAAAACATGAAGCTCTTGTGCTGAGGATGTAGTTCAGTGGAGCAGCTTTTGCCTGGCATGCATAAGGCCTTGGTTCAATACCTAGCACTCCTGAAAGAAATGGTCTTTTTATTTTTCTTGGACTAAGTGTGATGGCTAGTTTCAGGTCAACTTGACACAAGCTAAAGTCATCTGAGAGGAGGGAACCTCAACTGAGAAAATGCGTCTGTAAGATCTGTCTGTAGGACTGTTTTTAATTAGTGACTGATGTGGGAGGGCCCGCCCACTGGGGGGTGGGGCCATCTCTCCGTGGGCAGTCCTGAGCTCTTTTAGAAAGCAGGCTGAGCAAGCCCTGAGGAACAAGCCAGTAAGCAGCACCCTCCATGGCCTCTGTATCAGCCTCTGTCTCCAGGTTCCTGCCCTGACTGCCTTTGATTATGAACTAAAATGTGGAAGCATAAGCCGAATAAACCCTGCCCTCCCTAAATTGCTTTGATCATGGTGTTTCATCATAGCAATAGTAACCCTGACTATGACACCAAGGAAATAAAATTCTGTGGAGATGTACAGAACTCTTCAAAAAGATGACCAAAATCATTTATTGAGAAAACAATGATATGGTTCTATAACAACATGTCTATGTGCAAAAGTATAATGAATATGAAAATATTGGAATTAAAATTTTCTTGTTTTAGCTTATCTATATGGATTTTCTTTTTGCTAGTGTAAACATCACTTTTCTAGTTAGACAGCATCTTTAGTGTATTCCCTTTAGTGTATGTGTCTGTGTGTATGCATGGAGGCTAGAGATCAATGCCATGCATCTTTTGCTATTGCTTTACACCTGAATTATTTATTTTTTATTTATCTGTGCACATGTGTGCCTGGTTGTCTGTAGGTACATCCTGTGCATGCAGGTACCCACATATGTCAGAAGAGTGTCAGGTGGTCTGGAACTGGAATTCCAGGTAGTTGTGAGCCTCCTTATACTGTGGGACAATGATCTTGTACCCTGTAAAGATTTATCAGTTGTATTGCTTTAATAAAATTCTGATTGGCCAGTAGCCAGGCAGGAAGTATAGGCGGGGTGACCAGGTAGGAAGTAGAGGCAGGGTGATGAGAACAGGAGAATTCTGGGAAGAGGAAAGAGTCAGTCTGCAGTTGTCACCCAGATACAGAGGAAACAAGATGAGAATGCCTCACTGATAAAAGGTACCAAGCTGTGTGGCTAACACAGACAAGAATTATGGGTTAATGTAAGATATAAGAGTTAATAAGAAGCCTGAGCTACTAGGCCAACCAGTTTATAATTAATGTAGACCTCTGTGTGTTTCTTTGGGACTGAAAGGCTGCAGGACTGGGCGGGATAGAAACCTCTGCCAACATCCTTATGTGGGTGCTGGGAATCAAACCAGGGTTCCCTGCAAGAACAGGAAGTCAGTAAATGCTCTTAACTACAGAGCCATCTCTCCCGTTCCTTCACTTTCTATTGTGAGACAGAACTTCTCATGGAACCTAGCCCTCACTGACTGAGTAGACTGGCTGGTCTGTGCATTCTGGGGGCTCTGCTCATCTCTGCACCCCTTGCATTAGGGTTACAGATGTACAAGACCATGCCTGACCCTTCTACATGAGTGTGAGATCTGAACTCCTTATTCTTCTTCTTTTAAACATTCATTTATTCAAATTTTATGTGTTTGGATGTTTGTCTGAATGAGCAACTCATGATTCCTGGTGACTATGAAGGCTAGGAGAGGCTACCCGAGCCCCTGGAACTGGAGTTACAGACAGTTGTGAGGTGCTGGATACAGAACCAAGGCCTTCTACAGAGCAACAAGTGCTTTTAACCACTGAGCCGTGTCTCCAGCCCTCACTCCTCCTTGCACAACAGACACTTTAGGGATGAAGCTCTCTCCCTAGCACCAGCTACCGTTTTTAATTAAAACACAGAAGAAGCACAGGCTTCTATAGACACTCCAGGATGCTTCTTCAGTAAGGGCACTTGGACCAGTGCTGCCCTTCATGAGGATGGTTGCAGTAGTTCTAATGCTGTGCTTCTCATGGGAAACTCCCAGTCCAGCTCAATGACTATAAGGCACCTCTCAATGTGGAGAAGGGATTCTAGAGACAGCTGATTTATTAATTTGTTTCAAAATTGTGTATCAAGTGCCCCACATTTCCAGGCCCTCTGCTGGCCTGTGCAAATGGCCTGGAGAATTACAGAGTTGGCCGAGTGCTTTTCATCTATGCTGTGTCCTGTTCAGGGTTGCTTCAATTCTTTGTTTTTCTTAAGGAAAGGCCTTACCGAAAGAGATGAGAACAACAGTGGGCTTCTACAGTAACAGATAGGCAGAGGTTAGGCCTGAGAAAGACCTGGATGGAGGTCGAGGCAGAGTCCATCCTTGGAAACCCCCACAGAAAGCCCTGCCCATCGTGACTGTTACCCGATGCTTTCCTGCACTAGGCGCTGGGCTGAGTACATCCACTTATTTTAGAGGCTACACTCTTCAAAGGCTAGAAAACAAGAGTCATGGACTCAGAGGACTTGGCTTTGGGTCACATATCAGATAGGAGTAGGATCCACAACCAGACCCTCGTGTTTCTATCTATGAGGCCCACTGTGTCTACGTCTACCTGTTCTCTTGTAGTAGGTGCTGCAGACTCCTGGAGGGTTTACAAGGCCCACACATGGGCAGACACTCACACACAGAGTATATGCACAAGTACACAAAGACATGGACGCGCACAGAAACATAGACACATGAAGAGTTCAAGGACTTTGAACATCATTATGAATTAATAACAAAAGCAGCCCAGCTTGCTTGCCATTCCCAGCTGAAGCCTTCACGTTAGTTAGACTGCAGGGCAATTATTTAGAAAGTGCGATGACTCAGGGTTGGGCTGAAGAAGAACTAAATTCAAAATAAAGACTTGTATGTGTCTGTGTGTGTGTGTGCGTGCACACACATGCACTGTGCACATGTACATTCATGTGTATGTGTGTGTGCATGTGCACATTACATGCATGTGCATGTGTGTGCAGTTAATCCTATAAACAGATGAGAGAACACACAATTTGAACTCTTTAAGAAAACAGTTTGTACGTTCTCCATGCATGTCTAAGAAAAAGTCCCTTTATCGCCACTTGTTCCAAATCAATTACACACCGGGAACTTCCGTGTCCAATGCACTGAGCTGCGCAAACCTCCTTCTTCCTGGTCCTATTTCTATGATACTATCAGTTGCCAGCTTAAATGAAATCAGGTCTTTTAAAATCAATTTAATAAGACAGTTTCTCTTGTGGATATTTCCCAGTATCAAAAGCAAAATGTACACCTCACCTTCTTTAAAAGCAAACAGATAAACAAACAAATAAACAAGAACCAGTCTAAACAACCCGTCTCTGGGCAGCAGCTCATTCTGTCCCTTTTGTATGCCCTGCACACTGTGAGGTGTTCCGGGAAAACCCATGCGAAAATGCTGAATACAGTTCCAGTCTTAGGGCCAGCCCCTCACCAGGAGAGGACATGTATCCATTGAAACACGATGAGTGCAAAGTGGCACTGGGATTAGGTGGCAGCTGTCCCTCCCCTGCTGAAGATGTCTGGAAGAGGGACAGCGGGGGGGGGGTGGCCATGGGGGTGAGGAGGGAGCTCTGGTGGCTTTGCAGCTGAAGTATTTTAAAGGGTGGCTGGGATTTCAACTGCAGGGAGGGAAGCAGGCTTATAAAATAAGCTAGCACAGCCAGTCAGACCACCGTGCAAGGGGGACGCCAAGCTTTTGGTCAAATAGCACTATTTGCTACATTCAGCCGGGGGCACTTCAGGTGACAGGGGCCTCAGACCTGTTCTCTCTTCTCATTGGTCTCCCTCTGGCTCACCTTCGTAGTTTCTCCGACTTGAGGAGAGATAGAGGCAAAGATGTAAGGAGGGCAAACGTTTTGGATTCCCTGAAGTTCAGGAAGAGAGTCACCGGAGAGGGCAGCTGGCTGTCAGGGTCGGAAGTGAGTGGGGCAGTAAGCTGTGACTTTCAGGGGACACTATTTTCTAGTGTTCTCAGCTTCAACCTCTAGCTAGCAATAAAGCCTCATTTACTTTGAACATCTGTTACGATGGAGACTGGCTTGCTGGGCGAATGAAGGACATTTCCCCCTGACCTCTCCAACCCTAGGGCCCCCAGGAGGAATGGAATGCTGTTTAGTGCATTGTGGGTAAAAAAAAAAATAACCTATAGTGCAGCAGTTCTCAACCTGTGGGTCTCGACCCCCTTGGGGTTGCATATCGATACCCTCACGTAAGGTATTTGCATTATTACTCATAACAGCAGCAAAATCACAGTTGTAAAGTAGTAACAAAAATTCTTTTATGGCTGGGGTCACCACAATGAGGAATGGCTGGGGGCACCACAATGAGGAACGGTATTAAAGGTTCGCACCATTAGGAAGGTTGAGAACAGCTGCTCTAGAGCATTCAGACTTCTGGCCTCCACATCACTCCACCCATCCTTGACTAGGCTTTGACTGCCATTGACTGCCATTTGGTCCCATCGTTTCTGACCTTTGCACCCCACCTCAGCAAGTTAACTGTTCTGGAACATACCATGATAGTTCATGTCCCTGTCGAGTGCTGCTCATGACAGTCCTTTGATTTTCTGTTTTATTTCACTTCTGCAAAAATCCGATCCATTCTTTAGAAATCAGTGTGGTGGCCTCTGCCTACTCTGAGAAGTCTTCCTGGATGGCACCTCAGGGACTGAGTACTCAAGCATCAGGGTGGGCCAAAAGGAGAGGGAACACAGAGCAGCATCTCCATGTTCTACACTGGGGAATGTTTGGAAGACCTGGCAGAGATTCGGGGCCACCAGGAATTGTGGAGATTGAGGTGTGGGGGGAAGGACAACAGAGGCTCTGTTGTCTGGTAAGAGAATAACATACACAGAATCAAAGCAAAGAAGCCTGGAATTTCCTTTCAATTACTTCTGGTTGTTGGTCTTGCTTTCTTACAGAGACTGGGTGATACATAGCCCCTGAATTTATGGAGGCTGCCAATTACTTCCTCCCACAGCACATTGGTGCCCAGGCCAGTCTTCCACCATCTTGTTTATAAGGTTGTTTGTATATATTTCCTTCTAGCCTATGACTGGAATATTCCAGAACATCTCTGATTTATGGCTTGAAAACATGGTTCACGTGGGTGAACCTGGGCTCTGCGGCTTAGTTTGTTTCCACACCACACAAGTATTAGGCTTTTTTTGTATCTGCCATGCCAGGGTGGGTGAGGATTTGTTAAATGGACAGAAGGGGCAGGCTTCCAGTCCCAAGTCCCCTTGGGTTTTGAGCTAGTACATTGCTTCTCCTGTGGACTCCGTCTGTGTGCAGAAGCTTCCTTGTTGGTGGGGAGGGCAGGTTTTCCTCAACAGTAGCACTGGTGGTCCCTGGGAGGATGGGGAAGGCCCCTCATCAGATTGGATCTGCAGCATGTTCAAAAGAGAGGAGCCTATTATGGGTGAACATCTCTTCCTGATTGCAGCCTTGGTGGGTGAGAGGGTGGAAGAAGAAAGACGGACGGGTGGGGGTCTGGCCCCTTACACATCCACCGCTGCTCCTAGTTTCTATAACTAACCCACAAGGGATTAAAAAGACTGTATCAGAGAGGATGGAGGGAGAATGTCTCTTGCAGGAATCAGGGCAACTGAGAAGAGGACTCTAAGGGAGCTTTGTTGAGACATGTGGGCCATGTGTCTATCCTATTGGCTGCCTGTAGCTAACTAGTGATCTGGCAAGAAGCAAGAAGCCAGCCAGCCACACTGTGTGTGCTGGAAACCACAATCACAATTCTGCAAATATCCAGTTTCCTGTGAGTTTCCGAGCTGCTCATTGAAGAGGCTAAGGAGCCTCCCGTGTACTTTACTTCCCTGGGCATAACCAACTGGCCTTATTGCTTCCCCTCCTTGGTCTGTGCATTTCTGTCAGATCTGCCTCTGGGCAGGCTAGGTTATACCCACTTCACTAGCACATATATGTCGACTTACATTAGTGGGGTGACTCTTCATGGTGTCATATCCCCTCTCTGGCCACACCCTATGACAGGGTTTCAAAACCAGCAGGCCAGGACGGTAACTCAAGAGTTCTAATCCAGTGATCCCAACAAGCCTCTGCAGAAGTCACAGACATCTTCATTGTCACATGGCACAGGGCTCTGCTGATAGGCTAGGCCTTCACTGTCTTTCCAAACGGAAAATGTGGACTCCAAGGTGAAAGAGATCTGTCACCCAGAAAGGAGCAAAGGCAGAATGAAGTAGCTACTAAATACACAACCAGCTCCCAGTGCTCCAACTTCGTTATTATAGACTCATTTAGCCAAGGATTTGGATGCCTTTGGGTGCCTCAGCCGTGAGGCGAGGCTGTCCCCAGTACCACGATTCAGCGAAATAACCCCTGCTTCTTTCTACCCGTCATGACTTCCAGCTTCATCCTACTGCTCCACCTCCATTTCTGCTGCTCTGATTTAGGTCTCTGTAGTGTGAAATGTGCCCATGCACAGAACCCCTCCTAGCCATGACCTCTAACATTGCTCACTTCTCAGGGTATCTTTCATATACGGATGCTCAAGGTCCAGACTCTATCACAGCCACGAGTCCTTTTAAGTGTACAATTAAATATGTGTAATGGGAACACTTAAATGCTTAGTTAAATATGCACCTAATTATAGACAACCCAAACATCTGAAGGTATAAAAAAGAAAGGACGTGCAAAGTATTCTGCTAACCTTAAGTCCCATTGTTTTAAAAAAGATCACAACTGCCGGGCGGTGGTGGCGCACGCCTTTAATCCCAGCACTCGGGAGGCAGAGGCAGGCGGATCTCTGTGAGTTCGAGACCAGCCTGGTCTACAAGAGCTAGTTCCAGGACAGGCTCTAAAGCTGCAGAGAAACCCTGTCTCGAAAAAACAAACAAAAAACAAAACAAAACAAAACAAAAAGATCACAACTTAATTTTCTACTGAAGTTTTTGTTTGGGAGGGACTGGGAATGGACTCGTCTTTGGAAACTGAGATGATGTCACCTGGCCTGGCTAAGGCAACAAGGAAACGGGACTGAGCGGCAGCTCCTGTTAGGCAGACCACAGCATGCACCTGCCCCTCATCATCACCTCCATCAAGGTGCGAGATACGCCTTGAGAATTTCGGGGAAATGAAGGTTCACTTTTGGTCTGCTGCACCTGTTTTATTGTTTGGATAATTTCTAAGTTTCTAAACCTTGCCATTCCAGGGGTTCCTGGTGTAGACGGTCTTAACCGGCTGTGCACACGGCTAGATCTGTGCATTCTGCTGGGCACCTGTACAATACTGACAGGGATGCTCCGAGGCTGATGGTGGAACTTTTGAATTATTTTGTTGCACTTTCTGCATTATTCATTTCTTACTCTTTTGTGGTTTGGATTATAATAAGTAGACTTTTTTTTTTTTAAAGTGAAGAATCTTTAGGTTCCTCTTATGTAGGAACAAGTGTCATTACCGAGGATATGTGACATTAGGTGGTGGATTCTGAAGGGGTGTTCTAATAGTAGTTGTCAATGACTTCACTTCCATTGTTTTAAGAGATTTATAGACTCTCTTACTATGAAAAACAGTAAAAAGAACTATAGCTCAGGGAAGTTAGGCAATGAGAATAGCTTGGCTTCCTTGCTGTAATCTCTCACCTTTTAGTAATTTTTAGCTAATGGTTTTACAAATTTATAAAAAATATACTTCGCTTTTCTTCCCATTTGCCTCTTAGGAAGTAACTATTTTAAAAAATTCTTGCTCATATGGCCAGCAGTAATTGGACTCAGGTGTTATTAATAACAGTTTAAAAAGGACATGAAGTTGGGAGGGAAAAGGGGTGGGGGCCTGGGAGGAGCTGGAGAAGGGTAGTGGTGGATGAATATGCTCAACATACTCAAAATATGTTGTATGGATGAGTGTAGTGCACGCCTTTGATCCTAGCACCTAGGAGGCAGAGACAGTCAGATCGCTGAGTTGGAGGCCAGTCTGGTCTACATAGTGGGTTCTAGGCCAGCCAGGGCTACATAGTGAGACCCTGTCCCAAAATGGAGCAGACAAACAAACAAAAAATACATTGGATACATGTGTGACACTTTCAAAGAATAAATACAAATATTATTAAAAGACTCTTGCTCCTAAATTTTTATACTCACATCTCTTTTTAAAATTCTTGATTTTTTTTTTCTGTTTTAGACACTGTCCTTTGGTTTTCCCACTAGTGGAAGGGTGAAAATCCAATTCAGTCTTTGCCCCTGCCCTCCCTCACACACTATAATACAGACGTACATTTATCAGACACATTTTTGTTCCCTTAGACTCCCTGCTCCCCTGTGAATGCATAATGCATTTGTTTAAATTGTAATGTGACTCGCATTCCTATGGGGAGAGCAGCAAACAGACAGGACGCATTGCTGTGTGATCAGCGTGGCTAGGGGCATGGGAAGCCGTTACTTCCAAGCAGAGGCTTAGGAGGCAGTAGGTCTAGTTAACTCTTTCCTTCAGCCAGAACATAAAAATGAAAATGTCCCAACACAGCGACTGAACCTTCTGCCTATGTCTTACAGTGAGTAAGTCCTGCAGGATAGCCGCAGCTGGTGCAGAGCTGTGTGCTGGGCTAACACGAACAAGAAAGAACATTTTTTTTCCTTGTAATCTGTTGAGATTTTTGTTTTTGCGCTGTACCCTAGCAAAAACCGACATATTACTGCCCCTCTCGCCTCCCAAAATATTTATGCTGTAGACATCCAGTGTTTACTTGTGACTGTGGACATGTTCTCAAGGGAGTTAACCTAACGTCACCCCAAGGCTGGCGCTGCATTGGAAGAGCCATTGTTTTCTCTAGAGTTGATTGTAGCTTGTATCTAATTATGATGCCACCATTATCACGCAGAACATTATTTGAATCTCTCCTGTGCTGGATCTTCTGTTCCTTACATCCCATGGCTTCTTTTCTTTCTGCCTTCCCCAGATATCTTCCCCAGACATGTCCAATCTCTGGTTATTCATGGGCTGCATAATGTCATATCATATCAAAAGGCTGGATGATTCTCAGTCTAAGACAGAGTATATGAGACAGGTTATTTGAAACTTTGGATGTCTGTAAGTTTCTTTATTCTACCATTATGTTTGACAGTTTAACTGGACATAGAATTCTACTTTGGAGACAATTTTTTTGTTTTGTTTTTGATTATTTTATTTAAATTTTTATACAATATATTTTGATCATCTTCTTCCCTTCCCCCAATCCTCCCCATCTTCTCTACCTTCCTACTCACTATGACAAAGTGTTATTATGCAGCTCTAGCTGGCCTAGAGCTCTAGAGATCGGCTGATCTCAAACCAGAGGTCCGTTCGCTGTTGCCTCCCCGGTGCTGGGGTGTAAAAAGGTACACACCAACCTGTCTGCCTTTCCTTTAGTCTTCAAGGCATTTTGTCCTCTTTTAGATCTTACTAGTGATCACTGGTGAGTTTGAAACTGTTCTTGTATTTGATCTTTTTTTGTACATAGCCTATTTTCCCTCTTTGTAAGGTTGTAGGGCTTTTAAAAAAATAATTTATTTTAAAGGTTAACTTACCACTTATTTTCTATGTATGTGTGGTGCCTGAGTATGTATATGTACATCATATGCATGCTAGTACCTGTGGAGACCAGAAGAGGATGTTGAATCCCCTGGAACTGGAGTTACAGATGGTTGTGAGTCACCCTATGTGGGTGCTGGGAACTGAATCCAATTCCTTTTCTAGATCTCTCAACCTCTCAGCCATCTCTCCAGCCCATAGAAATAGTTGACTTTAGACCATGTGACAGAATCATTATGATTTTCCATAGTTCTTCAATGCTTCCTACACAGTAGTCCTGTTGGCATTTTACATTAATCTTCACAGTAAATTCATCAATGTGGACATTATTGCTAATTACATTTTTTCTCAGAATTCAGAGTTTCTCAGAAACTCAGAATTTATCCGTTTTCTTTAGTGTTCTTCCCAAGTTCAGGGTTCATGCAGGGTGCCACATTACAGTTAGTCTTCCCGTCTCATCAAATCGCTCTTGGTTTGTGACAGTTGCTGCTTCTCCTTATTTTACAGATTGCAATGATTTTGGAACCTATCTGATGTTTTTTCATGACTAGACTGGAGTGATATGTATTAGGGATGGTGATCATAGGATCATAGTGACATTTTCATCATTCAACAGCAAGGTAACACATGTCAGTAAAATTCCCCAGTTATACCTTCACCTTGGTCACCTGCCAGGTTCTGCCTCTATAAATAAAGTTATTCCTGTTTTCCTCCCTTTTATTACCTTGTCTTGGAAAAGACTCTTTACATGAACCACACTTAAGTAATTGGAGTTGGGCTTTGTTGTCTGCAGGAGGTACCCTCTGTACAAAGTATTTGCCTTCTTCTCAATGGGACATTTGTCTAAGTTGTCCTCATTTTTCAATTCCTTGTTTATTTATTTAGTTATTTATGTTACTATGTGCTCATGAATACTCATTTTTGTTTTAGATTATAAAAATATACTGTCTTGAAACTTTGCTTGTTCTGTGTTGGCCACTAGTAGCTCTGTCTATTGGCTCCCGTCTTGCGTGTTCAGGCTTTTCATTGTCTGGTACCACAAGTGTCCAGGCTCATCTCGTATATTTTCTGTTCTTGTCCTGGAACCAGCCATTCCTCTAAGAAATTTGTCTTGGAAACAAAGACACAACCTGTGTTAGTTGTCACTGGGGTGCTTCTAGACGTTCAGATTGCAGAGATAAGAATACGTGTGTGTGCACACTGATCCTTCTGTACACTATATCTGTGAGAGCTTCTGTGTGCAGTGCCTGCTAATGGAGTTCCTCCGTCTCTAATTCATTATCACAACACTTTGCTCATCTGTATAACTGTCTATTCCAGCAGTAAGAAACTTAACTCCCATCGTCTGCCTGCCATTTAGTTGATAGTTATCTCCAGTATAAAAATGCCATTCTGTGAAGATCATTATTAGCCTGTGTCCTCATGGGGGAAACTTTATCAGCCAGAGTCAGTGCCATGGGTACTCCCCTCTTGCCTTTAGTCTCACACACTTTCTTTCCTTCCTTCCTTCCTTCCTTCCTTCCTTCCTTCCTTCCTTCCTTCCTTCCTTCCTTCTTCCCTCTCTTCCTCCCTCCCTCCCTCCCTTCCTCCCTCCCTCCCTCCCTTCCTCCCTCCCTCTTTCTTTACCCCTTCCCCCTCTTTCTTTCTTTCTTTCTTTCTCTCTCTCTCTCTCTCTCTTTCTCTCTCTCTCTCTCTCTCTCTCTCTCTCTCTCTCTCTCCCTCCCTCCCTACCTTTCCTCCCTCCCTTCCTTTCTTCATTCCATTTCTCCTTCCCTCTCTTTTTTTCAAAATTAACTCTTTGATCAACATAAAAGAAGTAGGTTTTACTTTAATATTTTCATACATATGTATCATTATACTTTAACTAATCACCCTCCACTTCCCTATCCCCATTTCTTCTCCTCTGTTGCTGGTGGTCCCCTTCCTCACACCAAATAGCAGCTTTTTGTATTTTCATCATATGTAGGCCACCTCTTCATTTGATGGTCACTCTGCCGTGCAGGCGTTTTTCAAGTGCGTCAGGTCTCTCTGTCAGTTCTAGGGTTTTCCCTGCACTACTGCAGTCCTTTTCACAGTTCTGGGGTCCCCCCACTCCCTGTACTACTGCAGTCTTTTTCACAGTTCTGGGGTCCCCCCACTCCCTGTACTACTGCAGTCCTCTTCACAGTTCTGGGGTCCCCCACCCCTGTACTACTGCAGTCTTTTTCACAGTTCTGGGGTCCCCCCACTCCCTGTACTACTGCAGTCTTTTTCACAGTTCTGGGGTCCCCCCACTCCCTGTACTACTGTAGTCCTCTTCACAGTTCTGGGGTCCCCCCACTCCCTGCACTACTGCAGTCCTCTTCACAGTTCTGGGGTCCCCACCACCATCACCACTGGAGTCCTTTTCAGGAAGCCATTTTGATGCATGTTTCCTGTTTTCCTCTAGTGACCTCCGAGTTTTGGATCCATTTGAATTGATTTTGTATGGAGTGAGAGAGAGCGATATAGTAGCGTTCTTTGACATATGGGTATCCAGTTTCCCTGACAGCATTTGTTGGAGAAGCTCTTTCCCTGTGTGTGTTTTTGACACCTCTGTTAAAGAGGATGTAACTGGAGCTGTAGCTGTAGCTGTGTGGGCTCCTTTTTAGGTCCCCGTTCTCTTCCATTGGTATCCGTGCCTGCTTCTATTCTGTCCCATGCTATTTTATTCATATGATTCTGAAATGTAGTTTGAGATTAAGTATTGAAATGTCTCCAGTCTACTACTTTTGCTTAGGATTTCTTTGGCTACTCTGGATCTTTTGTTTCCATATGACTTTTAGGTGTTTTTTTTCAAGTTCTGTAAGAAAAGTCATTGACATTTTGATGAACATTGACTTGAATTTATATAAAAAACAGTAGGTAATCTAGGAGCTATAATTTCTGTCAAAGCTCTTCTTCTTCTTCTTCTTCTTCTTCTTCTTCTTCTTCTTCTTCTTCTTCTTCTTCTTCTTCTTCTTCTTCTTCTTCTTCCTTCTCTTTTTCTTCTTGTTTATTCCTAGGTATTGTAGTTTACCTTATTTTTTTATTTTTGACCCGACCATGAATGAGATTCTCCCGGCCCTCCAGTTTCTTTCTTGGAAAGTTTGTTATTGGTGTATAAAAAAGCTACTGGTTTTGTATTTTGATTTTGTGTCCTCCTATTGATAAAATTATTAGGTCTGAGAGTTTTCTGGTGGAGTTTTTGGGCTGTGTCTTAGTTAAGGTTTCTATTGCTGTGATGAAACACATAGCCAAAAAGTAAGTTGGGGAGGAATGAGTTTATTTGGCTTACACTTTCACATTGTGGCCCATTATTGAAGGAAGTCAGGACAGGAACTCAAACAGGGCAGGAACCTGGAGGCAGGAGCTGATGCAGAGGTCATGAAGGGGTGCTGCTTACCGGCTTGCTCCTCATGGCTCTCTCAGCCTGCTTTCTTATAGCACCCAGGACCACCAACCCAAGGATGTTAACTATAATGGGCTGGACTATCCCACGCCAATCGTGAATTAAGAAAATGCCTTATATATAGCATGCATTTTAACTGTTCTTAATAATAATAACCTGGAGTTATTTATCAGGGGCAAAAACTGAAGGCTCAGAGGAGCAGAGAAGCCAACCACTAGAGAGCTCTTACCTCTTCAAATGCTCAGACCAAAAGGTACGATCTTGTCTCTATGAATCCTCAGACTGCATGGTATCTGAATGAAACCTCAGGCTGCATCTGAGCTTCTGTCTCCTCCCACCTTGTATTCCTCTCTCCTCCCAGACATATCACTCCCGTCTCCACCTCCTTCGTGCTAGGATTAAAGGCATGTGGCTCTCAAATACTGGGATTAAATGTGTGAGCCACCACCGCCTGACTGTGTTCCTCTTTGAGACTGGATCAATTTCATACAGCCCAGGGAGACCTTGAACTAATAGAGATCCCTCTGCCTCTGTCTCCTGAGTGCTGAGATTAAAGGTGTGTGCCACCACTGCCTGGACTCTATGACTAGCTAGTGGCTTAGCTCTGCACTCTGATCTTCAGGCAAGCCTTATTAAATTACAAAAAGAATATCACTACACTTTTAGGTTTGCCTATTGCCAGATCTGATGGAGATATTTTCTCAATTGAGGCTTTCTCCTCTGATGACTCTAACTTGTGTCAGGTTGACATAAAAGTAGCCTGTACAGGCTGTTTTAAGTAAATGACATGTCACCTAAAAATAGGGATAATTTAGGTTGTTCTTTCTCATCTGTACTCTCCTTTCTTTCTCCTGTCTTATTTCTCTAGCTGAAACTTCAAGCTCTATAATGAAGATGACTATAGAGGGTCGGTGTCATTGTCTCATTCCAGATTCTGGCGGAAAAGTTCTCAGTTCTTAACCATTTATTCTGATGCTGTCTCTCTCGCTCTCTCTCTCTCTCTCTCTCTCTCTCTATTCTTACATATTCCCTTTGTCATGCTATGCTGTGTTCCTTATATTCCTGGTTTCTTCAGGGCTTTTGTTATAAAGAGATGAACTTTGTCAAAGGCCTTTTCTACATCCATTGAATGATCACGTGACCTTTGTCCTTTGTCTACTTTTGTACATTTTCTCTGGGCATTTTCAGTGAGCTTGTTTCATGTGTTTTAAATGCAATTAGATGTCTGTGGTGGTTTGAAAGAAAATGGCCCCCAAAGGAGTGGCATTATTAGGAGATGTAGCTCTTTTGGAGTAGGTGTGGCCTTGTTGGAGGAAGTGTGTCATTTGTGAGGGTGGGCTTTGAGTCTCCTATGCTCAATATACTACCCAGTGTCTCAGTTCACTTCCTGTTGCCTGCCTATGAAGATGTAAAACTCTCAGCTTCTTCTCCAGTCCTACGTAGGTCTGCATGCCACCATGTCCCAGCATGACAATAATAGACCGAACCTCTGAAAACATAAGTCACCCCAATTAAATATTTTTTCCTTATAAGAGTTGCTGTGGTCATGGTGTCTCTTCAAATCAACAGAAACCCTAACTAAGATAATGATGTTTTTAAAAACATTATTCTGCATTCTATATCAGGATAATTCTACCTTCAAGATGATTTATTTATTTTCCTTACATTAGGCCTTTGCTCAATGTGCAAGAAGCTCTATATATTTGTCATACACCAAGGTCTTACATTCACCACTGCAATTACATATAGAATAGTTTCATCATCCACCCTACTATCTCCTGAATCTACCAATTCTTCCTCCTCCCATCTACTATACCTCCTGTAACCACTGGCTTATAGGCACTATGGCTTTGAATTTCCTAGACTGTATTATAATCAAAACCATTCAGTACATAACCCTTCAAATTGGTTTCTTGTATTTCTCAATACACATTTATGATTTGCCCATATTTTCTTGAGGCTTAATAGGTTATTTCTGGTTGCAAAATTTATTTCATTATATGGATGTACTGAAGTTTTTTTTAATTCATTTATTCATTGAAGGATTTCTTGACTTTCTCTAATTTTTGGAAAATTTATGATTAAATCCACTATAAAATTCACATATGGGAGTTTATGTGAGTGTAAATTTTCATGTCACTTGACTGACGATGGTTACAGGAGCATGACTGAGCATTTGAGAAAACAATTTAGTTTGTTTTTTTAAAAAATTGCCAAATTGTCTTCTAAAGTGACTGTGCTACTTGGAAGTCTTACCATCAGTGAGTAAGAGTTCTTTTTGCTCCATGTCCTCGACAGAGGTGGCATTGTCAGTTTGGGAGGGTGAGTTAGTCAAACAGGTATTGCCATACTTTTGTTTAAAATCAGTTTCCTCGTGACAAGTCATGCTGAGCATCATTCCATACAGAGTTTGCTGCCTGTTTATCTTTTTTTTTTTTTTTTTTTTTTTGACAGGGAGGAGGGCAGATGCCTGCTCATCTATTTTGGTCATTTCTCATTTCATTGTTTTCTTATCACTGACTTTTGCCTTTCTGGTTGTGAGTCCAACCCTTAGCAGTAAAGTGATCTCTCTAGCCCTTCTTATCACTGAGTTCTAAGAGGTCTTTCTTTCCATCTTTGAAGGGTATCATGCAGGCCAGAGAGATGGGTCAGTGTAAATGTGTATTGCAAATATATTGATTCCCAGAACCCATATAGAGATGGAATGAAGGAAATACACACACACACACACACACACACACACACACATTCTCTCTCTTACACACACACACACACACTCTTACACACACACAAACACACACACACGTCATATACACATACACTCTCCCACAGTAATAATTAATGAAAATTTTAAAATGAGAATCATTCACGGATCAAAAGTTTTAATTTTAATAAAACTCAACTTACTTCTTCTCTTAAACACTTGTGCTTTTCCCACCCCTGTGAGATTGGTGTTGTTACTTAAAAACCCATCACTAATCTACAGAGGTACTGTACATTATTTTCATCAAGATGTTTTATAATTTTCAAATTTTAAGATCTGTTCATCTTAATTTTGTGTAATGTCTCTGCCTAGCTACATTTGTGTATAAATATATAGCACTTAGTGGTTCTACCATTATTTGTTGACAGGACTACCTTCCTGCTTTCATTAAACTCTGTACGCCTTTACAAAGATCCATGGGTCTGTTTCCTTGTTTCCTGTCTCTGGGATCTCTGTTCTATTCTATTCTATTCTATTCTATTCTATTCTATTCTATTCTATTCTATTCTATTCTATTCTATTCTATTCTATTCTATTGACATGTGTGTCTGTTCTTTTGATAATATTCTTATTGATTGCTATAGCCTCATAGAAAGTCTGGGAATTAGATGGTGTGGGTCCTTCAACTTGAGTCCTCTTTAGGACTGCATTGGCTCTTGTTTCGTTGGATCTACTGTTCCATATAAACTTTAGAGTTAGATTGTCAACAGCTATCACATTTGATTTGGATTGCATTGGATCTATAAAGTAAGAAGGAGCTGACATCTCAATAGCAAGTCATCCAGTCCACTGATGCAGTGTGTTTTTATTTTTAACCCTGGTGTTATGAAATGCCATGGTGATATGCTTGCCTTACAGTGAATCTTTCTGTTAAGTCAGTTGTGCTTATTTATTTATTTATTTATTTATTTTTATTTATATTTAGGGCCCAGTGGGCATGTATTTCCATTCTATAAACCCTAATCCTGCAGTTCTGGGACATCTCCCTGAGTTTGGAGATGGCTTCCTTTTCTTGTTTGTTTGTTTGTCTTTCCTTCCCCCTTCTTTGAAGCACTCATTTGGGGAGCTGATCTTCTGGTTTGGTTCTTTAGTTCTGATTTCTATCCTTCTGTTTGTGAGTCTAGTCCTTAACAGCCAAGCCTGTCTTATTTCTGAATTTTAAGAGCTGTTTGTGCATTTTGGATGCAGGTCCTTCCTCAGACATGTGTGTTGAAAATATATTTGTATTTATGTTGTATATGATGTAAGGATGACCTCTTGATTTTTTGCCTTGAGGCATCTTCATTGTTAGTGTTGTGAAGTACGTCTCCTTGGGTGGGGACTCAGAGGAAGCTCATCCATCTCCTCCCTGGAGGGTAAGGTACTGACTGCAGGTGTTCCGTAGGCCTGTAAGTTAGGGTGGGACCTCTGAAGCACAATGCAAATGCAAGTTCTGTAATCTTCCTGTCTTTTGGCTTTGTGGGTACATCCTCACTTCTGCATTTGTTATCTCTTTCAAAGAATAAACTTCTATCATCTGCTGAATGGGGCAAGGGACCGTTCTAATCAGAGAGAGAACGTGGGGCTCCGAATTGCTTCCTAAACAGACTAGCAGCCAACTTTCCCTGTCTGATCTCTCCCTTTTCCATGCCTGTGTGCACGAGGAGTTAGTACTGCCAACGTGTGAGCAGTGAAGGAAGGTTTGCCTTGGAATCCGGTCACATCTTAGCTTCTCCCACTGCTGGCAAGGAATTCGGGTTTTGGGGATACCTGAGCCATTCATCACTTGTTTATCTGGTCTCCAACTTTTACAATTAAATTGCCACCATCTCGTCTCCAGCTCTTTCATTCATGAGCATTTATGCTAAATTCTTTTTTTTTTTTTTTTTTTTTTTTTTAACAATCACATAAGGAAGCATTTATTTGAGGTTTAACACGAATAATACAAACAAAAATTTGTGTAAACACAAATCCACATTGAGTCATAACACAGATAGCAAAGGACAAAGTAAAAACAAGAAACTAATTGGCAGCTATATACAGTTGGACACAATCGTGTCATGTACACTAGAAAGTCTTTTACAAAATAATCATCTCAGGTCAACACAAGATCAAGCAATCTTCAATGTCGTCCTGTAAGATGGTTTCTTTACACCTCCTGCTTTCTCCCAGGTCCTCCTCAGTAGGGCTGGTAATTGTTCTGGTGATTGCCACCCCCTCGGGATGCCTTGCCGTAAGTGCTCTGTTGACCGCTGTAGTCTGCATATCCCTGTCCATATCCATAGTTCCCATAGTTATACCCAGTATAATCATATCCGCCATAGCCACTATAGTTTTGATCACCACCATAGGCACTATTATAATTTCCATATCCTTGATCATAATAGTTATTAAATCCTTGGTTCCAGTTTTGGCCCTGACCTCTTCCACGTCCCCTAGCACCACCTCTTCCACCAGCCGTCCCACCTCGTCCACCTTTTTGTTGTTGCTGTTGCTGCCTGTATACCTCTTTGGGTTGTGCAACTTTGATTTCGCACTTCCCAGAACCTATTTGATGGTATCTGCTTTCTAACAATTTCTTTACTGGCTCTTCATCTGTATATGTGATAAAACAGAATCCTCTTCTCTCATTTGTTTTTGTATCCATGGGAAGCTCGATATTTTCTATCTCTCCAAAGGCTCCAAAATATTCTTTGATTTGTTCTTCTGAAGTATCTGGACTCAATCCACCCACAAAAACCTTTTTAGGGGGTTCTTTTCCCTTTAAAGCTTTGGCCCTTTTGGGGTCTATCAATTTGCCATCCAGTTTGTGTTCTTTCAGTTCCAAAACCTTATCCACACTAGCAGCATCTTTGAAAAGCACAAATCCAAATCCTCTCGATCTTCCAGTGACTGGATCTGTTTTAATTGTGCAGTCTACAACTTCCCCAAATCGAGACAAATACTCAGTCAGATCTTTCTTGCTTGTGTCCCAGCTCAAGCCTCCAATAAACATTTTACCGTCATCCTGCTGATTCTTGCTCGCGTTGATCTTGGATCCCTCTGCGAACTCCTCTATGTTGCTGTACTCGTTCATGTCCTCCATGGTGGCGGAGCCGTCGGCAAGGGGTTGCTGGCGCGCAGTGCGGGTCCCGGCGGCGGCGGCAGCGGCGGCGGCGGAGCGTTGTATGGAGCCGGATTTAAAATGGCGGCGGAAGAGCTATGCTAAATTCTTAAAAGTTGCTATTGAAAGACCCCCAGAGTGGGGAGACTCTCACTCAAGTCTGGGGATAACATGACTTCCCAGGAAAGAGACCATCCTTGCTGCAATCACATGAGGTTTATTGACAGGAACCAGTGTACTGGGGCCAAAACTCTTTTCCCACGCAGGGGTAGAGGAGTTTGACCCCGAATATCTGGGAGAGGGAGTATTTAGGGGAAGAAACCACAACCCAAAGGGGGTAGGGAGGGTGTCATTGGAAAATTCCGAAAATACCAGTGATCATCACAAGGGGTAACTCCCCGTTTCTCAAGATTATTCTCAAGATTATAATCTAACTTTATGGTCAGCTAGTTCCTGGAACAGAGTCACTGAACCTGCTAACCTAGATTTTTGGTTCTTATCTCCCTGCTAGATTTTTGGCTCTATTTTTCCTGCTAGATTTTTGGCTCTCTTCTTTCTGCTAGAGGGGTCTGGATTTATCTGTGTCTTTACTATTCTGGTAGAGTTTGGGGAGGAGGCTAAAGAATATGTATCTGCTTAAGTTGTATTTATCTGGTATCTGCTCTGACTGGGCTGGACGTGGCTCTTGGCATGCATTAAGGATCTCGAATGGTGCTCCTGCCTCGACATGATTTCTCTTTTTGTCTTTTAGGACCAGTTCAAATATCGCTTCCTCTTGATCTTTCTTGTGCCTCCTTGCCCCAGTCCAGCAGAGTTAAACAGCTTGCTTCTGGCATTTCATACTGAACTCCCACATTGTATCCCGAAAACATTGTGGTTGTTTCTTCTTCTTAGACCAGGACTTTGGGGGCCACATCATATTTATGTTCAGATCTCCAGCACATGACATGATGCCCAGACTTGAATAGATTGTTTTTATAAAAATATTTCATTTTGAATTATGTATATATGTGTGTATCTGTGTAATGGTATGTGTATGTGAGTTAAGCTGCCCTCAGAGACCAGAGGTCTTGGATCCTCCTGGAACTGGAGCTGCAGGTAGTTGTGAGCTGCCTAAAGACAGAACTTGGGTCCTCTGGAAGAGCAGTATACACATTCTTAACTGTGGGGCCATCTCTTTAGTCCCCCTCCCCCAAGAAAAAACTCTTAATCAATGGGTGCACTGTGAACAAAAACAAAATCAGGGCTGTATGTTAAACCCTGGTGGCCTGAGCTTGCCCAAAGCAGCCACTCCCCCATAACCCACAGGCAGAGGCAGATAGGGATCCAGCACGACTCTCTGAGTACTTGGTCTCAGGCCTTTGTCGGCCACTAGATTCTGCCTGAACCTTCTCCCTAAAGATTCCAAGTTGTCCTCAGGAATATGTAGACCATTGTGGGTGTAAAAAGGATGGTACCTGATAAAACCTACCCTCTTCATACTTCTGTGCACCAAGGCCCTGTTTAGTGGGGGAATGGTGAGAAGCTGTGGAGGAGGGTGTCATTATTCTGTAATTGATGAGCAGGCTGGCTCTCTTCCCTGAGGCAAAGCCCAGAGCGTTAGCAGAATGACAGCAGCCTTTCCAGAGGCTGGCCACCTGGCTGGACAGGCCTTATGATGTCACAGAAGCAGGAAGAGAAGGGAAGAGGGGCTATGTGTACATCCAGTTGCAGAATGACAGCCTCCAGGGTGCAGGCTTTGGGCCCTGCTGCCCACTCTCAGCAGGGGCTTCTCTCTAGGGCCCTGACACTGTTGGTGGAACTCAGAAAGTCCTCAGCTGACTGACAGGCCCGCTTCCAGCAATGGGGCCTGGCCTTGGGCAGATTTCAGGCAGCCAGGGGCCTCTCCTCCTCAGACATCATACCCCTGAACGATAATTAGCCAAGCATTTCTGAGTCATGGGGGAAGCTGGAGCTTTCTGAAGGACTGCCTTTTAGGTAACCCCTGCTGGAGCTGAGTGGTCGGAAAATCCTGGCGAGTCCCCTCCCTCAGATTGTTTTCTCTACTGTAGACTCTTGTACCCGACTTCGAAGCAGATGATCTGCTTGGGTTAAGACATTATCATAGTTAGGACATGAACCACCATGAGGACAGATTAAACAAATGTCAGTCACTATCACACCTGGTTGCATTAAAACAACCATGAAGCCAAGGCTGCCCCCACCTTCTCAGAGCTCCTGGAGCCAGTGGCAGCATCACCTAGAATTCAGCAGGATTGCATGCCCTCAGTCCCACTGATGCCCAGACTCTGGAGGACACCCTGTCCCTAGCCACATAGCCATAAGCAGTCAGGGTGACCCTGCCCCTCTCTGCAGTTTGAGGAGCACTGCTTGTAAAGACTCGGAAACGGGAACAGAAAGAAAACACAAACTTGTGGGGGGCCCAGAACATTCCTGAGGTCACAGAGCTATGATGGCCGACCAGAGACCCCGGGCCTAGTCTTCTGCTTCCTGGCCTGTTAATTTCAAATCCTATCTGGTTGTCAGGATCAGGAGGACAATCGGCGTTTAAGGAGGACCCAGCTACCACACAAAGCCTGGAGTAAGAATGCTGCTCTGCTCAGTTTTTACACAGTCCTGTGTAGGTCCCCTTTACAAGGGAGGAAACGTTCCATGGCTGAACAACTTACCTGACTAGAGGAAGGACATCTCTGCACGTCCTGCTTCGGCTTTTTCCTTTCATCCTCTTCTAGGGGAGTGATGGGGGGAGGTTAGGGGGGGGGGGAGGAGGCAGGTGGAGAGGAAGGAGAAGGAAAGAACCTCAACGTAACCCTCATTCCTCCTTCTCCTTCCCCCCTCCCTCCTTCTTTCCTTCCTCCCTCCTCTCTCCCTCCTCTTTCTTTTCCTCCCTTCTCTTCTCCTTGCACCTTCTCCCTTTTCCCTCTCACCTACCTCCCTTGCTCCCTTCCTTCCTATCTTACTTTGAGACAGAGTCTCAGACTGTTGCCCAGGCTGACCTGGAACTCACTTTGTAGTCCAGAGTGTCCTAAATTTGTGGCACCCTGCCTCAGCTTCAGAAGGCTGGGATTCCACACGGGAGTCACCACACCCAGCTGGAGCCTGGATTTCAATCCTGATTTTGTCTTCTCAACCCTTCCACGCATTTGTTTATATTGCACCACCAACCACGCTTGCGTGCTTGAAGCCCAGAGGCTGCCGGATGAGGGTGGGGTGCCTGTGTGGTCATGGAACAAGCTAAGGATAGCCTTCTCCTGGGGGAGCATGGAACTGAGGGGTTCTCTCCCATGTCTCACCTTCCACCTCTCCCACCTTTGCTTCCTTTTGGGACCTGACTCCAGTTTAGAGGGAGCAAGGGGGAGATGGAGAAACCCACCTACCCTTTCTCCCCTGCATTTCCAACTTGACCTGGGAACTGAGTTTCCAGGAATCTTTGGTGTTCAAGGCAGGGCTGGAGCTTACCTTAGCTGCATGCCAGGATAGAAAGGGAAGGAAAAGAGGTAGCCTTAACATTAGAGCCCAAGGGCAAAAGATGAAGGAGCAGGCTGGGGCAAGCTGACTGAATCTAACAGAGCAGGAAATTAAAGAGGCTCCAGTGTCCCTCGAGCTTCCTGCCAGCCTGCTTTGCTTCATTTTTGGCAGGGTTGGCAAAGCTGGTCTGTAACATTCCAGTCAGGCTGCTCATTGTCTTGCCCAGAAATACCAGAAGAATGGAGAATGAAGACCTGGGAGCTTGGGTCCTGTCCTCAGGATATCCCACTAATATCAACTCTCTTCTGTAACAGACAGCCTCCCTACTGTCTGTCGGGGTCCAGCAGTTCTACTGTGTGGTGGGAGAGGTCAAGAAAGATGTATTTCCCGAGAGCCATGCCACTGACCAGATGCCCATTTGCTGCCTGTGATATGCCTGAAGTACACCCAGCAGTACCCTTCCATGAGATGGTCCATGATCCCGTGTTAAAGTACAATGCCCAGGGAGACCAGTTCTTAATTAGGAAATACTTCATCTGGATTTCGGTTAAACAGAGGCTTCTTAGAAAGGAGCCAAGGAATCAGGGACCTTCTGGAACTATCACAGAGCAAGTTGGATGGCAGAGGGCCTTGCCAATGCTCATAATGATGTTATTAGGTGCTGGAAGGAGCCCTAAAGATGGTGAAGAAGGGACTGGACTGCCTTGTTGAGGAACGTGCAACTGACAGAGACGGAACTGGCCAGACATGTCTTGTGGGCTCCCAGGGTTGCTCTGGGTGCCTCCTTTCTCACCTCAATCCTCCTCTTTTCTAAAGTTTCCTTGGAAGTTGATCACACCTCTTCAAGGAGAGCTGGCCTTCCCCAGAAAGATTTTAGAGTGTGGTTTATTTGAGCAGTCACTAAACATACCTGACACTGCCCTAGATGGCGAGGTAGGCTCTGGGGAGACAGAGGGAAGCATCATCCTTGCTCATGTGGAGTTCACCATCCTATGGGTGAAGTAGAAATGTGAAACTAAGCAACAGTGTGAACAAGGGCCCCCCAAAGCTGTGGATGGTGTTCCATGGTCAGCAGAAAGGACCTAGCTAGAGCAGGGAAGGTCAGGTTGGAAACACTTGATCTGGGTATTAAAAAGTAGACAGGAGCTTGCTAAGTAGGTAGAAGAGGCAGGGAGACAAGGCATCTCAGATGGGAATGATTGTAGGCAGATTTTCTTGTTGCATCAGCCAGCTCCCAAATAACCACACAGAGATTTATTATTAATTCAGCAATAGCTTAGGTTTGTTATTAACTAGCGATTACAACTTAAATTAACCCACATTTTTAAATCTATATTTTAACACATGGCTTGGTGTCTTTTTTCAGCGTGGCAAGTTCGTTTTGCTTCTCTCCACAGCTCCTCATGATCTACCCTCCTTTATCCCAGAGAGCTCTCTCCCTGGCTACAAGTCCTGCCTAACCTCTTTCTGCCTAGCTATTGGCCAGTTAGGTCTCTGTTAAACTAATGAGAGCAATACATCTTCACAGTATACAGAACTATTATTTCACAACGGTTTACCCTTTTTGTCTAATTAAAAAGGAAGCCTTTAACTTTAACATAGTGAACCTATATACAACAAAACAGTTATCAAGTAAGAATTACAATCGCAATATCCAGTTAATTTGTATTTGGCAAATTTAGAGAAAATAAATATTCTATTATCTATCTTATCTTTGTGAGTCTAAAGTTTTATACTTAATTTACCTCTTATCATAACTAAGGAAAACTGTAAGTTTAACTAGTTAGTCTTTAACTCCATGAAAGACCACAGAAGGATCTAATATTATCTAATAACAGGGACATTTAGCTGCCTGGACATTCACCCAAAATTCCCCCGCAACATTGGGGAATTCATCTTTGGCCTACAGGCCTAGAATATCTGATAGACATTTCTGAGAAGCAAGAAATCTCAAAGGACTGTTCTACCTTGTCTTGGCAAAGTTTGTCAGTTGCTTTTTTTGTGTTCTGTTTGTCCAGTTTGGACAGTATACTGTTAACAATTGAGGCAAGGGCAATTTTTTTTTTACCTAAATGGCTAGCTTTTGCATAAAGAAAGTAAACTTTATATGGAGGTTCTTTGATGCCCATCATCTTCTCTGAAATAGATTGGTGCTGTCAGGTGCAGACATATCTCATTGTCATGAAAAGCTTCAGGTTATTAAACATCTTAAATGCCATATTCTGTAGGTACTTGAAGTGTTTGAAGACCATCTATCTAAATATATTTGTTTAACCTTGAAAATATAACTAATATGACTAAAAGTCTGTTATTATACATGACTATTAGACTATATTTCTTAATTATACATTACATTTTAAAATGAATTACATAACAAGAGTAGAAACATACAAAATAATAAAATAATTTTAATTTGTATCAATAAATCAAAATCCATCCAATGTGAAATATTTTGAGATTAATAGTTGCTTTTGAAATAAAAAATTCAATAATCTACCCTTATTATTTCTATATTATATACTCCTTTTCTCCTTTGGAAAGAGATCTTTGAACATAACTCCTTTGTTTAGCTTTTTTCCTGACCATGACCAATAACAACAAGTAACCGATCCCCATAAACAACGATAAACATCTGTAATCTACCTCTTGGAGATGTGGGCATTGTTTTCTCTAGATGGCTTCCTATTGTCTGTGGGAACTGGCTTCATTGGGGGACCCTGAGAAAACCAGGATAATTGTCAAGTCCTGGCTGGAGTAGTCTGTGAGGCTGGACCATTTTAGCCAGCAGCCTTGAAGCTGTTTCAGATATAGATCTCTGAGGAAGCTGCAGCAAAGGTCTCTGAGATGCTGGATCACCTGGCCATTTGTTTTCATTGGTGTATGGTCTCCTTGCTCTGAAAACACATAAACTTTCAAAGGTAACATACATATCTGATCTGTATTAATACAAGTATAGACTGCACATTGAGCACAAGTCAGCCAAAAGTGATCTTTTTTTATTTTAAGTTAGTAAAAATATAAGTCACCTGTCCTTATATTTTTTTATAGTTTTTTTTTTTTGGTTTAAAGTCAGTACAGCATCATACAGGATCCAGACTCCCTGGGTATTTTCCATCTCTATATGGCTTATTTTTGTTTTTACTTCTCTCTATTTCTCTCTATATAGACTTTATTATTTATAAACTATTTTTTCTATGACTATATCTTTTCTCTTTTCATTCTTAAGCCTATGTACAATTTTAAACACACTGTAACCTGTTTAAAAGTTTTCCCCTCTGGATCTGTTTTTACTGGGCATCTGTAGTATTTTCTGATCACATGAGATGAATCTTAAACTATTATGTCAGCCACCCATGTGGCTCAACTTAGTGTATTGTGCTGGCAACTGGCTCCACCCCGCTCTGTTCCAAGAGCCTAGCCTCATGGCAGAGATACTGGCAGGAGTTACACTTGGTGCTCCAGCTCTGGGAAGTTTCTGGGTCCATGCTGCTGTAGGCTTTTCTACTTAGTCTCACATACTGAGTAGCACACCACCTGCTGTTCATAAACCCCACTGAGGCTCTGTAGCAGGGCCTCCTAAAAGAGCCTCTAGCACCAAGCCTACCTGAGAGAGCATGGTCACCAGGAAGCTGTGTTTGGTTCCATGTTCTAAACTTCTTTTTTTTAAAGCCTTTTTAGGTCTTAGGTGGCTATACATGCCCAAACATTGGGCACCGTTTGTCGGTAGAATTTTCTGTTCCACTAGCCAGCTCCAAATAACCACACAGAGACTTATTATTAATTATTAATTATAAATGCTCTGCCAATAGCTTAGGTTGTTACTAACTAGCTCTTACAACTTAAATTAACCCATATTATTTTATACATGTTCTACCACCTGGCTTGGTATTTTTTTTTTCAGCATGGCAAGTTCATCTTGCTTCTCTCCATATCTCCCTGTGACTCCACCCTCCTTCATCTCAGAGAGCTCTCTCCTGTGCAAGTTCCGCCTAACCTCTTTCTGCCTAGCTATTGGTCATTTAGCTCTTTATTAAACTAATGAGAGCAACACATCTTCACAATTTACAGAACAATTATTCCACAGCAGATGATCTCTCAGGTAGGAGAGGTTGTGGCTCTTCGGAGGCCTGAAGATGTGGGTGAATTGTGGTCATTGACGGGGTATGCTTCGAGATGGGTCAAGAGACAGACTCAGCAGACCATAAAGCCTTGTCCTTGACTATATTGAGTAATATTTTGAAGTTTGTCATAAAGTGAGAACAATAGGAAGCCTTTGAACAGTTTTACTGGTCAATCAGTGCTATCTAATAGATGCCTCTTCCCACATTCCCCAATTCCTAACATCCTCATGACCTCAATCCAAAGAAGGTTTAATTTTCTGCTAAAATGAAGTCTAGTGAGACCTCTAGATTAAGATTGTAGTGGCGGGAAGATAAAGGTGGAGATGGGGCATCAACTGTTTAGTCCTTCAGTCTAGAAGTAAAACAAGTTCATTCTCATTTGCTGGTCAGAGCCAGTCATGTAGCCCCAGTCTAGGTTTAAAGGAGGCTGGGAAATGCAAGGAGGCATGCATGTTTTTCTTGTTTTTAGAGCATACTGACTGTTGCTGCCAGGAGAGATGCTCACTGGGAAGGTGATGCAGTCTGGCATGGAGCTTCCTTCTGGGTGTTGGTTAGTTTCCTTATTGCTCTGGCAAAAGCAATGGGAAACGACCTATCCTGTCTCCCAGTTCAGGGACAAGGTATGGGGATTTGAAGTGGCTTCTTATCATTAGGGATGGAGAAATGAGGAGAGATGTCCCCTCTGACATTCCTTCAGACAGTAGACTTGGCTCTTGTGATCCCAAGGGAGAAGAAATCATGCTAGAATCAAGTAAAGTGAGCAAGTAATCAAGGTTTATTTTAGCAAGCAAAGAGACTTTTTAGCTGGTGAGAAAGCAAAATCAGAAGGTTAAATACACCCTTCTGAATGGAGGGCATGCCAAGTCAGGGGAAAATGGCCAAGGGCTGCTGTTAGTATCTGTGGTCTGCATTTCTCCTCCTCTTGCAGATCCCTAGAGTGCTTTGGGGTGATCTCCTTCCTACAATCCCTTCTTAGATGGATTCTTACTCACAGTTCAGTCTGTTGCAATCAGATGCAAGAATGTGCCTGTAGGTATTACTGCCTATAGAGTTGAGAAGTATGCTATGGGAAAAGGCAAAGGTGACTTGCATGTCCTCCTTATGGGGACTTCTGGGGAGCGCTATGGAGCCTGCTGAGGTGAGCTTTGTTGTCTTATACCCACTAGTTCTGCCCTGGACCTTGCTGTTTTAATCCTAGTATTTTTTCACTGTCAAAAGTCATGCCATGTCTGCAGTGAGGAAAGGGGCTGGGAGAGGGATAAGATAGATTTGGGAACCAAGAAGGCTGTTCCTACAAGTCCTGTCCCTTCAGCCTTACAGTACCTGTCACCAGCAAAGGCCACATCCAAAAGTTTCCACAACCTCCCCAAACCCTGCCTTTAGCTATGGAATGTATCCAAACTAGCTATATAGACTGTGTCTAAACAGACGTGCCCATGGGGAGCATTGCATATTCAAACCAGGGTACTCCAGCAGTGGATGATGTATGAACTGAAGGGCTTCAAAGCAGGGAAGCTGGGTAGAGTCTTGGCCCACTACCCAGTGGTTACCATCTTCAGCCTGCAGCAGGTGAGCCTGTGAGTGTTGGGGGAGAAGTGTGTGGTGGTGGCAGTGTTGGGGACAGCGGTTCTGAGGAAGATGGGACAGGGACAGTTGGATTCAGGCCATAGGTGGGCTTGAGATGAAAGCATTACAACATCTTGGAATTTACCTGCTGAGAAGGCAGGGTGTGTGTGTCTGTACCCCTCTGCTCCTGAACTCAGGAGGGCCTCAGCTGGTACTCAGGGGAGTAAGCACTTGGTAGATGAAGTGATGAGTCTGAACATGGAAACATCCCTGGGAAACAGTGACACTCAATGGCCTGTTTTCCAAGGTAAGATACTCTCTTGTGTTCTTGCCACTTGCTGCCACCGTATGTCTGAGGAATGATGGCAGCTGTCACATTAGAGGCTCTTCAGCATCTCCAAGTGAGGCTGTTGCTCAGTAGCTTACATGAGTGTGTGCTCTGTTAATTTGGGCCCCAGCTGTGTTCCTACAGGACCTTCATTGGGAACACCATGCAGGTAGAGGTCCTCATACCCAACTTTGCCATCCTGCTTGCCCTGCACGCACCGATTCTTAAGGGAAGAATGTACAAAGCTGGTAGAAGAAAGTGAATTTGAGATCTGGTTTAAGCTTTGCCACTAAATAGATAATATGGGCAGTCACCTTGATCCCCAGTTTCCCTTTCTGTAAACGAGGTGTTGGTGGGCATGAAGTTTTAGATAAGGCCATCAAATACAAGGAGGCTCATGAGAGAGCCTTAGACCACCTCTTGAGAAAAGTATGCTCAGACTACATCTGTGTTTAATAGCAGGTCCTTCTGGGCCTCCCCAAATACAGCATGGATCACTTCCTGCCACACGCCTGCTTTTTTCTTCCTGGTGGGTTGTATTTCTACCACAACTTCAGTGTTCATGGGAGAGTCTCAGGCAGAAAAAAAAAAAAAAGACCCAAATGTGTTTACTCTGGCCTCACAGGACCGAATGAAACTCTTCTGAGAAAAATCAGCACAAACCCCTGATGATTATTGGATTCACTTGCCAGGAGATGTAAATGAGCGTGTGTGTGTGTGTGTGTGTGTGTGTGTGTTCATGCGCGTGATCAAGGAAATAATGCATGTGTGTGCATGCACACACACATACACACACATATGCTTGTGCACTGTTTCCTTGATCAACATTTTCAGAGGGATTCTGTACTTTTTAAAGGTTAGCATCTTATTTTGAAGCAATCGTGTGTGTGTGTGTGTGTGTGTGTGTGTGTGTGTGTGTGTCTGTAGTTGTGGAAAATAATAGAGGGATCCTGAGTGTGCTTAACAAGATGGCAAGGTCTTGTAAAACCCTAGTACCATACCACCGTCAGGATAGAAATGGATGCTGGAGTTATATATGTTTAAGCCCCCTGTAAGTTGAAGATACTGTGGTTGGCAGTGCATTTGGTACACCTGACCTATGGATCATCCCAGCTTGGCAGCACAATCCCTGTCATGGGGTCAGTTTCCTTGCTGTTCCTGTTACTCTCAGTTGCACTGTGAATAGTTGCCCAGCACCTCAAAACTGTCATATAGCAGAGACTCATGTAGAAAAGATTAAAATTACAAATCTGAAGTTTGGTTTCTACTTAATGTGTAAATTGCAAGTCAGGGGCTGTCATATTAACACTGAAGTTTTTTTTTTTTTCTCATTGAGAAGAGGTTTCTCTGTGTAATCTTTCTGGCAGTCCTGGAACGCACTTTGTAGACCAGGCTGGGCTTGAATTCACAGAGAACCGCCTGCTTCTGCCTCCTGCATGCGCCACCACCACCACCAGGCAACACTGATGTATTCAATGTTGCTATCTCTTTCCTTCCTGTCACGCTTTGATAGCCACACTCTTGCTTACCCTCCACCTGGAAGCCACTTCTCCGTGTTTCATGTCTGCGACTTCGTCATTTCAAATGTTTTAAATAAACAGGACCATGTATGGCGTGTTAATGTCTATTATAGAGAAAGAACAGTTCTCACTCAGCAGACTTCCTGAAGGTTCGCCCAAGTTGAAGCAGTATCATCGGTCTGCTGTTTAATCATTCAGCTGTTGAAGGGCGTGGGATCCCAGCTTGATCCCCAGGGACTATTTAGACGTTTGTAAGTACCTGGAGATTTTCTTGTTATCTCGATGTTACTGATTCTGGGTTGGTTCCGTTCTATGAAGGCTGGAAAAACATACTCTGTATGATTTCTGTTCTTCTCAATATATTAAGGTTGGTTTTATGGCAAGAATATGGCCTTTGGGTCCTGGAGAATAATGGGTCCTCTGCTATTGTTGGGTCAGGCATTCAGTAAGTGTCAATTTGATTGTGTTGATGGGTGTGCTGCTGAGTTATTTTGTATCTTTGGTTGTCGAGCTGTGTGATTAATTGTTGAGAGAGGAGTGTTGTTGTCTGCAAATGGCACTGTGGGTTTGCCTGTTTCTTCTTCCATTCTGTCAGCTTTGCTTCACATAGTTTGCAGCTCTGTTTTTTGGTGCACACAAGTCTAAGATTGCTCTGTCTTCTTGTGGGTTGGCCCTTTTATTATTATATAGTATTTCTGGCAATTTTCTTTGTTCTAAAACCTACTTTATCTCATACTGGTTTAATTACTCTAGCATTTGTTTGGATTTTTTTTCATTCTCTTACTTCTAGTCTGCCTACATCATATTTAAGTGAGGTTTTAAATAGCATCTTTATATTATTTTTATCCTATGCAATCATTGATGAGTTAGGGCTCATGTACATATGGGCACAATTCATTTTGTGTTGATTTCTGTGTTGTTTTTTAATTCTATTAAACCAATACGAGTGACAAATTTTTACAGTATACAAAAGCATTATCCCACAGCACTAATGGGCTTCCCACTTTAGTGAGATAAGCATCACTTCTTTTTGGCTACTGGAAGGACCTTTTCTTTGTCTTTAGTTTTAGGATGTAACTGGGATTTGTCTTGGCATAGGGCTCCTTTGGATTTGTTTTATCCATTCATCTTCTTGAATCTGTGGTTTTCTAAGTCAGGATGGTTTTCACTGAACACTTTTCAGCTCCTCCCTCTTTCTTCTCTCCTGAAACTCTAGTGATGAGAATTTTAGAACTTTTGCTGTGAGCCCCCCAGCCCTAGTCTATTCCTATTTCCTAGATACACAGTTATATTGTGCTGTCTTCTAGTTTATCTCGTGACCCCTTTTTGTCCTGCCATTGATCTGCTGTTGAGTTTATTCTCTGAACTTTATTTTTTTTGTCCTCAAGTTTTCATTTGGAGGTATATATCTATCTATATCATCTATCTCTATATCTATCTATCTATCTATCTATCTATCTATCTATCTATCTATCTATCTATCTATCATACTGTAGAGAAAAGTGCTTCCCAGAAGGATGGGACTTTCCTAAGTACAGTCAAAAGCTTTAGGCATAGGCACCAAGCACATATACTTGCAATCATATATATCTATATGTACACAAACACATTATCTCCTACAGTGGCAGTTCTCAACCTGTGGGTCATGACCCCTTTGGGGGGGGTCACACAACCCTTTCACAGGGGTCACCTAAGACCATTAGAAAATACAGATGTTTATATTTCAGTTTATAACAGTAGCAAAATTACAGTTATGAAATAGCAATGAAAATAATTATATGGTTGGGGTCACCACAACATGAGGAGCTGTATTAAAGGGTCGCAGCATTAGGAAGGTTGAGAAGCACTGGCCTATAGGCTATACTTTCTGCTTTTTTCACTTCAAATATGTTTATAATTGGTTATTTAAGCATTCTATGCTGCTTTGATATCTTTTTGATATCTTTGTTGGATAATTACAACATCATAGTCATCTTGGCGTTGGGCCTATTGTTTGTCTTTCTCGTTTAGAAATGAGAACTCCTGTTTCATGGCATAGTAAATGATTTTTAATTGAAACTTGCACACCCTAGTGTGCTAGATCTAATGTCTTTCCCTTTGGCTCTTTCCTTCCGTCCTCTGGCTGGGGACAGCTGAAGTTTGTCTTGTCTGTGGCCATTGCTGTTTCCTCTTCAGATCTAGACCTGAGGTATATAAGACTAAAGGAAGATCCAGGCAACTCAGAGTCCCATTTCTTCACTCCCCAGTTCCCGACACGCCTTGCTGGTTATGCCACTGCCTTAGTTTGAGAGTCCTCTTTGTGTTGTGCATGGCGTTTGGCTGTGCTTAAAGAATCCCATCTTTCTGAGAAGCGTCTATTCCTTCTCTGTATTACATTAAGCAGACATTGAAAATGCCATATGCATATTTGGGAACATTTAAAAATGCACAAAGGGAGAGCTCCAAAGCGTCCCTTCCCCTCTGTGCATGGTGAGCAGTTATGTGTGTCTTCTATCATAATCCATCTCTGGGACCAATACCAGATTTAAAACTTACTGACAGTTGTCTGTCTGATATATGAAAAGCTACATCTCAGAATGTTTTTTTAAATTTATTTTTATTTTGTTCAGAGCTAGGAATGGAACCACAGGTCTCAGGAATGTTGGCCAAGCAGGGCTACATCTGTCTCCACCCCCGCTGTAATCTTAATTGGCATTTCTTGTATTGTGTGAGTGTGGGCTTCATTTCAAGTGTTGAAAATGTGTATGCATTTCCTGTTTGGGGACTGGCAGTTTCACCTTTATTTTATGTCTCTCTGTTAGCTTGATGGCACATTTTATGGACTTGATTACACATGTGTATTATTTATGCCATCAGAGAATTAGCCCTATGCCTACTACATTATGTAGTGAAATACTTTTCCTATTTTATCATTTATTATTTCAGTTTATTTTACTTGCCAGTGTTGAATATTTTATAATATTAACTCAGATATAGTCTTTTCTTTAAAATGGCATTTAGGTTTGGGTCATGCTTTAGTGGTTTTCCTCACTGTGAGATTATTACAAATGTATCTCATATTTTTCTTCCACCTCTTCTTGTGTAATGGTTTTATTATTTGCTTTGGTATTGGATACATTATATACAATGGGGTGTTTCTGTTTTGGATGATTCCTGAGTTGTCTGAACACATTAAGTGAAAAGTCCATCTTTCCCCTGTAGGTTTAAAATCGCACCTTGATTTGTAGTGCGTCTTTTCTGTGTAGGCCTTATTTGCCTTTCTGGAAGGTTGCAGAAGGCAGCTGGTGACCTGGGGAGGCTGGATTGAGAAAGTATCAACAGAGGGAGGAATGCTTTTAGCGAGGCAATAGGAGCAAGCATATGGTGGCTAATCTTAATTGTCAACTCAACCGGATTTAGAGTCACCGTGGAAATACATCCTGACTCTTTCTATGAGGGTGTTTTAAGAAGGGCTTAGGCGAGCAGGGAGGGCCTGCCCTGAATGCAGACAGCCCCATTGCATGGGTGGGTCCTGGATGTCATAAAAGGAAAACGTGAATGGGGTGCATCATCAATAACCTCTTCTGCTCCCTCCCTGGGCACACGATACGACCAACCTTCTGACATTCTGCCACCGTGCCTCCCCAGCCATGCAGAACAATACCTCCAAACTGTGAGCAAAAAACAAACTCTGTAAGTTGCTTTTCTCAAATATTTCATCTCAGCAATGAGAAAAGTAACCAACACAAAGGGTGTTCTCTTTCCCCACCTTCAGCTGCGTTGTGATCTGGTGTCATCAAGAGGCACTGAGCCTACTTCAGGGACCCTGTCCAGCCGTCTTTCCCCGTGATGGCAACTGCTTTGTGTCTGTTCCCCTCATGAGCTCACCTCACCGGTCCAGCCTTCTTCTTCTTTTTGTTTGGGGGGGGGTTTCAAAACAGGGTTTCCCTGTAGTTTCTAGAGCCTGTCCTGAAACTAGCTCTTGTAGACCAGGCTAGCCTTGAACTCAGAGATCCGCCTGCCTCTGCCTCCCGAGTGCTGGGATTAAAGGCGTGCGCCACCACCGCCCGGCTTCCAGCCTTCTTCTGAAATATATCCATGATCTTTCTCCTATCCTAGTCCCTTCTGGGCCCTAACACTACTCACATCCAGCTTTCATTATTGTGGCCTAGTCTTAAAATTTTCTATTTTTTTCAAAATTAATATATAATTGCATCATTTCCCTTTTCCTTTCCTTCCCATGTATCCCTCCTTGCTCTCTTTCAAAGTCAAGGCCTCTATTTCTTTAGTCATTATAATTATAATATAATATATATGATTACATATCCTAAACATATAAATATTTTTATATCTTTAATCTTCCAAGTCTGTATAGTGTTACTTGTATGTATATGGTTTCAGGGATAGCCACTTGGTATTGAATAACCAATTGTACTTTTCCCTGGGGAAAGCTATTTCTGCCACTCAACATTCCATAGTTGCCTGTTTTTTGTGGTTTTTTTTTTTTTTTTTGCCTAGGGGTGCAGCGTCATGAGATGTCCCCCTTCCATGTTAGTGTGTCTGTTTATGCTGCCCCTGTTCAGATCTTGTGTAAGCAGCCATATTGGTGAGACTGGAATAGCAAAACACTGGGAACTCCTGAAATGGAGGGCTGGCGGCAGAGCAGAGAGCTACCCGACCACGAGGGTGGATAAATGTGACATTTTATAGATCCGTGAAACATCACTGACACCGGTGGCTATCACAGTGTGGTCCCTGACCCAGAAGCATGGGAACTTTTTGGGAATGCACATTCTCAAGGCTGACCCCAGACCTTCTGTCTCAGACTGTGGGTTAGGTCCCCACCGTATATGGTTTAGCAGGCTGACTTGATAGTTCTTCGTGCATGTGCCACTTAGAGAACGACTGATAAGTGAATGGGGATGGCGGATGAGTGTACTTCGTCTGCTTTCATCTATTCCCTTGTATATGTGTAAAATCTCTCTGAAAAGATCCAGGAAACACAGGCAGCACTGGTTAACTTTGAGATGGAGACTAGGCTCTGGAGGGGATGGGATTTGGAAAGAGGTGCTTTGTTTGTTTTGTGTGTATGGTGCTGAGGACTGACCCTCAGATCCTGAGCGTGTTAGGTGAAAGTTCCTTCCGTGTTCCTACACCCCCAGCCCTGGTTTCTTTATACATCCGCTTTTGTCTTTTGAGTTTGGACTATTTGGTAGACTTGGAAAATAAAAATACAGACGTCCTTGTATAGCTGGATTTGTTATTTTCTCCTGGCTGTGACATAGTATCTCATAGAAACACCCTAAGGGCAGAAAGTATTTATTTTGATTCTCTGTCTCAGAGGGTTCAGTCCACAGGAGCTTGGAGAGATGTGGCTGGGCAGGGTGTCATGGTGGGACAGGAAGCTGAGAAAGGCGGCTAGAGCAAGGGGTCTGGGAATACACAGCCCCACGTGTACTCAGGGACATACTTCCTCACCGACATCAACTCCTACATTTACCACTCCCCACTAGCTCCATCATATAGGAACCCATTAAGAAGTTAATCTTTTGATTATGTCAGAGCCCCTGTGATTGAATTACCTCTGGAAACGTCCCCACAGACACTCCCCTGGGTAGCTCTGAATCCAGTTAAGTTCACAGATTAACCTTCACACCACCAGGCCTCCTCCTTTCTCATTAGCTTTCCTGCTTTCCTCCCAAGTGGACTCTTTAAGTCAGTCAATGTGTCTCTTCAGTGTCCCCTGGGGGTGGGTGGCATTTCCTGGCGTGGGCATTCGCTTGCTTCTGTGCTTCTATCTAACCTTCCCTATACACTCTTCTGATTGACTGAAGCCTCTTCACCCGTTAAGGTCAGGTCTCTTGCTGCCTCTTTGGGGGAAGACTTGCCCCCTCCCCCATCTTAGCTTTGCTGGCTCCTCAGTGTCCAGGGTAGCACCCTTCTCTTTCCTTGTGGACACAGACTTTCCCTAGCAGTTTTGGGGTCTCTACCGCTTACTCCAGCCTGTAGATCGGTACCTGAGAACCTGAAATAAATACAGGGTGGGCATGGGGATAGGGGACACGGACACGGGCATGATCAGCGAGCAGGGCGAGGATCAGAATTGCCCCAAGAGGAGAAGAATAGTGGGGCAAGAAAGGGGGAGCAGCGCAGGGGTGCAGGGGTGCAGGGGGAGCTGACAGTGCCTGTGTTGTCCTCAGCACTCTGAGGGTCTCAGAGAGGGGCACTCTCAGCTGGGGGTCGTGGAATTTCATTTCATTGTGGAGGCGTGCTTTTCCAAAGACTGCTGTGCTCTGCGCGGATATGATGGGATGTGAGCATGTGACATAGAAAGGTCTCATCTGGGCTGGCAGGAGGGCAGGTCGCCCTACCAATGAGGTTTTCTTATTAAAACCAAGTCAGGGGTGAAGGCGGTTTTTAATATTAAAAGAATATGCCCCAATGGCCACATGTCCCTCACCTCCCTCCACCCCAGGAAAGCAGCTGACATTTCCTGCACATTTTAACTTTCTAGCCAAATAATGAAATAATCATATTGGCTCCTCAGTCACAGGATTCATTTTATCTCATTCCCAGGCTTCAGAATTCATCTCATATTTTAATCTGTTTTGAGCTCTTTTCAATTGCCTTGGAGATAGAGCCAAAGGTTCGCTGAACTTGTGTTGCCTGGAGTTGTTTGGTTTAGGCTCCTGTGGGGTATTTTCTTTAATAACGCGGTCCATCTTACAGCAGCAGCAGGCGTGGAGGGGGTTGGAGTCAGGGCTCAGCCTGTGCTCTGTGGCTTCCTGATAGTGAATTAATGTCCAAATTCCAACTCTGGGGATTCTCATCGTCTGCCCTCCTATGTGCGGTACCCTCCCTCTCCGTTGTATTAATTCTTAAAAGACCACCTTCCTGCAGAAACATGCTCCAGCTGCTGTACGAAGCATCCCTCCTGCCCTGCAGCTTGGTTACAATTACAGTGCCAGCGGCACCACCGCACCCCACTCTCCTGCAAGGCACAAGCTCAGCGCGTCTCACAGGTGATCCGCTAGCTCCCATGTAGCATCAATGCCAGTTTTCCTGTTACTTGGGTGAGGTTGAGGTGAGAAGAAACCAAGCAGTCTGCCTCAGAACAGAAGGGCACATTTGGCTAATGTCACCCTTTCATCCGGGTAAACTCTGTCAACACATTTCATTGGATGTTTTAGTTTAATTCTTGATTTTCCTTTCTGTGTGTTTAGGTCAGAGTTTCTGTGTGGACAGTGCATCTGGGAATGGTAGTGTGCACCTTTAATCCCGGCACTCTAGTAGCAGAGGCAGGTAGGGCTCTAAGTTCAAGAGTTCCCAGCCAGCCAGAGTTATGTGGTAAGGCCTTGTGTCAACCAATCCAAAGGCAAAACCAAGAAAATGGCCCTAAGGGTACAAGTCACTCCTGGTGCCCTGCCACAATGGCATGCCATTGTGAATAGCTGTGGGCCTGTCTGGGAACCA
Organism: Arvicola amphibius; assembly: GCF_903992535.2. NCBI lineage: Eukaryota > Metazoa > Chordata > Mammalia > Rodentia > Cricetidae > Arvicola > Arvicola amphibius. The sequence continues at coordinate 149,031,065 of NC_052051.1, forward strand.
AAGGCTGATCAGGGCTTTGGTTTTTGTGGCCTGTGTTTCTGGAGAGCGATGGGAGGAGAACTTGGTGTCACAGGTAGCAGAACCTCACCGCTGGTCTCTGACGCGGTCAGTTTGAGAGGCTGCAACAAAGAACCACAGATTGGGTGGCTTGTGGGGAATGCAAGTGTTCTCATCATAGTTCTGGAGGCTGGAGGTCGAAGGTCAAGGCAGATAGGGTCAAGGTCTGCTTTTGGTTCACAGATAATTCCTTTGGAAAGTGTCCTCAGAGGGTGGAAGGGAGGACTCAGGCCTCTTCAGCCTCACAAGGGCGTGGATCCCATTCCAGAGAGCTCCACTCTGGAGGTCTAATTGTCTCCAAAGGCCCTGCCCCCTAATGCCCTTACACTGGGGGTTAGGATTTCAGCGTATGAAGCTGGGGTTACAAGTACTCAGACCACAGCAGGCTTGAAATCACGTTTGTTGTGAGATTGCTGGGGGGAAGTGGGCAGATAAATCTAGGAAGAGCAAGCAGTGGCTGGGGTGGGGGGATTTCCCCAGAAAGGATGGCCTAAAGAAAATGAGAGGTGCTCAGATGTGCAAAAGCCTTGATGATGAGAGGGACCAGACACTCCTGCCCCAGATGTTCCTCGGGCTACAAGGTCTGGTGCCCTAGTTCCATCAGGATGGCTGACTTTGGAGCTGGTGTTTTGCATCTTCCAGTCCCTGTTAGCTCATCTGCAAAGGGAGGAGAAAGGCCTGAGAGCCATCTTCCATGGCAGCCTTGCTGAGAGCTGGAAGTGCACCCAGCAGGAGTCACCACCCCAGGGCAGGTCAAACTGCATCTGTAGGAGAGCAGGCACCTTGCTTATTGCTCCCTCCTCCTGCTGCACTGACTGATGGGCCTGTGCCCTAGTCCAGACTCTATAAAACTATGCAAAGGTTATGTAAAACCTTCTCCCTCCTCTGTCTGACAGTAGGAGCTTTTCCAGGACTCTCCTCTTCCACAATGAGCTGCTGCACCCTCTCCGGGAAGCCCAGTCTCCTCCATGATCTCTCAGACAGGGTGCTGCTTGGGCTTAGGGTTTCCTTGCAGGATTCCAAAAGGTACCCTGTGCTGTGGTTGAATTCCCTCTCCACTGCACTGGGCATATGAGGAGAGAAGAGCAAGGAGAGCAGGCCACCAGCATTCCCAAAGCAGCCTATATGCCCACAAGGCATAGAAGGAACATGGCTGCTTGGCAATGCACTGGTGTATTTCAGCTGGATACTGGGAGTCCGGAATGTCAAATCAGATTAAAGGGCAGCGCTTGAGTTTTGAGCTTAGTAGCAGGCTGTGTAGGTGACTCACACAGTGTCCCGCGGGCTCTGAGAAGTGAGAGTGCAGGGAAATGGAGGGCAGGGCAGAGGACGATGGGCTGTGACAACTGGCAACACCGCCTCTCACCCTAGGACTGGAGGAGGCTGCCTGTGTTCCCAAACCCAGCTTCTCCACATGTCAAATAGACTATTTGTATCTACAGATCCTCTATGAGAGCAGGAGCTCCACGAGAAACAAGCGAGGCCAGGCAGGAAGACATTTTGTAAAACTAAGGCTTCCATTCCAATGAAAAATAATTGAAGGAAAAATTCTGCACCATCAGCTAGGACAATAAACACCATGTCCCATAGGCTTTGCAGTGGGGACCAAATGCCCTCAATTCTCCATCTCCTGCCTAGGCGCCCCCGCTGTGTGCACTAGACTTCATCCACAGTAGTACTAGCCAGCCCTCCTCTTAAGATCTCCTTCTTCAAAGGCCGCCCCCCCCCCCCGCCAAATCCTGGCTCTATTCACTTAGAACAAAACTATGTGTGCTTCACTCTGGCAGAAGCATGTTCGGTGCCCCTTGGGCCCTCCAGCTCCCATCACCTGCTAGTTCCTGATGGCAGGTTTAGGGACTTATACCCTGGTGGAGCCCAATGGAGTGCTCCTTGTTTCCCCAATCTCTCTATTGTAGGTGAGACTGCTCGTTAGTTTCCTAACTGCTAAGACCCAAATAATCACACAGAAACTATATTAATTGCAACATTGTTTGGCCAATGACTCTAGTGTATTCCTAGCTACCTCTTACCCATTAAATTAAGTTACTCCATTTCTATCAATCTGTGTATTGCCAACATGAATTAAGTAAATCTCAAAGACTCCACCCCATAGATGAAGTGCTACAGGCACTCTATGGCTGGGGAGAGAGAGAGAGAGAGAGAGAGAGAGAGAGAGAGAGAGAGAGAGAGAGAGAGAGAGAGAGAGAGAGAGAGAGAATTGGTCTTTCCGGGATTGAGCCCACATAGACTATCCAATCCCAAGGGATCAACCCTAAATACATGTACACATGAACAACACTAAATAGATTCAGATATGTTTATGTTTATATAATAATATTAAAAAATTTGAGAGGGCTTGAGACTGATACGGGGGGTGGAGGGGAAGGAGAGTGAAATGATGCGACTATAGTATTCATGTATGAAATTCTTAATAATAATAATAAATAATAATAATAATTAATAATAATAAGAAGAACTGCCACAGGACTCAGGCCAGGCTTTGAGTGTGGTGGGGGCCAAGAGGATGGAGAGACTACTAACTCACCCTGACAACCTTAGTCTCCCGTCTGTGGGATGAGGCGGGTGGGCTATTCATTGCTTCTCAGATTGCTCAGTGATGGGAATGGCTAGTCACCCCAGTTGTACCTGCTACCTGCCATGTGTAATAATGTAACTACTTTTAACTTCCTGTTAAACTGTATCATGTCCCCTGTGGTTATATAGCATAGGATTGTAATCTTATTTATTGTTATTTATTAATGATGACCTCTGTTGTTTTCTTTGAAAGTCATTATTTTGATTTCTCAGTCCTCATAGTGTTTTGGTTCTAAGTCCTCTCTGGGACTTCATTGCGAGGTAGAACTGGCAAACAAAGTGAGGAAGTATGGCTTGTCACGGGGAGGAAAAGGGACAAACAGAGGAGAGCCCCCAGGGTGACTGGGTGTGTATGCTCGAGGCTGGGAGGCTTTGAGACTTGGCATGACCTCTCTTCCTCTACCTGTTGTTGGGAGGTGGGGCACTGGGCTAGTTCTGCCCAGTGAGTTCTGAGCGTGAGTTTCACTACCTGGGAGGAACATTGCTCTCTCAGGACAGTCAACTGTGCTCGAGACGGTGTCACTGCACCAGGTTGGTGTGTTAAATGACCTCCACACGCAGCACATCTGAAGGTCTGCCGCTCATTCTTAATAGTCTGGCTGAGATGAAGTCCACGCCTTTCAAGGACTTGGGGTATTCTTGTGGTTGTGCCGCTGTCACCACTGTCTAATTTCCAGTGTTTTTGTGACTTCGGAAACAAGCCCCATATCTAGTACCACGAGTTATACACCATTCAGATGCCCCTGAGCTTCTGGGCATCTTTGACAACAGCACAATCCAGCCTGCCCTGATTGGCACGGACACTGGCTCTACACCAAGGTGGGGCAGAGGGGATGCATGTTGCATCCCAAACTTTTATCCAGAGACCTTAGCTTAGGCAAATCAAGGTAAAATTGGTGTGAGGAGGAGATATACATGGTGATTTGATATTTTCTCTACGTGCATAGACACATATGGTGACCTGAAATGAACTTGCGTTGCCTCCGGCCTGAGATACTCAGGAGTTCTTTCTGCACTGACCCATCTGACTGGTTCTGGGAGGTGGGAAGGGCTCCTCAGGGTGGATGAGGCTGAGGCCGAATGCCTGTGAGGTCCATCTGTGCCCCGGGGAAGGTCATCTGTTCCTACACTACCTGAGCACTTGGTGAGAGCCCCCTGGGTCCTGAGTGGCAGAGTGTTTTCTCCTTGGTGCTCTGCTAGGTCTAATGTCATTGTCACCTCCTCTGTGTCAGTATAAAGGCTTTTGACAGACGGGGAGAAGTGAGAACACATACACCATCCCAGGGATCTCTGAGCGAAACCAATAGGAAGGTAAATCTTGTTTTTATGACACCTTCTGCCTCATAACTTCCCTCCCCCAGGGTGTGGGTGGCCTTCCAGAAAGTGTTTCCTCTGCCCTCTGGGACCACCCGCCAGCAGATTTCAGAGTGATGGTTTGGTTGTCTGGTAGATTTCCTCTCAGCATGTACGCTGAAGAGGGTAAGCCTGCCTGGGGTGTTTGCTCATCCCACAGTCCTGAGTGTTCTCCTATGCCAGCACAGAACATGAAGAAGTGGTGTGAGGCCTGGATCAAGGCCTGGCCCCATCTCTAAGCTCTTCCAGGGCTGACTGTGTGTGTATAGATGTCTCTGGTAGGTTGTGTGGGTTACTGCTGTAAGACCTAGGCTGTGTGATGGGAGTCCATAGAGCAGAGAAAATGCCAGGTCACCCAATAGTCTGTTTCCCCATCTGTGGGATGAGGTGGGAGGGCCATCAGCTGTTTCTCAGATTTCTCAGTGATGGGAATGACCAGGGGGACAGGTTCAGTGCTTGGATTCCCGACAGCCAGGAGTCTGGTCTGTCCAGCCTCCCAGATCTGTTCCAGGAGTTTGTGTGGTCAGGCTGTGATCAAGCATACGGACGCAAAGAGGAGGTTCTTCCTGGTGCTAAATTCCTGAACATTCTCTGTTTTGTGTTGGAAAAGCATTTCCCATGGCTGGCGGCAGCCAGGAGAATCACTGGGCTGGGAGACAGGGACATTGTTAAGCTCTAATTGGTTGCTGAATAATTTAACCACCCAGTTAGCAGAACCAGGGAGAAGCTGTGGAGTAGGAAGGCTCTTGGAGCAGGCTAAGGTCGTTTGGCCTACACCATTTGCCTGCAGCCCTGGCACCTTCTGTGTGCTTCTCTTGGAGACTCCCTAAAACCAAGGAGGGATGGTGGGGCGGGTGTGGTGCCCCAGATGAACATTCCAATTCTGCCAGCCCTTTTTCCATTAGGAAAGCTGTTTGACTCTTCAGCAAAGCTACCAAGGACACCCTAAGGCTCCTGTAATGGGAGAGTTTTCCAACATCACGGTATCTAAGTTGCCTGGTTCCTGCTAACACGGGGGCCCCACCACCATGGTGTCCCATTCAAGGGGGATGAGATAGGGCACAGAAAGAGCACTTCCGATAAGTTCCCAAGGGCTGCTTAACTGTTGCTGGTCCCCTTAAAGGCCTTTACTATCTTCTCAGCCCTCTGGACTCAGTACTTAGTCACCACTGCCACATACAGTCTGTTGAAAGACATATCCCTACCTATTCCAGCCAACCCTGATTAAGAGAATATATGGTTCAGATGTCTGGGGTGCGGCAGAGGGAGGTTAAACGGCATGGAAGTCAGGCATAAGGAGTGAGCGTGTGATGTGGGAGGTTTCTCGGAGCAGGCAGGCTTTGGAAAGAGGGCAGCATATGAACATGCAAGGCTGTGCAATGAGTATAGACCAGTGCTGCATAGCCCTCCTAGAGCTGTGCGGTATAGTGCTGCTGCTGCTGCTGCTGCTGCTGCTGCTGCTGCTGCTGCTGCTGCTGCTGTTGTTGCTGCTGCTGGAGTGGGGGAGGGGCTCCCATACCTGGGCCAGGATAGGAACCCAGGTTTATATTTTGAAAAGCAGATTTGTCCTGGTAGTTCATGACTGATCTGCGTGGTGTGGGTTCAAGGCTGTATGTAAGAAGAGATTTCCTACCCCACTCACTCACTCTAGCCTTCCTCCCAGACTCTGTCCTTTTAACCCCAGAGCTCTGAGAGGTTTATTTTATAAATCAGAGATGCCCAGGAAGGAAACTAACAACTTGATTACACCATCCTGTGTCGCCTCGGAGGGGATTTCCATGGTAATCTCTAGAAGCTAATGGACAGTGGGCAGGAGATAGGCAAATGTTAAAGGACTTGGAGGCAAAGTGGGAAAAGCTGGGTGCAGCAGAGATAGACAGCACACTCGGGGTCAGAGAGACATAGGGAAGGCAGAGCTGGTTTTTATAGGAAGAACCCTTCTCTGAGGCTTCAATGTTGTGGTGGTGAGGCCAGGGGCCCACATGCTTAGAGGCACTGAAAGACATAATCATGCATAGGGCCTGGATGCTTAGGGCTGCAGGGGAGTATTGGGAAGACTGGAAGGCTCATGACAGCACAGTCAGTGTAGTTGGCTTCTCTTTATGCAGACCTTGAGAGGCACACTGCTCCTCCTCCTAACTGGAGGTGTGTGTGTGTGGGGGGGGTGTGTGGAATTGCTACTAGACTTGCCAGAAAGAACAGGAAATTACACGTCTTTCAGATCTGGTTTTAAGTCCATTAGACCCGAAAACTATGAGGGAAGGAAAAACTCAATTCTACTTACATTTGGGGTTAAGGGTCTGAAAAGGTCAGGCAGGTCATTGGCATGATGAATCAAATGTTATGTTATCTCCTATGGCAGATTGAATGAGAACGGCTCACTTATATGATTGAATGATTGGTCCCTAGTTAGTGGAACTGTTTGAGAAAGATTGGGAGGCATGGTGTTGTTGGAGTAAGTGTGGCCTTGTTGGTGGAAGTGTGTCACTGGGGGTGGAAACTTTAAGGTTAACAAAGCCACACTAGGCTCACTCACACTATCTCTGCTTGCTGCCTATAGATCAGGATGTAAAGCTCTCAGCTACTGCCCTAATGCCATGTCTGCTGGCTTCCTGACATGATCATTGACTAACCCTCTAAAACCGTGAGCGAGCCCCCAGTTAAGTGCTTTCTTTTATAAGAGTTGCATTGGCAATAGAACAGTGACTCAAATCACAAGTTTTCTCATAGCCGTGATGGGGTTTGGGGGCCATGTTTGTGAGAACCATGTTGAGAAATAGTGCACAGGCTGCTTCCAGCAGGAAACTCTCAGGAGCAAGTTCGTCACTTCTGTTTGAGATCGGAATGCTAGCTTGAATCACCTGTTGTCTTCGTGGGAAAGGTATGGATGACACGGCTATCCTCCTAGTCCATCCCAGACAGTGCTTTTGTAGAATGAGTTTCCCAGCTGGGGGATCAGATCAGCACTCTTGGAGAGGTCTGTGGTGGCTTTGAAGGTGGAGAGAGAAGCCCAGGAGCCAACAGACACAGGTGCCTCCTGTCAAGACTCACTCCTCCTCTGAAGCCTCCAGCAGGAATAGAGGAGGGGATGTTGTTCAGCTATGTATAAAAGCCTTCTCTCAGACTAAAAACGTTCCATCTTAAGGAAGCTCCGTATACAGGAAAATAACTCAAAAAAAGCTTCAGGAAGTCCCTGAAACTGACCAGACCCAGTAGGCCCCTCCCTGTCAGAGCACACAATAAAAGCCGAGAGTGTCTCTCAGAGGAAAGGAAGCTGAGCTCCAAGAAAAGTTTCTGACCAGACCAGCTGTCTGGCAGAAGCAGAGAGCAGCAGGGTATTTAGACCAACTGAGGCACCCGGAAAGGACACTCTTCAGCCTGCTGAGCTACCTGCTGGCTGTGCAGTGTGGATTAGGTTACCAGCTTTGTGATCTGCGTACACGCTTGGGTTCTGGTGATGCGGTTGTCTTAGAATCATTTCTGCTGTAATGTGACCCCTCACCCATATTCCTGTACGCAACCCCAATAAAGCTCTTTGGATCACCAAATTGGACTGCAGTAGTATTTGTACTTTTGTCTGTTGTGGTTTTCCTGTCTGGGATGAATAGCTATGTATGCTGTGTCCCTCTGAAAAAAAAAGTTGCCACAACAACAGCTGTTGACACCTTGCTTTGGGGCCAGGGAGACACCTTCCAGCTTCTGACCCTCACAGCTGAGAGATGAATCCCTGTTGTTTAAATCACTGCGTTTTTGGAATTTTGTTCCAATAATAATGCCCCAAACCACCCCCAAACAAATACCAACAGAATCTTCACAAACAACCTGCCACCATAGCAAAGCTGATATCCTACTCAAAGCGGTGAAAAAAAACAGTCTAGTCAGGGCAATGTTGTCACACGGGGACCTAAGAGACTCCTGGTTTTCAGCATCGAGCTATTCGGTGCAGGTGTGAGTGCTGTAGCTCCCAGATCATTGCATTAGGCCAGTGGGGGAACCCACTGTTCCCGGTGCTTGTTGGGGGCTGACACAATGGAAGAGCCCCGGTGGCTCTGTGCCAATCTTTTCAGTCTCTTCTCTTTAGTGACTCCAGGGTGCCAGGACAGTGTGTTCTCACCATAGCCTGACACTTTGAGAGGCTTTGTCATCTTGAACCCTATGTACCAGACCTCAGTCCCCAGCTGAAAAGCCCCCTGGGCTGCAGATCTTTCCCGTGGAGAAACTTAACTCTGCTTTGCCTTCCTTATCCTGCCCTTGGCCTGGGCATCATCACTAGGCTGTCTTAGAGTTTCTGATCTGGGACCTAGGTGATCTACCTCCTCTCGTGAGAGCACCATGGCTTCAGGTAGAAGTTTGCTTTGTTCGTCCGTCACCTGTCTGTCTTCTCAGCAAGGTCTCACTGGTGCCATTAATGAGCAAACATGGCCACTAGTGTTTGTGTCGCTGATGCTGGACAGGGGTTGGGAGGCGTGGAAGAGACGAAGCCATCTAGGAAGACGGAGCCCTGAGCATTGTCTTCTAGCTGTCAAGAGAATTCATTGTTTTCCACCACGTCCCTTGTCAGTGCCCATCGTATGCTGGGAAATGGAAAGGGGGAGGGGGTGAATATTTTCTTCTTGAGTCCTCCCTCACCGGGTTTATACAGCGGAGATGAGCCACTAAATTACCCATAGACACTTCTCAAGCCTGCCTGCCACCTGTTTCCAATGCCACTCAAGGGCTGTACTCAGAAGCTCCTCAGTTCTCTACTCTGGCCTGTGCTGGTCATCTCTCACCACTCAGGGAGCAGCTCTGTACCTGTACCCCTGACCCACCCTCATGGCTTCTTCCTGTGCGCTTTGGGAGTAGAGGCTGCAGTGGGCATAGCCAAGTGACGCGTCTATGTTGTGATTCCTTGAAGGACATACCTGAGGGGGCTGATCCTACCCATGCCATCTCAAGGTGGCATACGGTGGTTTCATCCAGAGGGTCAGCATTCTTGGGAGCAAAGCAGTCAGGCAGCCACATCTGCGCCTGCTGGGAAACTGTGCACTTCGGGAAGAGTAGCAACCAAAAGCACAGACTTTGGAATGAGCAGATGGTTCCCATCCACACTTCCCATTGACAGACGATGTGACCTTTGCTTGATTATTCTTTGGAGCATCTGTAAAAATAGGATCTGGACCAGGACCATTGGTGACCCAGGAATGGGTGTGTCTGGGACTGAATTATAATCTGGGCCTGCCTTCCAGTCCGTCCCCTGTGGCGAGATCAGCAATGGACTAAATACTCCTCTCCTCCCGTGGGAGTGAAGCAGAGCTAGGTACAGTTCGGTGGCAGGGCTGTTTTGATGACTGCTTGAACTTATCCCCCAAGACTCCTGGCATCTGGTATTAGTCTCTGGCAAAGTTTGTATGCTTTTATAGTCCTGGCTTGTTTTGGTGCTACTGTGCTACTCCCAGGCCAGGAAGGCAGGGCTGTGGGCTGGCAGAGGCTGCCAACCCTCATGCCAGCCCTCTTGGTTGGTGGAGGCTTGATCCAGCGGGGCTGGTCCTTTCTAGGCTTCCTATTCCTTCTCTGTCCCTATGATCTCTCACTTCCCATCTTCTGTCCTGCTCTTTGCCTTCTTGATGTTGACCTCCTCTTCTCAGTCTCAAAGTGATTTCGCTGCCTTGTCCCCAGAACCTTCCTTTTATGTAGTAGGGGTGCCTGGCCTTTTCACAGATGCCACTAGCATCACGGAAAGCAGCCTTCACACAGGCTAACCGGAATTCTCATTTCTTTTCCATACCTCAGACTCCTTGCTGGCTGTATCCCCGGGCAGGAAGTTTGGGTGTCCAGGGGTGGAATGAGGGTTGTTGTCACAGTGATTGGCTGCGAAGAGAAGCAGAAGAACTCACTGGTTATGTGGCATGCAAAGTCACGTTAGTGGAAGTTGGCTTGTCTCTGAATGAAAGGACTAGAGATAGAGGGGTGGCTGCTTCAGCACCTTCAGGGAGAGGAGGGTGCATGTCCAAGCCCTACTCCACTTAGTGGTCCTGGGTCTAGATAGATGCTGTCTCTGCCTTGGGGCTTCTCAAGACTTCTTGGGGATACAGAAATGAGAAATCCCCATGAGAAACAAGGCTTCTCTCTCCCGTGGGAAGTCATAGGCAAGGGTAGAGTGAAGGTGGGGGTTGGTTTGCAGGAGCTGGGGTGAAAGTCTGTGGCCTTACTGTCTTGTCTGGCCCTTCAGTGATGTCAGCCCCTCTGGAGGTCTGTAAATGTGTTCTGGAAAAACCAGCTGGCAATAGTAAGGATGTGCCTGTTCAGACAGAGGGCCAAGAAAGAGGCACCTCCCTCACCTGGAGCAGAGCGCTGGCAATGGCTCTCATGCAACACACAGCCACAAGGGTCAAAGCAGGGAGGCTCTCCACCACTGTAAATAGCTGCGGTGCCCTCGCTCCCACGCACACTCTCCCCACCCCTGCTCAAGACCTGGTTGTCCAGCCTGGAGCTGTATATTAAGAACGAGGTGGGCAGCTGCTTTAGGCAGGCATTCCTGGCAGGTTGCCTGATGCCCGGGACCCTGACTTCAGAAGACAGGAAAGAGAGGAAGGACAGCCAATCTTGGAGACAGTGCCTGACATAGCGAGATGAGACAGGAAGATGCCGAGGGTCTTAGTTCTCTAAGAGCTTTGTAGAGCAGGATCTGGAAGGATGTCCAAGGAGGAATTTCACATCACACACCCTTCCCTACAAAAGGAAGAGAAGCCTGTAAGTGTTTAAAAACCTACTTCACGCAGTGAGGCTAAAATAAAACACGCTTTCTTACTCGAGGGAATGATGTTTAGTTGTCTCATAAAAGAAAAATCCCTTTTCTGTCTGTCCTCCAGCATCAGAGGGAGAAGCAGCAAGAGCTGAGAGAGATCATGCAGCTCATTGCCAGTTGTGCAGATGGTGTCACCCTGCAGCAGAGAGAGGTGACTTGTCCCGAGTCCCACAGCTAGGTGGATGCAGAGCCAGGGTCCTGAGCTTGGCTCGCTGTAGCATAGAACAGGTTGGGGGATGATAGCAGCCTGACTTCAAGCAATTGTACTTTGTAGCAGGACTAGTCAGACCAGGGCTGGGACCCTCTACGGTCCTGCCAGGGCAGCGCCAAGACCTAGATGGGACCCCGGGGAGCTGGAAACATCTGTCCAGCGACAGGTGGAGGGGACTGTGGGCACCAGTGAGGTACCCGTCAGGGCTGAGTGCTTCTGGGGAGCCAGGGAAGCTACACAGGAGTCACCTGGGACAGGGGGTTGAGAGTAGTGCAAAGATCCCAACATGTAACAGAGACAAGAACACCCCCTCCAGAATGTTCTGTGATTGCTGTTCTAGAGGAGCCCACCCTCAGGCTTGCCTGGAGCTACTCTGAAAGGCAGCAGGTAGCTCCAGAGCAGACCACAAAGAGGAAGACGATGGGTGCTCCAGGACTCTCAGTGGAGCCCGCTCCCAGACTCTGGGTTTTGCTTTCTGTTTCTTGCAAGAAAGGGTTGCAAATCCAGCTTGCCCAGCAGGTCTGCCACAGCTTCTCACCCAGTGTCTCTCCCCACACTTCCTATTTTTACTCTTAATAACCGCGCTCGGGGTTACCGAGGTCTCCCTGTTGCTATAGTGAGAGGTGATGGTGCCAGCCTTCCAACGCGCTGGACTCTTGGCTCTAAGGGAAAACACAATCTGAGTTTCTGTATTTTGGGGTTTGACTGAGAAGATTTAATGCTCCGTTTTCCAGCCTTTGCAACAATGGCAGTTTGTGCTTTAAAAAAAAATACATAAAACCTCGATAACAAAGAATAACGGGCAGTTCTGGGGAGTGGGCATCTGAGAATATATAGAAAATGAAATTTAAATTATGAGGACGATAAAACTTCAGGCAAATACAGAAAATGACAAATGTGTGAAAACAGATATTGCTAACACAGCCTCCACGGCCCTCCCTCCGATAGCCCTACCATTGGTTTTCACTCACAGGCCAGGGCTGGAGACACGGAGCCGTGAGGACAGCTCTGTCAGCTAGCACATCGGAAATGTGTTCGGGGTGGGGCTCCATCCCGTAGAGTTGTGTGTATAGATCAGGTAATGTAACATGACTGACTACACAGGGCCCTTCTCATTTTCCTCCCCGGCCACTCTCGAAGCCACGTGGTCACCACTGAGCCACCACTGAATTTGCTCCTCCTCTGATGCAGCTGACTGGCCTGCTTGGTCCAGTTCCCCACAAGCATCCCTATGTCCCCACACAAACACGATCCTTGTTAACCAAAGAATGGTCTCTGAGCAGCGGAGTGGCGTGGCTGTCCCATGGCTCTTCCACCTCACCCGGTGTCTACAGGTCAGCCTCTGTATTTGTAGTAGGACTTTGAGTCTGAGGAGTATTGATCTACATCCGGTCAAGTTCCAGGATAGGAGGCACAGACCAGGTGTGCAAACATCAGAGCAGGCAGAGGGGGTGAAGAGGAGAGGGGCCAGGTCAGTGGGATGGCCTACCAGTGTGTGAGTATAAGGACATTCTATAACTCAGATCCATAGACTATGCAAGATTGGCAACCGGGAACCAAGATGGCTGCTCAGGGCAGGAGTGTGGGCTTGAGAAACACAACAACCCCTTGCTTTCTGTTCCATTTTACAGATGAAGCTAAAGCACAGAGAGGTCACTGCGCTTACTTAGGGTCACACAGCTCATTGCTGGTAGGGCTGGGATGCAAACCTAGTTCCAGAGTCTGTGCTTTTAACTAGCCTGAGATATGGCCCAGAGCTCCAGGAACAGTAGGGTGAGAAGGCCAATTTGCACTAATGCTAAAGCCAGTCACTTGAGCTTTCTAGTTACTGATAGTCCAAGTCAGGATTTGAACTCAGAAAGCCTTTAGGTACCAAACTGATAGTCTTTTCTCCTTGGTCTGTCTCTCAGAGCAATCTCTCCTCCTGCACTGACCCCTGAGTCCCACCCAGCCCAGTCTGGCTTCATGCAGTCAAAAAAAGACACCCCCCCCATTTCCTTTGTCTTTCATGGTGGGAAGATACAAGAGGCAGATAGCTGTTTTACACACCAGGAAGTAATGAAGTGAAAGCTTAGCATCAAATCTGACTGCCCCCCCCCCTCCCTTTACAGCAAGCAACCAGGCCCAGAGAACTCAGGTCCCTGCTGAGGTCATGCCCGGGATTCACTGCTTCCGGCTGATAATGGCTTCTTTGTCTTGGTGGCCTGAGTTACCTGGCCAGCCTGCACCATGATGCTGGCTTGCTAAATTAGTATCAGCTAAATTAGTTCTGCCTAAAGCTTCGGCGGGAAGATGCAGCTCACACCCGGGCATAGAATGAAGTGTCTGCTTGCTGGTAAAGGTCTGAGCCATGCAGAAGTGTGTCCAGAGACTCCTGAGACAGGCAGCCTTCCTCCGGGACTTTCCCTACCCTGCTTCGCAAGGGCAGCCACTTAACAGAGTCCTCTCCAATGGTGCCTTTACTTTCCTGCCAGCCATCGGGCTGTGCAGGATCCCTGCCACAGCAAGGCTATTTTTAACAAGCATCCCAGGCTTTGGGGGGTTGAGGAGAGGGGTAGAAAAAGAGATTCCATTTGTGTATTTTTAATCCATGCACATTTGAGAAGGCAGTGGCGTTCTCATCCCCGCTGCAAGGATTGTGGGCAATTGATCAGGCGTTGAGCGCTGGGTAATCCTTTTTCTTCCTTTTAACAAGGCAGCGGGGCTTCCAGGGACTGGGGCCATGCTTCCCACCGCCTGGTTGTCTCCTGATCCCACTGACCCAGCTCTCTTTCAAACCGCCTGGAGAATCCTGGCAGGGTCTCCTGGGCCAAGGAGGTCTGGGAACCTGACTCTTGGTGCCAAACTCATATTTAGAAATGTCTCCAGCCAGACTTTGGCGTCTGTCCCACATGGGCCCTGGGCAGGGGGTATATTCATATGTGCTGTCTACAAACACATTCTAAGTGGGCAATTCCCTCTGTGACTATAAACACGGCCCCTGTGTGGAGGGGCTGTGGGAACCTGTGCCCCTTGGGCACAGAGAGCTATGTGCAGGTGGACAGTGAATCACAGGGAACAGGAGGAAAAACTGTCCCAAGGCTTAGGCTGAGCAAATGATGGTGAGAAAGGAGTTCCAGCTCCTGGTCCGCCATCTACCCACTATCTGCACTTCTTCCCTGGATGCATAGGGCATCCCCCTGCCTCAGAGGGGTTTTCTGACTTTCAGTGGGCCAGATTGTGCCCCTGTCTTGGCCATTCCTTTTTCCTCCGACTGCCCTAATCTGTGGGCTAAGACTGAGGCCACCCGCACCAGGCCTGCTCCTTCCGTCTGCGAAGGGCTGGGCCCTCAGTCTCTCTGATGGCATCCATGAAAAGCAGCCAGAAGAGCTGTCATCCCCAAAGCATGCTTCCTGAAAAGCCTTCCTGAAGAACCTTCTGCTTCTCACGTCGGAGCATGGTGATGGATGATGTCGACTCAAAGATCAGACTTTCCCCAGTAGCCCTCTTAGCTGACGGACACCGTGTCTCAGTCCTGTGGGCACTCTCTTTTCAGACAATTCCTCTGGGAGAAGGCATCCGATGCACTCGCTCTGATGTTTAATGAGCACCTACAGGTACAGGCTCTGCACCTGCCCCTGCCCGGTGGTGGCCATAAGACCTGAGAGGTACAGCAGTGGGAAGGGGCTTTCTTCTCTCGAGATATATCACAGCAGCCCCCTTCTGCAACTCTGCCCTGGGGCCATAGCGCCTTGCTCTTCAAATTCCTGTGGGAGAAGAGGCTGCTTTCCTATAGCCCCATTTTCTGAGAGACTCTCAATGCATCAAGGAGATTTCTGCCTAGTGCCTCCTTCTGCCCCTCCCCTCTCATCCCAGGAAAGAGCTCCAAAAAGGGTCAGGGTGACTGAGGAGACATGGAAAATGTCCCACAACTGAATAAATTATGTGGAGCACAAAGGGAGCTAGCTCAGCCTCAGCCTCTGCTCCAAGCAAACCCCAAATTCAGATGAAGGCAAATGTAGGGTGGTAGCTCTCTCTCCCTCTCTCTCTCTCTCTCGCTCTCTCTCTCTGTGTGTGTGTGTGTGTGTGTGTGTGTTGGGGGGTGGGTAGTGGCAATTGAGATCAGCTTCTTTTACAGGAACCATCTCAGGGTCAGAGGAAGTGGGGAGATGGCCTCAAAGCCAGCGATAGGCCTCCAAGGCCAGAGGATGGTGAGATCTGGAGCCGAGCACAAGGCTGCCCTAGGTATCGCTCGCCCTTGGGAAAATTGCCTTTTCATATGGTTGGGGGTGGACATTGCAATTTTTCTTTGAGGGTTAATTGTTTGGCTGACAGCACAGATAATTAGGAATGAGAATCCTGGAGAGAGGGTGACAGCACCATCTGTTGTGAATATGTTTCAGCCCCACCCCACAGGAGGGCCAGGACGTGCTGTTTCTGTGTGCGCGCACATGCACACACACACACACACACACACACACACACACGTCAGCAAAGATGTGGCTGTTCCACCGTTTGCTGTCAGTCCAGCACCAGATGATCCAGGTGACGGTGTCATCAATGGGCCAGGATAGTGACCTGCTTTCTGAGGGCAGCTTCTTCCCTTCCCCCAGTGCACCTGTACACACAGTGCACACTCAGAAAGTACCGCTAGTTCTAGGCGCTGGTTTTTGTTCCTCCCCGTGGTCTAATGTATTATGCCTGGACCTCTGCTGGCTACAGGCAGGCATGCAGGGCTACACGAGCTACTTGGAGCCATTGTTGTTTGGGGTCATCTTCCTGTCTCAACCAGCATCTACTACCTGCTCTGGCTGGCTAGCCTCGCATCTGTGATGCTTGCTCCAGAGTCAGGCTAGCCCTGACTGCCGTGGTCAGGGAAGGATGACCTCGGTGAAAAAGCCCTGTGTGCCAGTGGTAGAGCTGCTTCAGAATCAAGCCAAGAAGCCGTTGTCCAGGGTGAGGGCCCTTTCTTCTCCTGGGCAGAATCCTGTGGGATTATCCTCCTTTTCAGTTCTTAGAAATAGATCACATATGCGGGAGAGCATATGGAGCATAGACATGCCCTTCAAAGGGAAGAATAGTATCCATCTTGCCTTCCAAAACGACTCTATGCCCACCACGCTGTTTGCCGCCTCTTATAGAAGGCCCTCGGGTGCAGAACTGTGGGAAGGTAGCTGGGAGGCCCGTGGTTATGTAGCACTTGAACGTGGCCAGTTCTCCTTCGCTCCAGATGCTCCAGCTGCCGCACCATCTCTTCAGCCCATTTTCCCGCTTCTCACCCTCTCTCCTGTCTCTTCTTGTTCTCCTTAGACTTCCTTTTGGAGAAGAGACCAAAGGCATGACTGTCTTCCCTGCTCCCTAACAGGACGAGTGGCCTCTTGCTTCGTTCTCGCTCAGCCCTCATCCTCTGGGGATGACTTGACATTTAGATGAAATTAGCCTAGCACAGGAATACTTCCTGGGAAAACATAGTAAATAGAAGTTGGAAATACCAGCCTTGACTTTCTCCAACTTGCTGTGTGATGTTCAATAGTCATCTCAACCTCTCTGTGCTTCTATTTCCTCATCTTTGAAATAACGCTTCATGGACCTGCTACAAAACAGGGTGCAAAGGCAATTTCTGGGTGCAATCATTGTCACCATCTTGCTTGAATAGTCCATACAGGCCGGAGGGAAGAAGGTGTGTGCTCTGGTTCCTTCTCTACCTGCACCCAGAGCATGGTGCGTCCTCTTTTTGAAGTGTTGGTCACCTGGGCTTTCATTCTCCATCCACAACACCTTCTCAGCAGCTGGTCCACTGAGGCCGAGAGGACCCTGGGTGGGTCTCAGCCATGTGAGCAGCTGTCTAGACCTGAAGAGAGGGACAAGGCTGCTGTCACAGTGGTCCCAGTGTTCAGAGCAGGCAGTGCAGTTGCCGTGGAGGCCTCATGACCCTTCCTTGCAGAATATGACCCATGGTCTTGGCTCTGGAATGCCAGGATTCAGAGGGACCAGTGTCAGTGTCTTTGTCCCTTGTGCTGGGGGGCAGCGGAGCTGTATCTTTCTTCCTTTGTCCCTTGTGCTGGGGGGCAGGGGAGCTGTATCTTTCTTCCTTTGTCCCTTGTGCTGGGGGGCAGGGGAGCTATATCTTTCTTCCTTTGAGATAAAGGGCTGGAAAGACATTCATCATGGGCCATGGGTAGGGTGGTCTTCCTGGAGCTCCCAGCCTCCAGCACCCCAAAGACTTGCCCCAGGATTTGTTGAGTAAAGGAATGTCTTGTTCTTTGCCCTTCCCATTGGTGGAGTGAGAACACCTATTTCCTTCCTCTCCCAGAACACTGGGACAGCTCAGGGCTCCTTTTGGGTCTAAACTGAAGCCTGTGTGACCACTAACAGGTGAAAAGGGAGTCTTTCAAGTAGGTAGAATGAAGTATGCAGAGGTAAGTAATCAGGAATAAAGGATGTGTATGTGCATATGTGTGTGTGTGTGTGCGCGCGCGCGTGAATGTGTCATTGCATGCACATCATATGTTGAACCTGTGATCAGAGCACGCTCAGTGGGAACCCTACATGGCTTAGCTACCAGGGACTGTGGGATCGAATAATAAAAACCAATAAGAGGCTGGGTAGAAGACTCCAGAACAGTTCATGCCTGGACTTGTATTCTGGGTCTGGTTGTGATGGAGACCTCTGTTCTCTTTGCAGATCCCCTCTGAAGCAGCTGGGAGCTTGAGTCACCCCATCCGAGAGGATTAGCCCAGCCGGAAGTGGAAGAGAGAATGGCGTGGGGCTTACCCAGGGCTGAGCAGTGAGCCACGGCTTCTGGGACCTGGAGCTCTGACTGGGAGGCTGTACCACTGGAGTGACTCAAGAGGGATTGATGCTCTGTCCCCCAGCGACATGCGCGTGGTGTAATGACAGGTAATGAACATGAAGCTGGGCTATCCGTTATCAGTGATATGGCAGGTAGGGAAATACATCAGCCTGTATTCGGCGTACAGTGTCAGCCTCGAGAAGATAACTGCGAACTAAGCCCATGAAGCCTGATAAGATGATAGATGAACACCTTAGAGTTATTTGTTTTCACCCATGTGTTTGTTGAAGCCAGGTGCTAGAAGATTTAGCATCAGCAGAGTTCACTTCCTATGTGGGGAAGGAAGGGCTAGCACCATGGTTATGCATGTAGCATATCTTATTGGAGGGATTCAGAGTACAAATCAAAAAGTCACTATTGTCACGAGCTCCTGCAAGAAACGGGGAGGTTATGTCAGCGAGGAAATTGAGGTAACAAAGGGCGAAGGAGCTCTTCTGTACCCGTGAGGGGGTAGATCTGGGGCTCTGCACCTTGGGACCACCTTGGTTTAGACACCTAGAGTTTTGGTGTTGCTCATGAAAAATAGAGAAGTGGACTGTGCCCATCTGTCCCTTCAAGGGTGCCTAAGCAAGCGGGGGAGGACTGAAAATGTCTGGGGGGTGGGAGTCAGGTGTAGGGATGTATTGGGAACACACAGGGTCTAGCAGATTCTTTGTGTCTAGCAGTTAATTCCAGGATTTAGCTAAAGCAGGAAACATCAGATAGACCTCTAGGACCTAGAAGGCTCGACCTCTTGAAACTTAGAAGGACAAGGGGCCAACAGGGCTGGAAATGCCACTACAGAACTGTTATGACTGGTTGTTTAGTCTGTACCATATGTACCATGAGGGTGCCGTTCTGGCAGCCTCCCCCATGGGGAACAAAGATGGCTGAGACAGAAGCAAAAAATAGTTTGAAGTCTTGGGAAATGACCTGGGGCAATTGGAGAAAGGCCAGCGGCTAACAGCAGGAGGCCCGAGAGGGTGTGGCAGATTCCATCTAGTTCAGACTAGGGTTGAGGTCTCCCCAGAGCCAAGGGCTGGGGAGGGGCAGAACGTTAGGGCTCCTGGGTGGCCTTGCTTCAAATCAAAGAACACATTGAAGGAATTTAGCAAGCTAAGCCCCTCTCTAGGAAATGGATAGGTTACAGGCCATGGGTGTGGTTGCCACAGGTGGGGGTACCACTGGACTCCTACTTACTGGAGGGAATAGAAAGAAAGGGAACTTGAGTACTTGGAGCAGTGGGGGCTGGCTGAGCCTTGAGGCGGGGGAGGCAGCTCTCTGGTTCTGGAGCTTCACTGTCAGCGTTCCTGTTCTTGGTGGAGCGGCTGATATACACAGTTCAGACTGGGCTGGGGACTGGGGAGGGCTGACCCTGAGAAGGGTGTTTCCTGGGAGAAAAGTGGGGACTGAGTGTAGGCAACAAAGGTCCTGCCCTGCAGGCATGGGCTAGGGTTCTCTTAGTGCGTGTTTCCAGGGATCCCAGCTGCATCAAACTGATTAAACAATGTTTACCAAGCACTTACCTTGTTACTTACTTTTCAGTCACAGAGACCAAGCAACTGACAGAAACAGCCTGAGATAGGGAAGATTTATTTTGGCTCATGGCTTGAAGGGATATAGTTTATCACAGCAGGATGGGATTGTAGCCTCAACGGCTGCTTATTATGTGTGTGAATGAGGAAGCGTGAAAGAGGAAACACAGAGCTTGGACTTGAACCAGAGCTGGGGTATAAACCCCAAACCATGCTACTGTGACCCTACATCAGCTGGCCTCGTACCTCAAAGGTTCTATAGCCTCACAAAACAGCATTGCAGCTGGGGACTGAGTCTTTAAATGCTTGAGCCTTTGGAGGACATTGAACATTCAACGTTTAATACGCAAGTTACAGGTTCTGAAGCAGAGCTTCAGAGGGCAAGATTAGTATGGGTTTCTACTTCTCTGACAAAACACCATGGTCAAAAGAAAATTGGGAAAAAAGGGCTTGTCTCATCCTTTAGCTTATAGTCCATTCTTCAGGGAAGTCAAGGCAGAAACCTGGAGGCAAGAACTGATGCAGATGCTGTGGAGGGGTGCTGCTTACTGGCTTGCTCCTTATGGCTTGCTCAGCCTGCTTTTTTTATACCCTCCAGGATCACAAACTCAGGGATGGCATCACCCATGTCAATCACTAATTAATTAAGAAAGTGCCCCTGACAGGTTTGCTTACATGCTAATGTGCTGGGGGCATTTTCTCATTTGAGGTCCGGTAATGGTCTGTCCAGTCTCTTTAAGAGACAAGCCATGCCCCACACACTCCCTCCCCCATCCGCTGAGGCAGGCTGATCTTCCTGCTTGCAACCTGAGTCTCTTCCTTTTCTGTCTCCTTCTTGGAGAGGCAGCTTCTGTCTTTCCCTTCTCTCCCCTCTCTCTCTCTCTCTCTCTCTCTCTCTCTCTCTCTCTCTCTCTCTCTCTCTCTCTCTCTCTCTCTCTCTCTGCTCTTTTCCCTTTCTCCCTCCCCCCTCCATAACCCACTAAATAAATATCCAACCTCATTTTGCATGGAGTGCTATCTCCCTGTCTCTCGCGCACTCCATGGCTCCCTTCCCCAGGACCAGCCTTTTTGGAGACTGGTGGTGTGGTCTTGTGGTGTGCCTATCCATCTGTCTCTCCCTGTGACTTGCTGCAGCCACTGGGCAGTGGGGAACTGCACCATCTCTGCCTGGGACTGGCTGCTTTCTGGAACTGCTGTTTGCTGACTGCCATAGCTCAGGGACCTGCAGCCGCCGCCGGGCATCCAGGGATTCTGCAGCATTTTAATTAATCCATTACAGTTCCCTCTTCCCGAATGACCCTAGCTTGTGTCAGATTGGTGTTGTGTCCTCGCATGGGGTAGAGAGGATAGCACAGAAGCAGGTCCAGGCCTCAAGCGTCTCCAGACACTATCTTCAAATGAGAGAAAGTTGGTTTTGCTCTGGTGGCTCAGGAGAGTGAAACAAATAAAGAGTATGTAAAACACATTGAAATGATTTTATTATTGGGCTCTCATGGGGCCGGAGTGGGGCTTGGAGAAGTTTGTTCTACCTGGGACTTCTGGAAGAGGACAGATTTATAAACCTGGCTATCAGAGGTGCTCCTGCCACAGGAATGGGGTTCACAGTAGAGCCTAGCACTCAGACCTGCTAAGCACGTGTTGAATGCTGGGACAGAAGCTGGGCTCAGAGGAAGGCACGAGTCAGAAGACGCAGCCAGGAATTTGGAGAAATGCTTAACAGAGAGAACACACTAAGAATTCTTGTAGCATTTGGCACCCTTCATTCCATGGAGTTTCTCAGTATTAGGGAAGGGGGTTTATAGAAGCCGAGATCGGTCTGGAGATTGGGACCAGCCATGGGTATAAGCCACAATAGGCTCTTTAAATTTGTTAGTAGCCATATTGAAAAACAGAGAAATTAACTAGCATAATTGATTTTAACAATGTGTTTCATTTAACTCAGTATGTCTAAACCACTGTAACTTCAACATGTAATCAATACACAATTACAAAGGAGATGTGTTATTCTTGTTCCTACAGAGGCTCTGACATACTAGATGTATTTTATACTTAATGTTCCATCTCAGTTAGGACTGGCCGCATTTCAAGAACTCAATGGCCATAGGTGTCTGGTGGCTACTGGATTGCCCAAGACAGTTGTAGAATCTAGAATCTCTTTCCAAGGAGCAACTAAAGGCTAGGTAGGTCCAGATCCAAACAATAACAGGATTTACTGTTGGGCAACCTTCTTACAGAACATCTGTAGTGTGTCTCTAGAGAGATTTGCGGAAGAGAGAAGAGATGTCTTTTTTTTTTCTAAAGACAGGGTCTAATGTAGCCCTGTTTGGTCTCACTATGCAGCTGAAGATGACCTTAAATTCCTAATCCTCCTGCCTCCACCTCCCAAGTTCTAAGATTCCAGGTATGAGCCACCATGCCTTGCTAACAAGAGATGTCTCCTGCCTCTTGCTAACAATGGTGACTGTGTTCTTTGGAACCAGCTTGGCTCCCAGGTCTCCAGATTGTTGACTCAAGTCTCTGCCACTTGTGAGTTTGAGACTGACTTCAGTCAATTTCTAAACTGCTCCCGAAAGCAGTCAGCACTTCACCGAGAGTGGAAGTAATCACTTCTATCATGTCAGGTAACCATGAGGACTAAATAAAATGGTGAGTAATTGCCGTGTGGCACGTGGTGTCAAGAAATAATTGTTTTTATTTTTGTAAATCAAATGGAAACAAATGTGATTTCCTTTACGGGTTGAAGTTGGCAGAATTCCTAGCAGGCGTTTCTGCAGTTCTGTCTCTGTCCTTCCGGTTCATGAGAACCTTGGGGCTTTGCAACTCAGACCTTGGGGAAGTTTCAGCCCCCAGCTGTCTGGAATAGCCTGTGTCCATCCTTTCTAGGGTATCACCATTGCCAAAGTGCACCCTGTAAAGCGAAGGCTGTCAGGCAGTGTGGGGTCCAAGCAGTCACCCATCAGCAAGAGTTTCCCTTCAGTCCTTGCTCTTCTGGTCTCAGCCTTTGAATCAAGGACTCAACCCCTTCCTCCACAGCCATAAAGATGCAGCTCCTTAGGATAAGAAAGCCCATATTTTACTGTCAAAAAATATGGCCACTCTCTCTGGGAATGGGGGACAAGGGACACTTATTATTCTGTGGCTATCATCTGCAGTTGCCCCTGGCACCCAGCAATAGCAGAAGGCAGTAATTGC
The DNA here is from genome assembly GCF_903992535.2 of Arvicola amphibius. Lineage (NCBI taxonomy): Eukaryota > Metazoa > Chordata > Mammalia > Rodentia > Cricetidae > Arvicola > Arvicola amphibius. Next base: position 149,053,606 of record NC_052051.1, read on the forward strand.
TGTGTTTTTATTAACACAGTGTCCTACATGTGTCTCTGGAACGCCACAAGGTCAAGTTCCCCTATGCACAGGCTCCATCCATAGAATGCATTAAATACATTTTGCCTTCTGGGTTTTTTTCTGAGACTCACACGAGCTCCTGGGTGAGGAAGCTTTTGTAGAAATAGCAAGTGTTTATGAGACTCTGGGTTCCTCCAAAGGTTGCCTGGCCTGAGAGCTGAGATGAAATGTCTGTCTTCATTCCATGTCCCTGATTTAGAAGGTGTCTCTTCTCTCCCCTTTCATGACCAGGCTGTGCTCTAGGCAGTGTCCTCTCTGTAGAGTGCTCCTACCTGGTGCTCCACCTCCAGGCTGAGATCCACTCAAGGAACTCCTCCCTTCACTCTCCTCTGTGTGTGTGTGGGGTGGGGGGGAGGGTCCTGTGTTAGTAGTGACTAACATCTTTATCTTCCATGACATCTTTATTTTCCCACCCTGCTAGGTGGGCGCTCTAGCCAGTCCTGATGGGTGTGAATTCTCTCAGGTCATTATGGTCGTTCACAATCTGCCCTTCTGTACAGAGCAAGGCTGTGAATCTGGGAGAGCCCTGCAGGTCTTCCTGCCTCTGTAGTGTGGGCCTGGGGAGGACTGTAGCATGAGGGAAGGGGCCTATGGGCAGATGGGTGTCCTGCCTGGTTTGGAGAGAATGGGGTCAGGAGACGTAGGTAGGCACAGTATAAAGTAGCTGGACACGGGTCGTGAGGGTGAACCCTAAAGCAAATGGATACTTGCTAGGCCTCTGGCTCTGAACTGCACCCTCCAGGTCGAGCACTCTGGACCGTGTGTAGTGGAGCGAGGGGCCTCTGATATGCACTGTGGTGGCATTTGTGTTATTTTAGACTAGAGGTCCTCTACTGCATCCCAGCCGGTGTCTGCCTCCTGCTGTGCTTGCCTGGTCCCAAGCTTTTGAGTTGTTGTGAATCTAAAAAGAATCTTCTAAGACCTGTGGCTGTCTGTCTGTTTTAGACGGTGGTCTGGCACACTGGGTGGCAGTGTGTGAGGGAGGGTGTCATGAAATCCAGCACATGTAGACAAGAGAGCTAGTCTGACTCTTCTTAGGTTACAGTGTGGCTCTGTGCAGATCTCTGAACTTCTGTGGTTTAACGTGCCTCAGCATTAAACGGATGTGAGGAAGTGTGTTGACAGAGGTTTCTGTTCTGCCTGATCCCGCAGGCGTTCAGTCCCACAGAGGCCTACATTAACTATAAACTGGTTGGCCTATTAGCTCAGGCTTCTTATTAACTCTTATATCCTACATTAACCCATAATTCTTGTCTGTGTTAGCCACAAGGCTTGGTACCTTTTATCAGTGAAGCATCCTCATCTTGCTTCCTCTGCGTCTGGGTAACAACTGCAGACTGACCTTTTCCTCTTCCCAGAATTCTCCTGTTCTTGTCGCCCTGCCCCTACTTCCTGCCTGGTCACCCCACCTATACTTCCTGCCTGGCTACTGGCCAATCAGCATTTTATTAAAACAATACAAGTGACAGGGTACTGGCCGGAGCCATGTTTATTGCCACTACTTTATGAAGTTTCAAGGTCCCTGCTACCATCAAGAAGCATGCTATCAGCTATTCATAAACACCACTTAAGTGTTTTGTGGCAGATTCTCTTAAAAGGGCTTCAAGGTTTTTACAGTTAAAGCTGAGTCAGGAATCCTCTCTTAAATGAGACACACTTGCCTCTAGCAAAGAGAACCCACCTGAGAAAGTGCTGCTACCAAGAAGCTGTGCTTAACTCTGTTCTTTTGTGTCTAGAATTACTTCCTAAGCCCTCTCAGGCTTTATGTGAATATAGTTGTCCATGTTGGTGCCCAGTCCATTGTCCCACAGCAGAAGTATGGGGCCATGACTTCACCCTGTGTCCAGGTGCACCTGCGTCCTGAAAGAAGAGTTTATTGGTGGGTCTCATGGACTGAGACTGTTGAAAACTGTGGTCACTCCCTTTCTATTCTGGGTCTCCAGTGCACGGCTCTCTGCAGAATCAGTCTGTGGTGCTTCCTGAGGGCCTAGAGGGATCAGCTACCCATGTGTTACCTCAGATTTTACCAAATAGAGAGGCAGAAAGCTACATTGCCCTTGACTGACAACCTTCATACATGTACTTAACAATTTTAATTTTTCATGATTCTTCTGATAAAAATAGTGCCCAACTAAAAACAAAAACATTTGTATTTCCCATCTCCTTAATTAGTTTCTAATTTGGGGGTTCTTATTAGCTTAAAATCATCTTGCTGAAATGGCCCTCAGATGAGGAAAAAAACATGCAATGCACAATCAATTCCAGAGAGATCTTCCTATTTAATTATGCTGATTGGTGCACTAGAGACCCCCGCGATATGAGCCTCTCAGAATGAGCTTGATTTGTGCGATTTGGTTTTTAAAATTTTGGGGATGCATATTTATTATGTTCAACCCTATGCTGTTCTCCTTGAGATTCTGACTTATCTTCTGAAAGTGGGAAGAAGATCCCAGGGGCTTCAGCTTGGGCTTCCTCCATGGCCTCCTTGGGAGGGCCTAGCCTGTTGGGAGTACAAGGTCTCCCATTTGTCTGGTGGTCGAGAGGCAGGCTAGGGGAGGGTGGGCTGGTAGAACTGTGGAGCTGGATGGTAGAGGAAGGTCTCTGTGAAATCATTCAAAAGGGGTCAGTTCTGCACCGAAGGTATTTCCAGAGCAAAATTCTAGAATGGGAAAAACATCAGATCAAAGAGAACAGTCTCTCACCCTCCAAACTCATGGGCCAGTGTCAGCTTTGCTGAGGACTGGGTAGCTGGATACAGTGAGAAAGGGATGGTAGTACCACCCAGGAATTAAAAATAAATCTTAAAAGAATGGAAGAATCGAAGAGGTGTCCTGCCAGGGTCCAGAGCTCTTCTATGCACCAGGATCTACTGAGCAAACTCTCAAGCCTTCTGGTCCTCAGTCTTCCCATCAGTTAAATGGGTTTCAGTTCACCTGCTGTATATAAACCTCACAAGAATGGTGTCATACAGTGAAACGCCCAGGATCAAAGGGTGACTTGTGAGTATAGTTGGTGCTGATTCCTGAGGACTCCCCAGTCTGCACACATTTGCTTGCAGGTTTGCACAGCTGGGCTCTGTGATAGAGTGCCATCCTACATTGTGTGGAAGGCGTGTGTGCAGGCTGCTGTGCAACACTACCGGGAGGATGGTAGTCAGTAGGCGCTACACACCACCATATGGGGTGGTAAGGTAAACTCCCCGCTTTGGGAGCTCATGGTAGAGTTGGGGCTGCAAGGGAGTCAGCAGTAGACCTGGAAAAAACCACTCTGATGTGGAGAAACAAATGGTCCTGATTCAGGGTGAATTGGTACTGCTCTTAGGATTGATCTGTGATGTCACTTGGATAGGTGACACCGACTGGGATCCACACGCCGTTTCTGAGAAGGATCTCAGTTTTAGTACCACTTCTGCCTCTTGCCTTGACACTCAACACCTATCCTGCAGCCCAGTATATAAACTTTGTGTACATTCCTGCATGATATTACTTGGGCACCCAAGCCCTCCCTATGCAGAACAGGGTTGATGATCCTCTGCCTGGCCCTTCCAGCCTCTCCCATTGTTTTTCTTTTGCCATCTCTACCAGTTTCCCAGTAGGGTCTAGGGTTAAGCTGTGATGGGAGTTTCTGTCCCACTTGCTACCACAGCCGTTCAGACCCAAAGAAACTCATGGACGCTGATATTAATTATAAACTATTTGGCCTATTAGCTCAGGCTTATGGTTAACTAACTCTTATAACTTAAATTAACCCACAATTCTTATCTATGTTTAGCAATGTGACTTGGTACCTTTTCTCAGTAAGGCATTCTTGTCTTGCTTCCTCTGCCTCTGACTGGTGACTGACTCTGCCTTTTCTTTCTCCAGAATTCTTCCTAGTCTGGTTGCCCTGCCTATACTTCCTGCCTGGCTACTGGTCAATCAGCATTTTATTAAACCAACATGAGTGACGAAGTGTATAAGAACATTATCCCACAGCATTAGCCATCCATGTTTTTTTACTCTTTAATCATGGACTCAGAGGAACGTAGTGTGACTTGGACACCAGCATCATCCAGCAAATCCTTAAGTGCAAGCAGACTACTCAAAGACAAAGTCACTTGGGAGTGGGTTAGCATTGGTTTAAGTAGAGACCCAGGAAGTGGGCTGATTTCCTGGGCGCAGAGAGCTGCTTGGTGCACTGATTCTCCTGTCTCATGAAGTCACTAGCATTGGTCGTTTCCAGGCCTATGGTGATGGTATCCTCGTATTTGTATGGTATAAATGAAAGCAAAGGTTGTGGAGAGAGTCATATTGGGGCAGGTATGCAGCAAAGTGGATCTGGTATTCTTGCCTGTGCCTGGATTTCCAGACCTGCCATTGGTAGCCCTGAACAGACAGATTTTAGTCCTGCTGTTTTTTGGATGAGACTTTCATAGCATCTGGCCCAAAGTTTTACCCACTTGTGAACCTACCTGAAACTAGAGAGCATGTGTGTTCTCAAGTGTGATATGGAGGACCGTGTCTCTCTCCTGGCATTGTGGTGGTGACAAAGCTCTTGGTTTCAGGGCCCTCAACAACATTCAGTTTTTGCTTCTCCCATCTCTGCCACCAAGAGACACAAGCCACCCTGAACCTCATTTCCATTCCTGGGAACAGGAAGGAGCTGACACCTTTAACTGCAAAGAAATGGTTTAATGGAAAATGCACACAGGTTCTTCAAATGTGAAAAATTAGTTAAACATTAAAATGCAGCTGCATGTAATTCACTTATGCACTTCCCCACCCCAGAAACTGTGTCTAAAGAACAAAAGCTCAGAGAAGCAAAACATGTGTCAGCCTACATTGTGGGCAGGTGGGAGAGACGTTAACAACTAGATTCCTGGCCTAGCAGCTAGGACCTAGAAGAGCTGGAGCCTTGCTCTGCTTTTCCCACTGAGCGAGCTGCATGACCAACTTAAAAATGATTGGCAAGTTAGCAATATTTGTTCATTGATTCATGTGCAGCCTGTCTTTCTGGATGACTGGGAGACAGGGTGATTATCCTGTTAGAGGGACACTCCTGGAGGAAGCCTCCCTGGCGCCCTGCTACCTTTGGAGTTAGTGGTCTCCCTATCCTTTGGATAATGTCAGATGGCTTCTGGGGCCGATCCCAGCCATGCACTGACCCACTCATTGCACTGAGATTTGAGATTCAGCACTCACTCTGGGCTGTAATGTGCAGCTAATGGTTCATCTTTAAGTGGACACTTGCCTGGAATCTTCCATCCATCAGTGGCTGACATTTAGGAAGGAAGTGGGAGTATTGACTTGGCAGTTGTGAATGAGTTCTGCAGCACCAAATCTACCTGCTTGCCTTTTCTTTTCCTTTACTCTGTCGATCTTTCTTCCCCTCTCTCCCTCCCTCCTCCTTGACACAAGCTAGAGTCATTTAAGAGGGAACTGCAGTTGAGAAAATGCCTCTACCATATTGGCCTGTGAGCATGCCAGTAAGCAGTGCTTTTCCATGGAGTCTGCTTCAGTTTCTGCCTCCAGGTTGCTGCCTTGACTTCCCTCCATGCTAGACTACAACTCTAAGCCGAAATAAACCCTCCCTCTCCCCACAAGTTGCTTTTGGTTATGGTGTTTTATCACAGCAATAGAAACCCTAACAAAGACACTCCCTCCCTCCTTTGTTCCCTTATGGTGGTAATTTGAATGTATGGCCCCCCCACAAGCTCATAGGGAGTGGCACTATTAGGAGGTGTGGCCTTGTTGGAGTAAATATGGCCTTGCTGGAGGATGTGTGTCATTGTGAAGGCTTTGAGGTTTCTTTTGCTCAAGCTTTGCTCAGTGTGGCCCTCAGACCATTTCCTGTTGCCTGCAAGATGTAAGACTTTAAGCTACTTCTCCAGCACCGTGTCTGCCTACATACTGCCATGTCCCACCATAACGGTAATGGACTGAAACTCTGAGCTGTAAACAAGTTATTCCAATTAAATGTTTTCCTTTATAAGAGTTGCCATGGTCATGGTGTCTCTTCACAGCAACGGAAACCGTAACTAAGACAGCAGTTGGTATCAGGAACTAGGGTATTGCTATGATAGGCCTAACCATCTTTTTGCTTGGAGAAGTTTGGACTTTGGTAGTTTGGGTTAGGAAAGCAGTTTAAACACTGCTTAATGGGCATACCTGCAGGAACGTGGAGGATAAAGGTACTGAGCTATCTGAACTGTTGGGGTCAGATTCAGGAGGTTTCACAGGAAAAGAATTCACATCCAAACTGTCACACGTACCAACTCTCTCCCCACCATTCTATTTCTCCTTTTATTGACTTAGAAAAGAAACCCACCATTATGATCCTACTTGAAGGCCACAGAGAGTAAGGGTACAAGCATGGGGGTTTGAGTCTGGAGAAAGTCCTTAGCCCCACTCACTGTAGGGTGCTAAGGAAGACAGTCACAGTTCCCGCTGGGCTTCTGGTACTCTCAGATGGGTTGGAAGAGGAGTTTCCCATGAGCCTTTGACTGAAAGTCAACCAACAGAGTGCAGAAAGCATGCTATCAGTCAGGAAGATCTTAGCTCTGGTTGCAAAAGTGACTTGCAAACACAGAAGAAATTAAAACCACATGATAATATTCAACTAAGTGAAGGAACTTGGGTCCCTCTGCAATCACCAAAGGTGATTTGGGGGTTACTATTTGATTTATATCCATATACATCTGTTTAAGCATCTGTTTGTATCACAGGTCTAGAAAATAATTCCATATTATGCAAATATGAGATCTAGCTATATACTATATTTCATAGCTTGTACTTTTGCTTAATGCTTATTTTAAAAACTATTTACACACCATACTCTATTCTTTATAATAGGCTTTCTATAATGTGGATATAATTGTTAATAGTGTAGAATTAATTTAGCTTCTTGGTGGACATCTGAGTGATGCATTAGGTCCTAAGATTCACTGTTTGACTCTCCTCCTACCCTGACTGGGGGTGGGAGACACCTCTGTCTCTAGGAGAGGCCTCCACTCTTTCATCTCTTCAGATCCTTCTCGGGCAAACACAGTGCTGCGCATGTGTAAGCACTTGGTGCCACGTCAGAGGCAGATGGAGCCTGAGAATACAGTAAGGAAGCCCTGGGCAGGAAAGAAGTGGTGGGTAGAATGTAGTGGGCAGGGGTGCTTTGAGAATGTAAACACATACCTAGTGTATTTGGGGGGCTCCTAGAGCCAGTGCCAGGAGCTGGGAAAGCCACATGTAGTCATGAGCAGATGTAGACCCAGCCCTGTGGAGAACTACAGGCCTGAAGCTGCGTGGGCTCCAGGCCAGTAGCCTTTCTGGTCTTTCCAGAGTGGGGGCTAAGCTGAGCACATGGCAGCACCCTGTGATCACTAACCTCAACGTGAGGGCGAGTTTCTGGGCAGGACATTGTTAACACCCATTCTCCCAAGAAGGCAGAAGGGGGAAAGTCATGGCTTTCCCTCCTGCAGTAATTTTCCATCTCCTCATGTTTAATTGAATTAGAGTTATAGATCAAAATCAAAATGTTGGGCCAGGCGTGGCAGTACCATGTGTGATCCCAGCCCTGGGAAGGTAGAAGCTGGAAGGTGGTGAGTTCTAGGCCAGCCTGGGTCACCTCGTCAGACTGTTTTAAAAAGCAACCAGACATCAGAAATGCTATACTGCCCAGAGGTATACAGGCATTTTCTTACCTCTTTCATTTGCTCTCATCCCTGTCCCTGTAGCTGCTTCAGGTTACCGTTGGTGCTGCGTGGTGGTTTACCCCTCTAGTGCTTCCGTGTGCTAGGAGAATGCAGAAATCTGAATGCCTAGTCCTAGTGTTCATTTTTCCACAGAGAATAGAGCCTACTGAAAACTTCATAGAATACCTTGATTTTTATTTCCGTAACTATGTGTCCTGGTAATCATTCCACGATCATACACATAGTACTTCTTTAGACCCTCTGTGTAGTAATCCACCACTGTATGCATGCCCTGTATTTGTTGGTCACGTCCAGTTTTCTTTTTGCTCTGAAAAACTGTTATTTGTTTAATTTGATATCCGTCTGAACTATTTTGTTTGTGTACATTTAATTACAAAATGGCCTAAGTCCTTGCTAGAAGCAGGTAGAGTATACATTATCTATGAACAAGTTAATTATTTAGTCATAATTGCCATCATAATTATCTATGAATTGTATGATGTCCCTGTCGCCACCTGGCCCTTGCCCGTGTGTCCTGTCACCTGGGTGGCAGAGTGCTTTCTGCTCCAACCTTGATTCTGTGTGCACACGCCTTCACATGCTATCACACCCATTTGGCTGCAGGCTGTGAAGTCCTTTCCTCACCAGTGCGTGAAAAAGAAATATTTCACACGCGCTCCACATTAGCACCGTGATTTAGCTTCCGTGTGGAGAAGAATCAATGCAACAGCCACCCGCCCCAGAGCCCATTGAGAGTGGATTACAGGCACCCACAGCCCCACCTTTGACTGTGGCCTTGTCAGATGCCATGTGGTAATTGTAATAACCATTTACGTTTTTCTCGTGCTGGCTCTTCCCAGGACTGTGGGCCTGTGTTTTTGTCACTGTGGGCTTGCTGGTGTTCAAGGAGTGTCTGAGTCTATCAGGAACCTTGAAAGAGAATTTTATCTTGGTTAGTAGGTCATCAGCCAGGAGAGCAATCCTACACGGCTTCCTGCAAACTCTGTGTACTTGTTGGGAACTCTGCGTGGTCACACTTCAGAAACTGACTCTTGCAGCAAACAACGAGGCCATGAGAGCTTCAGCCCACCCCATCCCCTGCACCTTCACTCTACTCAGTAAGTGCTTCTGGGACCTTACACTGCTTTTCAGTCCTGGTGTCTCCATGACACCCAGACAGCCACCACCTTTCCCTGTCACCCAGCAGGCTTCCTCATCACCCTTTCATCCCACGATCCACGTTCAGTGTGCTTTCCCAGCAGAAATGCTAGGGCCCCTGCTGCCTTTGGGTGGAGGTGGAGAATGAACGAATGTCACCAGGGCTCACCAGCCTTGCTCATCTGTCAGCCTCCCTCCTAACCCTCTTCTTTTTGGCTTCTAGAACAGCAGTGCCTCCCTGCCTGGGGATGTGAGTGCTCTGCTCATTCTTGGCAGTGACATCGTTCCAGGTTAACCCTGGCCCAGCCTTAGAGAACAGCCCAGCCTTTGCTTCTTATCAGTTCTATGTGAGGTCCCACTGAATGAATTTTGGCATTATCACATGACTTAGCCCAAACTTCTGTAACGGGATGCCAAAACAGTAGGTTTTGTTGTATTCTTTCAGTATTTGTGTGTGTGTGTCTGCATGCACATGCATGCACGCTAAAACACAGAGATTTGAATGTATCTGTGTGTTTATATTTCTAATTTATCATACATAACCTTCTACTATTGAGCCAGGCCTGTGGCTCACACCTGCAATCCTAGCACTTGAGAGGCAGAGGCAAGAGGACAGCTGCTAGGTCCAGGCCAGTCTCTTTTATATAATAAGTTCCGTGTCAGACTGGGCTACACACAAAGAGGGAATCTGACTCCAAAAACCGAACACACAAAAGGCCAAACAGGCTACTGTGTGCACCATGCTGCAGCTTGCTTCATCTCCTTGTCTAGAAAGCCCGGAAATCCCATCACCTTAGACCATGCCCTTGCCTCGTAAACTGCAGAAACTGGACTCACAGTCCGCAGGGTGAGAAGTCCAAAGACAAGGAGCCAGCAGATTGATGTCCATGTCCTCCACTGGCAGCTCCTCTGGCTGTATCCCAACATGGTTTCCTCCAGGCAGCTCACTGGAGCCTTCTGTGAGGGCACTTGTTCTGTGCACAAGGACTCTGCCCTCAGGACACAATCACTGCCAGCATCCTCAGCTCCTAATACCATTATGTAGGGATTAGGATTTCAACCTAAGAATTTTGAGGGGATATGGACGTACAGACCATAGCATCCTTCCTTTTAATAAATATCTCAAAGCCTGTTTACTGTCTCCCCCTTACTAGAATGCAAAAGCCATGTCCCTTTGACAGCGGAACCCCAGATTTCCAGTAGGGAGCCTGAATGTGGCAGGAGCAAACTCTGAATGAAGCAAGTATGGGCAAGCTATGTCCTGAGGAGCGAGAATCACAGCACCCCCGGTGAGGAGCCCCTCACAGCAGCAATGTAAAAAGAATGGCAAATGGGAGGGGGGCTGCAGGGAAACTCAGAGGCGGCCCCTGACTTTTAGGGTGGGAGAACAGACACGGTAGATTGGTCCATGGGCTCTGGAGCCAGCTTGCCTCTTTCTGTTAAGTGATCCTGAAAGATCTGCCTATCTTCAAGCCTGCTTCTCCATCTGTGAAACAGGACCAGTTTCTCCCTTCCCTAGAGGAACATTGAGAATGGAGAACGTAAATCCAGGCAAAGTACTTAGCATCTTGCTAGCTCCCAGTAACGGCTGGAAGATGACACTGAGTCCTGAGAGGGTGACTTCCTGACACAGTCGCTTAGATCTTGGGCTTCCATCCTTGCCACCCACTGAGCTCTCAGCAGGGACACAGCCCTTGCCCTCAGGCCATCTCCAGTCACGTGGCTACAGCACAGAGCTGCTCAGCCAAGGCCAAGTGCACAACCTGCTCCAGGGAACATTTGATAGCTGCAGACATTTTCCAAGTGTCAGGAACCTAGGGAGGGGGAATGATATGGCATGGCTTGGGGTGCTACTGAGCATTCTCCCATGTATGAGGTACCCCCTCCCTCGCAATAACACCCAAACTGCCAGTGGGGCTGAGGTCACGCAGCCTTGCTGAGGGCTTAGAGCAGGCCATCAGGTGAATGAAGTATATTGGAAACTAAGCCAATGGAGGGCCGGAGGGTCCAAGAGAGCCCACGGAAGAGAAAATGGTCTCTCCTGTTTACAGCTCAGAGATGGAGGTGCGGAAAAGTGAGGGTGGAAAGGTAGCTGTTGCGAGCAAGGATCCGTTCCAAACGGGGGCAGTCTGAGCATATGCCAGTGATCTGAGCTACAAGAAACCTTTGAGTTGCATCTTTGATTCCGGAATGCCCCGCCCACCCCCGATCCAGGGGGCCTTTAAAGATAGAGGCAGGGCCGCAGAAGCAGAGGTGCTATTCCATGTGACTGAGCAGTCCCGCTGCAGCGGCTCTTCCAGAGAGAATCCGACTACTACAGCTGCCCTTGGGAGGTGTGAGGACGCTGGGTAGGTGTAATTCACACTCCATCCAGCTTCTCCACCCCCAGCCCAGCACCATTTTCACCTAGAAAAAGTCTAATAAAAATGCATTCCCAGTCCTAGTCCTAAAGGAGCAAGAGTGGGGAGGAGCTAGGGCTGGGAGCCAGTCCAGTGTAGCCCTGATTAAGTGAAGCTGAGCCTCAGGGCTTTTCGGGCTGCCTCGGAAGAAGCTCCCAGGGCCTCCGGAAGGAAGCACTGGTTACTAGGTCTAAACCTGTCTCTAAGCCTGTAGGATGGCCCTGCAGAAAGTCTCTGGGTCCTAAGCTCTGGTGCCGGGTATGTGCCAAATACCCTGCCAGGCACAGTCTACCTGCACAAATGCAGTTAGCTCAGCTCGTGCTAATAGATCCTGCAGACAGGCTGCACCCAGAGCTTTGCTTGGGAGAGCGAGTGGCTAGAGAGAGGCTTGGAGCCTGTGGATCACAACTGGAAGACACAGGGCGCTAGAGAAGGCATGTGAGCTGTGGTCCCCAGGCCTGCCTGCATATTAGAATTAGAACTGGGGTCTTTAAACAAACTCCGATGGCAGCCTGGTCCACAGACCCATTCCAGAAGCCTGGGGGTGGAACTCTGGCCACAGTGGTCTCTTCATTTCTTCTGTGACTGTCAATGAGAGCTATGGAAGCCTGATTGAAAGTCTCCCTGGACTCCAGCATGGTGGACCTGTGGTTGACTGTAATGAGGGCCTCAGGGAACAGTTGGAGCTTGGGGAGGAAATCCAGGGGTTAACAGACCTGGGCAGGAGAGGACTGTCTCTCCCCTCTGGCCACACAGATAGCCAACATCTCTGGTCAGACTAGCCGTAAGTACACACTGGATATAGCACTACTCAATGTAGCAGACACTGAAATTCAGATCTAGGGTACAGTGCCAGCTGCCAGCATGCTTCCTGCACTTGGCAGAGGGCCCTTCAGGGTGGTGTGGGACAGGGAAGGATGGAGGAGATACCTGCCAGAGTTGTCTAATGCTAAGTTGGTAGGTTTCATTCTGTAGTTATCTGAAAGGGCCTTTACTGAAGATGCTGGAGACAGGCAGTGCATTGCAGTGACATCCAGGGTCAGCAAGTTCCCCTCCTCTACTGTGACCTTTCACCTGGATTATTTCAGTCTCTAGGCTGGCATCTCGGCCTGTGCTCCAGCTTTCCTTCCTCAAGGCAGTAACCAGCTGTGACTATGAGAATGTCCAGTGGATTGTCGCTTTGTCACTCGACAGAGGCCAGGTGACCCGTCTACCTCCTTCCCTCCTTCACCCTGCTATGCACAGACTGCCTCTGGTTGTCTAGCTCCTGACCCAGGTGCTTCTGCTCTGCCTTCCTGTATTTGTAACTTGGCCCAGAAACCTGTGTAATTCCCCCCCCCCCCCCGTTTCCTTCCTTGCCTCATGTCCTGGCTTGAATACCACATTTCTGGTGATGCCTTCTTTGGACATTTGCTCCTGTCTCTAAAATGGTCTTCAGTTCTCCAAATAGCGTTATGTACCAATAGTTTTGCTTGCCTTCCTATGCCAGCATGTGAGCCCAAAGAAGGAGGGATGGTGTGTGTGTGTGTGTGTGTGTGTGTGTGTGAGAGAGAGAGAGAGAGAGAGAGAGAGAGACAGAGAGACAGAGACACAGAGACACAGACACACAGAGAAAGTGTTGATGAGTGTCCTCAGTGCACATGTGGAGGTCAGAGGGCAACCTTGCACTAATAGGCTGGGGTCCCAGCTTGAGACCTTGGGCCTGGTTGCTAGGAGAAGGACTAGACAGGACTTGTGTCCTTGGCCCATGGGAAGAAGGCTCTGCTTAAGAGAGTTTGTGTCCCTCTGCATCAGGGCACAGGGACTACAGGACCTCAGTAGAGCTGCACACACGTTGTGTGTTGCCCATCCCGAGCAAGAGCTGGACCTTTTGGGAAGCAGCTATTGGCTGCCCTTTCCTGGCCCTGAGAGCCAGCTGGACACAAGGTTGGTTAAACTCTTGATGTTGTTCCCTAGATGAAGAAACCTGCCCAGGGGACAGGGATGTCTGCGCAGCAGGGTCACAGTCAGACAAATAAGTGAATGCTAACAGCCATATTCCCAAGCCCAGTGCTGGGCTTGCTTGGGCCAGGCTGTAGCCGAGCGAATATGACTTTACTATTCCAGTCTGACTGCCCCACCTGTGTCTGTGCAAAGCTGGGAACAGAGAGGTCCAAAGAGCTTCTCCAGAGGCCAGCTGCCGAAGACCATGTGGGTGAGTGGTCTCCAACACAGACGATTATGGGGGGAGGTGGGCAGGGCTGGGTTCATACAGCCCAGGGAGGGGCTCCAGATCAGTCTGGTAGGGAAGGGTAGAGGAAGGGAAGCCTCTATCCACAGGGGGTGGCAGAGAGCTGAAGACAAGTAGCTGGGCTTTTGCTGTTGGCCAGGAGCCCACCTTCTCTCTTCAGTTTCTCCTAAATGTCTATGGGCCTGGGAAATCTTCTAGTTGAGTATGTGTTTGCCTGTGTATGCTTCCTCCACTCCGTGTGTGTGTGTGTGTGTGTGTGTGTGTGTGTGTGTGAACTAGCTGGAGTCCTTTGCTAGTGTTTGTGCACTGGAGTGTGACCTGAGGTGAATGGTGAGAAGGCAGACAGGGAGTCCTTGGGCACAGGAAAGGACTGGTAGACATAGAGTAAGCATCTCAATCCAGCACTGTGCATTAGATTTGCCTTGGTAGCCTTTATAATTCTTGGGCCCTAGCCCACCTGGGTTAGTGGGATCAGAATGACTAGGAAATGACACAGGAAGTTGGATGTTTCAGTGTCCCTGGATTGGGAATCACCAACATACTGATAGCTATCAACTTTTACCTCAGTGGCTGCCAGAACTGGACCACTGGCTGGTGTCACTTGTAAAATGGTGATGCTGTGGCTCATGGTAACACTGTGATGCCCCAGGATTCTCCGAGGTTATGTGCGTGGGACATAGTGCGTCACTTTGCTTGCCGGCAAGTTCTGCACATTCTGTTTTCCAGGCAGGACAGCAGAGTCTGGCAGCAGGAGACACATAGAACATTTAAGGAGATCTCACATTTCTGGAATTAGATCTGTGTCAGGATGGTCAAGGGTCCTGTACCAGGTTGAGGTCTGGAATGAACTGAGTATAAGCTGACAGCCTTCTTCACTCAAGACTGTGGCCTCAGTGTGACATTCGGCTGGTGACAAGGACTTTAGCTAAACTCTCTAGAAAGGCCACATCCCTAGAATGTCTCCTATGAACTAAACATGTCCATGTTTATTTCACCCAAATCCCACAGCATCCAAGCATAATAGGTAGACTTACCCAGGTTTTCATGGATGGAGAGGCCAGGGCCCAGGGAGGTCTGCCATCTACTTAAGGTCACACAGTGGGGCCCAATCTATTGATATTTTAAAACCCTTCACACCCTGCTGTCTTTTGCAGAAGGGGTCTGGGGTCCCTTTTCCTAAGGCCCCACTTGAAGGGAAGGGACATTTTATTCACAATCTCTCTCTCTCTCTGTCTCTCTGTCTCTGTCTCTGTCTCTGTCTCTCTCTCTCTCTCTCTCTCTCTCTCTCTCTCTCTCTCTCTCTCGTGTCTCTGTGTGTGGGTTAAAGTGTGAAAGTGTGGATATCCGCACTTTCAGCCACAGAGCTTTCTCTCCAACCGTCCTTTTCCTTTTTAAAATAAGGTCTCATATATCCTAGGTTGGTCTTGATATGCTATGTAGCTGATGATGACCTTGAATTGGAATTTCTGATCCTCCCGCCTCTACCCCTCCCTCCATCTCCACCTCTACCTCCACCCCTGTCCCCAATACTGGTATTAAGGTGCGTACCACTGTTTCCAGCTTATGCAGTTCTGGAGGTGAGCCAGAGCTCTGATCACGCTATGCAAGCTTCCTATCAACGCAGCTCCATCTCTTGCCTGTTCTGCTCTCCCTCCTCGCCTCCCTGTTTGTTTTCTTTGGGAAGATTTTTAGTAACATTGTTTGGAAAATACTTCTTCTACACCATCTGCAAGAGGGGGAAAGGAGGAGTGGGGGAGTGTTCTGCAGAGGCCCAGCAGGCAGAGTGTGTTCCAGGAAGGGAGTTGTCTGGGTGGGAGAATATGGAGCCTTGGCCAGGGTGAATCTGACTGATCTGGCTGTCTCTCTTGCACTAGAGGGCAAGAAGTTCAGGGGTGTGAGAATGAGGGTGGGGCTGTCCTGGGGCCTCCAGTGCGTAAGTGGACTTCAAAGTTTGCTCTTCATACGCAGGGCTCCTTCTAGGTCAGCACAACTCTTTCCATTTTGAGGTCCACTGTGGGCCAGGACATGAAACTAGGTCAGACCCTGGAGGTCATCTGGTCTGTAGACCGCACAGCTGGTAGGGTGGGGTTGAACCGTGTGGTCCTCCCACCCTGGAGTGACCATAGGAGCTAACAGTCCTGCTGGTGATGGGCTTGGGGGTGAACCCCTTTACTTTTTTCACTCTGCCCCCAAATGAGGAAACTGAGGCCCTAGATAGGAAGTAGGGTAGATGGCAAACTGTTAACTCCTACATGGAGCACCAGATCAATGAACTTCACATTTGAACAGTGTTGGTGTGGGGAGAATAATGTAAGATGACCCTGGGGGTCACACACTCCTATGGGATGGTCACTGAGAAGCATGACCCATGATCCCTACGCTCATACTCCTCTGGGGTCACAGAGGACTTTGGTCACTTTCCTGTGGCCTGTTGGGGTTTTGAATTTTCAGAAGCCCCTAAGTCCTGCAAGTCTAATTGAGAATCCCACACCAGTCTGTCCAGGCAAGGTTCTAAATGTTGCTAGCAACTGGGGCTCCTCCCCAGGTAAGCTCCCATCACGTGCTTTGGTCAGAGGTGTACCCACTCAAGTGGTCTCTGAAATCACATATATCATGCCTTACTTTAATTGGCCATCTTGAAGGCTTTTCCCCAGGCAGACTTTGATAGACAAGAAGAGCACAGGAGAGCGTGACTATGCCCAGATCACTGTACCCTCCATCGAGGACTCCTTTCATCCCAAGGGGCTGTGTGGACTGGTGAGAAGCGGGAGCCAAGGGGACCCATGCCCATTAAGAACAATTCAGCTGTCCCCCGCTGGCCCCGCACAATGCCTGCTGCCTTCCTGTGAAGTCCTTGGAAAATGGCTCATTAAGAGTGAAAGCCGAGGTCAGGGCAGGCACCTTAGGTTGCCTGCTGCATGCACCTTGCTCCTAGCCGCCTGTCTCCGGGAGGTGGGCCAGCCTGGTGGGGAGCACCTGTGGGCTCTCCCATCTCTCATTTCCAATGTAGCTCAGCTGGGGATGCTGTCCAGAAAGGGCTGGGACTTAGACCTAATGGATAACCCGCTGCTCCTGCACCAGCTGCTGCCTGGTTTCCTGCCCTAGCCCAGCAGCTGTTGGTACACCTGGCTGTGATTTGCAGCCACCACACCTTCTTGTCTCCCTGGGGCTCCCTGTGACTTTGTTCCTTGGCTGGTGCTCACAGGCAGAGCCCCAGATGCAACAGGATCTCCAGTTACACTTGAACTCCAGGTGAGCCACAGGGAAGAGTTAGTGTGGTCATAGCATGCTTACCGCACAGGACAGACGTATAGGAAGGATCGGTTTGTCTTTTAGCTGAAAGTCAAATGAAACTGGATGTCTTGTGTCTTTGTCCATGAAACATCTCAGCCTAATTCACAGAGGAATCTCTCTGTGACAGAGTTGAGCCCCAGAGAGGTGATAGCTGTATTCTGTGCCTCCTAGACCCTTCAAGTCCAGCTCTGTTTGATGATGACCTGGGGACTGTCCTTAGGAACATTCTGAATGCAGGTTCTGATGCAGGAAGTGAGTACCGGCAGGGCCCTTTTAACAGGCACAACCATCTGTGCTGTTGGATCAAGGAAACAGGACAATTAACGTCAGAATCTCAGCTAATGCGGAGCAGGTTAAAAACCCTGCCTTGTGGTCTCTGCCTCACTTCCATTGGATTAATTTATTTTAGGTGCTCAAATTAATTCCCCACAGGCCCAAGAATTATGGGCGTGGTCTCTTCTCTTGTAACTCTACTGCTCTCTGTTCTTGCTCGCCTGAAGCCCCTGGGTTTTGCTAGGAACAGGGCCGATCCCCTCTCTAACTCCAGGGGATGGTGAGCATGAGAATGCTGCCTCCTGGGCTGGTCTAGGACTTGAGTAGCTTCCTTTTGAGTTTGTGCTTTGGTACCATGTGATTCTGAATAAATCTCTTATGAACTCTGATCCTTAGGTTCATCCTTAGAAGGGGATGGGGAAATGATGGCTGTAACAAAAGGAGGAAAGATGCGTTTGGGGTCTGTGGAGAGCCCTGTAAGTGTCAAATGAGGACAATGAGGAAAGCCCAGGCTACATCATCTCTGTGGTAAAGGCTCAGAGTGAGCCCCTGACAACATAGAAGAACCTGTCTTTTTCTTAAAACCCTAAGACCTAATCCGACACCAGCATTCTTCCCAATATGTGGGGGACACTCACAACACTACTGCTCCAATGTGACTGAGACCATCATCCTAGGAGCTAGAGGTGGCTGGGTATATCCTAGGGGAGTGGGACATGAAAAGTGCCAACTCTGGTGGTGCATTTGCTGTGCCCCATGTCCTCTGCCACCTCTGATGTCCCGTCATCACTTGTTTTTTCACCTGAGTGCAGAGAATTGAAGTCACTTGCCAGGAAGCAGCCAAGTCAGGGCTGGGAGCTAGGTGATCTGTCTCCGTAAACTATGTTGCTAGTGTTGCCCCATGCTTTCTTAATAGAACCGCCTGAGTCCCATTCCTCGACATAGAAGGGCTGTCACTTATCTGCAGCCTGGAGGAGTGGACCAGACTTGCAGCAGTGAGGTGGCAGTGGTGGAGGTGAGATAGACCTGCAGGGGTGAGGCCAGTGCTGGGAAGGTGGGGTGGACACATGGGCAAGTGGCCGGAAAGCCTGAGCAACTCCTAGGCTGGGGTGCCAGGGGCATAAGCGGAGAGCTCGAGGCTGCATGCGTGTTAGTGAGTGTAAGGGAACGCCTCCCTGGCTTCGCCGAGGACATGCGCACACTTTCCTTGGGAGATGGACAGAATGACAGCAGGTTGGGGATGCCGGAGGAGGAGGGACACTCCTGAAAGTTGAGCTCCTAGGTTTCAGATGAAAGCCAACCTAATAGGCACCTTGGCAATGGCAGGTGGCTCACTGTAAAGAAATACTTGGGCCAAGGTGCAGCTTTTCTTATTTATCTTTATTAAGTTAATAAAGGAGAACCTGAGTAGGTACAGATTTGCCATGGGGCACCGCGAAGGCTAGTTTTAAATGTCGCCACTTAGAATCACCTGGGGAAGAGGGTTGAGTTTCCATTCCATAATTGTCTTCATCATGCGCATGTCTGTGGGGGGCTGGCTGTCTTGGTTGTCAATTGATGTAGGAAAACGCGGCCCATCATGGGTGACCCTGTTTGATAGGCTGGGCCCTGAGCTGTGTAAGAGCAGGGGAAGTGAGCAAGCAAGCAGGCAGCCTGGCCACATCCTTGTCTCTCTGTCCTTGACTGTGGATGTGACGGGAGAAGCTTCCTGAGTCCCTGTTTGGCTTCCTGGCTTGATATACCTGGAAGTATAAGAAAAATTGCTTTCTTCTTTAGGGGACAGGTCAGGGTGTTTTATCTTATCAACAGGAATGCAATGAGAACAGACCCCCTATGAAGCACGATTAATAAAAAGTCAGAGTTAGATATTGGGGTTCAACCTGAAGGTTAGAAAAGCAAAACAGCCAGCCACTGGCTCTTACCTTGGCCTCAATCCAAAAATGGCGATCCTACCTCCAGGAATCTCAGAATGAGACTGAGACTGAGAGCTGTCTCCTCCCGTCTTATTATCCTCTCTAGGGCTGGGATTAAAGGCACGCATTACTGGGATTAAAAGTATACACCACCCGGTTTCTATGGCAACTAGTGTGGCTACTGGGATTAAAGGTGTGTGTTACCACTCCCTGGTCTGTAAGGCTGACCAGTGGGGCTGTTTTACTCTCTGATCTTCAGGCAAGCTTTATTTATTAAAATACAAACGAAATGCCACTACACCCCTAAGATTATTACCATCAGCCATGCTTGCCTTTAAGATTCCCCCTCCTACCCTCCTCCCACCGTTGAGCCAGTGAGGTGGCTCAGCAGGTAAAGGCATCTGCTGCTAAGCCTGATGACCTGAACTTGATTTCTGAGGAAGGAAAGAATTGACTCTTTCAAGTTATCCTCTGACCTCCACATGAGTTCCTCCCCCATATACCATACTACATGCACACATACACCACAGTACATACACACATACCACACACTACATACACACACTACACACCGCATTACACACACACACACACACACACACACACACACACACACAAAATGTAATACTAAGAAAGGGTTCCCAAAGAGGCCACATTCAGGGGCAGACGTGGCTCAGTCTGAGGGCCACCTCACTCACTGGGATGGGATGGAGAGCTGAATTTCCTGAAGCTGTTCTACCTCATAGAACCTCAACCATTGTTGGAGACTCTCTTGAGCTTTGCAGGATGGTGACAGCATGCCTAACTTCTGTCTGGCAGGTACCAGTAACAGCCCTACCTCCTGAGTTGGGCACAACCCAAAATGTTCCAGACACATCCCAATGACGATCTGAGGCAGATCTGTCAACTGAGAGCTGTTCTGATAAACTCTGGCTTCCTATGAGGCAGAAAAAAGCTACATTTTATTCATTCATATTCTCATTTATTCACTCACTATTTAGTTCTAGATATAAAGGCAAGGTATAGTATGCAGGTACCGGGAGTTCTGGGGTCAGCAAGGGAGTTACCTGCTCCAAGCACTTCCCACACAGGGAAAGAGGGGTGAGGAGGCAAGAGAGTGGGCAGCCATCTCTCTTTGGGAATGTCATGGGGATGCAGAGTGTGCCCTGGGAATTTGCTGTTCATGCCCAGCATATCCTCTCCAGGGCAAGAGGCGTGGGGGTTGGGCACAGCTTTCAGGGTACTGGCCTATGGTTGCCAGAACCTCTAATTATTGTTGCTGATGGGTGACCTGGGAATGGTGAGAGGGTCTGCACGTGACACAATTCACTGCCACAGCTGGCTGAAGTGTGCAAGCATTTGTTCCACAGAGGGCCAGTTGCTCTGTGTTGAAATTGGTGGTGTGGGGGGCTCCTGATGTGTCCCTTGGGAAGACTAAAGTGTTGAGAACAAGTTGCTGGGTGACTTCACATGGCAGAAGCTGTCACTGCAGCCTGTGCTGCCCAGAACCTGGGACAGAGAAAAGAAGATCTCAGAACTGCTTAGAGTTACAAATGTCTGAAAAGGAAGTTGGGAAAAGAGTTTCCCTGCTCCCCGTCCTTCCCCATCCCATCTGCAGCAGTTCCTCACACGCCTTGGACGCTGCTCTTTTTTCAGCTTGGATCTCTTCCCTACCATTTCTGATTCTGAAATCCCGCTCTGTGTGAGCAGTCTGGAGAAGGGCGAGGCATGGCTTTCACTTGCTCAAGAGTGGCGGAAGTGCAAGCTTGTGAACCGCTAATAGTCACAACAACAGAGCTAGAAACACGACAATGGTCGTCAAAACAGTAGTGGGTACCCCCTGGGCACCAGGTAGGGGACTTTTCTGACCCTCTCCCTGTCCCATGGCCCAGGTGAAGCCTGGCATTGCCCAGTATTACCTTCCACTGGGGTCAGGATGTAGGATGTGGGTCTGAGAAGAAACGAGGCCAGTAAGCCTAATGCAGCAGGTTTCTTATATGGCTGTCCTTTCTTGAGACTCACAGTCCTTCAACACTTTTGGTAGTAAGATACGTTATCTTTTATGATAACTATAGAGGTGGAAGAGAGACACAGGGAAATCTAGTACCCTGCTCCTGTCAAAGGGTGGATGCCATCCATGGGCCTGTGAGAGTCCTAAGTGCGTCCTAAGTCTAGTAATTCCCTCACTCATGGCTCTCTAAGTCACACCTGTGGAGAACAGTTCCTGACCCTGCTCTTGAAGACACAGCCCCTTTCTCCACGTCTATGTCTTTCTGGCCTTCTTATATTTTACGAGCAAGACTGTGGATTCGTCAGAGAGGAAGAGTGAGGACAGAGCAGGAAAAAATGATGAGAGGCAGCCCTCAGGGCAGCAGTGGTTTGTAAAGAAAAGATTGTAATTCTGATGAAAATTGCTGGAGATGATTGTGCAGTCCAAGTGGCATATGCAAATTACATGCAAATCACCCTGCCCTCCTATTTTATAACCTGGATATAGCCCTTGGGAAAATGCTAATGGAGACTAGTGGTCTCCAGCCAGCCTCCCTGGGTGATCTCTAGGAGTCTGGACCTAATTAAAGAATGTTTTCCCAGCAGAAATCCTTAGCTTTACACCCTCTCCCCCCTCCCTTATCTGCACAGTGCTATGACCAAGCCTGAGGTAGGCTTGCTAATACCTGTTAGGGAGGAGAGAGAACATGGAGGGAGACCTCACCTAGAAGGTTCTGGAGTCTTCATGTAGAGTTCTCCCATGGGGCTGCCAGTCCAGACTCATGTTGAGGGCAGAGACTATGTCAAGCACTGTTTTTCCAACTTTAGACCACCAGGATCATGTGGAGTGGGGAGGACAGACAGCTGGTCCACCCCAGAAGGACAGACTTAGGTCTGCATGGCACTGAGGAATCTGAATTTCTGTCAAGTTGCCCACTGATCCGGCTGCTGGCCTGAAGACTGGGAGCCCAGAGCCAGTGTTCCAGAGCCAACAGGCCACTCTAACTGCGACCCACTGGTACTGCCTGCCGCCAGTCTGGACATAGGACCAAATGGCGAGTGAACAGCTGGGAACCTCAGCTGAAGTCTGGACTTGCCCCAGCACCCAAACTCATGCTTACTGAAAACGCAGCGTTTTGTGTTGCCGCGGATAGGAACCGACTAGTGGCTGGGGTCAGGGCAGCCTCGGGTTGGCAGGAGAGTCGCAGTGCCTACTGAGAAACCAAGGACGGAGACTCTGCCCCAGACCCTGCTTAGAAACATGGGGAGAAAAAAGGTGCCGCTGGTCACAAAGACTAGAGGAGAAAAGTGGCATTTAAGGGCCCTTATGGTTGATTTTAATGGAAACTTGCCACAAATTAGAATCACCCGAGTTGGGAGTCTCAGCTGAGGAATTGTCCTGACCACCGTGACTGATGTGAGAAGGCCACCCTGACTATGAGCAGTGCCTTCAGGTAGTGGGCCAGAAAGAAAGGGCGTGAAGGAAGAGCATCTTGCCTTTTGCTGGCTCAAAGTTGGTTGGCCTAGTTGCTGCTGCTGCTGCTTTCACTGAGAGCAGAGTCAATGTTTCCACGCTTCGTCATGGACTTCCGGTGCCAGTTTGGGGCTACTGAGGCACCTCACCTTGTGGACTAAGTAACAGGCTGTCACCACCTCCCCACCCCCCCCCCCCTTGCCAAGTGAGAGACAGCAATTCAGGGGCTACTCTGACTAGGAAGCATTCGGCCTTCAGGACCAAGCACTGGTTCTCAGAGTGATATGACTGTCATTACTATGTAAAAGCTACACACACACACACACACACACACACACACACACACATATACACACACACACACACATACACACACACACACATACACACACACACACACACACACATACACACACACACACTCCACTGGAGAACCAGACTAAACTAATGGCTGATTGCTGGATTGCTGGCCGTAGTTACCACTGATGAAAGCTAGTGGAGCCCTCTTGAGGAACAATGAGCACCTGGGAAGGACAGAGCAGCACTGAGTCTGGCTGTACTACAGGACCCCAATCTTCCCATAGGTGAGAGCTGGACAGGACGCGGAGGCTCTGATCAAATGGTGCAATCGGAGTGTCCTTGCTTGTACAATTATAGGGGTGTGTGTGTGTGTCTGTCTGTGTGTCTGTCTGTCTGTCTGAATATCTGTATGGCTTTGGTAGGTGAGCTGGCTCCTTAGGTATCTTACAAACACTTTATACAAACCATTATACAAAAGTTCCAAAGAAATTGAATATATTGGAAAGCACTGAGATAATTTCTTTTTAAACAGATCCATAATAAGAGTCCTTAGTATATAAAAACATACCTACAATGTAGTCTAGCTGAGCCTGGTGGCTCATGCCTATCATCCCGGCACTTGAGGCAGGAGGAGCTTGAGTTTGGAGTCCATCTGGGCTACACACTGGGACCTTGTCTCGAAGGAAACAACAACAACAAAGCTCAGTGTATGTGTGACTTTTCAAGACAGCTGTAATGTAGGATAGATATGCTTGTTTGCTTAGGAAGTTTGCAGAATCTAAAGGTTGGGGCCAGCCTATGTATCAAATGACTTAGAATACTCTGGCAGTGATAAAAACCACAGTCAGTGGATGGGTGGAAAGGCTCAGGCCTCCTAGCCTGCAACCTGGCAGTTCATTTTTGCAGAGGCCCTTACCTGAACCCCCCCAAGCCCTTTTCACATAAAAAAGTGAGTTCTGAAATCCCAACCTGCCACCTTTGTAGGCACTGATTTGACATCTTATGGTGAAGTAATTAGTTGACCTGTGCCTTCGGGCATAAGAGGGGGACACTGGTTCTTCAAATTCTGGGTTACACTTAGAAGGGGCACTTAGAAGGGGGTTAGTGGTTCAGAAACCCCTCTTTTAGAGAGGAGGAAACTGAGGCCCTACAGGCCCAGATCTACCCCCAGTCGGTTAAGACGGGCAGCCGGGCCTATTGTTGGACGTGTACCATGTAATTAGTGGGATTTGGAACAATTACAGGGAATAAAGCCCCTCGTTTGTTTCTCATGCCAGGCCTGGGATTCCTGAGGAGGGTGGAGTGGGAGAGCAAAGGGAGGTGGGAAGGAGGTGACAGATAGTTGGCAAATCACACTGTGGGGCCTGCTCACTGGAACCTGGTTTCTGGAGAATTCTGTTGTGAGATCCTTTCTGCTCCTGGTACCTCTCCTGCCGGCAGAGGCGGTGTCTCAGTGTTGGCCTTTAGAGCAGTTCTGAAGAGCCCGCTCTTCTGCTGGGTTTTACAGTCAGCACTGCAGAAAAGGTTCTCTGCCCTTTCCTGTGCCCGGCGACAGCTACTGAATGCTCAGTCTCAGGGGTCAGCACATCCGGTCTTAACGCTGTGTGGAATTCTGTGTCAGAGCCAAGGGGCTGCCAGGCACCTGGGTATCACTGTTCAAATCAACAAGTCTTTCCTGTGCTAAGTGGGGAGAAAGTTCTAGAGACAGGAAGAGGTGGTAGTTGCACACCAGTGCGTGTGTACAAAGTGTCACCAAACTGGATGCCCAGGAATGGCAGAAACAAGGCTGGAGAGATGACTCAGTGAGGCAGAGAACTTGCTGCCCTTGCAGAGGACCCAGGTTTAGTTCCTAGCACCCACACGGTGGCTCATGACTGTCAGTAACTCCAGTGCCAGGGGGCTGGATAACTGCTTCAGGCCTTCACTGGCAGGATACATATAAATATATGCAGACACACTCAGACACATTGGGGTGGGGGAGGGGACTGGAGAGTGACGCGCTTTAGAACGCGTGCTGCTCTTCCAGAGGACCAGTTTGGTTCTCAGGGCCCATACCAGCAGCACAAAACAATCTGTGATTTTAATTCCAGGGTATCTGATGCCCTCTCCTGGCCACCACAGGTCACCCCCCCACACACCACGCATGTGTGGCATATACTCACACATACACAAAAATAAAAAGAAATATTTCTGAAATGACAGAAACTACATCTTATACATTATATATTTATCACATTTTTTTAAAAGGCAGGGCCATGTGTAATATGCATGCCTATGATCTCAGCACAGGTGTACAAGTTGGAGGGCAGTCTACATATCAAGACCCCGTTTAAAAAAAATAAAACAACAAAATGCAACAAAACAGAATAAGAGCTCCTTCCTGGAAGTGTTCTGAAAGCTTCTCATCTGTTGCCAGGTGGCTGGAATATAGGGGCTACTGACACATGAGGGGGGGGGGGGTCTTGAGAAATGTTAGAGACCTCAGAAAATGGCCACAGGGCAGGTTGAGGGACAGGTTCAGGAGGAGCCACCTACTCCTGTGTCCTTTAAAGTCAGCGTTTGTGCACCCCTGGGGTGAGATTGCCCTCAGATGTATTTCTTGCTAAAATGTGACTGTAGGCATGACCAGCGTTGGGACTGACTTCATTTGGATCTGCCTGGGATTATTTTATTCACAGAAATGTATAGGTTGAATCCCTATGACATCACGAGTTTCTTTGTAGAGCGTACTTCTTGGCCGGCCGTTCTCCTTCAAGTCTTTAGTGAACGAGACCTTGACTTTTGATATGTCCTCTATATTAGCTGTTAATGCCCGCACCAACCCAGGGGACAGCGGGAGAAGCCTGGTAAGTGACATCAGCTCTCGGAGCCTCAGTTTCTCTTGCTGAGCCAGACCCCAAGGAAGTTTAGAGCACAGAAAATGGTGTGGTGGAGGACACTTCACCATGGGCTTACAGGTGCCAGCATTTGTGACTGGCAACTCTGGGTGTCCCTCTCATGTGGGCTTCAGCACCTCCTGCCTTGGAAGCAGTCACATGTTGTTATTCGGATGTCTCTATGCTGATATTCTATCTGCATAGATTGTGTAGCTCCTGAGAGCTATCACCCCTCTGTATATCCCTCGTCTTCCAGCACCCGCCTCTAGTAGGCGCTCAGTGAGATTCAGTAGACTGAAGAGTTTGTTGGCAAAACCAGAATCTGGGTGGAATTCCCACGGACAGACCCCTTGGTGACCCAGAACATCCCTGCTGAAGTCTCTGAGCTGGGGACAGTTCTAGAGGGACAGACAGTCTGTCCTGTGTGAGGTTTCCAACATCTATTTAACCTTTCCGTTTGGGAACCATAGCTCTGGCCTCTTCACGTGGTCTCAGGTCCTTATGCGGCACCCAGCAACGGCTGCTCAGATAATTACATGGACTTCAAATTGTTCACCACTTTATGTCCTCAAAGCAATTTCAGAATCAATTTGAGGGTTGACAAGGAGCTGGTGGCAGCCTTGCAGGCCTGGAGTGACATGCTGGGTCTGCTTAGCACTTGTTATAATTCCAGTGGCAGGCCCTGGGCACCTGGGGAGCAGGGGGCTGCCCCCTCTGCAGCTCACGAGAGAAAAAAAATCAATCAATCTATCAATTTGAACACACCTAATTAAAGGTAACTAAGGCTCTGGAAGCCTCAGCCATCCCCACAGTATCCAGTCTGCACAGCACTGGTAAGAACTGGTGTCTTACACATACGTCAGATACAACCTGGGCATCCAACACTGAATCCATCATTGTCCTCTTGTGAGGGGGTGGGGCTTCCCTGCTCTGGAGCACAGAACCCCTCCTTGGGATCTTAAGGTAGATTTAGGAGTTATTCTGGCCTCAGTAGACAAGGGACATTTGGAAAAAAGACTTGGTATTACTTTTGTATGTGACTAGGGGCTTATCAGGCACGCCATGCCCCCAGTGAACCAGACTGCAATGTTTGATTCAGATATTCCAGTTCATATTCTGTGTTTGTCCATCCCTGTACACAGAATGCAAAAGGTGAAATGTCGGCTTTGGACCTGACTTGCTGGGATCAGCCTTAGCTGAGATCCTTCAGTCCGTGCCACAGGGCTGGTCTCTGCTCCAGTGTCATGAGTTAACACATGACTGTTAGGACTGTTAGGACAGTCCCTGCCTAGGCTGAAACCTGGCTTCTTTGATCACAAACCATATACCTAACAAGGGGATGGCAAAGAGATCCTTGATTTTGCGAGAAATGAGATTAAGTTTAATTTGGTGGCACCTGGAATGAGCTAACCCAGTCTCACAGAGCATCTGGAGCCACGGTCTTATCACCTGAAATTGGGACCAAGTACCACGTGCTTGTCCTTGTCAATCTGGCCTTGAACCTGTGGCTCTCCTCCTCCCAGGGTCATGGGCTCTGACCTCCAAACTTCTTGCAAGCCTAACTTCATGTTCTCCCACCCTCTCCTCCATTCTTAAGGCCAGGCTTGACTCAATGCATAGCCCCCATAGGATAGCTTGTGTTTTAGCACAACCAACCTCTCCTACTCCAGGAGTTAGTCTATGGTGTCAGGAACTTGGTCCCTGGGTGCAGAGGTGTGGAGAGGTGAGGCAGTTCTGAGGCTTGCTGTCTCAGCATGTGGGATATTTTGCCTACGAGCTCTCTACTCCTCACTGGCTCTTCCCTGTATATCCCGGAGACTCATGGAGCCCGGAGACCTTGTTCCGGGAGGGCAGGGAGATTGAGGAATCCTGATGCTGGTGAGCTGCTCTAGCTCTGTGCCTTGTCTTTAGAAACTTTAGACGTGAGTGTTAGTCCACATTGCCCTTCTCCCCATGAGAGAATGTCATTGAGAATGTCAACGAGAGAATGCCATCAAGAGGCAAGACTGTTGCTCCCCTCATGGGTACAAATCATTTGGTTACACTCGTAAGTGTTACCACTCAGTGACAGAGGAGGTGAGGAAGAGGCAGGAGTCCTGGCAGCCTCACCTCCACTCTGCAAAACTGCCAGCCCCACCAGCCTTCAGGCCCCTTCATCCCTACCATTAACGGGCCTAAAAACCTTTCAAAACCCAGGACTCAATGTGGACTCCAGGCTCTGAGTTTTCAAAGAATAGCTTCTTCTCAACAAGTCCTCACCAGAGAACACAACAGCAGACAGACCCAGAGAACAAAACAGAATAATGGCTCATAGATGCCTGCTGGGTTGAGCTTTATTGGGACTTGCTCAGCCTCCACAGCACGGGAAACCCACAGTGGAGCTTGGCTTTTGGAGAGAGAGACCTTTGCAAAAGGATGGGTTAAGAACCCACTTGAGATGTTTAAGTTCAGACCGGAACATCCACATCCTGCCAATCCCTGTGGGCTGACTGAGGGGTGGGGGTGGGGTGAGGAGTATCGATCTGCTGTGCTCTGTTATCGAACGTTCTGCAGAGGGTGAAAAATGATTAATTTTGCCAACTGGCGGGAAGGAACTGCCTTCACTTGAGAACTAACTTGATGGGTCATCTGGGTAAGAGGCGGAGCCTAAGGGCATGGGTGGAAAGAGAGGGAATACACACGGAAAGGGGAGGATTTCTGTCTAGATCAACAGGGACGGCAGTGGACAGAAGGGAGAGCACAGATCCTGCTTGGAGTTCTGGGGGCAATGGTCACCAGGATGGCATGTCGTGAGAACTGTCTGTTCTGTAGATTGGAAGTCCCCAGGGCTCTCCATTCTCCAGCTTCCCCAGCCCTCCCCGTATCTGATACACTTTCAGCTGTGCCTGATGTGTGTGTGTGGGGGGGGGGCAGGGAGCAGCTGAGAGAAAGGGCTGAGACTTCTTGGATTAGCGCTGAACTGAGGGAGCAGCCTCAGTTCTGAAGGGAGGCAGGGGAATTCCTTGGGAGAGTGGAGACAGCTGGAGCCTAGCAAGGGGGATTCTCAGGCATCTTAGAATTGGGTGTTGGTTTTCCCACAGGCCACATATTGGAGTTGGAGTTCATCTTCTTTGGGTGGGGTGAGAGTGGTCAAAAGAATCCTTTAGGCAGCATTCAGCCGCAGGGCTCTCTCTCTCTCTCTCTCTCTCTCTCTCTCTCTCTCTCTCTCTTTCTCTCTCTGTCTCTGTCTCTCTCTCTCTGTCTCTCTCTCTCTCACTGGATGATCCAGGTGCTAACTGGCCTCTGTGCTAGATGCTGTGGTCCTGAGGAGCACCTGTGAGCACCTCTCTTTGCTGCTTTGTCCTGTCCTTTGACAGCTGAACGGGGAGAGCAATCCATAGCACCACACCCTAGAAGGCTACACGGTCTCAAAGCTGGTAGAAACCACCCAACAATGCTTCTCCTACCTTCTTCTGCTCAGCCAGTTTCATAGTTTCTGTGACAGCTGGAAGGGCCGCCTCCACTCAGGCCTCCACCAGAGGCTCCCCGTGCTGGAGGCAGACCATTCCACTCTCAGGGAGCTGGGTTGCTAGCATGTTCTTGGTGTGTGTGACTGAGCTGCATTCTGCACCTGTGCTGCCCCCGACTTTCATCACCGGTGCCACTTTCTGCTCTCTGCACGTCTTCCCTTTCTGTACAGTGAACAGCCCTCCTGGTGGTGTCTGTGGTCACCTGCCTGTCCTTTGGGTTCATTCTGAACATCTCCTGTGTCTTCCCCCTTCACCATCTATCATGGCGGCCCAACCAACAGACCGAGAATAACAGTCCATGCTGACAAGGAAATAGCACTCAGGAGTCATTAGAGGTCATTTGAATTTGGTCATCAAGGATACAATCTTTTTTGTTTGCTGCAAACTTGCTAAAAGCCGGTCACATCCTCTCAAAGGTATGGTATCAGCCCAGGAAAGCCTTTGCATTGGAGCAAAGCTAACTGGCGAGCTTCTGGCCCACTCTGCCCTGGCAGTGGCTCCATGGACCCCCAGTCAGCTCTGCCTGTGTGTCATCCAGGTTTGTTTGTTATGTGGTCAGAGCAGCCATAATGGAAAACATGCACTTTAAAAGAAACTCAGGGTGGCCTCCTCTACCTCCCTTCCCAGCATTTTTCTTAACCCATTCCCTTTCTTGATATATATCTTTTATAACCAAACACCATAGCCTGGGCGATTCATACAGAATAGAAGGTTTTATAGATTCTGATCCTGGAGGCTGGGGAGTCAAAGTACATGGCAGCAGTTCTGGCGAGGGCCTCCTTGCTGCGGTACAACAGGATGGAAGACATCACAGAGCAGAGCAGCTCAGGCCTCGGTTTCTCTTCTAACACCACTCGTTCCGGCAGGGTATTCCCACCTCCATGACCTCATCTAGTTAGTCCCCAAAGGCTTCCCTCTGAACACCATTAATATATATGGACTGAAGGATTTGATTTGCAACACATGAGGCTTCAGGGACCACCTCCAATCCATAGTGATGGCTTCCATAATGGGAAGTTCTTCCTGGCACCACCCCACCTAACTCTGTCTTTCAGGGACCTGGTGCCTGTCTGAGACGTGGAAAGAGTGTTAAATTTCCAGTTGAGGCCACGGGTTTGGTCCTGGCCGTGCCACTTACCAGCTGTGTAGTCCCAGAACCCCAGTGTCTTCAGATATCCTGCTCTGACTGCCTATGCCTCCTACTTCAGGCAGAAAAGTCTATTTTCCCTTTCTGGTGCCTGTGTGCTCCCTGCTGGTCCAGTTCCATTCCGCAGGGAGACTACCGTTCAACTCACTTGCCAGACAGACATGACTGATATTCTCTGAAACTCGTGGAAGGGCTAAGCTACCAGCCCCAGCTCAGGCTTCACTTTCAGATCACGTGGGAAGCCCTGGGCTTTTGCTTTCCCTCCCTGGCTCCCCCTAGACTGCCCAGTTGATTGTCTGGTGTAGTCAGACCGGAGTGGGGCTCCAGCA
Source organism: Arvicola amphibius (assembly GCF_903992535.2). Taxonomy (NCBI): domain Eukaryota; kingdom Metazoa; phylum Chordata; class Mammalia; order Rodentia; family Cricetidae; genus Arvicola; species Arvicola amphibius. The sequence continues at coordinate 149,084,220 of NC_052051.1, forward strand.
TCAGTGTTTTCAAAGTTGCCCAGGTGACCCTAATGTGTTTCAAACTTGGAACCTTTTCAGAAATGCCTTTGTGCCCAGCTTTGCTGCTTGCAGTATGAGTCTTGCTAAAACAACAGCAGCTGCCAGGAGGGACATTGCAGGGTCAGATGCAAAACTTTACTGTCAACATACAGACAGAAAGTACATTGGAGGTTTCCTGGGTAGCCTACAACATTTAACTTTTGAGATGAGTCACTTCATCCCTTGCACATGGTCTTTGAGGCTTCCCTCAGCCGATGTCTGTTTCCCATGTGTGGTCAGTAAATCCATTTGGGAGATAGACAGAAGATACGAACAAACAAACAAACAAAAGGTCTCCAATTTCAGATAGTGCTAATGTGTATGGGCGTAGATCTAGCAGCTACACTTTATCTTTGCTTTCCCCAAATTGCCAAGCTCTGCTCATGGGGCCTTTGCTTGTACTGTTACTGCCTAGCGTCCTGCATCCTCCCTGTAGCCGTGCACCATCCCTATTCCTGATTCCTCTTTACCCCAGCTGCTCAGGACCAGGCAGACTGTTCCAGTCCCATCCACATCCCCTGCCACCCACTTTTCTCTCCCACAGCTCTGGTGTCCTAACCAGAGCGGGATGGCAGAGGAGAACAAAGTCTGGTTTGAAAATGTAGTCTTCTGGTTCCTCTCGTTTCTTCCCCTAATTTTCCTTGTTTCATGAAAGAAGAGGCCCAGAATAATCCCCCGCCCCGTATCTTCCTCATTGAGGATTGTGGGGATCGTATGGCTGCTTCTTAATGAGGGAGTGATCAGCACACATCCATTGTTAGCTTCTCCCCAGAGCTCGGGCAGGCAAGGGGACCCTGGAATCTGATGGCTGTAAAGACAGAGCAATCTATAGGCTTTTTCTGTGGACACATGCCCCTTCCCAAAGTGTCTGGGAAGGATGGCAACCCCTTGACCCAGGAGAACCTTCTGTTTCCTCTGCTCTCCCCTTGTCCCTTCATCCCAGTGCCAAGCAATGGCTTTCCATCTCTAATATTCTGCTCCTCTGCAGGCTGCCATGGACCTCAGTTCCTGCTCAGTTGCCCTGCTCACCGAGTGAGTTAGGGAAAAGGCCTCCCTTTCCCTCAGACACCTCTGCCTAATTCCGAATTCCCTGGACACTGGAGAAAGACAGATGTCACAGTAGCAATACACACACGCGTGCGCCACACACATACGCACACACCACTTTCACTGCATTTTGCTTCTGAAAAGAACCTACGAGCCCAAGAGTGAGTCTGCATTGCCAAGGAGGGAACCAGGACCTCGAGTGCCACTGGGAATGAGGTCAGGGCAAAGACAGCCATGGAAAGAAAACACTCCTCCCCACCTGTGAAGGCTGCCTCTGCTGAGGGTTGCTGCCACTCTCAGGGAAGCAAGAGCTCAGCCTCCTGGATACCCTGACTTCATGGCTCTCCGCTGCCTCATTTGATGATGTTCACTGAAGTTACCTCCAAAGCATCATCAGCTGAGTGGTGTGGTGTGGCACTGGTCTGGGTCATCCACGGGGTGGGAGCACTTCAGCGACAGAAACCTGGGCAAAGTACCACAGAGTGTGGCTCATGTGTCCCTAGAGCTGGAGTCTCAGGGTGGCAATGAAGGTCAGGATGAATGAGCTTGCATGGAAATAGCCTGGAACCACTCCAGAGACCCCTGGCTACCACACTGATACCCACTGGCATCTCCACCCACCAGGAAAGATTGGTGTCCTGAATGGAAGAGCCATGGCCAGCTCTGCCCCCCAGCTCCAGTTTTAGGCATCAACCAACCCTACCTTCATACTAGGACATTTGGTGGCCCATAAAGACATCAGGGAGTTTGTGTTTCCAAGATGTTGACACCTACCGTACCTCAGTGAAGGCATGCACTTTCTACAGGACTACATACCTATCCCAGACAGCAGAGCCCGACCCAATCCAGTGACATTTCATCCTGTTAGTGAGCTTGTAAACAGAAGAGGAATTCATGAAGTCCAGCTTTCTGTTTTTCTGCAGGACATTAGCAACATTGATTTTTCGCCATGATGTATGTCGTTTGCAATGACTTCTGATAGGAAGAGACAATGCTGCTTGGAACCTGGGAGGTTTAGAGTGTCCAGTGACTGCCCAGTGGGGCGGCAATGCCAAGCCACGCTCTGAGGCACCCTGTCATTAGGTGACAGGGTTGACTTGGCAGCCTCCTGCCTGTCAATAATGGCAGCTCTTCCCAGTCCAGAATGATTTCCTTGGGGGTCAGGGACATGGAAAGAGGAAGGGACAAGGAGAGACAATAAGCAGCAGATTGTGGTAGAGCTCTGGGCAGGAGGAACAGGATTCTGGGTCCCCAACCAGACCAGTAACATTTTATTTCTAAAAGAAACCAATGGAAGAGAAATGCACCATTGAGTTACACCAGGGTGACACTGGGCAGGGTTGCTGCTGCTGTTTCTCTGGCTCACGATTTGTCAATACAATTGGAATATTTTAGAGATAAGGGAAAATGTGAGAGAAAGAAACAAGGTATGGAGCCATGTGTATAACTGGGCATTCAGCATGTGGACAGATAGCACTGCATCCCCAGAAGGCCCTATGTGGACAGATAGTGCCGTATACCCAGAAGGCCCCATATGGAGAGCAGAGACAAGCTATGCTAGTCATTCTTTGTCCTTTTCTGGTTTGCCCATGTTCTACCAAGGCTTTTAAAAACAACACCAGTGTCTTCAATGTGTAGGGCAAAGGAGAGAAAATACAAGAGACCTTAGGAGTCACTGAGAAGCAAGCAGGGGAGAGGTTTCTGAGTGTAGAAACTTAGTCTGGGCACTTGACAGTGACATCGGGCAGATGCGTCGAGGTTCTTCCATCCCTTCTATGGCCAGCGCTTCTCTAGGAAACAAGAGGGAGAAGGATGCCCAGGGCAGGCATGCCTTCTGCTCCTCCTTTAGTAAGCTGATCGTGGAGGAGCCCACATCTGGGGTGCCTGGTTCTCACTAAGCTGCTGCAGCTGTATAAAGCGAGGAGCGGGAGAGGAACTAGTAGGGGTAAATGCAGAAGTCACAGATCCCCTGTGAAGAGACCTCAGCTGAAATCTTGGCAGCTAATAGCTGGCATGGAGCTAGGATGACTTGCTCAGCCCTTCCCTACGTTAGGAGACAGCTTGAACAATGTGTTTTGGAGCTGGAGGTGGTGAAGTGCTTAACTCATGGACGGACAGGGACCTGCGAAGAGCAGCCTTGGCTACGTGAAAGCCGGATGGTGACCTGGTGTGTGTGTGTGTGTGTGTGTGTGTGTGTGTGTGTGCGCGCGTGCGCGTGCGTGCACAGGCGCATGTGTGGTTCCTGCTTTACATGGAGGTGGTGAGCAGTTGAAGCTGGTTTCTCTCAACAGATGTATAGCCTGGCAGGTCCTCTTCCAAGGTCTTTCTCGCTGTACCCAGCACTGCAGGATCTCCATAGACAGCTGGGAATTGTGTTCGTTCTCAGCACCCACACTAGAGGAGCAGGCCTGGGGCATCTGTCAAGGGATCTCTGTGAAGGCCCATGTTGTAATGTGATCCAAGAGAAAGCCACCTGGGAATGGGCTTTGGAGTGGGGGTGGACACAGAATTAATTTAATTAAGTCCTGCTTTGGGGACCGGGCTAAATATAGCAGTTGCTTTGGCTGCTAGTTTCACTCGATCCCTGCAGCTCCCTCCCGTCTGCCCGCTTCTGCAGGTGATTAATTCCTCCTACTCCAGGCTGGCCTGTGCACACACACCTGCAGACTGCCTGGGCCCTTTGCATCTTGGGCTATTGTTCCCTCCCTGGTCTCCTGGGGCAGCGCACTCTGAAGCAGGAATGGCTGCTGCCTTCTCCAGAGAGATAAACGCTGCAGCTGCCTAAGGACTCCTGCCATGGCACAGCACACCCGCTGCCGGCCTGGGCACCTCACCAAGGAATCATGGTCCCCATAGGCCCGGATTCTGAGCTACCTTCCTCCCGTTGTTCTCAGAGGAGTCTTAAAGGCGGGTTGAAAGCACTACTTGCTCTGGTCCCTAGCGACTGGCACTGGTGTGGCTTAGAGGAAGAGACGGAAGAGTGGCTTCTCTGCCACACCTTGTGGTCAAGGCTGCATTCTGGCCTTCAGCATACACACTTGGCTTTTTCAAACTTCAGACCAATTTTGCCTTTTTCTACTGTTACTGTCCCCTATTTCCAGACCATCCTAAAGCTTGTTAGAATCTCCTTCAGTTGAAACAGTGTCAAAAATAAGTAGGCTGCATGAGAGATGAACAAGTAATAAACACCAAGTGGTAATTTAGGGGGACTGCATATTTGGGTTCACCCAAATTCACGAGTAGAAGCGGGAACCCCCAATGCCAGGGTAATTGGAAGTGGGGCACCAGTTGGGATCAGTGCCTTTAGGGAAAGAGGAATGAGGCACACACATCTCTGAGTACAGAGCCCATGACCTCGTGAGGATGTAACTAGTAGCTGAAGGGGAGCGATTCTGACCTTGACTTCTCTATTTGAGAACTAAGGAAGAAATTCCTATTTAAGCTACCCTGTGGATGGCATCTTGAAACAGCAGCCCGAATGGATAGAGACAAGCATTTGAGCATCCATGTGATCAGTGTGGAGCTCCAGAGGACTGGGCACCATTGCAGTAGCAAAACTGTGCAGGACTGAGCAGGGTGGAGGTCCTACCTGCCAGGAGCTAGTTGTAGAGTCAGGTGGTATCTCCTGGCTCAGGGCTGAGGCAGCACAGGCCCCGCCAATCAGGGAATCACAGGTGTCCATAGGAGTAGAGGCTTGCTGGGAGGCGGGGTTCTTCCAGAAGCCCAGCAGCTTGGGTGAGGTAAGTTTTCTCTCACATGTGACCACTGACCCTTGGCCAGTTCTGGTGCTCTCTGGCACCATCTGGGAAGCAGGCACCTAAATTCAAGCTCTTTGTCTCCCAGGTCCCTTTAAGAGCTGGCACCTTGAGGTCACAGAGACTGCAGATGGCAGAGAGACTTGGAGGCAAGGCAGGGCCAGTCTCAAACCTGTCTCTGTCCTTATTAGTAGTATGACTGGGCAAGTGGCTTAACCTATTGGGTCTCAGTTTTTCCCACTACAAAATGGGACAGTAAGTTGCACCATCTCCCTGTTTGCAATGACGTTATGTGCAGTGACCAAGGTTTATAAGTGCTTACAGATGGTAGCAAGTTTTTAAGATGTTTTCTTTTAAAAGTTATGTCTTTCTAGCTTGTCTGTCTACCTATCTATTGATCGTGTGTGTGTGTGTGTGTGTGTGTGTGTGTATACAGGTGTACATTTGGAGGTCAGAGGATGACTTCTGGGAGTCAATTCTCTCCTTCCATTGTAGGTCCTGGGGATCGAACTTGGGTCATCAACTTGTGGCCTGTGCTCTTATTCACTGAGATGATTTGCTGACCCAGATGGCAATAATTTTGACAGGCTGCTTTCTCCGTTAGCGTTTTTGGTAACAGAGGTCTGCACCCTATGTGGACGAGTTAGCACTGCCTTCAGGTTCTGGAAGCTTTAATAGATTTCCCCTAACTGCAAACCACCATCTTCCTTCTGGTCCCTCCCCATGCCACCATCCTCAGTCAAGGGCACTGGAGAAAGACTGGTGATTATAATGGTTGTGGTTACATAATTGTTTCATATTTTGATCACTTATAGGTCTGTGAATATAAATTACTTCAAAGCACTTTTTAGATCTGCACTGCCATAAAAGCATTAGAGTGGTTACACAGTGGGCCAGATGCTGCCTGCCCAGGGGATGAGGAGGCCTCGGGACATGAACTTGAGTCCTGTTTTCCTTTGGGTCTTAATGTGCTGGACCACTTCACCACCTCTGAGCCCACGTGGGCTTGAACCTTCCAGAGGAAGAAACTTTGTTTTGTTTTGTTTGTTTTTGTTTTTGTTTTTGTTTTTGTTTTTGTGGACTTCCTAAGTGCATGAGTCCAGGCCAGCTGGGTAGAGAATTAAAACAACTGCTAATTTTTCCTCCCCAGAGGCGTAATGCCTTCTTCCAGAAGCCACTCTGCCCTCCCTCAGGTTATGGGATGCCTCACCATCAAGGTGAGGTGATCTGGGACTATTGTAGTAGAGGAACAGCTCTATTGATGATTGATGTTGAAGTTTGCAGCATGCATGGTCCAGATCCAAGGCTGCAGAGGCCAGTTTGTAAGCGAGTTCTTCTCAGACAAACTCTACAAATAGAGCCAGAGCCTGCTCTCAATGGAAGCACATTTTCACCGGAGACACTCACAGAACTTAATGCCACAAAATCAGAAAGCTTAGAGTGCAGAGAGTCTCCAGGGCAGACATAAAAACAGAGCTGTTGTCCCGCGTTACTGGTACTGCAGATTACAAGAGAATGTTGAAAGGATAACAAGGAGAGCCAGCGGCCGGGCGGTGGTGGTGCACGCCTTTAATCCCAGCACTCAGGAGACAGAGGCAGGCGGATCTCTGTGAGTTAGAGGCCAGCTTGGTCTACAGAGCTAGTTCCAGGATAGCCAAAGCTACAGAGAAACCCTGTCGAAAAAAACAAAACAAAAACAAAAAGGAGAGCCAGCAAGGTCATAATAAGAGAGGAGAAATGGAAAGAATTAGGTGAGGAAAAGACAAATCCAGTTACTTCAGGAGATCTGAAAACACACCAGCTGGAAATACACCAGGAGATAAACTGGCAGGGCTGAGAAAGCCTGGAGAAGACGAGCCACACACATGCCTGAACAGATCCCCATGGGACCTTGCACCTTGCAGCGGACACTGCACCTGCTTCTCGGGCATGCACCCGCAGAGCTGGAGAGCACGTCTGGCCCCCCTCTGTTTACAGCACAAATGAAAACACGATCCTGACAGCACCACAGAGCGTGTTTACGGGAGTCTCCTTTGAGGCTGAGCATGTCCAGGCGTGGCCTCCTGGAGAACTTGTACACTCCTGCAGATGTAGCTGATGAGAGGCGCTCACCTTTTTTCTTTAAGGCAACAGTAAGAGCCGATTCAAATTTGTATATTCTGTTATCAGCTGCTTTTCTCATTGTATTAACTGTGACCAATTCATCCTCCGTGACTAGAATACGATCCTGAGAACAGGCCTCGGCCTTGCTCTCCACCACCTCCATGCCTAGCAATGAAAGATCCCAGCGCATACTTGGGTGAGTGCTGGACTGATTTATTCGTTTCCATGGGTATTTACATTTTTTCTAAGTAACTTTTCTCATGGCAAAAGTGATGCACGTTATCTGTAGGGAGTGGGGGGAGGGGAGAAAGTAGAAAGATGAAATTAAAATCCCCAATAATATTCTCATTAAATGCTTTATTAAAATGTATTTTAGTGCGTGCACAATAAGAATACCTGTATTTAGCCTACTTCCAAATTGTCCCTACAATAAATAATTCTTCTACAAATGCCACAGTAGCCTCATTATTTCTTGAAGACAAATTCTTAGAACTGGAATTACTAGGTCAAAGGCCGTGTTGTTTTTAAAGGTTTTGATAAATATTTCTGGCTTTCCTCCCATAAAGTTTTCCTAATTTGCATTCCCCATGCAAAAGAGCATTAATTTCTGTACACCCTCATTAATAATACTCTTTCCCTCTTCCCCCTCTTTGGTCGACTTTATTGAGATGTGATATACACAGTAGAGTAAACCTATCATAGGTGAATGGCTCTGTGAATTTACATGGGGAAAACCATGAACCCAGCTTCTGAATCCTACAAAGCAGAGTTTCAGCAACAAGAAACTACCCCGGTGACCCTCTGGTCATTGTCACATTATCCATGGTAGCCACCACCCCGGCTCAGCTTCCAGCTCAGCCTTGCCTGTAGTTGAACTTCATACAGACTTTGTAAAACCATGTAGCATCAAATGCTATGTGGTCTGTGGTGTCTGTCTTACTTGTTTTTCTTAACACTGTATCTGGGCATTCATCGATGTCATTGTGTGTGGTTGTGATTTGTGTGTTCTCATCCCTGTTTTGTGTTTTGCTTCATTGTCATTTGGTCCACACACTGTAGATGGCACTTGGGTTCTTTCTGGGTTTTGTACATAACAACTGGCCATGCCGTGAATGTTTTTGGAGATGTTTTGTAGTGAGCGAGTGGTCATGAGCATTTCCTTACGTGCTGGGAGCAGAAACTGCTGAGTCAGAACATGGAGCTGTTAACCAAATTGCTATCTCAGAAAACTGTCGCTCACATTAAAGAACAAGGGCTGACAGAGTTGCAGTCTGTCTAGTTCAGCGGTTCTCAACCTGTGGGGTCAAGACCTCTTTGGGGTCAAACCACCCTTTTACAGGGGTCACATATGAGATATCCTGCATATCAGCTATTTACATTATGATTTACAACAATAGAAAAATTACAGTTATGAAGTAGCAGTGAAATAATTTTATGGTTGGGGGTCACCACATGAAGAACTGGATTAGGGCCATACAGCAAGGTTGAGAACTACCTAGTGTAGTTAGAGGGCCTTGGGGCTGTTCCCTAGATTTTACATATCATGTGGGAGACTCTCGGACCCCATCACTATAACCACTTTAATATAAAGACCCTTGTGTTTAGTTTTCAATGTAGAAATGGGAATTTTCACAATCATATACACCTGTAGTCAGTCATAATTGGAGGTGGGCTAACCACATGGATGCACAGATAACAGTAAACAGGCATGGCATTGTGTCCTTTGTGGGCACCTTGTACCAAGTGAATTTTTGTGGGCCTGGACAGGTTGTGAGGAGCCAGAGTATTATATAGGTGATGAGTTGGCATCAAGGGCTTTTGAGTAGGTGTGCGCCTTCACGGAGGAGTACATTAGACATGCAGGATGCAGGGAATGCAGAAAGGCATCAGCTAGGAATGGGAGCTTGTGGAGGAGAGTTGTGTACCCTCAATGACAGGCAGGCCCCAGGATCCTTTGTACCCCTTGGACCACCCTACAGGGTGCCTCCACTTCTTTGTTCTAGACATGCCTCTCCTGCCTGCCCCTCTGCTGCTACTATCTGTAGCATGAATTATAAAAACCCAGAGATCAGATATTGGGGTTCAACCAGAAGATCAGAAAAGCAAAGCAGTCAGTCACTGGCTCTGACCTCTACCTCAGATCAAAATGGCGATCCTGCCTCCACAAATCCTCAGACTGAGACTCCAGCTGAGACCTGTCTCCTCCCATTTTATATTCCTCTCTAGTGCTGGGATTAAAGGTGTGCACCACCACCGCCCCACTTCTATGGCTAACTAGTGTGGCTACTGGGATTAAAGATGTGTGTCACCACTGCCTGGTCTGTCATTCAAAATTCCAGCTATGAAAACAGGTGTATTGGTGGCTCTTTGGCTGGTGCCATCACATTCCTCCACAGCTGGAATTTTGAATGACAGGGTTTTTGGAGTTCATTGAGGGTGGGTGAATCCTTCAGTGCTAAGGGAAGAAAGGCCAGGCTTGAGACTCCCCAAGCTGTGTGCACCTCCGCACTGCTCTGTGCTTTTGTCTGCTCCTGGGAAGATGTGATGAGCATTTCTAAGTCACTTAGTGCAGGAAAACACACCAAGAACAGAAGGGAGAGTGTGTTTGCTGTGTGTTGTGTTGCTTTGAGTAGACAAAAAGGTGTAGATGGGGTGAGAGACCACAGTGTAATAATCCTGGATCTGTCAGAAGAGACCCTGGGGTCCCGAGCAAGTTTCTATACTTCTTGGGCTTTGAATTTTGCATCTTTAACTTGAGGATTTGAACTCAGTCCACACTGTCAAACTCTGGGTCAGGTATTGTGAAAGACGTCCTGTCCGGACGCTGAGCTAGGCTTTAGTTTGCCCGTGAGAAGCTGTTATGAATGCTCTCTGTGGTCATGGGTATTCCCCAGCCCGTGTGCATGTGGCTTAGCCAGTGACGAGTGCTTTGTAGAACCAGGACAAACAACTTTGGCCTCCAGAGTGGAATGAAATTCATGACCAACAGTCATGAACATCTTGATTGTAGCTGAGTTTCAGAGAAAGGATGGTGGCCTGGATCACGGTGGTGACAGGACAAAGGAGAAAAGACAAACGGATGTCACCAAGATAGATCTTAGAGGCAGTCTCTACCCCCAGTGAGGAGTTGGATATTAACTATAATGGGATGAGTGGAACTGGGGTGGAAGAGGGATGTCAGGGATCCTCCTGGACAGACTCCTGTGTAGGTCCCATGGCACCGAGAAGATTGGAATGGAACATGTTTGTTGGCAGGATTCAGTTTCTCGAGCACTGTCTTGGAGAGAAGCCACTCTCAGCAGAGGTCAAGAGAGATACGATAGCTTTCGTGAAGCAAGAGCCTTCTAATGTTAAGTGATGCCTCTGCTTGAAAACAGGATTCAGGTTCAATATACCAGGACAGGCAGTTACTCACACTGCTTGGCAGCTGGGGAGCAGCCACCCATGTCAAGATCAAGAACATTGGGGTTCAAAGAGCTAATCTGGAGCAGCAAAAAAGCAGATTGGGTGAGGGGAGCCTAAGGAATAACTGCTGAGTCAGCACCATCTCAACCACACGCTATTGGTTGAGATTCCTGGCCTGCCTACCTCACACACGTATTATGACACATTATGACACATATGGGTGGATAGATACATTATAAAGATAGAACATGCCACAAAGTTTACAGAAATTGGTATTTTATGCTCATCATAATGTGTGTGCTTAGCACGGTAACAGTAAGAAGTGGGTTGTTCCCTTTTCTGAATAGTTTTAATATTCTCCCTCGGTGTAATATTACTTGCTTGTAATTAAAAGGGAAAATATGGAAAAATGGAAATAACGGGGGGAAATTCACACACATGTTTCACTACTCTGAGAAAATTATTCATGTTTTGGTGTATTTCCTGCAGGAACGTATTAGTGTGAATTCAGTCCGCAAGCTACTAGCTGTAAGAAATCCGTCTTAACATTTTGGCAGCATTCCACCCCGGGTCCCTTCCCTAATGAGAAACGAAGTATGAAAGCTGTTATCTGGTCCTCTTCCATCCATGTCCTTCCCTTCCAATCTCTCCCTTCCTCTTAAAATATAATACTGTGTAGTTTTTATAAATCCCGTGTAACATGCTATTTTCTCGATGCCTTCATGGGGTGAAAAGCTCCATTCTGGGGTAAGGCTATTAAATAGCCCACGCTCTGCTGATCATCACTGGCCAACATTACATTCGTCCATGGGATTTTTCTGGGACGGTTGTTTCTTGTTGGCTTAAATGCTTATTTCTATGCAGACCATATGTCTTATGATGAAGTTTGCTCATAAGCCTTGATAGAGAATGAGTGGAATTGGTATTGTACTTTTCAAAATTGTCATAACAGTTCTTGGTTTTTTGAGTTTTATGATCAATGATGCATACCACAAAAAGTTTCCATAAAAATTTCTTTAAGCTGAGATGTAATTTACATAGCACAGATTTCATTCTTCAATGTACAGCCCAGTGACTTTCAATAATTTACATCATTTTGCAACCACCACTGCAAATTCCGGAACATTTTTATCACCCCCAGGAAAAGACCCACACCCTTCAGCAGTCCTTCTGAACCCCTCCCCTCTCCCTGCCAAAGGGTGTGGGGGATCCCCTCATCTTTTGTTTTTCTGGATTTGTCTCTTCTCTACGTCTCCTTTAAATGGAATTACACACATATGTATTTGACGAAACATAAGATTTTTTTCACCTAGCCTGAAGTTTCCAAGACTCATCCATAATGGATCATGAATCAGTACTTTGCTTCATTTTTATGGTTGGATAATTCTCCATTGTGGGGACATGACATATTTTGCTTACCCACACAACAGTTAATGGACAGTGGGGTTGTTTCCACTTGGCAGTTATTATCAATGATGCTACCATGAACACCGATGTACTAGCTTTTATGTAGACATGTTTTTGATGAGTGTTAGGTATATTCATAGGAGGGAAATTCCTGGCTCCTTTGGAGATCCTGAAACTGCTCAACTGTTTCCCAAAGGGGCCATGCCATTTTATATTCTATATCCTAGTAGATGTGAGGTGGTAACTTCCATAGCATTTCGGCCTAATCTCATTGACTTCTAAACTGGTCTGTGGAGATTAGAACCTCAGTATTGAGTCTTCTTGTCTGAAAGCCTGGAATATATCAGCATAGTTTTGCATTTGGTCCAATTTTCTTACAGTCATTCTGATTATGGTGTTGAATCTTTTCTTTTTCTCCTTCTTCTTTTCCTTTCTCCTTCCTTTTCCTCTTCTCCTTTACTCCTCCTTTCCTCCCTCCTCCTCATGATTAGGTTTCAGTTTTTATTAGCCAGGAGGCTCCAGAAAAAGCAGAATAGGATACACACAGGAACATACATGGCAGGCAGGCAGGCAGGCACACACGCGTGTGCGCGCACACACACACTTGCTTGGGATAGAGATTAGCCACGCTGTAAAGATATCGTGAACCCTACCTGTCTTAGGGTTCTCTGTGGCTATGAAAAACATTGACCAAAAGCAACTTAGGGGAAGAAAAAGTTAATTTTATCTTACAACTCTTAATCACACTCCATCACTGAGGGAAACCAAGGCAGGAACTCAGGCAGAACAAAGACCTAGAGGCAGGAACTGAAATGGAGACCATGGAGGAATCCTGCTTAGTGGCTTCCTCCCTATGGGTTGTTCATCCTACTTTCTGCTGTCACCCAGGTAGTGCCAAGAGTGGGCTGGCCCTTCCTACGTCAACTACTAGTCTAGAAAATGCCCCCACAGACTAGCCTACAACTGACCTGCTTTGAGTATGCCCAAGATGCTTTGGCCCAAGCTCCCTTAGTGCCCAGTTTGGCAAAGTTCCTGATGCTGGACTCTTTCTCAGCAGGAACTTGAGCTTGTCTGCCTCTTCACTCCCCTCCTCCCTTCCAGCAAGGCACGGATTGTATACAACAGGTCTGAATGTCTATATTCCTCCCAAATCCTTATCTCTAATCCAGCCCCTAAGGTGATGATATGGCATGAGGTAAGAGCTGGATTGATGATGTGGCTCGCTAGTTAAAGACGCTTGCACATCCAGTAGCTTGATAGTAATCCTTAACAATCCATGGAAAGATGGAGGGAAAAATTGATTCCTCGAAGTTGTCCTTTGACCTCCATTTGTGACCCTCCCATCACATGTACATGTACACACAGAGATAATAAATTTTGAAAAAATGTAAAGACCTGGGACCTTATGGAGATGATTAGGTCGTGAGGGTGGAGCCCTCATAGGTGAAGATAGTGACTTCATTGTAAAACAGACCCAAGGGAGCCCATTTCTTCTATACCACCTCTCAGTCAGAGAATGGATCTTCCCCAGACTCTCTGCTTCATGTTGCTCTTGACCTCCCCAGCCTCCAGAGCCATGAACAATAAGTTCGTTGTTTTTAAGGTATTTTGTTAAGACATCCCAACAGATTAGGACAATATACATGTGTATGCAGATAGACTGAAGTTCTCAGAAAAACAAGCAAAAAACCCATATGGGTGGTAAAGATTCTACCAGATTTATTGGCTGGAATTTCTGTGGCTATAAATGGTTGTATGTGGCAGACCAGGAGCCGAGATGTCTTGGGCTATGTTCAGCTATCTTAGCAGCCAGTCACTGCCTGTCTCTGGGTACGAGTAATGTCCTGTGGCATGTTGCCTGTTGGCATGGGTGAGCAGATCATTAGCTCCCAGCAAGCCCCAGACCAAGAGTGGTGGCACCTGAATCCTCAGCAGCAGTTCCCCACTTCATTGCCACCCACTTACCTGATGTGCCCACCAATGTCTTTAAAAAATGCCCTGGCTTGTGACTTTGTAACTAACTTCACGGAACATGGCATTTGGAGTAGTCTGAACCTGTGTCCCCAGGCCATGGTCACTCGGTTTTGGCTCCAGAGTAACTTATTTCATATTCCCTTTGAGGTTGGGGGTGTGGTTTTGCATGGATAATGTCTATGTCTGTGTTATTTACATCTGTCTCTCTTCATCAGAAAGACACCTCCTGCCATGACCTAGCCTTAAGCAGCCCCCTTTGAGTCCTTTTCTAGGTTGACTTTGAACTTTGCCTGCTGAGTTCAGCTTTAGCAGAGAATCTTGCTTATCAACCCCCCTACCCCCCATGTCTAAACCAAGGCCTGCCTCTAAGCAAGAATCCTATCGCAGTGGGTTAACAAAACTCTCACCCTGGACATCTAATTGAGTTCGTAGATGTTTCTATCCAGAGAAGTCCCCTCCCGCTGCTCCTTGACTATAAGTGTCCAGCTGTTTTTTTTTTTTTTTTTTTTTTTTTTTTTTTATCGCATTTAGAATTGAACTCAGATCTATACAGAGGTCTCTTTGCCCATTGCATTAACTTGAATAAAATCTGTTTTGCTCCATCCTCATCACCTCCCAAATGACTACACCCACCCGACACCATCACCTACTAACACCATCACCTTGATGGTTAATATTTCAACAGAAAAAAAAATGGGGAGGAAACCTTCATCTTGAAAAATGGGAAGGACACCATCATCTTCAAGACCTATAAGCCTGAAAACTGTAGAATGATGTACTCAGAGATGGGGAGGGAAAGAAGCCGGGATGCTTGCTGAGAATGGAAGAGAACCTGCTTTCCCTGCATTCCTCTAGGGTTGGCTGCCGTAGTGACGAAAATGAAGGCCCTCTTGCAAAAACGCTTTGCTGTTGGAGTCAAATGCATTCCTGTTTGTGCACACCCTGGCCGAGGGTGCTGTGCTGGGTTCCTCCTCGCTCCTGTCGGATAAAATGGTTGAGGGGTCTGTGGGCAAGTGGTAAGCACTTGCTTTATTGGACAGGGGAGGAGCTGCTGCCAGGGGTCACTTTGTTGTTGATGGTGAGAAAGGAAAATCTCTTAGTGCCATACAGTACCCACGATGCTTAGGGAGTGACCCCGCAATAAAAGGGCCTGGGCTGGAAGGAGAAGACCTGTGCACTGAAGTATTCTGACCCACGGTAGAAACTGTCAGGAGCCGAAGAGCTGGGTTCTTCACTACAGCTTTCTTCACAGCTTTGGAAAGTGGAAAATAACCTAAATCATCTGAGTATTCATCAGGAGATGAACAATTAATTGTGGAATACTATATAACTACTTAAAGAATGAAGTGGAGAGCATTAGATAGAATGGAAGGTCCCAACTGCAGAGTCAATGACCCCTTTTATCACAGAGAATTTATGGTACTTTACTAGCCTTTAATAAAACTCACAAATTCATATAAATCTACCTACACACAATTTATTAAAAGTTATCTCATCCATCAAAGCGTTCTGTATACAAAAGAGGAAATTTAAAAGGATGCTTGCAACAAAATCAAATGTATCTCATTCTGTCAGTACTTAGGGAAGGCTATGTCAGAGACACAGAGTGGGCAAGAGTTTGCACCTAACATAGAACCACCCACTTAGTACTGATGCTGAGGGTGTATGAACAGCTTGGCTACTGACAGCAACATTGTGGTCATAGTTCTTTTGGCATTGTGTATAATTCCTGCTAAATTTATGAACAAAACAGTGGGCAATATCTCTAAGTGCTGGCAATCAAGGATAGTCTCAACTGTGTAAAACTGGGGTGTGCTGTAGTACATTGAGTGCTGGCATACACAGGCATCTATGGTGGCCTCGTTAAGACTCTCAGGTCCCTGCTTCCTGTGTCACTGAGAGATGGAAGATTACTGTGCGGAGAGAGGAAGGGGCTTCAGTGGTCGAAGGCAGAATGAGGTTTACACTCAGAGGCCATATGAGTGGTTCTTATTAGTTGCCTCCTGGATGCTGCCCACCTGCCAAGATGGGCAGGGAAGATGCTGGTCCTGGTACCCAAGGCCTGGGTGATGAGACCTCACTTGGCCAGACCACTTAAGCCTCTCGGAGCATCAGCCCGTTTCAGCTTTTATCATTGGATATTTATTTTGAGATGTCCCAGTCTTGTAGAAACAGTACAAATAGATAAAATACAGTATAGCAAATTTTCTTTTACCCCTAAGCCATTTGAGATGAGGTTGCCACCGTTCCACAGTATTTAGGCACATATTTCCTGTAGACACAGCAGTCTCCTACAGAACCTGGCATCTTACGTGGTCATGTTCCTGTCCCAGAATCTTTGCCAAATGTCTCACTAATGTCCTAGACATCAAAGGACCCGTTTAAGAATGGCATGCATGGGTTTGTTGCATCTTTGGTCCTCTGAAGTTTGAACCTTCTCTGTCTTTCTCTGATTTCCGTGACCCCAGTGATAACAGGCCAACTATATTATAAGTGCCCCTGGTTGGCAATGCATCTGATGCTGTCATGAGAGGAGAGGCCCTTTAATAGGTCAACCACAGTCAGGATGCTGATCCTTCCACTGCCCTCTGTATTTTAAACGTAAAGAAACTGCTGATTGCACCCCATTGTGCTCACTGCACCTCACCCAGCTCAGCACTGGGCTGCGTGGTTTGGTGTTCTGCCTGGATGTTCCTACTCCTCTCTCCTGTGGCTTTCCATCACGACACTGTTACAGAGAAGACTCAGAGAGGTTCAGTGACTTAGAGGTAACTTCGGTAACAATCAGGGGTAGACGTGACACTTGAATTCAGGCATTAGGGGCCTGGCATAGATTGACTATTGTCAGAAGGAAGAGACGAAGCTGGCCTTTAAGTAGAGGAATTGCAATAGGAGAAGAAGAGAGTTCAAGACAGAACTGAGCTGAACCTCAAGTACAGTCAAATTTACAGCCAGAAAGCAGGGTTGTGATTGGGCAGGGGAGTAGAACGTGATTAAAGGGAGCCCTCAAAGTGTGGGGCGTGGTTCTTGTTAAACCAGCTTAACAAGATTCTTACAGGATGCAGACTGGGCTGCTCAAAGATCAAGGGTAATGGCATTCTTGTTAAAACTGAGATATTCTGTTGTAGCAAACACACACACACACACACACACACACACACACACACACACACGTCCCTACCTGCTCCTCAAGTTTGACGGTGATCAGTATGCCCCTTTGAAAGGTAGAAACTCTGAAGCCTAGCGATTTTGAGAGGTATAACCAGGACGTAAGCTATGCCCATGATGGCTTTGACCTGACTGAGATCTCTTTGCTCCCCCTAGTGCAGAGGCTGTAACTGACGTGGACTTGGCAATGAAACGGGGGGGGGGGGGGGGGAAGAGGCCAGGCAGTTTTATCCAGACGGGACTGAGGTACTGTGGTCAGTGAGTCAGGTCACCAAGAGACGGGAATGAGAATGTGGGCTCCAGAGCCCTTCTGGCCTGAAGAATGAATAAGAACATGAACTTCAGTATGGCTTCTGTGAGTCCAGCAAGGCCTAGCTGTCCTTAAAGATGACCTCCAAGGGCCCAATTTTAGCAAGCCTCCTGTTGAGTCAGTGTTTCAGAACCTGTATTCCTGATGTCCAATAACTTTTATTGTCCATAGCCCTCATGCTATGGCCTGCAGGGTTGTGGGTGGGCAGAGGCACTGAGGGGAGGAGAGGATGTAACCTACCCCCTACTATGAGGCCTTAGAACTTGAACCAGTCAAGCAAGTGGTGGATGAGAGACTCACCCCAGGATGCCTTTCAGCTGCTCAGGATTTAGGGGCAGCTATAAATTAGACCTTCTGAGCCAGAATGTGGATTACAGGCACCCCGTAGAGAGACAGGCTGGAGCCTCTGGGACTGTGCCCCAGACTTAGACATTTGCATTGACCCCACCCTCACTTCTAAGTCTACTGAGCCACCTCTGGATTCCCTACCACAGGCTGACACACTCCCAAGAACGATGCCTGGAGTCTGGGTGAGCTGACACGATGCACCTCGGGCCTGGCTTAGGGGTGAGGCTGCAAGATACAAACATCTTCCTTCCCCACCCAGCTGCTCTGCACCTCCACAGACCTGCAGTGGCACCCAGAGCTTGGCCCAAGTACGAATTGCACAATCCCCCCCTTTTCCCTTCAGGCAGATATTCTGTGATGGGCTGTTTGCTCATTATGATGGTAACTCATTTGATCTGGGGATTCCAGAGAGCAGAGGACAGGCCGGCCAGAGACGATTACTATGCTCACACTCACAGGAGCTCATCCGAGTCACCACTGGCCTCCCAAGCCTTCCTGCAAGCCTGTAAACAACAAGCACTTGTGCTTCAGACCATAGCCAGGTAGAACCCTGTAGAGGGAATGCACCTGCAGAAAAGGGAAGCTGGGAAAACGACAGGGGAAACTGAGGCTGTTAAACCTCAGGCTATTAAAGGGACAGCTACTCTAGCTTTGGAAGGAAGTATTTGACAAAAGCTACCATGTGGCCCTGGGCTGTGACGTCAGGAGCTGCTCTCACAGCCCCGGTCCCTGATGCCTGCGAGTTGTGGCTGAGGTCTTTCCCCAGGCCAGGAGGAAGGAAGAAAAGGGGGTGTGGTTTTATTATACTGACTATATACATTTAAAGAATCACACTTTAAGTTGTGGTTCTATCTTTCCTACTCCCAGATAGCTTAAATGTCCTCTTCGGGGGACTCATCCTGATTCTACATGTCATGGTCACAGTGACAATAAACAGTAGTTTTTTAGCGTAACTTGGAAAACCTGGTGACCTAAGGGCAGAAGTGCCATTTTCGTTTTTTACTGTGGTCAACATAACCCAGAAGAACAAGAGTTCTGACTGTTGTTGGTCCCGCTCGTCTGTTGTCCAGAAAGGGTTGGTGTGATGTCCAGGCTGCACAGCAGTGTGTGTTATCCCCAGGACCACCCCACAGGAGCACCCTCACCTGACCTTCTCCCACTGTTTCTATGCTAGAGAAGGCTCTCACTCTTCTGTGAGCTCCCCCAGGAGCTAAACCCCACGTGTGCCTATTTCTCTTCTGCAGCCCCTGTCCCTACACTCCTGCTGGTGGCAGGGAGATAATAAATTGCAGAGAGCTTCTTAAAGATTGCTGGCTGCCCTTCTGGTGCCCTCACATACACGAGCCTGTGGAGGAGTGTCAGCCACACGAAGAGGCAGTTCGTCATGGGCCCTGTGTGTGCACATCAGTTGGTGGGGGGCTGGATGGGTTGGAGGGACAGTGATGCCAGGGAGGTTGTTGCCATAGTGACACGGTGGTAGCCCTCCTAGTTTTCCTAATCTCAACCTCTGCAGCCAGCCTTTTGAAGCCCTTCTTTCCAGCACAGGGACAGGCTATATTCACCTCTGTGACCCCAGGATTGTGTGTGACAGATGGACCCCAGCCGCACGGGCGACCCCAGAAAGGCTCTGGCTTCAGGGTCTGTGAAGATGTGCTGTGACACAGATCTAGCTGTGTGAAGGGGCAGGCAGTGGGTGTTCCTTTCCTTTGTTTCCTTGATTTATCCTAGCTTTGCTCATGAAGGTGATTTGATTCTGGTCATTTTAAAAAGCGACTCGGCATGCTTCACCCAGTGATTACAGCTCAGTTCCGACCGGGACTGATGCTGACCAGGCTGGCTAATGCTATATCTTATGAAGATTGGCTCATTAATTGACTGTAGAGATGTCATCTACGCACGAAGGTATTAGCAATCATCAGCCTTAATAGTGCTGACTCAGCAAGGCAGAGCCGCACAGTTCTGTTTGTTCCTTTGGGGTGAAATTTCAGCAGTGGGATTACTAGGTTATAGTACACAAATACCTGTATGGCTCTTGAAGTGTTTGTTAAATATTTCCTCCATATATTTTACAGATTTTAATGTCATTCACCATTTATGAATGTTCCAATTTCTTCATAATCCCATTAGCATTTGAGTTATGAATTCCATTTTGGTGCTCATTTATAAGTATAAATGCTGTATTATTGCTGTAGTTTGCATTTGGGGGGCTGGAGTCATTTACTTTGCATATCTTTGATTACAAATCTGTTCTATATAATTTGCCTATTTGTGTACTTGGCTTCTCTCGCTGACTTTTATTAATCATCTTTATTGTCATTAAGGAGAAACACGACCATGAATCAGCTTTCTCCCGGTACTCACATCACAGGTGGTCCATCCACGTAGGCACACTGCTCACCCGTCAGGACTCTGCTGCAGAAAGCAGAATCTGGACCGGGGATAGAGAGGTCATTCTGAGGAGTCCAGAGGGCTCAACGTCGTGTGCTCGCTCAGTCCATTTTTAAAGACCTTCCGCTCTTCCATCAGCCTGCCCCTGAGTCTGTATCATTTCCCTAGTCCTCATCTCTGTAGGTGGGGGAAGAGGACAGCGATGACCTTGGTGTGGAGCTGCTCTTAGGCTGCTGCTATCATGGGGAGAGGCGCGTGGACATCTGACTGATGATGCAGGTTTGCCTGTGGTGGTTGTCAGGAGAGAGGTGTTCTGATATTGAGGCCCAGAGGGGAGGGGATTCGTGGAAGTCAAGAACATGGAGAGACCAAAGGATGGGCAAGATCAAGTCAGAGCGAGCATCTAGAGGTACCTGCTAGGTGGGGAAGCATTCTCCAGCATGGTGGTAAGATGTCGAATCAGCACCGGGTTCTCATCGGAGCTGGAGCCATGCCAGGCTAGGGAGGAAGCGGAGCTATACCAAATGAAGGTTAATCAGCAGTGGCTTTCCCGAGATGGGAGCTGAAATCTGTGGATACAAGGTGGATATCTCTTAAGGAGGAGCCATCAGAGCTCACCAGCGGCTTTGAACCACTGAGTGTATGTCAGGGCATATTGTAAGCCAGTCATTCACAGTGTAAAGACCCTCTGTGACACAAGATTGGCTCGAAGGGAGGATTCCAGCAGAACAGTTGAATGGGAGTAGGTCTCAGCGAGTCTGGAGGACCTCTGCAGTCAGCCTCTGATTTTACAGCATGTTGTCCTACGAGAAAAAGGCTTTCTTTGCAGTGGTCTGTCCCATAGTTCTGGCAGGACTGGGCCATCTTTATGCCCCGTGGCAATAAAAATCACCGCGATGATCACAATACGACATTTGTTCAGTCTCTTAACTTGAGCATAAAGAAGACAGCTGATCTGGAGCGAGTGCCAGCTCTGGCCTATCTACCCCATCATCACTTAATAACGATTATGGAGCCTCCCTGGGCACACAGTGCCCTGCCCAGCACTTGTGATATTAAATCTACCTAGAAGCAGGGTATAATAATGCTGACCCCGCAGGGATGTTCCAAGAATTAATTCCTGTGGGCTCTTCATTCCCCTCTTCTCCAACACATTCAATCTTAGGAACCCAAGGGCTGGTGACGTTTATGCCATGAATTAAGAGATTCTGCCATTGCCCCTGGAACTCTTCATTACGGTCCCGAGTCGATCAATGGCAAAGAGGAATACTATTTATTAGTTAAGTGGATGCTATTGAATTCTTAATTTAAGTGGCTTTTAATTCAGTGTTTTACTCGCTGTCCTTCACGTTGCCCTTGCTCGTACAAATCTGCCCATTAGAGCCCTGTGTGGGGCCACGCTGCTGCCTTCTAGCACGGTTTGGGATTTTTGTTTTTGTTGTTGTTTTGTTTTTTTCTGGAGAATGATGCAGGATTCTCAGTGTGGGCTGAAGTCAGTCCACCAGGCTGGATCAGGCCTGGCATCTGCTTTCTGCTAGGAAGTAGACAGCCTTGAAGCGATGAGCCACAGTGCCTTGGCTAACACAGTGTTTGGCTAACTTTCAAATTTCACTACAACTTTCCTGCTCAGACATGAGTCACAGATAGATACACAGGTGGGATGCACAGAGTATCTACCTAACCAAAAGGATGCCCAGCCTGGCTCCAGCACAGGGACAATTGAGCTCTACCTTGACCTTTCATTTGCAAGACATCCAAGGGTAGCAAAGAACAGCTGTCTACTCCCCAGTGTGGAGCACATTGCTTTAAACACCTTTATTCAGGTGCAGGTGGAGCCCAACACATTGCTTGTGGTTAAAATAGATGATTTGGTAAGCTTGACATACATATATATATATAATAATGAACATGACCTTCACCCTGATTTCCTTGCGCCCCCTTATAATCTTAGCTTCCCCCTTTCCACCCATTCATAGGGGCAGGAGATGTTCTATGACTTTTTTGTCACTACACATTATTTCTGTCTTCTAAATTTTATGTAAATAGAATTACACGGTATATATTCCTTTATGTGATTTTTCTCCCTCAACTGAAGTACTGTGAAATTCACAGTATCAATATTTCACCCATTCCTGGTGCTGAGACGTTGTTCTCGGGCATGGGCATGTGTACCTGCTTATCTCTGGCCTGTTGATGGACATTAAAATTGGTTCCCATTGTTGGCAATTTCAAACAAAATTTCTGTGAAAATCCACACATGAGTCTCTTTTGGTTATAGACCTAGGAATGGGGTGGCTGGACCATGCAGTCTGTGTCTTCTGCTTATGAACTGTTTTCCTAGATCATTCTGTCGACATCATCCACCAACAGCAGATGAGGGTCCTAGTAGTTCCCCGCCCTCCTCAACACGCGCTATTCTCAGCTTTCTTCATTTTAGATGCTCTAATTACTCTGTAATGAGTTCTTTGGCTGGTGCTGGATTGTCTCTGCAGAGCCCAGGCTTCCTCTGTATCGATGACCCTTCTGCCTCAGCCTCCTGAGGGCTGTCATTATGGCTTTATTTTCGTCTCTCTTTTCTCTGCTAAGGACGTTTTTATTTTTTTAAAGTGCCTCTCTAAGTTTTCTGCCTATTTGGGGAGGGGATTTGATTTCTTGGTATCCAGTAATGGGAGCCATCGACCCATAAGTTCTGGATCGGGTAGGAGCTACAAATGTTTCCCAGTTCTGTGGTTTCTTTCCAGTCTGTTCATAACGCCTTCTAAGGATCACACTTCTACATTTTGGTAAAGTCCTGAGCATGTTTGATCTTCTCTAAACTCCGAAAAAGACCAGTGTTTTATTTTATTCATAATGCTGTTGGGGTCATTTTTAAGAATCTTTCTCTAACTCCAGGAGGCAAATGTTTTTCATATATTTTGAGCTAGATACCATATCGTCTTGGATTCTAGATAGAGAGTAGTGCTTCATTTTGAGGCTTTTAGAATACAAGATGAGCACTACTCATTCATTTTGTATGTGTATATGTAAACTCTTCCAGTACAATTTGTTAGGAAGACTGTCCACCTTCCCTCTGAGTTGTCGTTACAGTTTTTTAAAAAATGGTTTTTTGAGTCACAACTGGTTTTATTTGTAGGCCCTCTATCCTGTTGTGTTGACTGTCTATCTTTGTGCTGTTACTAAACTGTTTGATGGTTGTAGCTTTGATTGTCTTTGTGTCTTTACTAACCTACATTGTGGGCTGTAGCTGTGACTGCCTGTACTGTTACTGAGCTGTGTAAGGGCTGTAGCTGTGACTGTCTTTGTGCTGTTACTGATCTACATTGTGGGCTGTAGCCGTGACTGACTTTGTGCTGTTATTGACCTGAGTTGAACGCTATAGTTATGCATACCTTGAAATCAGACAGCACAAGTTCTGGTTTGGGTTGTTCTTTTTCTTAGGTTTACCAAGAGAAGATGAAAAAGAAGCTGTCATTGTCCTCCGGGGATTTTGGCTGGGATTTCACTGCGTTCATAGATCCATTTGGTGAGAAATGATAGTCGTCTTCTGTCCCATGACCACAGTGTGTCTCTGTCTGATTAGACCGTTCATTTCTGTAAGGACCATTTCATGTTTCTCAAAACAGGCTTTGCACAGTGTGCAGCATTTAGTACTAAGCCGTTCATGTTTTGATGCTGTCCTAAAAGACAGTATTATTTTTTTTAAATTTCTATCCCAGTAGCTTGTTGCCTGGACCTAAATTACAGTTGAAGTTTGTATATTGATCGCATCTTGTGAAGCTGTCATATTTCTCTCATTCATCCTAGTAGCTTCTTTATGGATTCAATTATGTTTCTAAATAGACAGTGATGTTAGCTGTGAAGCAAGCCAGCTGTACCTTCCTCACCGCAATCTGGGCGATGTTTTGTTATTTTTCATATTATACTTCCTGAAATGGCCCAGACAGTGTTGAGTAGAGTGTTGATCGTGACTTGTAAGGAAAGTATTTAGTGGTTTACTATTAAGTATGCCAGGTTAGAAGGCAGAGGTGTGGTAGCCAGTAAGTACAGGTGTGTTTGTTTGTAGATGCCCTGGAGTCGGTCACGGAAGTTCTGCTCTAGTCTAAGTTTATTGATGAGTTTTCCTTTTTGTAACTTTACATCTTTATTTCATTTATTATTGTTTGTTTGTGTGACAGGGGCCATGAATGTAATGGCATGAGTGTGGAAGCCAGAGGACAATTTTGGGATTTCGTTCTTCCCCTCTTGGGGTCTGGGAATTGAACTCAGGCTGGCAAGCTTGCTTAGCAAGTTTAGCGTCTCGCCAGTCCGGCACAGTTGTTTCTCCTTTATCAGGAAGGAAGGAATTTTTTTCAAGTGCATTTTTTGGCATCTAATTTGATGATTGTAAGCTACTGTCCTGAAGTTTGGGTATTAAATGCCCCCCCAAGGCCCATGTGTAAAGGTTTGGTCCCCAGGGAGGAAGTGGAGCTGCTAGGAGATGGGGTCTGGAGGAAGACCCCATCAATGGATTGTCCCCTCAATGGGTGTTACAGAACTCCATTCTCTTCTTTGCTCTGAGCGTGGGATGAGTAGCTTTGGCCTGCCATAGGCTTATCTTGGGATATGCTGCCCAGCCACCTGCCCAAGACTGTGAAGCCATCAATCATAAACCGAAGTCTCCACAACTGCGATACTAATGAGCCTACTCTCCGAGCTGAGAACTCCCGTATTTGTTACCGTGGTGGAAAGCTGATTAACACGGGCTGTTAATATGTTGGTGCTCTGATTTCTAATAGTAAACCACCTTGCCATCCCGAGGTAAATAACACTTGGCCAGGGTGTTTTACCCTTGTAAATATTGTTGAATTCAATCTTTTCCAATTTTATTGACAGTTTCCAAACTTTATTCATGGAGGGTATTTTTCTGTAATTTTCTTTTAATGTCCTTGTCTGGTATTAGGATAATCCACCTTATAGAATGTGCTAGAAAGAATTCTCTTCTGCTCTCCGGAAGAATATGAAAAATTGTTATGATTTCATTTTTAAATGATAGAGTTTACCAGTGAAGCCATCTGGGCCTAGACTTTTTAATGGGACTGGTTTCAAATACGGATTTAATTACCATAATAGATACGTGACTATTAAAATTATCATTTAGTTTTTATCCAAGGTTTCTAAGCTCTGTTACTAGGAATCTGATGGTTTTAGAGGTTTGTTATATCTGCTGATGAGCAGCTTCTTCTATCACTGTGAAACTACCTTTGTTCTTGTAGTATTTTTGTTCTGAAAGTCTACCTCGTCTAAAATGAAGGCAGTTACATTGTCATTTGATTGGCTGTAGCATTGTATACATTTTTGATCACCTGTTTGCTTCTTTAGTTAAAAGTGGGCTTATGAGAGCAGAAATAGAAAAGTAGCTGAGTCTTTTTATCAATCTAACAACCAATACATTTGAGACGTGGTGTTTGGAGCATTTATACTTAATGTGATTATTGACTTTTCCACGTAAACCTGTTGTCCATTGTTCTTGTGTGTCTGTTTCTTTTTCCCTCTAGTTGCCTTCCTCACGTTATTTTTTATGATTCACTTTTATCTGCTTATTCATTTTTAACTATAACTCTTTGCCTTGTAATAGTTGCTTTCAGTTTTATGGCATAAATCTTTAAAAAATTATAGTGTACTTTCAAATAAAAGTGTATTACTTGATGTGTAATATAGAAAATTTCTAACAATACATTCCCATTTCTCTCTTCATAACCTTTGTGTTAATGTAGTCATACGTTTTAGGATGTAAATCCTATCTTACGTTGTCATTGTTTTTATATAAACATTCAATTTTATTTTAAAATATGGATATATTGAGCTGGCGAGATGGCTCAGTAGGTAAAGGAACCTGCTGCCAAGCCTGGTGACCTGAGTTCACTATCTGTTATCCACATGGTGGAAGGGCAGAAGTGACAGTTGTCCATTGTGACCTCCACACAAGCACTGTGGCACTCACACAAAATAAATAAATAAATGAATAGGTTAAATGAAGGTATAAATTTACGTTATAACCCTTCTACAAATGGCTTTTGGTTAAGGCTGTGTTTCTACCTGGCATCATTTTCACTGCTTCAGGTACCTACTATAATATTTCTTATAGAATGTGTCTGTTCTGAGCTTTATGTGTGTGTGTGTGTGTTGCATATGTGTTTATGTGTTCAGGCACGTACACATGTATATGTCTATGTGTGTGTAAATGTTTGTGCCTGTGAGTTTGTGGATGGAAGTCAGAGGTTAATGTCGGGTGTCTATTGCTCTCCACCGTGTCTTTTGAGACAAGGTCTCTCCCCAAGCCTGGAGCTTGCTGCTTCTGGCTGTCAGGCAAGCCCCAGAATCCTGTCTGGTTCCCCAGCGCTGGAATACAGGTGCATGTAGACGTCCTAGCACTTTTTAATTTAACTTGGGGACTAAGGATCCAAACCCAGATTCTCATGCCTGTTTGGGGAGCACTTTACTGACCGAGCTATCTCTTTGGCTCTTCCCCAGCTTTTATGTGATTGAAATAGTCACTATTTCATCTTTGCTTTCGGGAGACATTTTACTGTGTAGGTAATTCTAGGTTGACCATTTTTATTAGAAATTTTGCCTACCTTTTGCCCACATTATTTTTATGAAAAATTTGTTATAACACTTAGGTTTGTTGTTCTGAATATATTTTTTCCTTTGTCCTCTCTTAAGACTTTTGTTTTTATTGATCTTAAACAGCTAGATTATTGTGTCTTGATATACTTTTAGCTCTTGTATTTCAGAATTGCTGAACTTCACGGACTTGTGAATGTATAGATTTGAGGATTTTCTAAATCAAGGGTAGTTATTTTTTTATATCTTACATTCTATACCTTAACTCTTTGAACCTACAGCTATAACTTTATATGCACCTACCCTGGTGATTCTAACATCTGTATTAGTTCCCAGTCAGTTTAGATTTTATCTCCTCGTTTTATACCAAATTACCTGACTTCATTGTGTATCTGATAATCTTTGATTGGCTGCCAGGCATTGTGGGTTTTATCGTGTGTGGTAGACATTTTTGTATTTTTCCAAATGTTCTTGAACTTGTCCTAGGACTCAGATAATTTATTAGAAACACTTTGATCCTGTTGCATTTTGCCTTTAATCTCTGCTAGGCATGTCAAGATATATATGTATTCTAGGCCTAATTATTGCCCACTACAGTGTTAAGACCTTTCTGAGTGCTAATCAGTGTCCTGAAATATGAGCTGCTCCAGTGTGTCGGTGGGACAGCTCTGTCCCTGTCACCTGTGAATGGCTGGCACTATTTGTTTTCAGGGCAGGTCTTCCCTTGGCATTCTCTCTCTCTCTCTCTCTCTCTCTCTCTCTCTCTCTCTCTCTCTCTCTCTCTCTCTCTCTCTCCTCTTCTCTCTTCTCTCTTCTCTCTTCTCTCCTGGTGTTCTGTTCTGTGAAGCTTAAATGCCTATGGACTCAGATATGTTTCTTCAACTCAGGAGGAACGGCAAGGTCAGCTCAGTTCCTCTCGCTGGAGCAACTGTGTGGCTTACCTTGTTTGCTCTTATTCTCAAATATCAGTTTTTGGGGTCCTCACGTCAAGCATCTTGACAATTGTCGCTTTATGTAATTGACTGGTATTTTCATTGCTCCAGGCAGGAGAGTAAATTCAGTCCTTATTTCTTCATCTTATCTGGAAGCAAAATGTACTCTGATTCTTATTATGTTTTAAAAAGCATTTTAAAGGTATTTTCTCATTTTGCCCTGATGTGTAATGTATCTCTGGCACATGAAGGTTTTCCTAAAACTCCCTTTTAAACTAAAATGTTTGTATTGGTTCTTTGGGAATGTCATATATACATACATTGCATTTTGATACTGGAAGTTCCCCAACTCTTCCCAGATCCATCCCCACCTCCTCACAACTTTATGCACTCTTTTGTTGTTGTTGTTGTTGTTGTTGTTGT
The DNA here is from genome assembly GCF_903992535.2 of Arvicola amphibius. NCBI lineage: Eukaryota > Metazoa > Chordata > Mammalia > Rodentia > Cricetidae > Arvicola > Arvicola amphibius. Next base: position 149,112,143 of record NC_052051.1, read on the forward strand.
TTTTCAAGACAGGAGTTCTCTGTACCTTTGGTGCCTATCCAGGAACTAGCTCTTGCAGATCAGGCTGGCCTCGCTCACAAAGATCCACCTGCATCTGCCTCCCAAGTGCTGGGATTAAAGGCGTGCACCACCCCCACACCCCACTTTTTAAAAAATAGTCCAGTGAGTCCAATTCGTGCTGCCTGTATACTTGTGGGTGGGGCCATCCACTAGAGACTGACCTACCAGGGGCTACTCCTTAAAGAAAGTTGATTCCCCTCTCCCAGTAGCTATTAACTGTCTATATCTCCTTAGCTGGGGAGCGGAGCTCATGAGCCCTCCCCTCTCCATGCTAGACTGCTGACTGGCTTGATCTTGTGCAGGCCTTGTACAGGCAGCCATAACTATTGTGACTTCGTGAGATTAGAGGTCCTGTCTTGGGCAGAGGCACTGCCCAAGAGATCCTGTCCTCCCTGATCTCTGGCTCCTGTCATTTTTTTCCCCCTCTCTTCCAAGATGTTCCCTGATCCCTGAGGAGTGGGGGGTGGGAGGGGGCGTGGAGAACATGACATAGATCTCCATATGGATGAGCAATGCACAGTCTCTGTACTTTGGTCAGTTATGAGTTTTTGCATTAATTGCTGTCTGCTGCACAAAGAAATTTCTCTGATGATGTCTGAGAACTGCATCAATCTAGGGGTATAGAGTTATGAGGGCAGTTTGACACAGTGTCCATTTAGCAAATTGATAGTGTAAGTTCGCCCCATGGCCTGTGGACTCCCTAGCCATGGGTTGTGGCCAGATTTGCAGTGCTAGGCATGAGTTTCCTGCTGCAGCGCATGCCTCAGACCCAATAAGAAAGCAGGTTATACATGCAATGTTTGTGCTACTACAGTACCAAGGTGAATATTTTCTCAGGACAGGATATGTTCCAGTATCATAGGGTTCCACTGGGAAGGACTATTGGTGACTTTCCTTCCCCAGCAACCTAATAGTATTTTTTTTGGTACCATAGAAGCTAGCCATGGGGTGGGGAGGGATTGCTGGTCAGTCCCAACTTGATTTTGTCCCATGACCAAAGCGTATAGTATCTTCAGCAATAGGATATTAGACAACTCAAAACAAAACAAAACAAAACAAAACAAGAAAACCCTCCTTCTTATTGGAAGAGGAAACCAAGGCCTAGAGGATGGGCATGTCAATCATTTATTAAGAAAATGCCCGGCAGACTTGCCTACCTGCTAATCTGACAGAGGCATTTTCTCAGTTGAGGTTCCTTCTCAGATGAAGAGTATCAAGTTGACAATAAACTAAGCAGCCCACTAGCCCACGGAGCCATCTTCCTAGTCCCTCAGTTTTTAAAATTTTACTTTTTTCCTTCATAAATTTTTCACTTAATAAACATTGTATGTATCAGTAGCAGTGTTAAGCTCTGAACTGAAATGTGAATAAAACACCCACAGCTCTCCCTCCAGATCCCAAATCCCTCCCTAACATGAAAATTAGAAAAGACTATGAATTCTTCCATGCGCTATAATAGGTTGTGGATATTTTCAGATACTTTGCTCTTAAACCTGCATCGCGATTTTAATTCAAGCAGGTCATAAGAAAAGAGGCTTAAGCGGCCAATTCAGAGGTTGTCTCCACAGAAAAATTGTACAGAGAAACAGTCTGATTAGATAATCACCATTTCCCTGCCTGCAAAACCAGGATTGTTTCAGAATCATTAGCTCCTCCTTGCTGACAGTCAGCTGGGTGGGTGGGTAGCTGGCTTCCCAGAAGAGTTCTTAATGTTATTAAAGTTTATCAGAAAATTGCTTACGCATTTATCAACACTAATTTCTTCCCAGAAGGAAGTTGGGAATTACATCATGCAGAGAGGCAGTGTCCCCCAGGTTTGGGACCATTGCCTTATCAGCCATGTGTTCAAGAGAGAGGGACAGAACGGGAGGCGGCAACAACATTGTAACTAACTCAGTGTGTCTGTTACTCCCTTTGTTCTCACACAGGGTTCTAGGAGACAGGGGTTTCTCTAGCCTCACTTTACAGAAAGATGGTTTCCCTTCTATTACTGTGATGAACACCATGACCAAAATTCAACTTAAGGGAGGGATTACTTACTGGGATTACACTTCCAGGTCACAGTCAATGCTGAAGGAGGTCAATGCTGGAACTCAAGGCAGGCCTACTTGCTATCCCAAGCAGCATTATCAAGGAACTCACATCACAGCCAAGAAGTTTGTAGTAGGAGTCGTAACGGGTGCTGCTTACTAGCTGGCTGGTTCATTGACGCACATTTAGCAGGACAGCCTGCCCAAGGAATCATGCTGCCCATGATGGACCGCTACATTAATTAAAGCAATCAAGACAACCTCTCCCAGACATTCCCCCAGGTCAACCTGATCTAGGCACTCCTTCATTTGAGACTCCCTTGTCATTTGACTCTAGGCTCTGTCAAGTCGACAGTTAAAGCTAAGTATGGCATTGTTCAAGACCTTAGAGAGCTAGGATGTAGCCATGTCAAACAGAATGGATTACAACAGTTTAGTTTAAAGCTCTCCATTGGCCTTACTTTCCATTCTAGACTATGCCATCGCTTCATTCCTTAGCATAGACTAATTGTTCCAGTGAGCCAAGTCAAGCTGATTTTATAAACTAAAATGATTAAAGATGAGAGTGTCACAAAATGACAAGCAGATCAGGTGTCTCAAAGTTTCCTTCCTTGTAAGATAGGGATAGGGAGACAGACAGTTGGAAAATAACTGGTAGGTTAGAGTGAGCTCCCTTTGTGCTGGGATTGAGGTGGAGGGTGCGTCATTGGCATGTCAGGGGCCCAACTTGACTTCTGTTTTCTAGGCAGGTCAGACTAGAGTTTGTTTAAATAGGACTGAAGCATAGGTGACTCCATGCTGGTTTTTAGTTTGGTCTCTTGGGATCCTTTGCAAGAACTTAGATCTGGTTAACCTCAGAAAGGTCCCCAGGATGTCACAGGATAGGTCCAAGGTCTGTCCTAGGTAGAACACAGAGAGGAAAACGTCTGTGCAATCAGAATCTCAGCTCTGGGTCTTGGGATTCCCAGAAAATCCATTTCGGGTCTAGAGACGCCTGCTTCGCATTCCAGACAGGTTTCTAGACCACGTTCTGGTCTGGGCCAAGGGTGCCCACTATCCCTGGAGCTCTGGAGATGGAAGGCGAGCACAGACATGAGCTCAGAGGGCAGGGGCAGAGGGCGGGCTGGCTCCAGCCTGACTGTCCTGCTGTCTGTTGAACAGCTCTGTGTCTTTGCACTAAGCACCTCGCTTGGCAGAGGAGGAATTGGTTAAATAGTGGTTAAGATGAGGGAGTCCTACATTTCAGAGCAAATAAGAACACGGATAACGTGGGTTTTACCAGAATGAGTCCAAAAAGGGAATTGTACAGTAAGTTCCACCCCTGAAGAGCCCTGACAAACCAACCCTGCTAGGAGCTGCACAAGCTTCTGGGTGAAGACTTAAAGAAAACATTTAGAAATATGTCACCGACAAAATCCCTCTACCCCCAGCCCACCTACAACACGATTTTTATGTATTATCTCTCCTGCACTTCTACACAGGCTAGGAATTCTGTCCAAGGCACAAACCCGCTATCTTGCAGTTGGCTTGTTTTCAATGACCAGTGGATCATAAACATTTTTCATGTTTCTGCATAATTATCATTTTAATGACCACATAATATTCCATTGTGCAGAGGTAGTATAATTTATTAAGCCATTCCCCTTAATGTTGGCCGTTTATATGTTTTCAGTTTGGGCCTTTTATAGATAACACTGCAGTGAGCATCTTCCTGTAAATAGTGTCTAGCTGCTGTTGAATTTCCACAGGAATAATTCTTAATAGAGGAATTGCTAGGACACAGACATGTATATGGCTCCTTTCTGTATTGCCGAAACGCTTTCTGAAAATATTGTTTAATACAATGTCATCACTCTGGAATGAATCCGCTGGTTTCATTTCAACTTCGGCAGCAGTGAGCAAGAACGTTTCTTCCTGATCTAACGAAGTGGTGTTGAATTGGCTGTCACCTGCAGTCCTTTGTTTGCTTGTACAAACTGCTGTGTTTCACCGTGTGTTTGCTTATGTTATATAGAGGTTTTTATGCATTATCTGTTTATCTAATGTACTGATGCCTTTTCTTAGAACTGTAAATAGGCTTTTTGTAGGTCATAAATATTAATCATTTTTGTCCCGTTAGTCCAGATGTTTAGTTTGTCGTTCATCCCTGGGTCTCCATTTTCCCTGTGGAGAGGCTTTATTGTGCCACGTGTGAGGTCCTTTGTCTCTTAAGTCTTGAATACTAAAACCTTTCTTTTGAAAAGAAGAGAAAACCGTTCTCTTCAGATCTTTGGAGTATGTACCATGTTTATCATTTAGTCCTTCGCCAAATACACTGTCTTTTGTGGGCAGGTGTCCTTCCAGACCCCAAGGACGGACTCCTCATGAGAAAACAAGCAATAAACAAAAGCATAGCTAGGACGTCACCAAGAAATCTTATAGAGAAAAATGAAGCAGGGGCAGAGGTTAGGGAATGACAGTGGAATGATTTAGTCTTCAGGAGGGGCTACTCACAAAGCCACATTTGTGAGGAAGAAAGCCTCTCCCAGAAGGTATCCTGGAATCAGGTTCCCGAAGGAGGTGACAGAGGAATGTGGGGCTGAGATGCAGACATATGTGGCCTGTTGCGAAACAAGGGAAGTCTGGTGGCTGGACTGAATGCCTTAGTCAGGCGATCACTCACCAGGTGACACAGGATACCCGAGGAGGCTGACAGGACATGGGGGAGACGTGCTCTGCTTCATGGTCTAACTAGATCACTAAGTTTTAGATTTGAATCATTTTCTAGGAATATAGGCATATCATACACAATTTCACCTCTTCTTTTTCAATATTTATTTCCCTTCTACTGTCTTTAATGTTTTGACAAGAGCATCCAAGAAAGTGTAAAATAATTACACCTTTATTGATAATTTCAGTAACAATGATAATAGTAGGCATCTTTCTTTATGTGTTCTGAATTTAGAGCAATTATTACTAATTTAAAGTCAGATGCTTTATGATATTAATGAAAGTTCCTTTAATTCTACTTCTTAAAGTTTTATAGGGAATGATAGTTGAAGTCTATAAAATACCTTTTAAGTATGCAGTAAAACTATAAGATGCTCTTACTGTTTAGCGTCTGAATGTGGTGTAGCATATTATAATGGCAGAAATTCCTATCCTTGCTGATAGCCCCAGGGTAATGCTATTTTGTCCCAATATGATTTCAATTTATCCTTTATTCTTTTCTTTTGTAATTCAGAGGGAATGAGGTATGCCACAGCATCCACGTGGAGGCAGAATTTGGTTCTCTCCTTCCACTATGTGGGCCCCAGGTATCAATGTAGTTCATCAGACTTGGCGGCAAATGCCTATACCCACTAACCAGCTCATAAACCCGCAGTGTCTTCTCTTATAATTTGTGCTCAGCATCAGCCAGCATAGCCCCTCCCTTGCTGCTCTGATTGTTTTGTCTTTCTTTAAAGTTTGACAAATTTAATTGCTTATTTATTTTTATGGTGCTGGGAATCAAACAGGGTCCTTTCACCTTTAGGACGGGTACCGAACCACCACGCTACACCCCCAGCTCCAGTTTTTGTTTCTTAAAGGTGCATGTCTCCATAGTTCAAGGGGTCACACAGTTTAGTAAAACTTACTATGAAAAATAACAGTTTTCCCCACCTTGCACTTCTGTCCCTTTCTAGCCGTTTCCCTGGTTTAGAGTCTGTTTCCCGATCTCCTAGAACTCGTCTATGTTTTCATTTTCCTACTGCAAACATGGCTATTTGACTTTCTCTTGTGCAAGATGATTGTTTAACGCTGCTATCCTTACAGCGGCACGAGAAGCACACCCACCCCCCATCCCATCCTTGCATCCCCATCCAGGCCAGGTGGTGAGTGTTTGCATCAGTAAGCCTCTCTCATCCCTTGCCCGGCCGAGTACTACTTGACTCCTTTCACGTATAAGTTTTTGTTTCTAAAGCTAATAATTGTCACGCTTTTTGTTTCTAGGTTGTTGTTTTGCTTTGATTTCTGTGGACTTTTCCCTGTTATTTATCATTAGTTCAGGCATAGCATTCCTTGAATTAGATCCATACCTTTCTAGTCCTTTCAAACATACTGGGTAATATGACAATCTCAGCTACTTTTGACATCTTCCATATCCCGTTCTGGTCTGATGGTTGGGGCTCGCAGCTGTCAGCCAGGGGTCGTCTTTCTCCACCATCCAAGGATCTCCTTCCCTACTTACATCTCCAGTTTCCCGGATTTCACGCGTTCCTTTCTTAGCTTGCTCTCTTTTGTTTTGATGGACTACATCCTCTGTAGTCCCATGAGTAACGATCCATGCGATACCTTCTCTTTCCCTTCATTACTTTGCTTATTTTAACTATTTTTTTACTCTTAAGTACATATCACATAGAAAAGTACATGGGGGGGGGGAGACTGGATAATAAGTATAATGGCATATATGTATAAAATGGCTTAATGTAAACCATTATTTTGTATACTGACTTAAAAAATAATAAAAAGAGAAATTAAGAGAAGCACAATAATACATCCAGTTTAATATAAATTCTCAGGTAACCGTCAATAAAAATGAATGTTATTAGGACCTCCAGAACCCTCCCCCTCCAATGTAACAATCATCAACCTTATTTTTATGGCAACAATTTTCTCACTTTATTTTAACTGACTGTGTTTTTATCTTTATTACATACATTTGTCTTGTTTTGAACCTATTAAAATAGAATTATCATATTTTATATGTATCCCTTTAGCTCTTGTGTCTTTGAGAATCAACCATGTGGTTGTATGTTTTTGCAGTTCATTTTTATTGCTTATTTCATGGGGCGACTCTTTGGGAATATACACTAAATAAAACTCTGTACTCTTGACCAGCTCTTTCCAGATTGGGGCACATCAAACAAGCTGTTATAAACCAGAGCATGTTTCCTGTCTCCATGTGCATGTGTCCCCCTCTCATATACCATGCCAGGCAACTGCTGTCACGCTGGAGAATTCCTGAGACACTTAAAGGGAAAGGGGGGGCATTTCTGTTTGGTTGTTTTCTTTTTATTCTCTCATGGTTTCAGAGGCTTCATCACGCTTCCTTGACTATTTTGGCCTGAGACAAAGCAAACGTTGTAGTGGAGAATACAGTAGAGCAAAGCTTCCGCTTCTTGGTGGCCAGGAAGTAGAAGATAAGAAGCTGGAGCCACGACCTGCTCTCTCCAACTGTACACCGCTTCCTATTATAGCCTGTTGGGCCATGAACCATCAGCTCATTACGTGGTTGATGTCACCTCTGACCCAGGCACTTCTCAGTCCCTCCTCCAGCTAGGAGCCAAACTTTTAGCACATGAGCATTTGAGACTATTCCATGTCCAAACCACAAACTATGCCCGTCTTTTCACTAGACAACCTTGAACTGATTTTTAGCCGAAGTGGTTTTATCAGATGTCACTCCCAGAAGCAGGGAGTCTGTGCTGTTCTCCATTCTTGTCAGCAATGGTATAGCAAAGGCCTTCTCTGTCTGCTGTGGTTATGTATTCGGCCTAGTTTCAGCTTTCGTTTCCTGGATGTTGAGACTACACATCTTTGCTCACATCTGTTGGCTTGAATATGGGCTGGCCTTCTGGCTTTCCCTGACCATTCTGGCTTGAAGTCTTAATTCTCCATCTCTGAAGTGTTCTGTGGGTCCACCAGTCATCTTGGGTGAGGCCCATATGTTCTTTGATGACTTCTGGTCTGTTCTGGGTGGCAGACAGATGACCCCTTCAGATTCCATTGCTTGGTTTTCTTGATCAACTGAATTTTGCCTAAATTTGGCCAATGGAAGACACTAACAGATTAGAGGGAACTTGAGATGGGAAAAATCACAATATTTCTCTCTTTTCTTTGAGTATCATTTCCTGCTCTGGCTGTGGCTTTTCCAAACTGGCAGTTCTAACTGAAATAACCGTTCCAGCCCCTAAACCCCCAATGGCATCCCCTTAACCTGCTCTCCTCCATCCCTCGGGTTGGGTCCCTTCCTGTGTCACCACTCCCCACAGGGTCAGCAATTGCCTGCTTGGTTTTTCAGTTCTAGAGTCCTCACAGCTAATGACTGTACCAAATTCCCTCTCAGAAGCTCAAAAGACCCTGGCTTTGTGTCTCTGCCTGGCCCCTAACTGGAACAGGCTCTCTTGGCCAAATTTAGCAGTCAAAGCATTGCCAGCATATCACTGCCAATAGGATAGCATGAGGCCCTCCTATTGAATTTTCATAATCTGATTTGACCTTAAGTTTGCAGTTGGTCCTCGCTCTTCATGTATCCCACCTGTTGTTCTTATTCAGCTGGTCTCTTGCTCCAGGTTAAGTCAGCCAGGTGATACCCACTCCCCAGTAATGCTCTTTTTATGTTCCAAGGCTCAACCCAGCCTTGACTTCTTTGAAGTCTTCCTTCAAGTCAAGCAAAATCCTGAAGCTGTGTTCCTGAGGCTAGAAAGAGTTTTAGATGGCCCTTTGCTGGCTTCTGGAGTTAAAACTTTGTCTCCCTAAGGTCCCAGCACCTGCAGAACAAAGATTTATGAAGCCTCTCACAGGCCAAGGTCTGTTTCAAATTTGTGGCAGTAAGCAAGCATTCGTTTGTGAGTTAAGTGCCATGGAGTGGTTGACATTGGCCTTACAGCAAGTGTGGATTAGCTTAACCAGAATGATTTTCCACTAGACTCCTGATACACTTGGCCACAAAAATGGAGATTGGATGGGAAAGACGGGAAGACATAGGCATGGATGCAGACATGAAGAAGTCATTCTGAATGTACCTCAGAGGAAGAAAAATTGTAAAAATCCAGGACAGGCCAGCAGATAGCAACGGCTGCATTGGGAAGAGAGAACACTGGGGCGGAAGGGAGAGCTTTAAGACAGAGCGGCTTCAGATCTCCCACGACTGATGAAAGTCTGTGTTCCCAGATTAGAGAACTGGCATGGGTGCCAAGAAGATAAACTGTAAAACTTGAAAGTCAAACAGTATCAAATTGGTCAATTTCCCTAAGCCCAGAAACAAACATTTTAGAGAAGCTGACACGATAAAGTCTTGTTCCTTACCAAAATCAAACAAACAAACAAAGAAATAAAAAACCTTGAAAGTGAACTTTATAACACTTAATAATATTTAGTGATAGAAAGCTTTTAAAGCAGCCAAGGGAATAAAAGAGTAAGATAAATAAAATGGACAGAGGTGGCTTCTTCACAGAAACTGTGGCAGCCAGGAGACAGCTTCAAAATGCTGATGGGATTTCATTTCGGAATTTTATACAAATATGAATAATGTAGAAATATGTACTTGAGCCAACAGAATATCAGAGAGTTCATGTTAGAAGATAGCCATCAAAGGACCCTTAAGACCTGCGTTTCAGACAGGAGACTCATTGTATGGGGGAGCATAAAGGACAGCGAGGAACGACGGGCAGAGACCTTGGGGAGCAAGTGTCAGTGAAACAGCCAAGGATTCCTAAGTGTTCTTTGACTTGTAACCCTTATTACACAAGCAAACGTTACATTGCTCCAGATACACAAGACTAGAAGGTAGGTATACTAATAATAAATGATAAGGAAACTTATTTTAAAACAATTCTTTGTCATATAATTTTGCCATTTGTTAAAGACAAAAACAAATTTGTATACTAATGAAATGTATCTAGTTGTTTGCTTTTGTGTAAGGACTGAAATCTTAGCTGAGTATGTGCTACTTCAGGAGTTCGTTTCTTCACTGTTTTTCAGAGTTAACTAAAATTTTGATTTACCATCGCTGATTCTCAGAATGCATGTCATACATAATTACGTAATACAAAATAACAGAAGTGTGTTTATAGTCATTTCAGAAATTGTTGGAAATTCTGTCCTAATTTGAAATTCACTTAATGATTTTTGGGTGTGTGTGAAACTCAAGCCAGCAAATTAAACAGCATTTAAAAACTGTTTTTGAAATTAAAATATAATTGCATCATTTACTTCCCTTCCCTGTTCCCTCTCCAACCCCCATGTACCCACACTCCCTCCAGTTTGGGGCCTCCTTTTCTTTAATTGCTCTCATGTGTGTATCTATATATTTATAAATATATAAATGCAACCTTATCAGTCCATATGTTACTTGTTACATGTATTATTTCATTTTTAAAAATCAAACATTTAACACAATACAACCTAACTTGTGCACTAATTTGATGCTTACTGGATGAGGAAGGACTGTAGGAAATGATTGAAAGTCTGTTTTCTGTAATTAAACCATTATGTTTTTAAAAGAGCAAAAACTTGAACATACAGCGTTTCATAACAGACAATCCTAGAATCTGAGCTGAGGCACTTCAGGCGACCTTCAGTGGTATAGTGTGATGTGTCAGCACGCACAGTTCAAAGTTCACATGTATGGGCCCAAACCAAGGCTGCAGTAAAACCACGGGACGTAGAATGGGCAAGCACTGCCAGATTCACTATGCATGGGATCTTGCTGTTATTTTTGCTTGTTTTACATTCAGAATCCTTTGAACTGCTATCAGTTGTTTTCTCAGCTTCGTACGTGAAGGTACTACCTATGGAGTTGTGACCCGCAGCTTAATACGCTTAATAATAATAATCAAAAAGCATTGATATTAATGATTAATGATGGCGAGAGAGAGCTACTAAACAGAGTGTAATAAAGAGACAGAGAGAGAAATTCTGGGTCCAGGCATTAAAACGAGGAAGCATGAACGAGTCTTCCCTTGACAGACGGGACTCACTAAAGCATTAAGCAAGTTGAACACGTGACAGTCAAGCATGATACTTAATGTAGTGGCCACATCTCCACCATGGGGGAATATATGTCCTTCTCAACTGCACATAAGCAGTTCCTGAGGCCAGCCTTATGCCAGGTCAGAAAGCAAAGCTTAACAGATTGTGAGTGCACGGTGTGCGCCATTTGTGTTTAGGAGGTAAGCACGGGCACCCCAGTTGCCATCGTGTATCTGTGCTCAGAGGACCTGACTACAAATTGACAACACCTTCTTCTGAGGCCAAGGATCAGAGCTTAGGTTGGACAAAAACCTATATGTGGGGCTGGAGAGATGGCTCAGAGGTTAAGAGCATTGTCTGCTCTTCCAAAGGTCCTGAGTTCAATTCCCAGCAACCACATGGTGGCTCACAACCATCTGTAATGGGGTCTGATGCCCTCTTCTGGCCTGCAGGCATACACACAGAATATTGTATACATAATAAATAAATAAATATTTTAAAAAACCCTATGTGTGTTTTTTAAGTTTTTCCATCGCATACCTTAGTTTTATTAAAAGGATGAATTACAAAAAAGGGCATCTGTAAAAAGAGTCATTAAAACAATAGACATATAACAAAACAACATGTTACTGATGTCAGTGTCCAAACAGTGGGCCACTGTAAGCCCAGAAAGAATCAATGTGTGCTTAGCTACAGAAGACTTCAGGAAGAATAGATTTTGGCAGGCTCCTAAGGCTCAGGCAGTATTGAGGTTTAGCAGGAAGAAGACATTCTCAGTAACTAAACCTTCGGGAGTTGGGATCTGGCTCCGTTAGTAGACTGCTTGTCTAGCATTGAAGAATCCATGAGTTTGATCCTAGCACCACATAATACTGAACTGTGGTGGTGCAGGCCTGTGATCTCAACACTTGGGAGGTGGAGGCAGAAGGATCAAAAGTTCAGGATCATCGTCAAGTATACAGTGAGTATGAGACCAACTTGGGTTCTATGAAAACCTACTTAGAAAATTTGAAAAAGAAAAAAGTACACCCCCCCCCCCCCCCCGCCTGGAGCAACTCAGCTTAGGAATTGACTGTCATCATGGCCCTGGAGATGGATTCACAGAGAGGGACTCGCACCGGCAAAGTTTGCTCAAGAAAGGAGGAGAATTGTGTTAGTTTGAGTCAGAAATGTCCCCCAAAACTCACGTGCTTGGGTGCTTTGCACCCAGCTAGTGGCACTATCGTGGGAGGCTAGGGGTCCTTTGAGGACAGAGGCATAGAGGCAGAGGTGGGTCACTAGACAGGGGTCTTTGAGGGTATAGCCCAGCCTTAGTCCACTGGCAGGACTGTGCCTCCTGACCCACCAAAGAGTAAGGAGCTAAAGAGCTCTCTCACATGCCAGGGACTCTGCCGCCATGGACTGAAACCATAGGCAGCAAAACCAAACAAACCCTCCTTACAGCGCTTCTGTCCGGCGTTTTGTCTTAACAACAATAACCAATACCGTGGCCATGACGCCTGGTGTGGAAGCAGCGAGCCAACTCTTCTCAGAGAAAAACCACCAACACTTGGGGGTTTCTGAAATGTGCTTACTGATGTTGCTGTTGGCATCCCCAGTTGTGGCCCTCTGCAGAGGAACTGGTTGCTGTTCCTGGTGGATAAGGTTGGATCGGATCCATAAGCCTCCTTGGAGTGGTCCTCCTGCCTAGATGGGGCTGGAAGAGGCAGCCACACCCTTAGCATGGGAGCTAAGAGCTCCCATACTGTCTCCAACTCTGGGAGCCCTGGTAACTGCTCATCGCTCCTCCTCATCATCTTTCCTCCCTGCACTGGAGCTGACCTGCTTGCTCATGCCAGTCCTCACTGGTCTGGTAAATTTGGGTCCCTCCAGGTTACACGGTGGGGGAACTAGAGAGCACTCTTACACAGCATTCTAGTCCCTTAGATAATCCCAGGGAACACAGAGGAGTAGAGGATAGGACCGCATGGGGATCCAGTCAGAGAGGCAGAGGAAATGCACGTACCCTTCCGTTCAGTCCTGGCAGCCTCCAGACCCTGGCTCTCAAGTAGCTTCAGGTGGGTGGCTGCTTCATTGAGGTAGCTGTTCTGGTTATATAGCTGGGACTAGTCAGCTGGGATCCAGGAGCGTGCTTCTAAGCCCCCTCAGGTCAGCGCGAGATAAAGTCTGTGAGAGGGAATGTTGATTCCGCACTTATGTTCCCTTTATTGCTAATCTGCACAAAGAAATGTTAATGATTTTAATTGTGGGGTTGGGTTAATGCATCATGTAAATGATTTTATTTAGAAAGTGCAAACTAATCCGCCTTGCAGAACGGTTCTTCCTCAGAGCCCTCCCACCGGCTTGCCGGGATGCCGGGTTGCTGGTTCACCCAGGGCTAGGAGGTGGGAGTGGCCAATGTCAGGGCTGCTTCCTGCTTCCACCAAGCCTGCTGCCCTCTTGTCCTGGAAGCCACAAGAAGGCCTACTTCCTATGGAAGGTCAGTGAGGGAGATGGAGTTCCCTCGCACTGTTCCATCTGGATCCCCCAAGTTACCCCAGCTCCTGCCTGTCAACTCTAAAGTAGTTCCCGCCAACCAAGCTGATTATCCCCTCATTTGTTCCAACCTGAAAATAAAGACAGATAAAGAGAAAATATTCCGGGAACAACGCCAAGCTGAAGACATTACGTTATTAAGCGATCTCTATCTGAGTAATGGATTTATGGCCTTTAACAACTTAAAAAGAAATATAATGTTTTTCAATACCCTCTTTTAGGGAACTTCTTATAAATGAACCGTCCATTTTATTAGTATTAAAGGAAATAGGGATTGAATTGGAGCTTCCAGGGATGATGATTATCCACAGATTTCTCCTTAGAGCTGGGGAAATTAACAATGTGGAATAATCCACACAGGTTTTTTTTTTCTAAAGGGCACTTTATAAGAGATTGTACAGTAAATTGGAAAATATATAACTATCCATCAAGGCAAATCTTGGGAATAAAATAATTAGAAACCACACAGCCGTGGCCAGGGAAGGATGAACGCTAAAATTAGACTTTGTGTGGCTGTGTTTGATGTCACCCAAGTGGATACTGGTGGAGTCCGGCAAGGCTCAGGCAGGCCAGGAGTTTGTGGAGAGCTGCCCCATTGACATGTGGGGCCTGGGAGCACTTGGGAGGTTGGATTTGGAGGAGGAGCATGTTGGTTTCCCTGGAATCTGGCAGCCACCCCGGTTTTCCCCTCCCTTCTCCTGACCCCAGCTGCCTGCACCTCCGCCTGGCAACGGTCCCTCTGCTTGTCTTCCGCTTGGCTTTCCAGATGGTTTGAAGCTTTGTGGTTGCTACCCGAGGACCAGATGGATTCCTTCCATGAGGGTCAGGGGACAAACGAGGACGAGAAAATATCCTTGTGCTAAAATCTAGTGTGTGAGAGAAAATGTGAGTGTGTGCGTGTGGGGTGAGCTCGCGTGTACAGGTGTGTGTGAGAAACAGGGAAATAAATTCTGAGCTGAAAGACAAAGGGGCTCGACTTCACAGAGCCTCCTTCCTGTTGCCGTCCAAGAAGGGCTGTGGGCGGATGTATGGGGGATGGGGTAGCCATCACAACGTGCCAGGATGGAGTGCTCCTCTTTCTGCCACAGTCTCTGCCCTTGGCAGCTGCTCTCTGGCCAATGGGTGGGGTGGGGCAGTGAGAAGGAGTCCCGCTGGGGAGAAGAAGGCAGAAGTGACGGCAAGGAGAGGGCTAAGCGGATTTTCCCCTCCCATGAGCATCAAGGCTCAGACCCACAGCCTTCTCCCAGGCAAGGATCATGCGAAGTCCCCGCAATCCTGTAGGAGCTGGTTGGGGAAAGCGTTCACTCTCAGAGTGAACAAGTCGTCTGTTGCCAGATCTAGCCGCTAGTGTTGAACTGTTGTAGTCCATGCCTCCTATGGTACTGGTGGGAAGAGGGAAACCAACGCAGTAAAGGAGGTGAGGGGTGCTCCGGTCATTATCGTGGACATGGCTGCTCTACGTTGCTAGCGTGAGAGTGGCCCTTGTGACCCCTCTTCCCTCACTGGCTGGTTAGGCTCAGGAGCTGATGTCCTGACAGCATTCCCCACCCAGATAACATGACCTGAGATCATTTTCTTGTTCTGGGCTCAGATGCAGCTCTCTTTGGCTTCTCCACTGCCCTCTCTACTTGGTACTCATTTCCTCCCAACCATGGCTTTATTATAGAACCATCATGGTGGATTTTTCATTCCAGAAGAAGCAGATGCCTTTACTGACCCCCCCCCCCCATTTAGGATGTTTCCCCGAGACTCCTGCCCTCTACTCAGAAGGGAGGGAAGAAAAGAGAGAAAAGACTCCTTTTGTCTACAGCAATGCTAAATTGTGTCATTATAGTACTCCATTGTGACATCACAATGCTGAATTGTGATATCATCATCATTGTGCCATTAAGTTCTCTGTGCCATAATTGTGAGTTTTAATGCTCCATTTTGATCCCGCAGTGCTGAATAGTGGTATCCCAATGTCCTTTGTGCCTCTACAATGCTTTGTTTTGATGTCACAATGCTGAATAGTGACATCACAGTGCCCTTTGTTCCACTATATTGCTCTATTTTCATGTCACAGTGCTGAATAGTGACATCACAAAGTGATACCACAGTGCTCAATCATGACATCACAATGCTGGATTGTGGCATACGGCTTTCATTGGGCCACCAGATGGTCCATTATGTCACCACAACGGTGCACTGTAACGTCACAGTGCTCCATTTCGTCATCATAATGTTCCATTTTAATGTCACATTGCTGAATAGTGAGGTCACAATCTCATACATCCTAGGTTGCTTATACCTTTTCTTTCCCTTACGTCCCAAATCTCCTTTAGTCCCCAGGGCAAAGACTAGCACTAGGATTCCTGCTGCAGATTCTCATGGGAAGCAGGACATAGTTAAATGGGACTTCTGCTTCACTAGAGTCTGAGAGAATCAACCAAACGTTAAAAATCGGTCAGTTTGTTTCCTTTTTTCAATTTTGGTCCTTTCTAATAAAGGTAGTGACAACAATAGCCAACTAATATACAGGAAAACACCAAGGCTTTCAGGACCCTTTGGATTTCCTGTGGCAAAGGAGAAACTAGAAGCAAAGAGATGAAAGAAATTCAAATAATTTAACCTAGTTGTCTGTAGAGACCACTTCAGGGAAGACAGGAGCGCACGTCCTCATCTGGAGCTAGAGAAGAGATGTAAAAGAAAAAAGTCTATCTGCTTATTCCTGCTATCCTCAGGCACACCTGCCTGCACGGATTACTGGGAGAAGGCAGGCGAAGGTGCTCGCCAGGGTCCAGCCATAGGAGATGTCTGGCAGGCAGGCATTCCTGGCAAGCACACTGGCATCTCTCTTCAATTATGGTAAGCAGGGTGCAGTGACCTGTCAGTTCCAAGATGCTGTTGTGGTCCAATGAGCTTTCTCAGCCATTTCTGAGGATGGCTGTTGACAGAGGTTTCTGTCCCTCCTGGTCCTGCAGTCATTCAGTCCCAAAGAAACACACAGAGGCCTATATTAATTATAAACCAGTTGACCTATTAGCTCAGGCTTTCTTATTAACGAATTCTTACTTTAACCCATAATTCTTGTCTGTGTTAGCCATGTGTCTTGGTACATTTTATCAATGAGGCACTATCATCTTGCTTCCTCTGCAACTAGCTGATGACTGTAGACTGAGCCTTTCCTCTTCCCAGAATTCTCCTGTTCTGGTCACCCTGCCTATAGTTCCTCCCTAGCTACTGGCCAATCAGCATTTTATTAAACCAGTACAAGTGACAAATCTTTACAGAGTACAAGACCATTGTTCTGCGGAACCTCAGAAAAACCTTATAGACTATTCAGAGGCTATTTACAATTATACCAGACAGTAACCTTGAAACTTAACTATCATTTTACTTTTACAGGATCCCTAGAAAGAACTTCATCCCCATGACAACTGGAAGTAATTCTAGAAGACAACATCCCCTCTCCCAACAAAATTTGTCTTCAAGATTAGGGACATCATTTAGGGGTTGATTATTACTGGTATAGGGTTGGGGGTTGGAGTGGAAATTATGTAGGCTCCAAGATCTATTAGAAAAAAAAGGAATATTGAATGGGATAATAGGTAGATTAGTGTGAGCTTATTCACACTAAAAATAATAATAGTGAGAAATAGAGTGAATATTTATGAGGTATTATTTTTGGACAATTTACATTGGTATAGATTCTTATATATTGATACAAGTTCAAATTATATTTGTTATATTGAATATTCTCCTATTTCTGTTTACAATATTTGTACACCTATGCAAAGTTATTTACACACGTTTCTACCTCTGTTTAAGACATTTTGTATGTTGATACAATTTTAGGATATATTTATCATATTGCATTATACTTTTCTACCTCTGATCAAGATACTTATACATTGTTTATATTTTTATGTCATTGTCCTCAATTGCTGCTGGTTTAAAAATTGTTTAATATTCTAATATGAAGATTTAGTCTTTAAGGTATTAAGTATTATTGGTCAATAGTAATTTATGTTTGTCATACTTATAGTTAGACTAATCAGGTTCTTTAGATACATAGATACATATGTATTCAGCATAGATAGGTAACCTTCAACCACTTCAAAGAACTGTAGAACATGACATTTAAATAACTTAGGGTTCTGTTGACGTGAGACACAATTGCTCCTGGCAGCACCAATCTATTCCCAAGTGAATGTTGAGCACAGAAGACACTCCACTTGGAGCTTTTTTTCTTCTTGGCATAACTGGCCTTTGGGCAAAAACTGCCCATGTCGTGACCACTGACAAAATGCATGTTGTCTGGACTGGACAAGCAGCATACAAGAAAAAAGACTGTCAAACCTTGCCAAGACAGGGTAAAACAGTTTTGAAAAATATTTTTCTGGCTCTGAAAATGATCTGTCAGTTACTCTAGGCCTTAGCCAAAGTTGGTTGCTCCATCACGGCAAATGAGACTTTGGGTGATTGCCCAGGTAACCAGCTGTCTCTGTCATCTATTGCACATTTTGGATGCTGCATGATTGCACTTCCTGCCTACTCAAATAATATTATCTCCCTTCTCAGGCCTTTGATGGGGTTGAAGATTAGATAGCTGTAGTTACTTTCCTCTTATGATTTAGCCAATTTCTTTCTAATACAAGACTTAGTTTTACTCCTTAGAATAGAATGATTATTGAAACATTTAGCATGTGTCCCTTGCTTAATATTATTTATGCTGGTTATAATTCTAATTTTTATACTTGATATTTGTTGTTATTGTATATAATTTTGTATTAGGCTTAGAACTCCCTTAAAAGAGGGAGGTTCTGTGGGAACTCCTTCAGCCAGTAGGCTTTAAGATAACCCCCCATTTGTGCATGGACTCTTATACCATAAATGCTGATGTAAAGCGCAAGCTCTCTCTCTCTTCCGGCTTCTGGATTCAGTTCCTGTCCCCTGTTCATGCAGAAAACTGTAATCTGTGAGTCTACCCCTAAATTGTAACATGAGGGGCCTGTTTGTGGGGTTTCTATCCCATCAGATACCCCGACTGTTTAGTTCCAGAGAGAATCACACAGAGATCTCCATAAGTTATAAAACTGATTGGCCCATTATCTCAGGCTTTGTATTAGCTCTTATAGCTTATATTAACCCATTATTCTGATCTATGTTAGCCATGTGGCTCAGTACCTTTCACAGTGGGGCAGATCACATGTTGCTTCTTGAGAGTCTGGGCAGGAGTGGAAGGAATGGGCTTCCTCCTTCCTAGAATTCTCCTGTTCTCATGGCCCCACCTCTACTTCCTGTCTGGTTGACCCGCCTATACTTCCTGCCTGGCCAATCAGCGTTTATTCAAAATATGATTGACAGGATACAGACAATTCTCCCACACCACTAAATAAATATCCCTTTATTATACTCAATTCTGAGCTAGTGTGGGATTATTTTGTAACTTTCTTCATCTTCAGACAGCTATTCTTGAGGCGAATGGCAAGGAGGGTGAACTATAACTGGTTTCAGGGTCTCAAGTAGAAGACTGTCCTCCCCCCAACCACTGCCACCACAGTCTGCCAAGTTGGACATATTAGAGCTGTTGGTGGAGGTTTCTGTCCTGCCCAGTCCTGTAGCTGTTCAGTTCCAAAGAAACACACAGGGGTCTATATTAATTATAAACTGGTTGGCCTATTAGCTCAGGCTTCTTATTAACTCTTACATCCTACATTAACCCATAATTCTTGTCTGTGTTGGCCACATGGCTTGGTGCCTTTTATCAGCAAGGCATTCTCATCTTGCTTCCTCTGCTTCTGGGTGACGACTACAGACTGAGTCTTTCCTCTTCCCAGAATTCTCCTGTTCTCATTGCCCCACCTCTACTTCTTGCCTAGTCACCCTGCCTGTACTTCCTGCCTGGCTACTGGCTGATCAGTGTTTTATTAAAACAATACAAGTGACAGGGTACAAGACCACTGTCCCACAGCATAGAGCTACCCCCACAGAACCTATCCTGACCACACCAGATGAGCTCCCATATATAACCCTGGAGGATGTAAAGGTATTTCAGGCACAGCTTACCTACAGGCGCTTCCATGTGCAGGAAGGGTTGATATACCCAGTGACAGTCCATTAGAAGAAAGCTGATTTCCCCTTTGCCAGCAGCTATTTCCCACTTGCAAAATAGTCTTGGTTAGGGGTGGGTCCCATGTCTGCTTTTCTTCTTTCAGTATTGCTGCTCCATTAGGCTTGAGCCTGTGCACTCTGCCAGGGTCTCTGGGAGTTCATGTGTGCATCAGTCCTGTTGTATCTGGAAGATACAGTTTCCTAAGGCCATTTGTCACCTTTGGCTCTCTGTCTCCTCTTCTCTGTGGATCCTTGAGCCTTGAAGGGAGGGGTTTGATGTAGAAATCCCATTTAGAATGGATTTCTCTAAAATCTCTCACTTTCTTCACATTGTCCAGTGTGAGTCTTTGGGTTATTTTCCATCTACTTGATGAGGCTTGAGTGAGGCACTGATCTATGGGTGCACCACGTGCCATTAGGAGTCATTTTATTGCCATGTTCTTTCAGCCGAATAATATTATTGATTTTTTTTCTAGTCCCATGACCTATCAAGTCTCACTTCTTGGTCACTAATGTGACTAAGAATAGTATGTAAAGGTTTCATATAAATAAGTAGGCCTTACATCCATTTAAAAAAATGGTTGGTTATTCCCATAACAAATCTGCCACAATTACAACAGTATATACTGCAGGCAGAATGTTGTAGCAGGTCACAGATTTTGTAGCTAGGTTATACTAATTATTACCTTTTTTCCTCTAGTAGCGTGCAGAGTACCTTCTAAAACGTTGCTGGTGGGAGTGAGACCTGGTGCAACAACTGTGGAAATCAATGTGGGGGATCCTCAGGAAAATGGGAATTGATCTAAAGATCCAGCTATAGCACTCTTGGGCATATACCCAAAGGACTTGCATCTTACAACAGAAATATTTGCTCAGCAGTATTCATTACTTCTCTACTCATAACAGCCAGAAATTGGAAACAGCCTAGATGACCATCAGCTGATGAATGGGTAATGAAAATGCGGTACATTTATACAATGGAATATTATCCATCTGTTAAGAAAAGTAAATTATAAAATTTGCAGGTAAATGGATAGAACTGGATAGAACTGGATAGAACTGGAAACAAGCATCCCGAGTGAGGTAACTCAGATCCCAAAGGATGAATATTCTGTTTTCTTTTATATGTGAATGTTAGCTTTTAAGCTTTCACACATGCTACAATCTGAATAACCAAAGAAGTCATGTACCTAGTGAGGGACTAGTGGGAAGAGAGGATCTCCCAAAGGGGAGGGGAATAGAATATAGTGTCACGGAGAGACAAAGGGGAAACTAGAATAGGAGGAATGGAAGAAAAGGGTGAGGGGGGAAGGATAACTAATGCTAAAGACCATTTGAAAAACTATATAGAAACCTACTATAGAAGCTTCCTAAAATATATACATATATAAAACAAATCTATATGGAGTCACTAAATAATAGATGAGAGAATACCCCAACTATACCACCAAATAAAACCTCCAATGTCAGGAATGGGTTACATCTTGTTGAGTTGTTGGCTAAAGGGGTCCCATGATATTTGACCAAACCCACAAACATCATAGGCTATTGCCAAGGTCACTGGCTATTCCCTACAGCTTGATGGTAAAGACCTAGGCCTGATGTGGGCTGGAGAGGGATCACAGCAGTTATGAGGATTGCTCCACAATCATGCTTCTGTCATGCACCTACCAAGCTAAGCATCCCCATGAAAACCTATTACCCCAACTCCCAAGGGAGTGGAGACAGAAGACTGTGACTTGGTGGTTTCCAGAGTCAGGGAGAGGCCCTACCTAAAGAAATCAGCAGAGGGTGCTGGAGGGAGACACTTATGCCCTTTTCTAGCCTACACACACACACACACACACACACACACACCACAAACACACATCACACACACTCACACATCACACACATACACACTCACACATCACACACACATACACACACAATGTTAATAAATCCATTTAAAAAAAGAAGATTAAGTGATGGCTGTGAGGAACTGAGATTGGTCTTAGCACAGATCTTAGGGGAAATTAACTTGTTATTTTATATTGATAGTATATATACATATATATCTATATATGAGACATTCTGAGTTTTAAAGGTGTGGGGTGTATGTTTGGGAAGATGTAAAAGGTTTCAGAGATAGGCAGAGGAGATGGTTATATAGCAATCTATATGCATTTAATGCTACAGAATTTAGAGTGAACTTTAGAATTGTTAAAATGATCAAAATTTCATGTTATGTATACTTCATAATGAAAATAGGCATATAAATTCAGCTAAAGCACATGGTTTTGCACCCTGTCTCTTTACTGCTGACGAAAATATGCTGCTTTCTTTTGGGATTTGGCATAAGTTAAAGTGTTTGCTTCATTCCTGTTAAGAGTAATGACATGCTAATGAGCGCAGGGTGTTCTAGAAACATGGAGGTGTTATTGAGAAAATACAATAGCAGCCGCTTGCTCTCCCTATGCATGTGGGAGAAGCCATCCAGGGAAGGCAAGGGTGGATCTCCTCCACCAAGGAGGGGGCAGGGGTAGAGGAAGGGAGGACAAGAGAGAGAATTAGATACATGTGTGTGTGGCGGGGGGGGGGGGGAGAATGAGTCTAGAGAGGAGAAGGGCTGGGTTTATTTGCACTGTGTGTGCTTTATGCCTGTGGAGGCCTGAGGGTGTCAGGTCCTCTGACTCTGGAGTTACAAGTAGTTGTGAGCTTGAGGTGAGTGCTAAGAATGACCCTCTGCAAAAGTAGTAAGTGTTTTTAACTGCTGGGCTGTCTTTCCAGGCCCTAGAAAAATAGAGTTTAAAAGAAATGTTATAGCACTGGGGAAAATGGGGAGTGGGCCCCTCAATGATGTCTCAAGGCATTTTGTTTTCTCGGGAGTGATTAGGGTCCCATTGGGATTCTCTGCAGTGAGCTGTTCTGGTCTGGTTGGTTTCTTGGCATTGAGGGGCTTGGGGATGAGGAAGAGAGTCAGCTGTGTAGCCAGGAATAAAAAACCCCTAGGGGCCTGGAGAGATCGCTCAGTGGATAAGAGTACTTGTTGATCTCGCAGAGGACTCAGGTTCAGTTCTCACAGCCATCTGTAACTCCATTTCCAGGAGGTTTGATAGTCTCCTCTGACTTCCATGGGTACCCGGCAGACACACAGTACACAAACATACATGCAGGCAAAACACTCAAACACAAAATAAATCTACAATGATGATGGCGATGATGATGTTAATGATGGTGATAATGATGGTGATGGTGGTGATGGTGGTGGTGATGGTGGTGGTGATGATGATGATGATGATGATGATAGCCCACAAGGCTAAGGACAATGGCATTTGGAATCATATCCAGGCTGTACAGTGCCCTGACCTGTGTTCTGTTCCTCTAACACATCAACCTTATTTCTTTCCAAAGGCTTTTAAGTTGTCTCCTCCCACTGAGAAAGGACCAAGCCTCTGTCCAAATGCCACCAACCTCTCCTACGAATGGGAAGGAACCGTGGCTGCCATTGGCGTACCCACTGTTCTGCTATGTTCTGTGCAGCACTCTGCCTTATCCTGGATGCTGTTACTGATGCCCCCAACATCCCACTGGGCCTGGCAAGCCCAGTCCACCTGACTCCTGTCGCTGGGAATGGATTATGTTCTCTAGGTAATGGGGTACTGGCCCCACTGATAACAGTGGGCAAGGAGAGTGTGCAGGCCATAGGGGTTGCAGAACAAAGAAGCACTCTTAGCCTTTTTAGGGGAAAGACATCCCCCATAGTCTGAGCTAGGTCTTAAGTGAGTCCTGTGACCTCCTCACACTTGCTTGTGGTCTAGCCTAGAGGCACAGCAAGGAAGGTTGGTGCATTCCTTGAGCTTGGCCTGTGGTCCTGTACCCCACTCTGGCATCAACTCTTGTTTCCAAACTCAGCCCATTAGGACCCAGCAGGATCCCCCTGTCTACAAGGACACTCTCTTCTGCCCGCCTGTCTGTCCTCTGCACCAGCCCCTCAGCCATGAATTATTAACCTACTTGGGCCATTTTCTCTCTTGGCTTGGATTTTTTTAAAATTAATAAATTATCTTTTGAGTGTGCTTTTTATGCTTATAGGAAAATTGAGCAGAAGCTACGGAAGTTTTTCCATAGACTTCCTGCCTTCACACTCTCCCCAATTCCACCATCACTCCCCCACTATCATTCCCCACCAGGTAGTGCCTTTGTTTTGATCAATGGGACTACATTGCTACTTCATCATTGCTTGAAAGTCATGGGCTACATTAGGTCTCATTCTGTGTGTTGAACGTTCTATGACTTTAAACAGTGCATTGAAGCGAGCTAGGGTTATCTGGAAAGAAGGGATCTTAACTGAGAAAATATCTCCTTATGATTGGCCTGTAGGGAAGTCCATAGAGCATTTTCGTGATTGATGATGAGTGTTGGGGGACAGCTTATCGTGGGTGGTGCCCCTTCTGGGATGGTATAAGAAAGCAGGGTGAGCAAGCCATGGGGAGCAAGCCAGTGACACGCCATCATGACTTCTTTATTAGTTCTTTCCTCAAAGCTCTTGCCTTGAGCTCCTCCCTCTGACTTCCCCGGATGATGGACTACAAGCTGCAAAATGAAGTAAACTCCTTCCTTCCCAAGATGCTTTTGGTCATGGTGTTTTTATCACAGCAACATAAAAGCCAAGACACATGTGCTATTGTGGTATTGTTATAGTATCATAAAAACGTAATGTCATCACCTAGTCGTCCTTCCCTAACCCCTGGCAACTGCAAACATTGTTACTGTCTCCTTCATTTTCCATTTCCCATAGTTCCGTTTAGTTGGGCTCAGACGGTGTGTTGACTTTTCAGACTAGCTTCTTTCATTTAGCAATATCCCTGAAGCTTCCTGCATGCTGTTCATGGCCTCATAGATCACTTCTTTTCAGCACTCAATAATATTCCACTATTCTACATGTTCTATTGCTTATGTCCCCTTCATCTACCAGAGGACATCTTGATTACTTCCAAGTTTAGAAGTTATAAAAAGTTGCTAAAATGTTCATGTGCAGATTTGTGTGTGTACGTAAGCTTTTGGTTATGTTCATAAATGGACTGACTCATATAGTAAAAGTGTATTTGGTTTAACAAGGAACTGCCAAACTACCTTTCAAAGTGACTGTCATTTTACGTTCATGTATGTGTTATATGTATGTGTTTATGTGTATATGTGTACTGTGCATACAGATGGGCATTAATATGGGTATAAAGGACAGGGGTTGATGTCTTTCTTGATCTTTCTCCACTGTATTCTTTGAGGCAGGGAGTCACGCTGAACCTGGATCACACTGGTTTAGCTAAAGAGCCCAGTGATATCCAGGGGTCCACCTCTCTCTGCCCTCCTAGCAATAGGGTTGCAGACACAGACAACTACACCTAGCTTTTATGTGGATCCTGAGGTTCCAAAGTCTGATCCTCATGCTTGTGTGGCAGGATCCATACTGCCTGACTCTCCCCAGGCCTCCATTTTGCAATCTTGCTGGCAGCAGATGATAGTTTGTATTGTTCCACATCCTCGCCATTATTCCACGTTGTGAGTATTTTGATTTGAACTATTTCTGTGTGTCTATGTTACATTTCCTTTTTGTTTTGATTTTTAATTTCCTAGTGACATATGGTGTTGTCCATATTTTTCATATGGTTTCTTGAGTTACTATTTGGATTTGGAATCTTCTATTGAAACTCATATGTTAAGGGTTTGTTTCTCAATGCAGCAATGTTCAAAGGTAGGGTCACTGGATCATGAAGACTCTATCTAACCTTATCATTGGGTTCATCTATTGATAGACACATAGCTGAGTGGGCCCTTACTGGGTGACAGAAACTGTAGGAAGCAGGGTGGAATTGGAGGAAATAGGTCACTAGGGGCATGTCCAGCACATGTGCATACTCTCACAGGCTTGCTCCCTTGCCACCCCCACCCTCCTAGATGGTTGTGAGGTGAGCTGCTTTGCCCTACCTCCTGCTCTTCATCGTGGAGATCAGTCTCACCACAGGCCCAGAGGCAATAAAGTCAAGTGACCATGGACTAAACACATGAGTCAAAACAAAATTCTTCCCTTTTACATTGCTTCTCTTGTGGCTTGTCACAGTAAGGAGAAGCTGGCTAACACGCTTGCCATCTGCATGTCTTCTGTGGTGGTGAGGTGTCACTTTATGCGTTTTGCCCATTTTTTGTTGTTAACTTCTCATGATGGATTTTTAAGAATTCTTGGTGTATGTTGGATGACGGTCTCTATCAAAAATGTCATCACGATACTCCCTTCCCATCTGTAGCTTGTCTTCTCTGTCTTTTGGCCGTGGTGTTTGGAGAGCAGAAGTTTTCATCCAAGCTTCAGCTTCTCAGTCATTTCTTTCATGTGTTGAATCTTCCGTCTTGTAAGGAGCCCTCACGGTCATACCCGTGTAGTGGGTGACATGATTGTCCTGGTCACAGGTTCATACTGGACCATGTTGTGAAATAGTTAAGGGGATGGGTTCAGGGTGATGTTGCTGGAGTTTGATTCCTGGTTCAAGTCTTGGGAACTGCTCGATACTGCTTCCCTCCTGTGAATGTGGGTAAGAATAGCTGTGTCTCACAGCCTTGTTCTGAGAATGAACGCGATGCGGAAAGAGTGTAGCACAGTCCCTGGCCCATTGATGGGCAGCTGCTGAATTCAAGCTCATTCTAATTCTCATTCCGGCAGTAGCTAACAGTGGTAGTCATTTTGCAACAACGTGTATTAATGACTTAAATAGGTAAACACCTGCCGTGCAAATGTGAGGAACTGAATTCAGATTTCCAGAACCCTCTACCAAGCAGGATTTGGTAACACATATCTGTAATACCAGCATTCCTGAGCAGAACTGGTAAGAGAGACTAGAGAATTCCCATACACTCATGGGCCAGCTAGTCTGCTATGTGCAGTGGAGGGCAGAAAGATCCTGCGTCATGGTTTCTCCTGCTACCTTATGTGTTTTTGTGATCTTACATTTTGATTTCATGCCTAGGGTCTGTTTTAGTTTTTGTGAAGATTGTAAGCTCCATGCCATCATCTGTGGGTGTCCAGTTGTTGTTACAGCATCACTGGTTAACAGTCTCTGTTTATCCATTGCATTTATTGCCTTGGCTCTTTTGTCAAAACAGTTCATTTAGGTGTCCTGTTTCTAAGCTCTCTGTTCTGTTTCTCTGATACGTTTGTTAAAAGTCTCATCGCTACCACACTGTCTTAACTTCATCAAAATCACACTAACTTTATAGCAAGTCTTAAAGTTGGGTAGTTTCAGTCCTCCAATAACTTTATTTTCTTCAAAACTGAGTTGATTATTTTGGATTTCTCTGTGTGAACTTTATAGACTTATATTTATTTCTGTGAAAGGCATTTGAGAGATGGTCTCAGTCTGTAGCCCAGACTCGCCCCAAACTCATAGTAATTCTCTTGCTTCAGTCTCCTGGTGTTGGGACTATAGGTTTGATCCACCATTCTCACCAAATTTTATACTTAATTCATACAAATTAAATACTTAATTTTCTATGCTAACCCAGGGCTTCATGAATATTAGAAAGCCTCTATCACTGGGATCTAATCTTCTACAGGTTTTTTTTTTCTTAAGATACAATTTGCTATAGTAGTACTCTCTCGTGGGGATTGCCACTGCACATAACAACAACACAGAGAGTTATTATTAATTATGAATTCTTGGCCTTAGTTTGGGTTTTCCCCAACTAGCTCTTAGAACTTAATTAACCTGTCTTTATTAATCTACGTTCTGTAGCAGCCTTTCTTTTGAGCCACCAACTAGCTCCCAAATCATGATACAGAGACTTATTATTAGTTATGAATGCTCGACCTTAGCTTAGGCTCATTTCTTGCTAGCTCTTACAACTTAACCTGTTTCTCTTCATCTATGTTTTTACCTCAGGGCTTTTAAACCTTGCTTGCTTGCTTGCTTGCTTGCTTGCTTGCTTGCTTTTTTTGCTTGCTTGCTTTTGTTCTTTCTGTATAGACGTCTTGCTTTCCTGCTTCTTGTGTCTGGCTGGCTGGAGGTTGCCTGGCTTCTGGCACCAGGCCGCCCCTCTCTTTCTCCCTTGTTCCCTACTCCTCCTTCTCTCTTGAGCCTAGTTTTCTCCTCCTACTTATATCTCTGCTTGTCAGCCCTGCCTATCCCTCTCCTACCTTCCTATTGACCATTCAACTTTTTATTAGATCGATCAGGTGCCTTAGGCAGGCAAGGTGAAACAAATACAACACATCTCTACATAATTAAGCAAATGCAGCACAAATGAATGTAACACATCTTTACATCATTAACAAAGACAGCAGAAACAAATGTAACCCACTTTTACACAGATAAAATAACATTCCTCAATAGAAACAAATGTAGCATAGCTTTGCCTAGTTAAAATAATATTCCACAACAGCGTCCTGCCATGTGCCTTGGTTACCTCTCCTCTGTACCATATGTCCCACTTCTTCAGTGTCTTCTGGCATCTCCATGTGCCCAGATTCATCTCCCTGAGTTCTGCTCTTTCCCTAGAAGTTCCACCTATTTTTTCCTGCCCAGCTATTGGACATTTAGCTCTTCATTAAACCAGTGAGAAGGCGTCTTAGTCAGAGACACATCTTTACAGTGTAAGCAAATATTCCTCAATATTTTCCCCTTTTGTATAAACAAAAAGGAAAGGTTTTAACACTAACACAGTAAAACTATATGCATTAAAAACAGTTGTTTTTAATTTTAAAAACATTTAAAATTTAAAAACATTGCATTCACAATGTCCAGTCAATTTGTATTTGGTGTATTCAGAGAAAATACTCTATTATCTGTCCTATTTTGAGGAATCCAAAGTTTTACACCTAAACTGCTTTCTATCATAATTTGTATTACCAACCTAAAATATCTTTTAGACCTTAAAACCTTTTCTTAGGTAAACAACTTAAGCTTTTATATCTCTCAAACTTTATAAACTTTACATCTTTCTTGTAACTTTTTGAAAATTTGGGAACAAGGAGAACAGTATAACTACCTAGTCTTCAGCCCCATCAGATACCCAAGAAGGATAGAATGTTACCTGAGCAAACAGGAAGTGCAGAGAAAACAACTTCCAAAACTATAGAAATGACAAAGCTGGCTGCCTGGACAGTCACACAAGGTTCCTCAGCAATATTAGAGCACCTATCTTTGGCCTACAGGCCTAGAATATCTGATAGACTTTTCAGTGAGGCAGGAATTTTGAAGATCTGTCCTATCTTGTCTTGGCAAAGTTCAGCAGTCACCTTTTTTTGTGTTCTGTTTGTCCAATTTGGACAGCATACTGTCAGCAGTCAAGGCAAGGACTCTTTCTTTGCTCAGTGGCTGACTTTGTCATAAATTAGAGCAAATTCTATATGGAGGTTCTTCAATGGTATCACCCTTTTTTGAAGTTGGTCTTGCTAGGAATAGATGTATCTCATTGCCGTGAAAAGCCTTATGTTATTAAAACATCTTAAATGCCATATTCTGTAGATCTCTGAAGTGTTTGAAGATAAATCTATCTATTTAAAATATATATATATGTTTGACCTTGAATATGTACCTATATGACTACAATTTTGATTATTATAGATGACTAGCTACTAACTTACATTTTTAAAATTATCCTAAACAGTTTGCAATAACAGCCTTTAAGGACCAGAACTTTATATTACATTTTAAAATGAGCTGCATAGGTACAATACCTTAAACAAGAGTAGAAACATATGTGTGTGTGTGTGTGTGTGTGTGTATTATGTATGTATATATATTATGTTAAAATAAAGCCTTAAGTTTGTATCAATATACAAAAAAATCATACCAATGTAAAATATCTAAGACTAGTAGTTGCTTTTTTAGTTTAAAAGATTTAATAATATACCCTTTAGTCTTATTATTCTTATATTTCCCCCTTTTTAGGAAAAGATCCCATAATATAACTTCCTTTACTTAGTTTCTTCCCGGACTATGACAAATAACAACTTCCTTTTTAAATTAATTATTTTTTAGAAACTATCTTTTTCTCATTTTACATGCCAATTCCAGTTTCCACTCACTCCCCTCCTCCCATTCCCTCCACCTTCCTCCCCTACCTCCCCCCCCATCCACTCCTCAGGAAGGGTAAGGCTTTTCATGGGAATGGGAAGTCAAAAAAGTCTAGTACATTGATTTGAAGCAGGACCAAGGCCCTCCCTACTATATCTTGGCTGAGCAAGGTATTCCTCCAAAGAGAATGGGTTCAAAAAAGCCAATTATAAGCAGTAAGGATAAATCCTGGTATCACTGCCAGTGGCCCCACAGACTGCCTCAGCCATACATCTGTCACCCACATTCAGAGGGCCTAGTTTGGTCCTTTGATGGTTCCCCCGCTGTCAGGCCAGAATCAGTGAACACATTAGCTCAGGTAAGCTATTTCAATGAGTATTCCTATCATGGTCTTGACCCCTTTGCTCATATTCTCACTCCTCCCACTCTTTGACCAAACACTGGAAACTCAGACCAGTGTTCTGCTGTGGATTTCTGTGTCTGCTTCTATCAGTTGCTGGATGAAGTTTCTATGATAACATTTAAGATAGTCATCAATTTGACTACAGGGCAAGGCCAGTTCAGGTACCCTCTCCACAACTGCGTTGGGTCTTAGCTGGGGTCATTCTTGTGGATTCTTGGGAATTTCTCTAGTGACCGTTTTCTTGCTAGCCCTATAATAGCTCCCTCAGTCAAGATATCTCTTTCTTTCCTCTCCTTCTCTGCCCTTCCTCCATCTCAACCATCCTCAATTTCCATTGTATGAATATTTTTAAATTTTATTTATCACTTTTGGCTATTTTTAATATTGTTGCTATAAGTATATAACAGTTTAAATGTATTTAACCCAGGGCTTCATGCATGCTAGGTGTAGCACTGTACCACTGGGTAACCAGACTGTCTTTGACAGTGACCACACCATTTACAGTCCCATCAGCAGTGTATAAGGGCTCCAATTTCTCTACTTTGTATCTTTGCTCTTCACTGGCTTGTAGATTGTAGATATCTTAATGGGTGCATGGGGAAGCTCAATGTGGCTTTAGTTTCCATTTTCTTGGTGCCTGATGATGCTAAGCATTTTCACGTGTATTTACTGGCTTTTTTTTTTCTTTAAAAAGAAATGTCTATTCAAATTCTTTACCATGTTGAAAAGTTTGATTGTTTTTATGGTAATTTATTTTGTAGACTCTTTCCTTCCCTGCCTCCTTTCTTTCCTTTTAAAAAAATACCTATTTCTTCAGTGTACCTGTGTATGTGTGCATGCATGTATTGTATATGTGGGATGTGGAAGCCAGAGGAGAACTTGTGTCTTCCATACTTAATTCCCTGGAGACAAGATCTTTCAGTGAACCCGAAACTTGTCATTTGGACTTTCGGCAATACTGGTAGCTAGCAAACCCTTGCAATTCCCCTGCCTTTGCCTTCCCCACTGTGCCAAGGTTCTAAGTACTTACACACCTGCACCTGACTTTTTACACAGGTAGTAGGCTTCCAAGCACAGGTCCTCATGCTACAGAGCAAGCGCTCTACACACTGGGACATCTCCCCAGTCATCTTCCTTTCTTTCTTATGTAGTTCAGACCGGCCTAAACCCCTACCTCTACCTCCCAAGTTTAAGGCTTATCAGTAGAAGCTGCCAGGCTGACTGCCTTTCACCTTCTTGGTGGTACCCACTGAAACAAATACTTTAAAGGTTTGAGGAGGTTCACTATGCTCCTGGTGACACATGACTTTGGTATTTAAAATAAATGCTACTGCGAGCTTTCTGATGTTGTGTTTTGTTAGTTCTGCTCCTTTAAGCTGGTCAACTGGCAGAATCCACATGCAACTTCTGTCCTTTCTGACATTGACTTGGTGGCTTGATTTGCAGATGACTTGCTTTCTGGTCAAGATGTAAAACTCAGAGACTCCAGAGACTAGATGCCTCAGAGGCCCCTTTTCACTTGCTCACTTTCGTTTCCAGAGGGCTGAGCAACAGGTGCCTGGAGCATCCACTACCACCTCTCCAGCAGAGAGCCCTTAACGATTCCCATTGGCTGGGCCTCTTCCTTCTCACTCCATAATATCTGTCTCCTTAGAAATGCATCCGGGGGATGCTTCAGATTTTCAGGGGCGACAGCTGCTGTTTTTGCAGGCTGTCGTCTATTTGATTGTTACTTTTCCGACTTTATTTTTAAACCATAGAGCGTGGAGCACCGCCACACTGCTCACAGGACAGATGGAAAACAGAGCCAAACAGACGACAGAGGCGCCCTCCCGGAAGACACAGGAGTGGGGGAGGAGAGCCAGGCCGGCAGACTGCTAAAGGCAAACAAATATCAGCAAATCACAAATTAAATGGTGGAAGGAAGAACAAGGAAGTGGTACAGGAAATGATCCTTTTGCCAATTCAAGTCTTCAAATGAGGCGGGTGAGCTAAGGTTGACAGGGATCCCAGAGCAGGATAGGGAGCCAGGATGTGGCCTGTGAGAAGCACTGGCCAAGCCCTGCTGGGACAGCTGGCACATTTCACCTGTGGCGGGCAGAGGTGTTCAGGAGCTTGCAAGTTAAATGAATTGTAAAGCCACAACTCTCTTACTCAGTAAGGCCCCACCCAGGCCAGGGGTCAGCAGAGATATTTCTGCTTCTATCTCTCAGGGACTAAACGTTGAGGTAACTGAGTTTGTACATCTCGCTTTTTTAAAATGAAGAAAAGAAAATTCACTTCACTGGTTTATTCTACAGTGGTCCAAACATGATGCAAAGCAGGGACCGACCACTGGAATCCCCAGTGTCTGTCTGTGGTCAGGTCCCTATGGAGGCAGCTTAGCATCACAGCCCAGGGGAGCCACTCCCACTTCTCTGTCTCTTCAAAGTGGAGTAGATACTGGTGAAGTTGCCACAGTATTTGGGGAGCTGCCCCTTGGGCATTAGCCTTATGATTAGAATTCTGCTCTGTTCCCCCGAGACTTCTGAACACAAAGCAGGCCATGGAGGCCAGCTGTCTTGTGTGGCCTTTGTCTATCCTGCCCCTAATGGTGACCCTGTCTCTTCTCATGATACCCTCCAACAAACACACCTTTTTGATAAAAGTGTCCAAATCTTACATGTTTAGCAGGCTGAATTTGTACACAGAAAAATATTCTCAGAATCAAACCATAACCATGTTCTAAATTGGCCTTGCCATTCCAGACAGCTCCCTCTTGCTTCTTACAAGTTGGCCCCCTCTCCACAGTGGCTGTCCTGACTCCATCACATGACAACAGCTGCTGTTTGGAACACGGCCTAAGAGGAGTCCCGTCATATCCACCGGTTTTGTATTTCCCTGACAACACACCCCTGCGACCTATCCACACTGTAGACAATGCCAGGGCTCACTCTCATAGCCATAGTATCCAATGGGGTCTGGCCAGTTCCATTATTGATGGGCATTTGGATCACATCTCATTTGAGGCCATTTTGCTAAACGATTTCGTGAAGACATTTACTTGGTGGTTTTCTTGTGTGTGTACATAAATGTCTTTCCGGTTGCTTCATACTCCGACGTGGATTTGCTGGATTGTATGTGGTACAAGTCTCTATAGCTTCTATGAGTGATGCCAAATCATCTGTGTTGATTGATACTCTTCCCAGGATTTGGAGAGTCCCAGGTCCTGTCCATCCTCAACAGCCTTGATACTTTGCTTTTCTGGCCAGAGTGTGACATGTCACTGTGGCCCTAGTGCTTTTCATCCACACGGTTGTGTGTTTATGGGACACTCTGCTATCCTCTTTTGTGGAAAGCCTATTCAAATGTGCCCTGTTTTAAAAATCAACGTCTTTGTCGTCTTTCTTGGTATACATGGATGAGTTCTTTGCTGTCAACCTTTTCTCACTACGTGGCCTTCTTTTTTTTTTTTAAATGCTGCCTTTTAATGAACAGACATTCTTAATTTAAGTGAAGCCCAATTTGTCAGTCTTTTCACTGATTGCTGATGCTTTTTCTGTGCTGCTAAGGGACTTTTTCTCCCATTCAAGGTCTTGGATGTATTCTCCAAGGTTTCTCTTACAGCGTTATTATCTTGTTTAGGCTTACATTCCCTCTCAAATTAATTTTTCTTTAACATAAAGTGGAGCTCGATGTTTATTTTTAATGTAGCTATCCCACTGGCTCAGCACTGTTCACTGCAAACCCATCCTTGCCCACTAGAGTGGAGCAGGACCCTTCGGTCTAAGTCACCGTAAGAAATTGTCTATTTCTGTGTCCTCTTCCATAGACCCCTTGTCTATCCCTGAACCCACATCACTCTACCCATTCTGTAGCTTTATGGCAGAAGTATTGTCATCTGGTTATGTCAGCTTTGTCCTTTGTCACCGTCTTAGGTAGCCTGTGTCCTTTGAACTTTCACATCATTTTAGAATCACTTGTCAGACTCTCCACACTTGCACACACACGTGAACACACACGTGCACGTGCACCCGGGCG
Organism: Arvicola amphibius; assembly: GCF_903992535.2. Lineage (NCBI taxonomy): Eukaryota > Metazoa > Chordata > Mammalia > Rodentia > Cricetidae > Arvicola > Arvicola amphibius. The sequence goes on from NC_052051.1 coordinate 149,146,048, forward strand.
TAAATCTGGGGTTTCAGTAAGCATTGCACTGAATCTACAGATCAAACTGGAGGAAATAGACATAATATTATCTCTGCTTTCAGTTTGTGGAATCATAATCCCGTTATTTATTTAAGTCTTTGATTTACCACAGTGTTGTTTTGTGTTTCTCAGTGGAAGGTGTGCCAATATTTCATTGGATTTACTCCTTGGGTGTTTACTAAGGGAATGTGATAAAAAGTAGCATTTTTGTTTCGGTTTTATCCTCCACGTGTTTGTTGTAACAGTTTGTCACTATTTGTATTAGTTATTGTCCTGGTTGCCCTGACAACCTTGACCAAAACAATGTAAGGAAGAAGAAATTTACTGTGTTTGAGTGCCATGGCGTCACAGCCCGTGATAGTGGGAAAAGCATGGCAGCTGGAATGAGTCAGCACGTGGTGATCAGAACTTATAGCGGCAGCTTGTCATGTTATACCAGTCAAGAAGCAGAGAGCTCGTCTGAAATCAGAGGTGAGCTATCCTTCAAGGCTGCACATGGAAGCCTCTATCAGCGAGGCTCCATGTTCCAAAGTTCCTACTCACAAGCTTCCCGAAGAGTGGTATCAACGGAGGACCAAGTGTTCAAACTCATGAGCCTGGGGGACGTGGGCAGGAATAGGGTAAAGGTGTCCTGGACATAGTCAAAGATGCCAGCCATGTGTCTGGTCTTGCTAAATCTTGCTCTCAGAGGTCTTGACAGTCCTCCATGGTCTGATGAAGGATCATAGACAGGCATAAGGGCAGGGCCTGACAACGTAAAAGATCAAGTGGGCATAGACGTCGGCAGGCTTAGGGACAATCTGCAGGCCCCTTTGGATGTAAGGCAGGGATTATCCTATCCTTGAAGTTCCTCCTCTGTCTTGAGATGTAGGTGCCAGGCCCATGGAACTCCAGGTCATTTGATACCCTGGACCTTCTGGGGCAGCAGCTGCAGTGATGTGAGAGCACTAACGGAACCGGGGTTCAGGGTGGGGAGAACTAGAATAAGGCTATGTATTTTCTCAAGCTTTTGCTGCTTTTTTTTATTTTTCAGAACATTCTAACGTTCTTAAAAACAGGGGGTGGGGAAGGCATTTCATTGACTCCGGTGAGAAATGCAAAGGCAGAGTAATGAAGTCTTCAATTCCTTCTTCTGTGACCTTTCCAATGCTGTCCTCTGGGCTCCTTCCGATAACAAAAAGGCTGTCACAGCTCCAGGCCTTGCAGGCCCCTTCCGCTTTATTAGTGATGGCTTCTTCTCCAGAAGCCCCCAGAAAATATGTCTTTGAATCTCGTGATAAAATTGAGATGAACTGATTGGTTTAATTTAACCACGGCCTACCCCTGAAGCACACTGGCTTTAAGGGCATGTAGCAAAGTCACCAAAAAGGAAATTTCGATTATCTTACTGAGAGGAAAGGAGGGGGAATGGTAGGCACCCCAAACTAGCACGGCTGTTGTGGACCTGTCCTGGCAAGCATTTTCCTCTCCTGAGAGCTACAAGCGCCTGACAACACTGGCCGGTTGATTGGCTGGTTAGATGGCAGTTGGGCTAGCTGTGTGACCATGAGGTAAGGAAGGCTACTCATATGAAGAAAAGGGCTCTGCTAGGGGGTGAGGAGCCATGGTAATCCCACAGTAAAAGGGATTTAGGAATTTGAGGGATTAAAAGCCCAGGTGAGCCCACAGCAGCATTTTAGGGGAAGTGTGTGTGCTGGGCATTACCTGGACATCTAGATGGTAAAACTGACGGACTTGTAAATAGCTTACCGACCCCATTCCCCAACTCTTTACTGAATATACCTGGAATGATATGAGTGGGGGGGTTCTCGGGGAGAGATACCCGCTGGATTGAGAGACAGCAGCATTGAGCTGTCATTTGTCACTGAGGCTGTGGAGCTCATTGGAAAGACCCTTGCAGACCGCTTCCTGGGAGCGGTCTTCAGTGTAGCAGTCAGGGCTGGGCAGAGGGCACATGGAGCAGGCATTGTCTCAGCAAGCAAAGGAGGGACTGGGAGGAGAATTCCCCAAGTACAGGGAGGCCCTGGAGAATTAACCTTCATCTTGGCGGCTGCAATGACCACCTTGCCAGATCTACCAACATCCCCCACTCCCCGTGACTGATACCTCCAGCTGGAGAAGCATTCGGATCACGCAGGCGGCGATCCAAAAACTTCCCCATGCCTGCTCCCAGCAGCTGAGCCCAGTGCCTCCCTGCATCAGCTGGCTTCGCGCCCAAACCTGTTTATGCCAGTGAAACTTGCTATTGTAATTATGCAATTTAATTAAATAGTATACAGATCACTTAAATACTGCTGCAAAGGAAAAGCTGCTTCTGTGAAAACTGAATTGAAGCTTTGAGGAGAATGAAAAAAAAACTGGTAATTTAAAAAATACATATATATTTATATTTATTTATTGTTGAGTTAGACAGAGGTAAAATAATGAAAGCTTGCGGAAATATTAAAAAAAAAAACAATCTCAGGAGACTTTATACTCACATGTTTTGGTTCAGTTTCTGGTTTTCATGTGACTGGTTCTCATGTAGCCCAGGCTGACCCCAAACTTTTTATGTAGCTGAGGGTGGCTTTGAACTTCTGATCTTCATTGTGTTTCTTGAGTGCTGGGGTTACAGATATGAGCTACCGTGCTAATTTACTGGATTCTAAGGCTTAAGCCCCAGCCCTTGTGCAATGCTAGGCAAGTACTGTACCAAGGGAACTTCACTCCCACATACTCCCTTTGTAAGAATACCTAGTTATTCATTCCACTAGGAAGCAGAAGACTGAGATCAGAAACTGTAGGCAATATCATCCGAGAGTCGCTTACATACAAAAGATGACAGTTACGATGGGATCTGGGAGGCACAGGGTTAATAAGAGGCTTCATCAACCTGGAGAGCTCCGATATTGGCTGTGTAGTGTTCTCGTTGGGCTGGATGTTAAGAGGCGTCAGGTGACTGACCAGCTGTACCGGTCAGACACTGGCTTTGGCTCCGGGAAGTCATCTTTTACCCATTGGGTCAACCTGGGATGAATAAACCTCCTCTGGGCCATGTGTGCTGAGCTGACTGGGTTCCTTAGTCCTGGCTGAATTGGAAGTAGACACGAGGAAGCAGGAAGCAGAAGATGGCTTCAGCCTGGCTCAGTTCCTCTCCTCTCCTAGAGGTTTCTTTGGGTCCAGAAGCCAGCCCCACAGCATCCTTTCCCAGACTTAGCAGCTGTGGAGTGGAGACTCCAAAGATGCCCAGCTCTCTCTGTTTAGAGCTGAAGCCCATGTTTCTGCTGCATATTTGTGCCCTCTGCTCCTCTGAGACCTGGTGCCCCGCAGTCTTAACTCTCCTTGCACTCACACTTTGGGTCCTTTCCATCCTCCCACACTATGCCGTCCATCTGCTGCCTCAGGAACTCAGGGTCAGGAAGCATTCTGGGGGCCAGTGACAAATGGCAGTCCCTTTCCTCTAGGTCTGCAGTAGAGATGGCCACACGTGTGCAGAAACCCATGCTCACGAGACAGAGTGCTCATGGAATATTCTAGAAATGCTATCCTGCAGCGGGTAGCATTAAGGAGAGCCTTTGGGGTGTGCTGAGGCAGGCAGTGTTTTTTTCTGGGCCTGTGATAGCATTGGTGACCTCCTCATGATAGTTTCCACTGACTCATTGTCTCCTATGCGGAGGACAGAATGGCTGATCCAGGAAGAGCCCTGAGAGCTTTCCTAACCCCCAGAAATGGGTGGTACTGGAGGAGAGGGGCTATGTGCATATTTGGCATAGCTAAGTCACCTTTTACCTGCTGCCCTATGTGACCTTCAAACAATGTCCCCTTGCACTCTGAGAAGTGGCCTGCTATGTGCACATGTGATCCCCAACTGTTGCATGTTGGGTAGGATCCAGTTCTAGGAGACAGGTGAGGTGGGCACTTCAAAGCAGCCATCTCCCAGCAACACCTCAGCACCTCAGCGGGAGGAGCCCCGCCCTCTCTACACCTGCCTTAGGCGAGTCTTCACTATGATGGATCCTAAAGGCAGGTTCAGGGAACGCGACTTCCCTTCTGTGTGAAAGGATGCATTTGCTCTAAGAGAAAGAACAAATGACTGTCACACTGGACACCCAAGTGGAGATAAAATTTTCTACAAAGTTAATACGGAGGAATGGGTAACAGGACTCAGACCCTGCGAAATAAGAAAAAGATAAAAAGGGTAGAGAGCTCACCAAAGCCAGAGAATTGTTGTGCCCACATCACCCCAGCACATCTTGTTCTGTCTGAGCTCAGAGTAGCCCCCACCCCAGCCTGACACCTGCCCCCAGCAGCCCCCCCCCAGGCCACAAAACCTGGCAGGGCTAGGGGCCACCACCAGGGGACCCCACAGTCATGGTCATAAACAGACTTAGGAGGACTGGACTTAGGCACAGAGAGCCCACTGGGCTGCTTGAGTCATCAATGCTCCCTACACCTCACCCCACAGGGGAGGTGCAGAGATGTGCTGGCCTGGGAGACACAAGACGATGCTGCACTTGGCTTCTTTGTATCCAAAGAAAAGCAATTTTCCTTTTCCAAACTTAAACTGCCATTCAGTGTGATAACACCGACTCTCCCTTGCTTGCTGGAGGGGATATTATGGAGTACGGGAGGGTCTAAATAGCCTTTGCCCTTCTTTCCACATCCCCAGGTCATATCTGCCGGGACTTAGATTTACCCTGTCCAGGAACACACCTCTCCGAGGCCAGAAAAAAAATGTTATGTGTGTGCGCGACTGAGCAAAAAGCCGGGTGGGGCACCCTGAACAGGGATTGTAGATTACATCTTTGTCCTCAGACAGGCTGCCCACCCCTTGCCTCCACTCCCACACCCAAGCTCCACTGTTGATCTAGCTCGGGGCTTAGCTGTCCCTTTCTCTTAATGAGGCCAAGGTCATTAAGACTCAGACTTCTAAGGAGCCACCATCACCCTAAGCAAGGACAGGAGGATTCTGTTGCCTGAAAGGGCCATGCTCGCCCCTCCCACCACATACCTCCCCCATTGATTCAGAAGGAACTTAACTAGCCTCGTGCAGATGGATTCCGAGGGATGGCTTAGGTCCCAGCTGTCCCTCTGCAGCCACTTGCTGGGCTTATCCAAGGCACCATTTACAGAAAATTTGAGGTGAAGCCCAGAGGGTACCTATGAGCCTCTTTCTCCTCAGTTCTCCCCCAGTTTCCCCAGAGTGTCAACACCTTATACTGATCTGTTAAGATGGGAGAACAGACGCCAACGCTTTCAATCCGCCATCCTCTGGGCTCATGAACCCCTAGGAGAGTCCCTCTTGGTGTGTTATGTCCCGTGGGTTTTGACAAATATGAACATACAGAAACGGTCTTCCTGTCCCTGAAACTTTCTGTAACCCGTGTGTTCCTCCCTCACCCAGTCCCTAGCAACTATGGACCTTTCTCAGACTGCAGCGCAGAATGCCTTCTTGTTAGGTTAGCTCCTGTATGCGTCTCAGCTGTCTCCTCTTCTCATCAGCAAATGAGAGTCTGCTGTCTGCACGTCTTGTCCATCCGCTTACTGAAGGATGGTGCTGGCGTCTTCAGGGTAAGAAGCAGGTCTTCGTGCGGGGCACACACTTCCAGCTCATGTGGTGTGTGGGCGCCTGAGAATGTGACTGCTGATTTCACCTTTGCAGGAACTAGGGATGTGGTTAATGAAAGTCTAAGGCACACAGGTGGCCAGTGCTAGCTGTCCAGTCTAAACCACAAAACTCCACAGCTTCTGGAGCTGCAGAACCTGCCGCCCAGACAGCCTCTGCCACTCCACACTTGTTCCTAAACAGTATGTGCCTGTGTTATGCACCTTCCAACATCAAGGCACGCTTGTCCCTGCTGCCCGACTGCTGATGCTCATAATAGGAGGGGAAAATCAGCAGAACATGGCTTGAGTTTGAACTCAGCCCCCAAGTCTATGGCTGTGAGCTTGTGAACAGAGCCCTGGTCTGATCTTCAGTGTAGCTTGGAGATTTGTCATCTTTGTGCTGAGGGCCTTTCAGGAGCCGAGTGGAGGACTTGCAGGCCCCTTCCCTCTGAGCACAGATTTCTCACCTCTTAAAAAAATATCCAACAGCAACTTCAAAAACAATACCAATTTTGTGTCGCATGCCGATTGTTCATGTTCTGAGATTTCCTTAAGGACACATGTTAAATTTGTACTCGTTTATTCTCCTCCTCCTTCCTCCCGCCCCCTTCCCCTTCCCCACCCTCCACAGTCTTCCCAAGACAGGGGACTTCAGGACAAGCTAAAGGGTGGGGACTCAGGCTGTGACTGCAGGGGGCTCTGCACCATGCCCAGCCCTGGAGGGCACATCTTGTTTCCTTTGGAAAGGGCCAATGAGGCACAAAGCTGTGCCAGCCCTAATTATCTGGAAGATCTTGAGCAAGGCTTTGAACTTAGCTCCCTCTCTGTCTGGAAGACTCCTGAGAGGAATGTGGCTAGAACCTGCCTTCTTACGGCTGCATCCCTGCAGGAAGCAGACCTTGCACTCAATGGACGGGCTGAAGCTATTCCACCTGCCTGGCAGGTGCATGGGACCAGACTAAGCCACAAAGCATCGTCCAAATGTTAGCTAAGAGAAATTGTTAGCAACAGTGTTAATGCCACTATTCATCTGGTTTTAATTTACAATTCATCTCACTGCCACTGAAAGCCACGAGTGTTCCAGAAGTAGGAACCTGTGTGTTTGTCACAGACTCCCCTTGTCTGTTCCTCACCAAGACAGAGGGAAGCGATACAATGACCAGGAAACAGAGTCAGGAGAGAAAACCACAGTCATCTGCCCCATCTGTCTCTCCCTGGGATGTCAGACCGGAGCCAGAGCTCTCTGTTCTGTGAAGAGCATTTCCGTTTAATCTGGCCCATCTGGGAGAGCACGGAGCGTCAGTCCTGCGGTAGCCAGCCTTGATAGACAGGGCCGCTGGTCACAGAGCCAAGGGCTGGAGAGACGGAGCCTAGACGATGCCCTTTGGACTGTTTCCAGCCATTCCTGGAGATTCAGGAAAACAAGTCATTAGTCTGGAGGACTTTAATGATCAAACGAGAGCCAGGAAAAGCTAGGTTGTGAGTTTGAAAGCAACAGGGTCAATGTCTGGGAAGACAGTGAAATGCTGCGAACCTTGTCTTGGCCAAAGGGGACATGGCTGGCACTTAGTCCCTAGAGAGTGGTGTCTAGCACTAGGGTAATGGTGGGGTAGAGTGTGCTACCTTGGAAGGTTATTAGCCGCATTCCTCCTTCTCATCTCCAGCCATAATTTTATTATCTGTTTGAGTTGGAAGTACCTTCCAGATCCTTCCAGATCATGCTCCACGTATCGACAGGGAGACAGAGGAAGCTTGTCCAGAGCAGTGGTTGGGCTCCTCCCATCTATCCTTGGAATCTTCTCCGTCTTCTTATCCCTTTTTTTTTCTTGTAACACTCTGTTTTAACACTTAAAGCACATTCCAAGAAAAAAAATCTAGGACACTGGAAAAAAGATTACCTATGCTGTTTATTCATCCTGGCTCCGAGAAGCCATTAGCTGTAATGACCCTTCCAAATTAATCAGACCTGTAAATACTCAACCGCGGGCTGCCCGTGGAGAGGCACCTCCCAGCAGCTGACGCTAGTTGCTAGTGAGTTCTGCCTGAAGTCCTGAGTTCCAGGGCTCCGCAGCACAGTCTGCAGACCTGCTTCATGCCCGATGTTCCCTGAGAAGGAGGCAGAGGAGGAGCCCATTAGCTCTTGGAATGTGCTGTGTGGTTCCAAGGCAGGCACAGGTCCTTGTCCTTTGTCTAGGGCTTCACTGGGAGGGGCACCACTGAGACTAGAATGCAAAGCAAGAGGAATCCATCAGTACAGGCTACAGCGTTCATTTGCAAACACTGGAGGGGTCTGGAATCTGGAAGACTCCTGAGGGATGTGGGATTTGATCAGAGCCCAGAAGAGTGGGCTGAGGCACAGAGCATGGGCCAAAGAGTAGATGCACTGGAGTCATGTGACTGGAGGAGCAGGTGCAGTGGTCCTCAACCTTCCTGGTGCTACGACCCTTCAGTACAGTTTCTCATGCTGTGGTGACGCCCCCCAACCACAAAATTATTTTTGTTACTACTTCATAACTGTAATTTTGCTACTGTTATAAACCATAATGTAAACATCTGTGTTTTCCAATGGTCTTAGGTGACCCTGTTGAAAGAGTTGGGGGACTCCCAAAGGGTCACGAACCACAGGTTGAGAACCACTGTCCCAGAGGCCAGCAGATGCTGTTTGCAGAAGTAAAGAACCCTGTCTCTCAGCATGTGGGCCCTGTGTGCAGCCTCAGAGCATAGGCCCATGCTAGCCAGATACCCTGAGCAGTATAGCTGTTAATCCTGGTGACAACTGTGTTCAAGCTTGAGAGTAACAAGGGCCACTCTGACTTCCAAGATGAAGATCGACTCAAGCCTTGAGGAATCTCATGAGTCTTGCACCAGTATTACAAATTAATTTTTCAAAATTAAAACAGAATATATATATATATATAATGTTTACTATTTTTGCTACTTTTTGGTGTGCAGTTAATGGCATTACCTTCCCCACCTGAAACTCTGTGATCATAAGACGCCCCCTACCCTGCTTGGCTACTCTGCCAACCTCCCCATACTTTCTGTCTCTAGAAATGTACCTACTCTGGACCTGTCAAACAAAGGGAATTATGCAGAAATGGTCTTCCTGTGACAGGCCTTGAGGTTCTTCCACAGCATGGGTATATCAGAATCTCTTTCTCTCTTTCTCTCTGTGGGGTGAGTGATCCTCCCTCAGGGGACTGTACCTACTGTACTTCATTCTTCACTCAGTGACTGTGTTAGAGACTTGGGTTGCCTCTGTCTTTGGCTATGGGGAATGAGTCTCTCATGAACACGGCTGCACAAATATGAGGCCTTGTCACTCCAGGTATTTGGGGGTCAACCCGAGCTGCTGCCGTGACTCCCAAGGGCCTTTGCTTCTCATCCGAAATTTCTCCGTTGTGTGGCATTTGTCTCCTCCTCTGCTTTCCCAAGTCCTTCCTTTACCTTCTAAAATGTATTTCCACATGACACGGTATATAGTCTCAGCACCTCAGAGGCTGGGACCAGGGGGCACCCATGAGTCTGAGGCTAACCTGACCCGCACGGTGAGACTCTGGAGGGGGGAGGGGAGAGAGAGGGGGGGGGGTGTATTTAGCCATGTTTGCAAGGTCCAGGAAAATTCACTTTCCAGCTTCTTTTCCATATGAAATCTTTCCTTCCTTGTACCCCCCAAAACTGAAGAACAAGTCAGTGGAACCAGAGGGCACCCTGTCTTGAAGCATCCCTACCTCCTCGCATTAATTGCCCAAACTTACATTACAAGGCATTTCAGCAGTGACACGCGCAGGCAGAAGGCAGGAGAATTCACAGTTCAGGTTCGCGTTGTCATTAACTCAAGTCTTCGGTGTCAACTCCCTCCCACAGCGGAGCGTCCCTGTGTGGCCTCGCAGTCAACCTCCCCTATGCATTTTCTGGCCTTTGTTGGTTTGTGTCAGCTCTTGAACATTATTTAAATGTAGTTTGGGGTCCATGAATGCAATTACCATTGTGTTATTATTCAGAGGCAGATTGTTAAGATGCAGGCAGCTGTACAAGGAGATGCCCTGTGCTGTGAGGTCCAATTTAGGAGGGCCTTCTGAGCCCGTGCGCACCGTTGCTAGGCAACCCCATGCTACAGAAGTGGAGGCCTCGCTGGCTCCGGAGTGGGAAGAAGCCCAGTGCCTTCAGGGAATTGGAGGCAGTGGTCAATCGGAGACTGGCAGGGCGCCGGGAGCGGGAGGAGGCGGCGGCGGCGTGGGCAGAGCCTACAGGCCTGCAGGGGTGGGGGCGCCCACCCAACAGAACATGGTGTTCCTAGGGAGGGGAGGGGAGTGCCGCAGGAAGGAACGTGTATGCAGGGAAGGTGTGGAGCCTGAGGCCAGCCAGAAAAGCTTGAAGGATACCCAGAGCAGATGCTAATGCGCTTCTCCCTGCCTGTCCCTCTCTTTGCAGGAAATGAGCAGGTTTGCAGAAAAACTGGTGGCCTGAAATTGAAGCCTAAGGAGTCGGTGCTTGTGAGTATGAAATTTTGCTTGTTGAGTTCTGTGGTTATAGCAATGTTTCTTGGAACTGGGCAGTTTCCCTGTTAAGGGCAGGAACTGTGTGACCTGGGTGGAATTGGCTTTGGATTCTTCTGGAAGGTTCCAAGCACAGAAGGCATCAAGTTGAAGGAGAATGCCCTGACCCCTGCTCTGCCCTATAAGTAGAGAACACCCCTGGGGCCTCTCAGAACTCCTTGTCTATAAATCTGTGAGCGGGCAGGGCGAGACTGTCCTGCCATCCCGAGAGTCTTGTGTCTGCCCTGTTCTAAGTTTGTTCTTGGGTTGTCCCTGTCGGGACAATTCTCTCACACACCACAGAACAGTGTGCTCAACCCAGAGCCATGAGTCAACCTAATCCTGTCATCGGTGTGGAAGAGGTGCATGGGACAAAGAACCTTCTAGAAGGGCACATGGACGTGCTCTGGCTCCCATGGCACAGAAAGAGGTGCCAGTGATGGGCAGGGAGAACATTCAGGGGAAGGACAGGCTTGACCTGGGCCACAGGGGAGGGACGGGGAGCAGAGCAGAGGCCTCGCTGGGGAAGACACTGAGGTCTTTGTGAAGGGCGGCACAGGCATGGGTCTGATGGGCGGAGGAGAGGTTGGTGAGGCTGGGCAAGGTGCTGTGGGCCCAGAACGGCTCCATGAAGGGTCTAGATGCGAAGAACCAGCACGCAGTGAAGTATTCCTCATTTGTGTAAATAAAAGTAAGAGTCCCCAGTTTGTCTGCTGTTCCATGTGTGCAGGCGACTGTGTGGATTTTTTTTTCCACCAAAATTGAGACTGACCTTGAGATGGGCACATTTTCACACTGGGTCAGTACAGGAAACCCATGTTTGAGGTCTTCCCTAGGCCTCAGAACCTGTCCCTCAAACATACGCAGAGCCTTCTGTAGACAGCAGCAACCGAAGGCCACTCTCACCCATGAAGCCACCAGCACTGGGACACACTGTCACCAAGATCGTGCTTGCTCTCCTGGACAGCCACTGGTGCCCAGGCTGAGAGGCAACTGAAATATATGTATTTAACCAATGCAAGCTAGCAGGAAGGGCTGGCTATTTTGAAATACCAATACCATTAAGAGTAGTATTTCCGTAGCGTTAGCTGTTTATACGCGTTTGGCAGTCTCGCCTCTTGATAGCTTCACAGGGGATCCAGGTATCCCTGTTGCAAAACTAGAGAAACGGAGGCTTAGACTGGCTAAATACTTGCTCAGATTCACTGAGCTGTTATGTGGCGCTTGGAAAAACGCTCACTCCAACATTCTGCTTCAGGACACCGGGTCGCTCTCATTAAGAAGCAGGTCCTGCTGGGGCTGCCCACACCCCCATTGGAGAAGCAAAGTAATGATGGTCACATGGTCCCCCAGTTCTAGTGTCCAGATTCTCTTCATTCTAAAGCCAGTGTAATGTGTGTCTGGCCTTCATAGGCAATACATCAGCCCAGTGATCTCTAACAGGAAGGACAATGGCTATTCTGTTGTCCCCAAAGCAGAAGGCCATGCACACTTATAACGCTAGGGGCTATTCCATCAACGTGAGAGCTCCGACTGCAACTATCCGTGAACAATCCGTTGGCGTCTCCTGGGAGTGGAGTCTGAGGTGGTACAAGGTGCATGTGACATATCCATTGAGAGCACTTGTTGGGGAGACAGGGCAGCAAGTGTGGGGGCCAGGCTCCAAGCAAGGATATATGCTAGGGTGGGTCTCCTCAGCTCCATACAGCGCTGTGGTGATGGCATGGGTTGGAGACAAGGATGCTCCGTTCCTCCTCAGCCACTCACAGAATGTTACCACTTCCGTGGCATCACCTGAGTGAAGAGCCAGGAGTCCGGAGACTGTCCCAGGCAAAAGTCACCTGCCGTACACTCAGTAGCTAGATAGGAATGTGCTGGTAGGTGAAGAGGACCTGGGCCTGGCGCCCATGGCATTTATTTCTATGCCTAATTAGCTTCTCTGTTGTAAAGATAGCCACATGTCACAGTCACGTGTCCTGGCAGGTACCTTGACCGCAACTACCTTTATGTTCTAGAAACATAAGCCGGGGATAGTACAAGAATCAAATAGTGATACAGAAGGTCTCTAATAGTGATGTCTATCTGTATTGAAAATGTGCACTTTTGTTAACTGAAGTCTAATTCTGGATTGGTGATAGTCTTGTGATTCTTAACCAGAAGGTCTCCAGTAAACAGTTCCTTCCCAGTCCCCAACCCCAAGTTTCTATTCTCCTAGAGACACCCAGTGTTACTCCGGTTGTGTGTTGCTTTTCACGTTGACAACAGCATGATTTAGATGCTCAGGTCTGGTTACTGTAGTGCCATACTGAGAGATACCACCTTCCTATGACTTGGACCCAGCAGCTGGAGCTATTCAAAGGGGCTGAACAGAACCGAGCTTTGTCTTTGGAGAGCAAACTGCTCTCTAGGGGATGGCTCAAATGCACACATGCTTTACAACCCCCTTAGAATGTCTTCTGTGATGTGTGATGTGACAAGTGATATGTGATATGACAGTCACTCTCTAATTGCAATGATGGTTTAAAGCAAATTACACAGTTTGAGAACTCTGCGCTAAAGCTCTTGGAATTCCCAAGCCTTTAAAGCAGTGTATTATTTCTCCAAACTCATTATTTAGTGCAAATAACTGAGGTATCACTGCACGTGTTATCTGATGTCATTTGCATCTTGTTTAATGACTTCCTGGTGTCCCCAGAGTGCACAGAGATGAACTGCATTGTCAGCACCTTGTGACTTCCTTGGATGCGGTGATTCTAGTTTGGTTTGGAGGCACAGTTGGTCAGGGATGGCGTAGACTCCTTTATCTCTCTGTGGTAGAGAGCTCTAGCTTTGAAGCCATCTGTCAGCAAAGTGGCCCAGACCTTCCTTGTGTGACAGGCCGATATGGAAGACCTGTGCAGCCCTGTCACAGCTGGGCTAGTTTCTGTATCCTTATTCTGCACATCACCAGATCCCAGGTCTTGCTCACACTGCATGTCTGTCTTCTGAATTAGGTCTTATGGCTTTGGGCTAATGCTTATGAATATCCAAACAGCAGTTACTTTGTATTCTTATTAACCCAGCCTGTATGTTTCTCCCTTGCAGTCAAACTCCCTACTCTCAGTTCACTCCTCTGCCCCCAGTATAGTCTCTAAATTACAAGAAATCCTCTAACTTGAGCATGGCCTGTTCTAGCCCCAAGAGGGATTTTGGTGGCACCCCCTTGAAGACCTGAAAAAAAATCTCATTTCCGCCCAAGAAATTGAATCATTATCTAGATTGAAATAATATCTTTCCTCAACCTGCAACAAGATAAAGGATCAAATTGGTGGAGTTTCCTTATCACTGCAGTTTGCAGGACACGGAATAATGGCCTGTCACTGCCTCTGGCTGGTGGATTCTGTAACACAGAGCCCACGGTGGCTCCTGACCTGCTCTGCATGGCTCGGTATCCGTGGCGATGAAAGACAATGCCGTTAATGACAAGTGTCATTGTATGAAAAGGAGAAGTAGTGTGGGGCCCAGAACAGCACGAGCAAGGGTAGGTTCCCCTCAGACTGCACTCGTGTATGGGCAACTGGGGGAGCCAGCAAAAAAGTCAGACATTCCTATTCTTCCACAGCTTGAGTGTGCCAAAGTCCTAGGCTAAGCTTCGAGAGCTGCAGTTTGGAGTAAAGGGTGACAGCTGGAGAAGGTGGATTAGATCTTGCTTAGGCTGCTAAATGGATCTGCTGTATAGAGGACACTGACAGCCATCCTGGGGAGAGAGCCGAAAGATAGGCTGGTGTCTCATCCACCATTGTTACAGGTCAGCTCTGGTCTCTTAGGCTTCAGGCTTCTCTTGGTTCGGAGGAGGGTGGCACCAAGGAGGGCCTCAGGAGAAAGAGGCAAGGTCATGTTTATGTTAGTCCATGCTCCTGGCTGGTCCCCTCTGCCCTTCCTGCTCCACTAGCTGAAACGGCTCTGCCAATCCCAGGGCTAGTCCTGCAGATGTCAAAATGTGGATGCAAGCAAAGATGCTTTTCTCACGCTGTTCAGCACCATGCACTCTTGCACCAAAGGGAAAGTTTCCAGCCGGACAGTGGTGACGCAGGCCTTTAATCCCAGCACTCAGGAGGCAGAGGCAGGAGGATCTCTTTGAGTTCGAGGCCAACCTGGTCTACAAAACAAGTTCCAGGATAGTCAGGGTTACACAGAGAAACCCTGTCTTGAAAACAAAAACAAAACAAAAGAAAGAAAAAAGGGGAAGAAAAGTTTTTCTAGCATCAGGGCCAGACTTTCTAGTCCAGTTGGCCCCATGGCCTGGCCTCACTGCCGTCCCTATAACAATATAGAAGTGACTAAAAGACACCAGTATCTGACTGCAGGGCTTTTTATGTACCAGTGCTGTTTTAATGGGTTTACATCCTTGACCCATGCAACTGTGTGCTTTAGAAGGGTTTAGTATCTGCCTTTAATGGCGGAGGCGCAGAAAGGCTAAGTCACTTTTCCCAGGAGTCACTAAGTGGTGGAACTAGAATCTGAATGAAGCCTAGTAGTCTGCCTGAAGCCTTTCAAACTTAATCTATGAGGACTAAAAATTTGAAACCACTGGGATCTCCTCAGACCCTACACCTGAATCCTATCACTGAGAAGAGCAATAATAACAGTTATGTGTTTGTGATGTTCCAGGAGGCCACATGGGTGGTAGATTCTGTCCCTGGTGGGAGGTTGAACGATAGTTGAGGCAAGGTGCCTACCCATGGGTGCTGGTGGCTGAGATATAACCTTCAGATTGTTCCTTCTGAGGCTATTCTCAGCGTGCATCGTGTGGTTTGCCAGCCCCTGGCCTGCCCATCCTCTGACCCAACCCCCACCTTCCCGCAGATGCCACCCCCCAAAGCCTTTGGGGCTGTGCTACCTATCTGCCTGGGCCTCCTGGGAAGGGACATCATCCTTCAGCCTCATCCGATGTCCCCTTATGCCCCGTCCTCCCCAGCCAGGTGTAAGTGACTTGAAAGTGCCTATCAGCAGAATCTTGTCTTTAAGGGGAGTGCTGGCCTGTCAGCGAGCATGCCTGATTGCCATGGTAATCACCGGCAGGATGGAATGATTTCATAATACATTTTCATCTGAAACAGGAACAGGTGTGCGGGGGGAAATCAACACGGATCAACAAGACCAGTCTAGGGAGATTAATAGCCAACTTAGGGTTGCTCTGGGAAGCAAAGGGAAGAGAGACAGACATAAGTGGCTTGTAGTCAGTATCCTTCCAGCCTGACCTCTGACCTTCCCCTGACCCTCACTCTGTTCCTACCACCCTGATCTCTGAGCCCTTCTGTTCTTCTTGGAGCTTTTCTGTCTTTGCTGTCCTCACCGTGCTTGGCCACCCGTCCATCCCACCTCCCCTGAGAAGCATTCCTTGGCCCACCAGCCTGACCCTGGGAATCTGCCTCTACCAGCTTCCTGCAGCCCCTGAGAACTCTTGCTCCTCATCTCACTGAAAAATCCCCTGACATGCGTGTATCTAGTCTGTGACCCAGGCCACCTGGCACAAGTCCCACTCAGCCATCTTCCCTTGGGGAGCCCTCCTGAGCTCCACAGGACCAGGCAAGCACTTTACTGGCCAAGGTCACAATCATCCTGTGACCTGGCGAGGGCTGGACTCTGCACACCAAAAGCTGATTGTGCTGTACTGGAATCCATCTGCATTATGCCATTCCTTCCAGAGATGGGGCTACAAAGGACAGCCAGAACACTGCCCAGCAGTTCTGATAAGCAGGGTCTCTGGTCTCTTGCTTGTTTCTACATCACTGCTGGCCCTGGATATGGGAGTCCAACCTCCTAGGACCAGAAGGGCCATCCTGGCTGCTCCGTTGTTACCTTAAGGGGCTCCGGTGCAGAGCAAGTTCAAGGCCACCTCACTTATGAGTCCTGGCACAGTGGGGCATGCTCCACTGCTTGTCCTGGAGCTGACAGCGTCTCTGCCACAGGGCTGGAGACAGAATGGACTTGACACAGGCATCACATCAAAGGCTTTCTCCACTTTCAAACAGCTAATGCATCAGAGGAGTTGCTAGGCCTGCTCTGAGGACACGGCAGGCATTAGCTAATATCTTGATTTTAATAGATGAATAATAAGAAGCCCCAAGTGTCTCTCGGAACCAATTTTGAAGAACACGCTCAGCCACTTGCCCACCTCCTTGTTGAATCTGACCCCTAAAGCACTCCCGACAAAGTGTTTAGCCCAGAAGAAAGGTATTCCTCTAGCAACTTGGCTCTCTTTTAATTCCTTCCTCGTATTGCTTCTCGGTGAACAGTGAGCCGTGAGAAGATGAACTGAAGTTGGAACGCAGCAGTCCTCAGAGGGAGGCCTGGACTGGCAGCCCTGGCATTTGGTTGGGTAGCACACACTACACACTGTCTTCCAGGTGGATCCCCTCACCTAGGCTGCTGCACAGATACCCACTCATTCCTCAGGGAAGGACTGCACATCCGCAGGTGTCTGTCTGTGCAGGGCACCAGGAACCCGGTGGCATGCTTAGAGTATAAACCCTAGGAAAGGAGCTGGAGTGAGAGGCCAGAAAAAGATGTGGAGGGGTTGATGAGACCCAGTGCAGCCACCGGGACTGTTAAAATAGGGTGTGGTCTTTCCTGGGACGGAAGAGGAGGGTCAGAAAGGGTAAAGCTGCAGAGAAACCCTGTCTCGAAAAAAAAAAAAAAAAAAAAAAAAAAAAGAAAGAAAGAAAGGGTATGAGGAAGGGTCTCTTTTCCTGGGCTGTGGTGTCTGACATAGCCAGCCTGAAGAAAGGGAGACAAGGCATTAAACATTCTACCCTTCCTCTGATTTCTACTCCTTCCTTCCTAATTGCTAAATCAACAGGAAGCCGGGTTGTGGTCTGCCTTTTGGGACAAAGTATCTCCTGGAAGAGGGTGACAAGCAGGATGGAAGGACAAATGAAATACAGCCCAGCGTGCTTACCCCTAAATTATGGGCCAGGACGAAACTATTCCAAGAGGCCTTATCAGGGCAAGCCTGACCTGAGGACCAATGTAAAGGCCTCCAGGAGAATTCCAGGCCCCCAAAGAGAGAGTGTAGGGAGAGAGAGCATAGGGAGAGATAGGAGAGCAAGCGAGACTATTTTGGAGAGATCGTACCCCTCAATTCTTTTTAGGAGGAACTTGGGAGCAATGACACTGGTGTAAAGGGTTCTCTTGGGAGAGAGGCAGTGGGATATGAATGAATCCAAGTTGGAATGTCTTATTGGATCCTTCATGAAGGAGCCCATAGTGAGGATTAGAATACTCTAGCAGAGGCCCATAAAGTCCAGGGCAGCCTTGAAGCAAGTCAACCCCTTCCCCCCCCCCCCCAAAAAAAGCATGTTTCCAGTGGGCACCAGTGCAGGCCAAGGCCAGAGTGCAAGGCCTGCATTCCTAAGGCTTGGCAGAGGCCCACAGACCCACAGTGAAACTTTGCCAGGTGGAAGGCAGCCAAAGGCCAGCCCTGAACAGGTCCTTGTTCTGGGATCCCCAGAGCTTCTGGGAAAGGTAGGCAGTACTCAGCCATGGCCATCTGATGAACGCATCTGAAGAGAAGCCATGCTGCCAGCGAGATGGGTCAGCGGGGCCACCCTGCCCCTGCCCGCCTGTAAGTGGACATCACCCCACAGAAGAAGAGGCAGAGACCCCAAGAGTGGCCACAGGTCCAACCGGACTAGCTGAGGATAGTCTGCACCTAGATGAGGGAGTGCCTCACTAAAGTTGGGACACATTTATATTAAATGTAGAAATAATTTCAAGTTACGGAAGAGTGGGCAAAAAATAAGAATAATCCCCTTGTATCCTTATATCCCAGATATTTACTGTGTTGTCTATATGGTGTCTACGTTTATGTAGGCCACACACACTTGGTTGTACAAGCATGCGGAGTTTCTAGCCCACAGGAGGATAGGATGGATACCCCATGGCCCTTCACATCCATAACATGTTCAGCATGTGTTTGTGATGGAAGGCCCATCCCCCGACAAAGCCAAACTTAATGTGAATGTATGCTCGAGCCGAACCTGCTGCTTATTTCTCTGTTGTTGGAGGACTTTGGCCTTTGGGGACATTTCTCTGAGGGCTGGGTGCGACGCCGTCTTCCTTAGCCTCCTGCGAGCAGCAGCGTTTTTGTGGCCTTTGTTTTCCATGACGTTGACCTCACTGAAGACTGCGATGCCCTCGCTTTTGATAAATGAAATTCCCCATTTAATCTGATGTTTCTTTGTGGTTAGATCCAAGTTGTGTTTGGGGTCAGAATCCTGCACAGACCCCATCTTTCGGGGTGATTTTATCTGTGTTTGAGACAGTGTTTTTCCATGTAGCCCAGGCTGGCCTTGAAGTCACGATCCTCCTGCCTCTGCCTCCCAGCACAGACCCTCTTCTTGGAGGATCATGTGTAGAGGCGCTCAGGAGCCGTCTTCCTCGCTGAGGTCGACGTTGAACCCCAGTCCAGCTATCCTCCAGTTCTCCATTTCACAGCCCTTGCTTTCTCTGTTCCCCATTCCGTTACTGAGGCAGCAATCTGCGGGAAGCCATTCATTCCCTCCTATGGTTCACTCACCCATACATACCCAGCTTACCTTGGATTTCTACTTCCTGTTTTTCCTCCTTTCTTACACAAAAGGCAGTGCATCTCAAGTCCTTTTTAAATCTTTATTCATCCGGGAGTAGCTCGTGGACCGCACTGCGTCCTAGTTCATAGAGGGGTCCTTGTTGTCTCGCCGCTGTGAAATGCTCCACTGTGCAGACGCCCTGGCTCACTCCCTGCGCTCTTATGTGCGACAGCGTAGGCAGTGTCCTAGGCGATGCATTTATGCGCTGACCCACCTTGCCGGCGATAGGTCTATTCTGCTTGGAATGCACCTTCAGGGTCTGCTTCTAGGAATTGGATAGTGGTTTTGTTGGGTGCCACCAGGTTCCCCCCCAGGGTGGTGCCATCGCATCCATCCCCCACCTGCTTCTCTACAGTGGAAAGTGTCACCCATTCCTGCAGCTTTGGCCAATCTCGTAGACTCATGTAATTTTGGCTTTCATTTTCTGTATGAATGGAAGTTGAACATATTTTCATATGTTTAAGGACGGCTTTAATATCTTTTTGTGCAAATTTTCCGTTTGTATCTTCTGCCTGTTCTCTTTTCCTTTGCTTGCCTATGTCGAATGTCACTTTATTAGATTACGATAAATTAGACTTCGTTATCACAGGTTTTTTTTTTTTCAAACAAAATCTGGTTTTGTTGTTTCTTTCCCCCTCCTCCCTCCTCTTGTACCCCCTCCCCCAGCCATTTTCATGACCGTTGGCCCTCCCAGCCTTTCTCAACACCTCCTGAGCCCCTCTCAGGATCCCTGTCTAGTTTCGCAGTCTGTGCCCACTGTTACAAACCCTTAGTTACAGTCACATAAACATAAGAAAAAGCAGGCCACTTTGCCTCTCCAAGATGCTTCTACCCACTTTTCACTGGGATTTCAGTTCTCTGTTCCTCCGGTTTCTAATTAAAATACTTCACTTTTTAAAAATTGAAATATACTGATATTATTCTCCCCCTTCCCATTCCTTTCTCATACCTCTGTCATGTAGTACCCACCCATGAAATAATTTGTCTCTTTTTCTTTGTTTCCATCTGTCCCCACCCCCACACACCCCTACTTAACCTAAATATATAAATACAACCCGCTCAGAAACCTTTTATACATTGTAGTGTTAAACCTTTGGCTATGATGTATGTGTCAAAGGTTTTCTCTTAGTTTATAGTTTGACTTTACATGGGGCTTGGTGTGCATGTATGTGTGTGTCCCCACCCCTGTGTGTGTGTGTGTGTGTGTGTGTGTGTGTGTAGACAATTATTCAAGCTTGTCTTACCGCTGTATTTTTAGTTACAATGGGGAAACCTCATCATGTAGCCAAGCCATAGAAGAATTTATCTATGTACAAACACAGTTTTTGTTGTATATTTTACTGAAAAGATGATAAACGGTAATTTTAAATTAATTCTAAAAGATGGATTTGTGTTCTCAAGAGGATGGGTAAAGGGCAGAGAATAAGAAAATGCAGTGTGGAGACATTGAAGCCCAAACATTTTTGGTTTTAGGAAAAGGACAAAAAAAAAAAGAAAAGAAAGAAAGAAAAAAGTGTGGTCCCTGTCCTGCAGCCATGGATACTTGGCACAAGGAGTCAAGTTACCTGGGGTAAACATAACCCCTGTTGCCATCCAGTGGCAGGCATTTGGAGGAGGAAGGTATCCTTTGGATTGTTGAGAAACATAAGGACAGGCCAAGGATAAGGCAATATTTAAGGAAGTATTCTCTCTGAAGGCCGTGCAGGGGTGGGGCAGCTACCTGCGGGTGCAGGGATGGGGCAGCTACCCACGGGTGCAGGGGTGGGGCAGCTACCTGCGAGTGCAGGGGTGGGGCAGCTACCTGCGGGTGAGTCTACTACTCGCTGTGGAGTCATGTGGGTAGTGGGGATACCAATGAGACTTCAGAGTGAGTAGCCAGGATGTCAGGTATTGGCCAAGTCAGGAGTGAGGGAGTAGTGTGGTGTTGGAATGGGGATGGGAGGTACCTGGACCTTATCCCAAAGATGGTGGAAAATCACCACACACTGAAGAAATGGAAGAAATGAGGCCCCAGTGGGGAGAGAATGAAAGGAGCCTCTTCTCAGAGCTGATGTCAAAATTAAGCAATAATTGAAACCATTTCAGTTGGCATTAGACCTGCTTTAGAGCACTTCAGCAATTCTTCCTTGTATTTTGAGGGACCTACTGATTTTCCTCATATGATTTCAAGTCCAATGCCCATGACACTTGCCTATTCAAATCATAAGGCTGGACAAGAAAACTAAGCCACAGGCTCAGTGAAGGCAGAGGGACCAGTGGTAGGGCTCACTCAGGTCTAGAAACTCCCTGGGAGAAGGGGCTTTGGTCAAGGACTAGAGAAAATCGGAGTTAGAAGGAGGAGTCTCAAACACCTTTTGCAGTGGCAGGAGTTAGGGACTAAACTCTGAGAAAGTCAGTGGCCTGCAGTCGGTCCCAGCTTTGTGCACACACTCTTCTTTCCTCTGGCCTCTGGATTCTCTGTCTCTATTGGAGGCCTTGCTCTGCAGCCGCAGCCTTGTGAACGAGAGCTTCTTCTGTACAGGGCTGACCCATATCCATAGCGGAGAACAAGGGGAGAGTTAGGAGCTGGCAGAGGAGTCAGGGAGGCAGTGGATTCTGGTGCTTTCTGTTCCCAAGGCTGTCTCTTAGCGGGTGGGGTTACCCAGGACCCCAGGGATTCATTGCTTCTCTCCCCAACTCCAGTGAGGGACCTAGCAAATAGCCCAACGAAGGCCTTTCTCTGTGACCCCATGGGTCATGTCAATCAAGTGTGTGAGAAAAATAATAAGTCTCCAGCAATGTGGCCACTGTGTCCTTTCGAGCTGGCTTATCTGCTCCCCTGGCTCCTGCTGATGAAGGCCAAGAGGTTGCAGAATCTTCCAGAAGCTTAGTGGAGGGGGAGAAGGGCAGATGAGGACTGTACTCTCACCCCTCTGCCCCTTCAATTCTGCAACTCCTGATGAGAATTAAACATCCTGACAGATTTCTCACACCCCACCCCCAGTCCCCTCATCCTACTTTGCAGCCAGCTGAGCCACAAGCTGGGGAACTGGCTATGTTGGTGTATTTCATGGGTGCTGGGAAGGCTCATCCCACCAGGGGCTCTTCACTAGGGCGCCGCTTCAGACTCATTTGCCAGCTTCCCAACCCTCACCCTGTCTTAGGTATGGCTCTGCAGCTTGGCCCAGGTCACCTGCATGTCTGCATCCAGCTTTTGTAGTACGCCTTGCCTTGTCTCGTTTTGTGGCAAAGGTAGCTGTGAAGCAGGACACCTCTTACCTTTGAACCCCCAGCTTCAGAAGAGATTACAGAGTTTCTGGACAGGAAGGAATGGCCTTGAACTCTGACCTGACTCTCTTGCTGATTGACCTCAGGGAAGCCATGTGCCCTGTCTGAGCCTCTATTTCTTCATTCACTACAGGGAGAGGAGGCTGCACCAGACAAAACAGTAAGTTTGCCGGAGCAGCAGCATGCTGCCGCTGGCTCAGGCAGAGCATCTTCATCTACTCCCAGAGGCAGGCTGTGCACCTGTGCTCTAGGGCAGGCCAGGGGGACAAGCTGACACTTGAGGGCCACTTCCAGGCGTCTGTAAGAGCTATCCAGCTGGCTAGGGAAGCTTTTCTGCAGACTAGCCAACCTAAAGTAACGAGTAGTGTCTCTATCATCACACTTAACAATCTCCCCTGTCACAAGGAGAGTGGCTTGTCTGGGTCCTTACAGTTAGGATTGGTACCCAGACCTTGTTGAAGGACATTTTTGAAGATATTGTTCACATAGAGGCAGGGCTCTTCTAAGTAGGGGACATGGGGCATTGTGGGAGATGGAATCTAGAGGGACCTGTTGCCATATTCTTAAGATCTCAAGATCCCCACTGCAAATCAAGATATGCTAGAGTGGCCTGGTTCCTCCTTCCACATAGTGGGTGTATCCAGAGGCCACAAGGGTAGCTCACTTCCCTTGTTTAACTTGCTGCCAAGCCTGGGAGCTTTGGACACTGATGCTCCATGGACTCAGGCAGGAACAGAGAAAGTGCCAGGGAGACCTGTTGCCATGGGGATTTGGGCCTAAAAGAATGGAATGGAATCCCCCCCCCCACACACACATCCCATCTTATGTTCCATTCCCAGCTGGGCATCAGGTTACATGTCGAGAGCAGGCTGTGCTGAGTCAGGCAGCCCTCGGAGTACCGTAGTGGGGCCGAGGGAAGCACCACACTCCTGCAGGGCCGGGCTCTGTCTGAAGTGTGCCCAATGGTTTGGTCAGGACATATTCTCCCAGGTACACGGGATAAGGCCACCTTATGACAGCAGAGACTGACAGGCATAGCCGTGTGCTTCTAGAAGCTGGGAAAGCTGAGATTCAAACCAAGCTGCCTGCCAGGAAGGTCCTCTCCCGTATTCCTTTCCTTTCTGTTATTTACCCTTTGCCTGCTCCCCGGTCCTCAGGCAGTCACCTAGAAAGCAGATCCTGGGGTGCAGGTAGATCCTAAAGTGGCAGGTTCAGAACCCTGGGCCAGTGGCAACCCTCACCATGGCTGCTCGGGGACTACCCTGCCCTTTCCCTCCTAGGCTCTCAGATCCACAGCAGAGGAGATGCCCAGCATTGGCCAGGATGGAGGAGGAACTGTACTAGGTCCTCTGAGGGATGCTGGGAGGGGGTGGCCAGAAACCACTTTCATTTTTGGTGCACAGGTCACAAGACCCATACCATTCTTGATTTGATTCCCATTAAAATACTAATGGAAATGAACATTCCTCAGTAAGAGGAAGCTGTTCCACACAGGGAAGAAGATCTGCCTGAGGTCTCACAGTCCAGGTGATTGGATCCAGAACAGTCACCTGTCCCCATCCCCCCCTTTTCATAAACAACTTAACAGTTGTTTTCATATTTGAAAATATTAAAAATAAGCAGTTAAATAGTTGTAATGCCACAGATGGAACCCATAACCTCATACATGCCGTGAGCACTCTCCCACTGAGCTACACACCCAGCTTCTGGTTTAAGACTCAGTGGGCATTTATATTTGTTTCCTCTTAGGTTTCTTTGAGTTTCTGATTTATTGTCTGTTATGTTTAATTGTTTGGAGCCTGGGTGTGCCGTATTTGTCACAATACAGTTTTTCCCTATGAGCTATACATTTACCATCGCAGATCTGTAAACTTCAGGACAGAAGCACCAGGAGGCTTGTCCTGCAGCAAGCACACCCCTCCCCAGGGCCGTCCTGCAGCAAGCATGCCCTTTGCACACCCCTCCCCAGGGCTGTCCTGCAGCAAGCACACCCCTCCCCAGGGCTGTCCTGCAGCAAGCATGCCCCTCCCGAGGGCCATCCTGCAGCAAGCATGCCCCTCCCTAGGGCCGTCCTGCAGCAAGCACACCCCTCCCCAGGGCCATCCTGCAGCAAGCACGCCCCTCCCCAGGGCTGTCCTGCAGCAGCCTTCACACTGGCTGTCTGCACATCTTATCAGAGTGACCCTCACCCTGGACCCTCACCCCTATGCATGCTTTGTGCTAGGCTCTGCCCTGGCTTCCCGAGGGTCTGGCCTTAATGATATGCTCAGTGAAGCGAATACTGACCAAGACAGTTAGTTTCCTAGTATGTTTTCCTATTCACCAAGCCCAGATCACAGGCAGACCTGGTTTTCTTTTGAGTGGTCCTCTTTTTCCCCTCCCTTCTGAAACCCTATGATGTGAGCGGCACCTTCATCTGCCTGTGACTGCTTCTGTGAGAAACTTCCCCCACTCCAGGCTGAACACAGAAAATTATCTTTTCAAACATTTCATCCAGTGTGGTTTTATGAGCTCTGCAGTAATTGCCCTCGCATCTACTCAAAGGAACCTTGAACCCCCGGCTACCGCTGTGTTCCAAAGGATGAGAGACGCGTGGGTGACCAGAAAAGGACTCTCCATCCTCTTGGGGCTCCTCCTTACTTTTTTCTGGTAAGATGGGAAGGACCGCTTCAAAAAGCTTTAGACTCACAGATCTAGACTGTTATCACCCCCTCCTCTTCCCTCTCCTTCCTCCCTCCAGCTCAACCTAGCTCGTAGTCAGTGGCTCCTGTGTAACATTTGCAAGCAGGTAACTCAGGCATTGGATCTGTGCTGAATCACAGCCTTGGGTGCTCCACACGCTCTCAGGGTGCACCTGTGTGTGTGTGTGTGTGTGTGTGTGTGTGTGTGTGTGTGTGCCAGTCCTAGGTAACAGTTAACTTCAATGGAGCCCTCGACAAGGAGCAGCTGGACCAAGGAAGGCGCTGAGCCAAAGGCTCAGAATAGCCAGCCCCTGGCGCCAAGGGCTGAAAAGGGCAGAGGAAATGGGTAGGCCAGCCCCCTGGGAGGGGAAGCAGGAGGATGGGTTTGTGGCTGTGGCCTGCAGCAGCTCATAGGTTCATGACAGTTTGCTAAGTGAGTTGGAGCTCAGGAACAGGTGTGAGGCTTGTGAGGGTAGAAGGAGGTTCTAGGTGTTTCCTCTGGCCAAAGGAGGCTGGGTCACAATGCCACCTCCAAAGGGTCAGTTGCAGATCCTGGCACAGGCCGTGCTGCTGCAAGTTAGTGAGTTAAAGACCGGCAGGCTGGGCAGGAATTTGGACCAGGTCAGCCTGGACTTTGAAGTGTGTGTGTGTGGGGGGGGGGGGGGGGAATGGCACGGCATGTTTCCTGATGAAAGAGAAAGGAACCTCTGCCTGGACTGGGGCTTGGGGACTGGGAGCAGGAAACAGCATCAAGAGCTATTTATATGTAATGGGTCCAGTAAGGACAACACAACCCAGCCACCTTCTTGCTCAGTGTACTAGAGGCACTCAGTAAGTATAACCGGCCTCCCTGAGTCCCACAGGGCTTGTTCTGCTGCAGCTTTCAGGCCCACTTAAGCAAAGCCATCACTCGGTGCTGCAGGCAGCACAGTCAGTACCAGGCTGTCCCTGGCCTCTCTGTCTGTCTGGTGCCCATGCCTGGGAGTGCTGCATCTTCCTGCTGGAGAGTTCCTTTCCTTCAGTTGCTGTTTTGTCTTCATTCCTGTTGCTATGACTCTGGACAGAGCCACTTCTTGTCTTTGAGGAACCAGGGACTTCTAGATCCCACCACTGGCCTGCTCAGAATGGTGTTCCTCAAGCTAGCATCCTCACGGCATCCCTGGTGGGGAGGATTGCTTTGGTTCCTGGGTTTATTTGGCAGGTGAGACATTAAGGACTCCTGCTCTAGCAGACCCTGGTCGACTGAACAAATCACTGTTGCTGTGTGAATCTGCTTACATGGACCATCTTGGACACTAGGCTTATGGGGATGGAGACTATCACCAATGCTGTGTGCATCCACTCACATGGACCACCTAGGACAGCGGGCTCATGAGGATGGAGGCTATCTCCAATGCCGTGTGAGTCCATTTACATGGACCATCTTAGACACTGGGCTTATGGGGATAGAGGCCATCACCAATGCTGTGTGAGTCCACTTACAGGGACCACCTAGGACAGCGGGCTCATGAGGATGGAGGCTATCTCCAATGCTATGTGTATCTACTTACATGGACCTTCTAGGATAGTGGGCTCATAGGGACGTTAAGGCAGGAACTCAAGGCAGGAACTGATGCGGAGACCATGGAGGGACACTTCTTACTGGCTTACTTCCTATGTCTAGCTCAGCCTGTCTTCTTAAAGCAGCCAGGACTCCCAGCCCCGGGCGCAACACTGCCCATGGTAAGTTGGGTCCTCCCACGTCAATCACCAAACAAGAAAATGTACCACAGACCAATCTGGTGGGGGCATTTTCCCAATTAAGGGTCTTCCAAAATGACTGTAGCTTATGTCAGGATGACACCGAGCGAGCCAGCACAGCGGGGGATGGATGCAAGTGCACTGGAGAGATCATTCCTTCCGGTGTTTGAGTCTAACACTGGCTGTGTGTCCTGGGCCGGCCACCCGTCCCCCTCTCTCCCCGTTTCATTCCCTGTAAAATGAACGGGCTGGGAAGCTGACGAGGATTGCAGTGCAGTCGTGCACCAGGCCTGGAGCAGCCCAAAGGCCCTGAAGAGGAGTAGCTGCCATGGTTTTGATGACTGTGCCACTCATTGATGCTAAATGTTCAACTTTACAGGCCTAGGGAGAAGATGTGTGTTAGCCAGCATCCAGAGCTCTGTTTTGAGGCCAGAGCCTTGGTGGTGAGATTTGGTAAGGGATAGGAGTAGACTTTGGAAGGTCACCATACAAAGATGGAACATGGGCCTTGCCTCCTAGGTGGCCAAGCAGGTTAAGGCAAGGTAGAGCAAGTGCTGTGTAGGTCACACTGTTGTGGGCCACTCCACAGGGTGACTCCCCATCACTGTCTCTGAAGGTTAACTTAGCCCCAAACACAGGAGTGACTGGAGCCTAAAACAGCCTTCCCAGAAGCTAGAGATGGGCACCAGCAGGGGGCAACCTACTCTGTTTAAATTGCTTTGTGACAAGGGACAACAACCTTCTCTTGCTGGTTTACAAATGCCCTCCTCTGTACAGTGAAGGGCTGGCCAGTGACCCTTCCACCCCAGCGTGGAGCCCCTAGCAGCTAGGAGATGCTTTTACAAGAGGTAGCGACACCACCGTGAACTGGCATGGCAGTCTGTGGAACTCTCACATGGGAAGTAGCAGGAAGCAGTCCTGGGTCCTTTATCACATGGATGGCCTAGGCAAGTTAAGTCCCTCTTTCTGTGCCTCAGTACCCTCCTCTTTAAAATAAAGACAAGCCGGGCATGGTGGCACATGCCTGTAAACCCAGCCTCAAGAGATGGAAGCAGGAGGTCAGCCAGAGCTGCATACAGACACCCAGTCCCCAAATAAAAGGTCAGTGATTCCAACTGGAGAGAGAGGAACAGGGGCTACGTGAGGACTGAAGGAATTAAAGAGTGTTAGTTATGAGGGTCCTGTCTGGAAGTGGGTGGGGTTGAGGCAGGCAGAAAGCACTTGGCCAGCGCCGAGACAGGCAGACGGTGAAATGGGGGTGTTCTAGCTGGTTGGTGGGCGTGCGTTCAAGTTCATGTGAGTGTTTGAATGCAATGCAGGTGCTGGTGTGGTTCTCTGTCCGTGCATGTGTGCATGCTAAAAGAGTGTGATCAAGGCTGGGCCGTGAATGAAAGAGAGCTCTTGGTCTTGGGCTCCCTGCCACCAGCAGCACCACGTTTCTGGTTGAGTAGTAGCCACCTGCCCCTTTGCCTGTGGCTGTGACTGGAACATGCCTGCCTGCGAATACAGAAGCTAGGCCTTGTGCATAAAACCCAGGGTGTGATTAATTTAATTATTTCAAAAGCCCCTTTGGTATTTCATGAGGGTCATGCCCCTAGCTGTGGGCTTGAATACAACTGCCGCAGGTTTCAATAAAATCAATTAATTTAATTTGATTTGGTTTTATGTACTTGGAGCTGGTACCTCTTGAACTCAGTATGAAAATTATTGCAGAATAAAAATGCATATTAGTGCTCAGAGTCCCGTGCCCTTGGACTCTCTTCGGAGAGCCCACAGCAATGATCACAAAGGCAGATCTCCCTCAACTGGCAAGGGTGCTATCCACTGCCCACCATGACTGTCCTTCGGTGGACGGGGTTGCGGGCTGCTCAGGGTGCCTTTCTCACTCTCTGAAGCACTTTCCGGCAGTGGAATGCCTGCACCCTAAGGAGTGCCTTCTCCCCTACATTTTTCAGGAAGTGAGGAGGGCTTTGGCTCAGCAGCCCTGCCTACATCTCAAATACAGGGTCTTTCAAGCTCTCCCCAGAAAGTTGCCACCACCCAGGGCTGCGAACAGGTTCCACCATGTTCATAAATGGCAGAGATTCCACACAGGGCTGTTGTCCCAACTCTCCTTTCATTCCTTTGCCGGGATAAGACATGGCCAAGTGTCCGGAGCCGGGGCAATGAAGCCAAAGCTGATAACAGCCTGTTAGTCACTGACTGAGCCCAGTGCCTGCTACCACCTAGCTTTGGTGGGAAGACGGCTGAAGGGTTTTTCCCCTGTTATCCCCCAAGGAATATCTGAGATCTGCCTTCAGACTTCCCATTGCCCTCAGAGATGGTCCTAAACACCTGATCCACACCACAGAATCAAGCCTCATTCCAGTTCTAATGAAGCAGCCAGGGAACCACTCCTTCCCATCTCCACCTCTTTCCAACCCTGCTTACTTTCTGAAGATACGTGCTGTGTGCTGAATGCTTCCCTGGACCATCCCCACACGATCTGATTTAACCCAAGCACTGGCTCTGCATGATTCTCATTACTGTGCGGTAAATGCAGGGAGGAGAAATACACTTCTAAGGTTGCACTAGGGATTTCACCCCACACCTAACTGCAAGATTTACAGCACCCCAAGGGGCCTCCTATGCAAAGCCAGCCAGGGCCTCTGACCAAGTGCAAGGGCAGGAACGAGATCACGATGACAATTACTAGTGAACTCACAACACCCCTGGAGGCTGGATTATCTCCATTTCACAGATGCAGCAGCGGAGGATGAGAGAAGCAACAACATGCCCGAGCCACTCTGAAAATAACTTAGCTGGGCTTTAGCTTCACCAGACTCTCTGTAGTCACAGCGCTCAGTGCTTCAGCTAGAGGTGCTGCCAGGCGACATCTGGGCCTCGGGGTCACCCAATGATAGCGGCAGCCTGGCTGGCGGCCTGCGTGCAGGAACCTGTCCGGGACTGGACAGATCGAGCCCCCGCGTCCTCGGCTCTCCCGGGTCAACGCAGGTCCCCGTATTCCGGGGCGGCGCTGGCCTCTCCCGCCCAGACCGCAGGCAGGAGAGGCGCCGATCCCCGGTCCCCCAGGGAGGTGGCGGGTGAGAGGTCGAGGGCGTGGTAGGACTGCGGAGGAGAGGCCGGAGACTGGCGGGATCGGCGGGAGTGTCTGGGCGTCGGGGAGCGCCGGGAGGGCCCGGAAGCTGGGCACCGGGGAGAGGCGAGCGCTGGCCAGGGGGTGGGGCAGGTCAGAGGAGGTGTGGCATGGGGAAGTGGGCGGGTCCAGGAGAAGGAAGGGCTGTTAGAACTGGGTGGGGGCGTGGCGTGGTGGAGAGGGGGCGAGGTCAGGACTGAGGGTGGGGCAAGGGGCAGGGCCGGAGAAGGTGGACCTGGGGAAGGGCGTGAGAACACGTGCTCAGTTGCAGGGTTGGTGGCAGAGCCTACCAGCTGTCTTCAAATCGTGTTCCCCGTTCTGCTTTCTCAAGGTTTCGGCCAAAGGGCCTGGCTGGGAGAGGGTGGCGGGCTGGTCTAGACAGGCAGGGTAGCTGAAGGGGCGTGGGAGGGGTGCTGCCCCGCACTCTACTCTTCCAGCCTGAAGAATCTTTCCTGAGTCCGCCCAGTTGGTTGTACAGTTTCCCCCTTGCTGGTCCCACCCTGTCTCCTGAGCCTCCCTCCCTTCCTTTCCTCGCGGGGTTACATCCTCTTCTGGATGGGCTCAGTTAACCAAAGGCAAACACTGTGCCCTCCACTTCCAGTTTGCCCTCTCCTGGGAATTCAAATCTGGGCACACCCTTTGATTTTCTTTCCCTGCCTGGCTCCCAGGGTCCTTTGGAACATGATTCAAGGTTTTCTAACTTGAATTCATCCTGAGAGGCCCTCCTTTCTTCCAGCCTCAGACTCTTCAGCTCTGCCTGGCAGACACAGAGGATTCCTATCTAAGCTTTGTGGGACCTTCTCTGGCTGTCCACCTTAGTCATGCAGAGCGTTCAAATCAGAGATAATTCAACCCCAATGTTATCTCTCTTAAATGGTGGAATCTCAGAGGAGGAACCTAGATTGGGGAATGGGGAGCAGTTATTCGAGGCAAGGAAAATCTTTCATGGATGCTTTCTGTCAACAAAGAATGCCACCGTATGCCCTATAAACTCCCTGCTGTCCCACGTCTCTCTGTATGGCTTTCTCATTCATCACCAAGCTGCATTTTCAGATAGCAAGCATCCCTGGGACCTTGGGGAGATTGGTGCATCACTCGCTTTTTGCATGCCTGGAGTTTCTTGAGCAAGATGGTCACTATCTACACCTATAACGCATCAGATGCTATCCAACAGATTAAATAAACAAGATCTTTAACAGAGCTGGACCACAGGTATCAGCAGGCAAGCCATGACTTTGTAGGTGGAGCCCTGGAATCTCAGAGGGAAGTGGTCACAACGTTTGATAGTGACAGAGTTGGAACTCTACCCAGCTTCCGACTGCTGCCCTACTGTGCCTTTTACTGTAGCCTTGCTTTACTTTTAGGGCATCTCCATGCTAGGGGTATAGCAAGGCAAAGCACGTGCTCCGAGATTACCAATGAGCTGACCATGCTAGCCCTCAACAAGATGGTTGATTTAATACTGCTTTGGGAAGAAATGAGAAGACCCTGGGCTGCCCAAAGGCATTTGGAATTCTAGCTCCTTCTCATCCACAGTGGCAACAAAATGTCTTGCCAGGGCAACCAGCCAGTGGTGACTGTTACCAGAGCCTGGCATCACCTCCCCTCACTTCAAATCCAGTCATTGTGCGGAGGACAATGCAGATGGAAGGGGAGTGTAGGTATGCGCCAAATTGGCAACTTCAGATTAGAGAGATTAGCATGGCGACTCTTTTCCATTCATTATGCTCAACCAATATCTAAACAGGTTGCACAAGACTGGGACATGTCTGCTCCTGTAGGGGCGCTTGTCATCCCGCGGGCCTGCCAGGCATTGTGCTAGGGGACCATGGCTCAGAAAGCTGAGCTTTTGGGGACTAGAGGCCTGGACTGACATCTCTGGACTGTTCTGGAAACCCGCTGTCCCTCATGCCCGTGGGTTCTCCTGTAGCTGTTAGTGGGCTCTGCTGTACACACGTGGGAGGGGCAGCATGGGGAAAGAGTACACCAGGAGAACTGCCAGTCATCCAGGCCATTGTTGTGCATTTTAATCGAGGATTTAGAGAGGAATGGGGCTGAAGTGAATGAGTATAATTCTTCCAGTGACGGAGGTCATGGACTCAGACACCAGTCATATGGACACCAAGGTCACTAAGCCTGTGACACGTCTTTGTATTGTCCTTGACCATAGAGTTCAGGTGAATAAATTACCAGTGCTCTTGTGATTTGGAACAGGAGGAAGGCACATACTCAGCTTGCTTATGAAGGGAAATTTTGATCAGAAGTAATTTGTCTCTATTCAGATTCATAAACTTTGTTTGCAAACATTCACCAGACATCTTATGTCTACCCAGCCCTGGGCTGCATGACCTCTGATGGTTACTTTATCCACACTTCATAAGAATCTATGAGGTAGCATTGATTGTTCTTTCCATTTCATGGTCAAAGAAACTGAGGCCAGTATGTGGAAGGCTACTAGCATTTATATCAGGAAAGTCTGAATCTACAATATGTGCAGTGGTTTTTATGAGACAGGGTTTCTCTGTGTAACAATCCTAGCTGTCCTGGCATCTGCTTTGTAGACCAGGCTGGCCTCGAACTCACAGAGATCTGCCTGCCTCTGCCTCCCAAGGGCTGGGATTAAAAGTGTGTGCTATCACTACCTGGCATGTGCATATATTTTATGTATAGGGAAAACAATGGGTAAAATAATAAATTATGACTACCCCCTCCAGAATTTTCAGATCAGTTTGGGAGAAAGATGCAGGGCCTGGCATTTAGTAAACATTTACTAACTGAACCAATCAGCTGTACCGTAAATGTCGTTATAGGCTGCACTTATTGAGAACAGGGGTAGGTCCCTATTATCCCCTGCCCACCACGATGACTGTGCCTAATAGAAATGAAGCAACCAATAGAACTTCGGGATGAGGCTAGAGGTGTATTCGGGTGGTAGAGTGCCTTCCTAGCACGGGTGAAGCTCCGAGTTTGATCCCCAGCACCACATAAACCTGGCATGCTGATGCACGCCCAGCAGATAGAAGATTGGGGCAAAGAGATAAGAAATTCAAGGTCATTCTTAGCTATATAGCAACTTCATGGCCAGCTTGGGACACAGGAGACCCTGGCAGAGAGAAAAAGAAGTGCGGGGGGGGGGGGGGGGGGGGGGACTGTAGCATGAGGATGCAGTATACGAGAGGGGAAGAGGCTTATGCCAGGGAGAAAGGTTTCTGATCTAAAACCCCACATGTCTTTCTAATTGCCCGATTGGAAGTAGATGTGGGGCTGAGAAAGAAGGGAAAAGAGATTTTGACTGAGTCTTCATCTCTCTTTGTCTTCATATCTCTAACCCCAAAGAGCTCACTGTAGGGGACACCTTGTGAACTCTCTCCTAGCTTCCCGCTAAACCCTAGTCTGCCCGCTTCCCCGAAGCTCCATGTCTGCCCCAAACCATCATTAATAGTGGTTCCTTCAGAAGCCTCAGATGGATGGACAGGGCAGTAACACGGAGAAGACCATGTGCTGTATTCTCCTTATCTTCCTTCTTTGCAGCCTCCTCCCCTCCGAGCCCACCGAGGCACAGCCAGAGACACCAAGACACTCTGCTCATTTGTTGAATGAATGAATACCCCAGTGTCCTGCCAAGTCAGTAATAAAAATTAAGAAAGCCTTGCAAAAGAGAAGCCAAGGGCCAGGAGAAGTCAGGCTCAACGGCAATAATTAATAACTCTGCCCAGAAATGAACAGCCTGGACTTGACTGATGAGGCTTGTGATCCAGCTAAAGATCCTAGTTATTTGAGCTTAATGTGTGCATGGTAGCAATCTCAACCAACGAGTTGCAGATTCAGAGAAAGTGTAGGTTCAGCCATGCAACATGTCCCACTTTGCCCGGTCTATGTCCACAGCCATAGAGAGTGCTCCTGACTTGCTGCCTAACCTCTGAGAACTTCCACCAAACTAACAGATGAAAGAGTCAAAAAAATTCAAATCCATCTGCCTCTCTCAGCCCTCCAGACCCAGTAGATAGGGAGGAGCAGGAAAAAGCCCCTTCTCAGGGTCATGCATTCATAGATGCAAG
Source organism: Arvicola amphibius (assembly GCF_903992535.2). NCBI lineage: Eukaryota > Metazoa > Chordata > Mammalia > Rodentia > Cricetidae > Arvicola > Arvicola amphibius. The sequence goes on from NC_052051.1 coordinate 149,179,687, forward strand.
GCCAGGGCTAGGAACAGGTTTTTGCTCCACAATTGATAGCCTGATCCTAAGGTTTTAGGTCCAGGGCTTCAGAAACCACTGAAGTCCTAGGGTCATCCAGTGGTCTGTTATAACCAAAGCAATGAGAAAGCTAGCCAGTTTGTTCGCCGGATTCCTTTGCAGCCCTCCCCAAACGCAAACCAGCGGTCATTTCTGATGCAGCTCTTGGCAGGAACTAGAACAAATCTACCTCTTGGTAGCAATGAGGAGTAGGAGGAAGAGATGGGCACTGCTGGAGCCAGCATTTGCCCCAGGGTTAACCTGGGCATATTTAATTTGTCAGCTTGTCCGGCCCAGATCCCTTTTTGTTCCTGTTTGGCACAGGCCTAGCCAGCCTGTGTGTTCCTCCTTGGCAAAGTTCTGAGAGAGGAAACAGAGACTGTTCCAGAACACTAGGGAAAATTTCCAGATTCCTGCCTCCCTTTGTCCCTTGGGCTCTAGCCCCTCTCTGCCCTGCGCTGACCACCTTGACTAGTATTGAGTGGGATTCTCCTGCAGCATAGGGTGCATATGTGGGACCTTGCCATTGGCTCCCTTTGGTGTGGAGGCTGGGAGCATCTGCATTTGGCACACTGATGTAGCACTGTGTACATGTAAAAGCCTTTTCATGCTACTTCCCACATATTGACTTGTGTGATTTAGCCAGCAGTTGCTATCAATGAGGAAAAGAGGTAAAGAGGAGCTAAAGAACTTGCCATGGGCCACATAGTGAGAGGTGACAGATCTAGACAGAGTGCCTCTCCAGAGGTTAGGCAGTTTGGGGAACAGCCAGACTCTTGCCACTTGATAGCTCAGTTTACCCATCCCAGGTTCAGTTTCCACCTCTCTAAAACCAGGATGGGAAGTCACTGTCCATCAATCCCCAGACAGTCATTCTGGGAAACATGGAGGGCTTCAGACAAGAGGACCTGGTCTTGTCTTACTTAGTTCCTGGCTTGGATAGATTCACCCCACTGTTGGCTCATCTCTATAGAGTCAGGAGGGAACCACTTTTTCCCATGATCAAACCCAAACCAAATGTATTGTAGGTGTGTTATTGACATGCTATTTATATGAAACATTTTGTTACTAATGAACACTTCTGCTTATTAAAAAAAAACCTCCCCTCTGTTAGCACCCTCAGTTTACTGGCACAGACCGCACTGGGAGAACCAGATTAAACCCTCCATACTTTGCCTGCCCACAGTTCTTGGCCCCATTCACACACTGTTTGCTATTATACCTTGACTGTCCTGGATCGCCAGTTACTTTCAGCCCAAATCTTGATCTTTATTCCGAAAGCAAATTGTCTCATTACAAGTCTCTTGAGTGACAGGGCCTTTGCCTGCCATCTTGCAACAGGAGAGGTCCCTAAAGGTGTGAGGTTTTCTTCCCCAATGCTCTTTCTGCTTGTTATCCAGAATCATTACTGCCACAGATGACAGAGTCTCAAAGGAGACCTAGACTTTATACTGTAATATGATGTTCCTTCTTGTTCCCTTCTGGGTGCCTTAATGTCTCTCAGTTGATGCTGGGAGAGGGGCAGACAGGACCATGGCCTATGCCCACTCCCATGACACAGATAAGATAAAAGGGTGTAATTTGAGCTCAGAAAAGTCATGCATGTTTTGGATATGGTCTCCATATTTGTTTGATGTATTTGGGTGTTCATTCAGAATTACTGAACAATGATGGCAGCTTCGGTCATAGTATCCTATGGACCTGAGCAGTGTAGGGGGCATTTTTTTAAGGAGACAAGAAAGTGAAAAGATATGTAACCCTTCTATACACTTCCTACTTTACTTTTTGACATAACTTGACCTACACAGAGATTTGCCCATTTGGTCAGCTGGCATATGGTGAGTGAGTGGCAGATCCTAGAGACTAAGTAAGCAGAGCCGCACAGGCAAACATGGCCTCCTCCTCAGGACTCAGTTTGTAGACATCGAGGACTTGTGGACATTTTTCTTCATGCTCACCTCAAGCCTAGCTCCATCTGGTCCACTCTTCCTTAGCTCATTTGCTTCCTGGGTTCTTCTGTCTCCCTTAAACTGCAGTCGTATTTGGTACTGCTCCCGATCACTTTCGGATGAAGGTGTGGCGTAAGTGCACACATTCCTCCCAGGCTGCTGGAGATCGTTTCATTGATCTCCACAGATGAGACTAATTAGACACAGGTGTCTTCTGTAACCTCGGGTGCACTCCACTTCCTCAGGAGTAACGTTAGGATACACAGGGTCTTCCAGGAGCCCAGTGGCTATGACAACCTGAGCATGCTATTATCCCCTGCCTCGTTAGGTTCACACAGCTGGATGGAAAAGAATGATCTAAAACTCTGGTTTTACAGGGCATGGTTGCACACACCTCTAACCCCAGCACTCTAGAGGCAGGTACAAGAGAATCAACAATTCAAGGCCCTGTAAGGGTACAGGGTTTCTTATTATGCAGACTTCTTCAAATCTTTTAAGCAATTCCCCTGAAGAGAGCAAGATTTAAATGTTTAACAGGATAGCTCAGAGGACCACTGGTTTAATCAGAGGATGGCAGCCCGAGGCACCTGCAGGTAAGAGGGTGGTGGGAAAAGAGGGATAGAGGATGAAGGAAAGTGCATCATGGGAAAATGGCCATCAAAGAATACTAAGTGAAAAAAAAAAGAAGAAACACACAAGGCTTCAAGATTAAGAAGCAGTTTTGGTTTCAAACGTAAGAGGAAATTTCAGCCATGAGAGGACTATGGAGCTAGCCTCCAAGAACCAACGAGATCTTATGGCAGAAAGGCTGGCGTGGGGTCAGCTTAACATCTGGGTCACAATCAGGACCATAAGTACTCTCCCAGGCCACACCCCAACCCCCATTCTGCCTCCTAAGCATGGCTCCATAGCTCAGTGCCTCTACCCATGGAGTACCTTCCTTACCCAGGTCCCCAAAGGTCACTGTGCCATTTGGAAGAGGCTACTCTTATCCCACTGGGACCTAGATTCATCCCCAAACTGCTTCACTGTACCTACTCAGGGATTCAGGTCACACCCCTGGAATCGTGCCATCTCTGACCCCTGCCTGACTTCTTAGAGCACAGGATGCCTGCTCTGGCACCAAGGACCGCACAGATTCCGTGTGCAACTTGCCTTCTAGACTTGGCAAGACCTGCACAGGCTGCTGCTCTATCCACTCATATCTGCTAACCCTGTTCTCTGGGTGCTGTCGCTATTGCCTGCCACGCTTCGCACTTTCTAGGCCCTAAGGCTTCAAAAGTCAAGGTTAAACTCTGAAGGAAAAAATGAATAAGCTTTAAGGAAGCTTTAAAGACCGTTGGTTTTATCCAGAGGATCACACTTGACTTCACAGGAGAATATAACGAATCAGGAGGCCCCGACCTCAATCCATAGTCCAGAAGATATGGTTCAAGCCTACGTATGTTCTGCAGTGAGTGGCTCAGGGAACACCGAGGCCCAACTCTGTGGTCAGTGCCACTTTTATGAGAGGTTTGGAAACTGCAGCTATGTATCTAGGCCATTCTTCAATATTTTAATGACTCCTGACACATATCCTATATCTGTCCAAGTTTCCCTTCCCTCCTCTGTCTCTTTCCCGACTTCCTTCCCTCCCTCTTTTTTCTTCCTTTCCCTTTGGCATGGCAAGGAGCTTTTCCATGCCCAATCGTCAGAAGAAAATCCAGCAAGGAAGCTGACCCTTGCATCTGTAAGTTCTTCTTCACTAAGGGGATGAAAAACAGAAAGAAGGTGGGTACAGTCAAGCCCACCCCACTTTTCTAGCTGACTAAAGGTACGTTTCCTGGGCCTTCTTTTACCTCTCTACTCCATCAGTGAGATGATACCTCAGAAGCTTGCTAAATGGATGGCATTAGGAAAATGATTCATTTAGATGGCCAACCAATGGGAAGTGTTGACATGCTCCCCCGTGTGAACTACCAGACAGAGTAATGTTAAGGGCTGCACAGCACTGTCTCTGTAAAGGCAAATGGAGCTGTAGGCCTAAAACATCCAGGGCCCAGCCCTGTTATGGAAGACAGAGATGGAGCTGGTTTAGACCACAGGATATCTCCTCTACCACAGGGCATCCAAGTACTAGCCGTGCTGTGGGCCGATCCAGCAAGCTCCCAGTACAACTGTTTCACTAACAGCTGTTTGCTTTGGGGCAAATGACTCAACACCTCTGGGTCTCCATTTCCTCCCCCTGTAAAACAGAAGCTCTAGTGCTGCCCACACCACCAGGACTGCTGTAAGACGTGAACAAGATGATACTTGTCAGGTGATTCGCGTGGTGCCCAAGTGCTCACTCAATGAGGGCACCGTGGGATTCTTGTCAAATGTGTCCCATCTTACGCAAGAGACAGTTCTGGAAAAGTTGAGAAACCAAATCCCATTTTCCCACAAAGTGACTTCATCACTACAAGAAGTCTTTATCATTACCTCCCATCGTCCTTGGAGAGCAATGGCTCTGGACACCTCCGCAACAGGGGCCTGACTCTTCCCGGCTTCCATGTCACCTACTCATGCCATGGAAAAGTAGAGCACGTGGGTGGCACCGGGGTGACCCCTTGCTGCCCCTCATGAGTAGGTTTGTCTGTTTGTCCTATTAATTTGACAACCATCTCTTCATCATGCTCTCATCGAAGCCTTTCCATCTATGCGGCCTCTCGTCTCTCTGTCTGAGGAAGACCCCTTGTAGCGATTGCTTCTCTTTCCGCCATGGGTAACATAAATGTATAACTCGTGCAACATTTCTAACTGACTTCCGTTCTTTCACAAGAATACTCTTTCTTGACCTTTCTGGAGTTGATACACTTAAAATCTAATGTATGGCATAAGCTTTTTCCTCAAGAGAAAGAAACAGGCTTCTTACTCACTTCCGCTTGTTGAAGCCTGCCGTGGCACACTGATAAAGAACCTGAAAAACCAGAGTCAAGGCCCATCATAAACAGCCATGTCTCAATAATGGTTGTTTGGGTGTGTGTTTGTCTTTACCCTTCCCCAGTATTTAGACTCCACAGTCTGGCATCCCTAGCATCGGTCACCTGGCCCCAACCATCTTCTCTTACGTTGTCCTCTGCATGTACAAATGGTCTGATGAGGCTGGTTGGTTGGGTGGCCTTTGTCCCTCTTGTCTGTCACCTCATCTTGGTCCCACTGCTTCTCCACTCTCAGTAACACTACCCACAGCCATTATCTGTGTCCAATTCACAGTGCAGATATGCATAACCTCCCCATGCCTGACCAGAGGAAGGAGCATGAAGGATGGGCAGAGCAGAGAGGTCCAGCCCTCAAAACAGAAGTGTCAGGAGGGACACGGAGCTGTATGCTGCCAACACAGGACATTGTGTCAAAAGTAGGAGCCGAAAGAATGACTAGGACCCAGACTGGTGGTCAGCTTTGACAAAGTATCCCTCCAGCCTGTTGGGAGGTTGGAGAACTAGAACTGGCAAACCCCCTGGCCCATGAACTCTCCGGGTACCATCCCAAACGTGGCATTGCCTAGGTATGGAAGTTCAGCCAGACTCAATTACCCACAACACTGCTTCATCCACACCCCCTGGTAAACCTATGAGAATGCAGATTTGGGGTTCAAATTTCAATTCTGTGGGCCCATGTGAGTCCCAGGAATCTATATCCTGGACACCCATGTGTCCAGAAGAATTGGCAGTGGCTCCAAGAGAAGCTGGTCCCTCTGTTGCTGTGTGGCATGGCCACTTACTGCAGTGTTCTCTCCTCAGTGAGACTCGGCCTGTCAAGGACTTTACAGTTACCTCAGGCTTGCAATACATGTCTCTGTAAACCTGCTGGTAAGGAAGCTGTTGCTTCTCTGTTGTTATAGGATGCCCCCAAACTGCATCCACAGCCTCAAGCGAGGGCCTTAGCTCATGTTTCCCTTCTGCTGTGATTAGCAGAGCCTGCCTTCTACCTCGCTTTGATTTTTCCTATTGCATTAAGAGGCCCTAAATAGCCAGTTCCTCATGATTGAGGCTGATTTTGGAGTTGGTAAATATGAGCTGAGTTCAGATCCTGGCTCAAAGTTGTCCTGTAAAAAAGAATATAATATACTGACTTTATGGGGTTGTTGTTGGATATATATATATATATATATATATATATATGTATATATGTATATATGTATATATATAATAACTTGTGCAAAACTCAAGCATAGTTACACAGCTGCCATGATTATTTTACTGTCTCTGGGGATGAACAATGAGTATTTTTTTAAAATATTTATTATGTGCACAGTGTTCTGCCTGCCCAACAGATGAGGGCACCATATCTCATCATAGATGGTTGTGAGCCACCATGTGGTTGCTGGGAATTGAACTCAGGACCTCTGGAAGAACAGTCAGTGCTTTTAACCTCTGAGCCACCTCTCCAGCCCAGTATTTTTTTTCTTTGATGTGATTTTTTCAGGAAGCCAAGTACATTGTTTTGATCCTGTAGTGGCTACTTTGTCTGCTCTGTCCTGCTATCTATCCTAGAAGTCTAACCTGAGATTGTAGAAAATGTCTAGCTGCAATTCAGAGATTCCCAATCCCAGTGGCCTTGCAGTAAGACCAGGGTCATTGAGCAGAGCCACTCTACCATCCAATTTGTCTGGCCTTGTGGAAGGGCTGTGGACAGCTCAGCCACATGTCGTATCCATCACTAACCAGCTGGTTACAGCATAGTGAAGCAAGTCCAGTCTCTGCCTGAGTACCTGGGAGGTAGAGCACATGCTCCATGTGGTGTGGATGCCACAGAGAAAGTACAGGTAAACGTTCTTGTCCCGTCCAGCAATCAGCCACCCAACCAGTCCTCTGTTCACCATGCCTCCTCACCTACATTCACCACACACACACACACACACACACACACACAAACACACACACACACGCACGCACGCACGCACGCACACCCTCCCTCATAACCCCACAGCTAATGAAGGATACAGATGCTGCTGGCCTTTAAGGGTGTACTAGCGCTTTCTGTTGGATTACAAGATTACCTTCTATAGTCATTCTGTGCTTTTGAACAGAGACCATCAATGTAAGATTATCTTCATTTATAGAACAAGTCTGGTCTCATTCGATTTGGTCAGATTGTGAGCATGGGCGCACCAAGAATGGTAACTGATAACTTGGGATTTTTTTTTTAAATTTGCTAGGTGGGAAGTTAACCTATGGACTCTGAGGCTGCACCCTGACAAGTTTCTCAGAGTTGGGAAGTAAATCAGAACTTACCACCGAGGTACCTCTGGGAGAGATGTGTGTGTGTGTGTGTGTGTGTGTGTGTGTGTGTGTGTGACATACCTCACCTCTCTCTGTCTGTCTCTCTGTCTCTCTCTACACACACACACACCACACACACACACACACACACACACACACACATCCATTAAATATCCAAATATACTAAATTTCTGGGCTATCCAGAAGTGACTTTTGTTACACATGGACAAGCCAGGCTCTAGGCTGACTTTCCCAAGAGGGCTCTGTAAGCACTGGCTCTATGAAGTCGCCCTTAGCTCCTTGAAACACCTGATCATATCTCACGCCACATCCTAAAGTCTGACTGTCCCGTCAGTCTTATATACAGCCAGTGTTTCTAATCACGTCCTGTTACAAAGAGAGCTAATTCGTACTGGATGTGTACCAATAGCTGATCTTCCTCCAACTGAAAACATTCTGAATCTGGCAGCTTAGACACAAGGGAAAGGTGGATGTTTCATCAGCTGTAGGGTCTGGAGAGCTTGATGCAAGGAAAAGGAGTCCCCGAAAGCAGCAGCAACATCAGCCTTCATCCCTCCTGGATTTGCTTCCCCTGGCGTTAGTAGGATCATGGATAGAGTAGCTCCTGTCCGGAAGTCAGGAAGTCCTGCTTTGCTCTAGTGCCAGGGCTCACTGTTACTAAAGGAAAACCACCAGAAACCTGGACCCTAGAGAACCTATCATGGGGTTCTGAGAAATTCCTTTTCTGCTGAAGACAGAGAGCTCTGGAAGTAGTTGGTGGCAGTCTCTTTCAGAGAAGATAAGGCAGACATTTTCCACATGGGGACAGTTAAGAGGGTATGGTCAAAGATCTGATCAAAATTCATTTGCTAGGAAGCCTGGATACTCCGGTGGCATGGCATTTGAAAACAGTTTTCAAAGTTATGGTTCATGACATTATACCAGGCACGTCATGAACAGCAAGGGTAGCCACACATCTGAAGACCTTCATGCAGCTTCCAAAATGTTTCCACTAATACTGTTTACACCCACACATGCCACACAAGAAGAATGAAGTATCTTCTTGTGTTTGATAATACTTTTCCTGCAAGTTAGCTCATCAGATAAACCATTGTCGTGCTGTTTGGAGACAGGCTCTGACAGTGTAGCTCAGACTGGCCTAAAACTCTCTGTATAATCCAGGTTAGGCCCAAGCTGATAGCTATCCTCCTGCTTCAGCCTCTCAAGTGCTGGGATTATAGGCATGAGCCATCAAGCCTGACTCATAATTGTCTTTTAACATGCTTTTTTTTACAAGGTGAGAGAAAATATCCTTTGAAATCAATTCAATGTCAGCATTTGAAATAGCTAGTCACCTATCTCATACCAGGATTTTGTAGCAAACCAGAAAATTTATAAGTATGTTATCTCCCACTTTATGGAATATGCTATTTCACAGTACATAAAAATATAAAAATAAGGACCCCAGGGCATATAATTGTAAGCTTGAGCTTGGTGACTCCTATACCTCAGTAGCTTGTCTTACTTAGAAGTGACCTAGGCCCTTAATGAAGATCTGTTACTTGGTTTAATTTAGCACAGATCTAAGATAGAAAGTTACTAAGGAGATTTGAAAACTATTTTAGCCAACCCACAGCATAATTATTATTGGAAAGTCTATTCATAAAATGCTTCTCCCACTTACAGTCGGTACACATGTTTGTAGTGGTTATACTTTGATTGTTCATAAAAACTGTATAAGACATTAAACAGAGATGTCCATTAATTTAGGTTGTTTCCCTGCTATCTGTTTTTTTAAGAACACATACATGTTAAGATATATATATATATACACATATATGTATATATATATGGAAAAAGAACATGCTTAATGATGCATGGCTAGTTTTATGAAACCAGCAATATTAAAATTGTTTTATTTATAAAAAGTTTGCCTAAGTTACATGAACTTGAAAGACATTTGAATAAACGTGTATGTCTGAGCGTTTTAGGAGGATTTAATCTATACAAGCAGTTGTAATAGTATGTTCTAAGACCTCCACTGAACTCCTAAAACAATATGCCATTTTTCCTATCTTTGCATGCTTATATAAAGTTTAACTTGTAAATTAGTCACGGTTCTTACTTAACAACAATAACTAATAATAATAAAAAAATCCAGAACAGTCCTAAAGAAAACGCAGGGAAATGCAGTCTCCGCTCTCAACATACCATATTGTGTCCTGATGCGAAGATGGGAGACAAAAACCCAATACCTACCTGATGGGATGATTTGAGGTGTACAGAGGTGCACAGCGCAGGTTGTTCATTGTAACGTGAGGCCGCTGCTTACCTCCATCGATCCCCAGGTTGTCATTCTGTACAGCCTGATGAAATCTCATGCCTTCCCATTTGCCATGCCTAGGATGTGAGTCTTCCGTTCATCCCATGTATCCCGTATGTGTATGCCACCCACCCACTGGTTACCTAGTAGCCATCTCATTTAACAAACCAACTGTTACCGTTTCACAATATTTACGCTCAAGTAATCGCCCAAAAAAATATATTTAAAATTCGATGAACTGTTTCTTTCTGGAAATCTCCAGATATTGATATTTTTGGATTCTAGTTGACTGTCAGTAGCTAAAATTGTAGAAAGTGAGCTGGCAGACAAAAAGAGACAAGTATACTTTCTATCTAAGCCAGTTTGAATACAGCTGTCTTAGAGAGTTTTATAAGTTAATTTGATAGTACCACATAGAAGGGTACCACATATATATGACAGGCGTACGTGAATATGTAAACAGACACAAACTGACACTATAGTTTTGCTTAAGTCTCAACTGTAAGTTATACAAACGTAACGATGTAAATGCCTTGGTTTGTGCACTATAGCTGACCCTATGGCTTCATTTCCTGTTCATCAGAGCTGGTTTCTGACAGATGGAATGAGCTAAGGGTATATGCTTAGTACTCAATAGGAAGACCAGAGCTTGCTACCAATATTAATGGAGGAGACTTTCAAGACTGTCTTTTACCCTGATATACAGTTGCTTGTGGTTCCCTCAGGAGAGTCCAGAGACTAAAGCTCAAGTTTCTAAGGAGTTGGGAAACTGAAGTAGGGGGATAAAGCTGAGGGGAGGAGGAAGGGGCTGACAGGGGAGCATATGGCCAGACTGGGGGAGTCAAGGGGAGGCTGAAAGGGGTAACAGGAGGAAAGAGACCTTCAGGAGAAGCTGTTAAAATTCAAAAGTTGCCTTATCTAATTAATCATGCCAATAAAAAAGAAGAAGGTGGAGCTAGTGCTGTAGTCTTGCTTGGAGCTGGAGCATGAGGTCAGCAGGGCTGAGGTGGGGTCAGCTCAGAAGCTCAGCTACTAATACCTCCCAAACGAAGAAGCCCTGGCTCTCCCTCACCCTCTGCTTTTGAGCTTCTCACTCTAGTGGGTCTCTGTTTGCCTCTGACTCTGGCACAGCTCTGGACTCAGTGCCTCATGAAAGAGTCAGAAGCTCCTGCTCTGGAGAAGGGGAGTAAATCGCCAGGGAAGATGGAAGGTATTTCCATCTAGGAAGGTTTGTTTCAAACAAGAACCTTTTGCCCAAAGAACTTTGGAACTCTAACCTAGCCTGGGGGAGTATTCTTAGAAACTTAAGGATAAAAAACCAAAAATTTACCCTGAATGTGTCTCCGAGGGCAGTAATCTAGAGCTTTGTATTGAATCAGGCGTGGGTCTCTCTGGTCACTCCATTAAAGAAGAACTTGGGGTGCTGGATGCGAATCTGAAGGTCAAACTGAATGTGAGTCTGAGCTGATAGCTTTAAAAAGAACAGTTATTCATACAGTTGCTAAAATGGCCAAGAAAACCCTTATTGGGGGCTATTGCAGTAGGGTAGTTTTTCCCTTTTGGCTTTGATTGTAGTTGAGCCCTGGCTGCAACAGAGGAGACTGGGCTCAGCTCTGAACGGTGAGAACAAATGGAGTGGGGGTGGGGGTGGAGGTGGAGGAGTGGCTGTGGGTTGAAAATAACAAGAGAAAGCTTCAAATTCTTGCTCAGCAAGCTTAGGACTCTCTCAGAAGGCGGCCAGAGTGAGTTGATATCAGAAATGGGGTAGGCAACATTCTCCCCAGACTTAGCAGGTTTCTGTTGAAATTGGTCTAGGTAGACCCAAGACTGAGTTTAAAGACATGGTCTAGTAAAGAAGGCTTGGAGGACCATGCCTAAAATTTAGCTAAGGATAGGCTCTTCAAACCCAGGGAATATTTCTTATGTCTGCAGGGTCCTAGTAACCTAACTAGGCAATGGGAATTCACAGATACAAAGGACCCAGAGAGAACAGGTCAGATTTCACCATGTCTACCCAAGGGAGTCAAGGCCAGAGAGCAGCAGCTGGACCCCCTGGGAGCCTGTCTTACACCACACCAAATATTCATTTAATGTTAAGCAAATTCACAGCTTCTCTAGGTTGAAGTTCTTTCTTCATTTTTTTTTTAAATTTTCTATGTACAAATGTTCCTTTGAAAGAGATATTGTCTGTAAGGAACACCGAGTTAAGCCGTGTCTGCCGGGGAAGAGGGCGGGCAGCAGGAACACTGGGCAGGGAGTCAGGTCTCCTCCCAGGGTGACCTTGAGTAAGTCACCTTCCCACCCTCCAGCCCATTTCCTCACTGTACAAGGGCGTTATAGTTCCTGCTCTTGCTAGTGTCCCAGGTCGAGGATCAGCCGGGGTGAGAGGTTTTGTTCTGTGGAAGGGACAGGGAGCTGAATGGCCTCCTGAGGACTTAGTAGATACTCACAAGTCTATTGTCCCTCTGCTGGAAGCTCAGCTCTGGGAGGCAGCATAGAGCTTTGTCATTTTACAGCTAAAGCCTAGGTCCCGGTGGGTGGGGGATAAGGAGCAGGGTAGTGCATACCTGTGAAAAAGCAAGGGGAAGAGGGGGGAATGAGGGAGCAGGAGGAGAGTGAGGTGGGGAAAGAAGGGAGCCCACCCATCCCCAGCTGACGCCCCCCTCTTTCTGCTATGGCCCCACCTTAGCCAAGGTCTGACCTAGCCTCCTCACGCCCTCTGCTACCAGCCTGCTCCGGTGGTGACAGGCCCAGCTCCACCCCGGCCAGGCTTAGCTCAAAGCTCCTGGTTGGCACCCTTTCCACCTCCTGCCCCGAGTGCCATACAATGCCAAAGGAAGTAAGACCTTGGGCAGAGGGCTAGGACACTGCTTCCCCCACCCCCGCGCGCCACGCCCCACTACCCACATAGCCAGCCAGGCTCAGAGCCTCTCCTTGTCCCCGTGGCTTAGTCCCAACTCAACAGAGTTCTTTTCCTCACTTCCCCAAGGGCAAACACTCCAGCATCTATGCTTAATCAGCACCTCCCCTCTGAGGCTCCCTGGCCCCAGACAAGCACCAGCTGGCCCAAGAACAAGACGTGAGAGGCAGTCTCCAAAGACATTCGGTCTTTCCCCTTGGGACCACGGTCCCTCACCCTCACCCTCGAACTCCCAAAAGACAGAGCAGCTAATGGCCAGGCAGCCCCAGGGGTCTACTTCTCTGGATGATTGCCGGGTACTTGGAGAAATGGAGGAGCTTGGGGAAGCTGGCAGTGACTGGGTCTGCTGAGAAAACACAGGGGCAGTTGGCAGATTCGGATAAACTGGGCGACCACACGCAGGGCTGCTGAGGTGGAGCCGAGACCGGCAATGGCTCCCTCTCTGTTCTTGATGCTAAACAGTGACGGCTTCTTATTTCAGGTTGACCTTTAATACACTTGACTGAGCGCTGGTTGTGGCTCAGAGGGAGAGCGCAGGATGATCGCAGAGACCACCAGAGCTTCAGAGTCGAGGTCTGGTCTTGTTAGAGTAGAACCTGGAGAAGCTACCGAGACAGGCTGGTGGGGTCCTCCTGGTGAATCTTTGTGGGAAGTGTGAATTGTCCTATTGCTCCCATTCCTGGGGCTTCTGTCTTCCTCAAGCTTTGATTAAATGTTTGTTCTTCACTTAACTAGTTCAAGGTGGGCTGTTGTCAATGAAGACGAAATGCAGTGTGGGGCCCTTCAGAGAGGAAGAGTGGAGAGCAGCTGCCCGTACTGCCACAGATATCCACCTGTCTCACTTTGGGTGGCCTCCCTGGTTTCATAAGTTTTCTCTAACATGGAAAATGCCAGATAAATTTTTGGTAGATTCTGAATCTCACTAGGAGTTTTCCTTATCAGTGTCAAAGGGCTCCTTTTTCTGCCATTCATTTTTTAATCTGGGCCTGGTTTTCCTCATCTGCAAAGGGACCCAGGTCCTTTTAGGGCTATACTCAAAGACTATTGTAAAGGCCCAAGTAAGACACCACGCTTAGGACCGAGGACGGGACTCAGTGGTAGAGCAGTTGTCTAAAGTGCAGAGAGCCCTAGGTTTGATCTCTAGCACTGCCAAATAGTAATAGTAACAATAACAACAACAATAAAGATAGTGGGTTTAGCTCCTGGGAAGTCGAAGTGAACACTTTCTGTCTGTGTATACCAGTTGTCACCACCAGAAATCTGGACCCTAGGAGTCGGTATACTGGGAGCAAACGGCTATGGGGAAGGCAATTGTCATGCTGAGTCTCTCTCCAAAAGAGCTCAGTTTCCAAGCGTGAGTGGCTTATCTGCAGTGGGGCAGTATAGCATTGCAGACCATCGCCAAGTCTTCTATCGGGGATATGATAATGTTCTCATTCCTCCAGTCATCTCAAAATGTCTTGAACCAAATGTCTAGGATCTAAACAAAGAGAAGTCAGGCCCTGCCACAGACAGAGCCAGAACGCCATAGCCAGAAGGCTTCCTGATGTCATCCCCTTCCGCTGGTTCTCTCAGGACCAATAGGTCTGTATGTTGAGCATCCATGCTCCGAGTCTCACCCTCAGCATCATATCCATAGTCCTCATTTACAGAGGGTAAGGCTGAGGCTCTGGAGGGGCTCATGCCATCACCAAGGGCACAGAATATCCCCAGAGATGCACACCTTACCCGTGGCAAAGCTCCGACCAGATCCAGTGCGGTGCTTCCCAAACTGTCCGTTCTGTCTGACAGCAGCCATCACACACAGCAATCCTGTGCCTGCAACATGCCAGGCCCTGGCCCTCGGGGAACCTCCGTTCTAAAGGAGGGACAGTGTAAGAATGCAATCAACAGATGACATAAAATAAAGTCTATCGGTGACATGGTGCTTTGACCAAAGACCTTGGACAGAGGACAGGCAGGAAGGTTTATCTGTGTGGTCTGGAAAGCCCTGTTTGAGAGGGGTGACATTTCTGGGAGACCTGAGGTGGAAGAAAGCATTTCAGGTCAGGGAATGAAAGCCAAGGAAAGGGAATGTGACCTGCCTGCCTATGACAAGAATATGGGGCAGGAGGGAGGCGATTTGGAGAGAGCAGCTGGGGTTTCAAAGTGTCTGTGGCCTTGATACACAGTCCAGAGAGCAATGCAAGTGTCCTGTACACAGTCTGATTTCTTTTATTGTGCTAGTGATGGTACCTGGAACCTCGGGTGTAGGAGGCAAATATTCTACTATTGATAAACCAGGACTGGATTCACATTTTGATCAGATTCTGTAGGCAGTCATGTGACATGGGGCTAAGAAGCCAGGTAGGGATGGGTCAGAGAGATAGGCTAAAATGGCTCTACAGAGCCAGGTAGTGGTGGTGTATACCTTTAATCCCAGCACTCGGGAGGCAGGGTGGATCTCTGTGAGTTTGAGGCCAACCTAGTCTAAAAGAGCTAGTTCTAGGACAGGCACCAAAGCACCAAAGCTACAGAGAAACCTTGTCTAAAATAATGATGATAATAATAATAATAATGATAATAACAATAAGTCTCAACAGAGTGATTATGAGGGTTTCGGGGGTAGGGGACATTGGGGATCCAAAGGGGTAGCTGGAAGAGATTTGTAATCTGTTGTGGAAATAGACTAGCTTGTGGCTGATTGGTTATGGGCAAAGAGGGGCCGAGAAGGAGACAGAGACAGGAACATTGACTCATCCCCAGCTTGAGTGACACTAGTTCCCTGTGACAAGGGTGTTCTCTAGGGCTACAGCCAAGTCCAATCTTTTGTGTAATAATACCTTCTGGGGTCAGTAAGAGACATTGCCATCATGTTCATCAGGTGGAGAAACTGAGGCACACATGAACCAAGCCCAGCTCTATAGAGAACAAACAGTATACCTAGACAGAGATCTAGGGCTTGAACTCTATCCAGGGCAGCCCTTGGGCACCAGAGCCATGAAGACTAAGGTGTGGCCACCAGTTTTATTATGTATTATGCTGTGACCTTGAGCAAGTCCTAGGAGCTCTTGGAGCCCCAGTTTCCCCATGGGTATGACAGCAAGGCAATAGGAGCTGCCTCATGGCATCTGTGTGAGGTCAGAATGGGGGAGTAGGCCCTTGACAAAGGTTCTGTCGCTTCTCCCTGGGCATAGCTCGGATATGTGTCTTGTTCCTTATGTCTGCATGTGTGGACGCTGTGCTCCCGTGTGGCCCGTATATAGAAGTATATACTATGTTGCCACATCACAGTGACAAGCAGGCCCTGCCTGGGTTTCCTGTAAGGACAGTAGGTCATTTGATTGTGGTGCTTCGACATACCCTGCCTCATGCCTGGGTTTGAGGTAGGAGCCCTTGCGTCACTAGATTGCTAGAGGTGGCTTGAGGGCCAGCAAGCGTCGACGCGCCTGTGCATCCAGCCTGCTTGCCAGGGCTATGGCTGACGTGACCTGGGAGGACATGGCAGGAGTCAGGGGTGGGGGGACCAGCTGATGGAGGGCAGGAGGGAGAGAATAAAGGAGCTGTGTGAGTAAGAGGGAGGGCCCGTGGAGAGCAGGAAGGAGGAAGGAACCAGCCTACAAGGAAATGGGCAATCACAGGTCTAGAGTCGGCCCTGCCCAGAGCCCCTTCCGCGGGTAGTTTGGGAGCCTCCCTATGCCCCTCTGCCTACCAGCCCTCTCTGGCTTGCTTTTATTTATGTTCCTGTTCCCAGGAGGCAGCTGGCACAGAGTAAGGCTAAAGGGGCGGTACTCCCCATTTTTCCCCCAAAGCTATTTCAAAGGGAGTGTCCCAGCAGGGCACACACAGTGATTAAGAGGGGGGGAGGCATGACACCGACTGTCCACTGCAGGACCCAGCGGGTAGACTGGACATTAGCCAGCTCTCCTCCTGGCTCTTGGCTGTAAATTTGGTGGCCCTGGCACCACCCTCTGGCCTTCCCAGACACTCCTTTCAGAGCTGGCTGGAGTCCTGTGAGGAAGGGCTGCTTGGGATAGGCAGCCACCTCCCCTCTCCCACCCCTTCCCACATCAGCCCTCCTGTAGCCTTTTGCCCACACTCTTCGCATACCCCTGCTTCAGCCGGTTTTGAAAAAAAATGCTCCAAGGCTCCCTGTGTCTCTCCTCCAAAAGGCAGGCCCTACCCTGCTCTGAAACTGTGTCTGTGAACTGGCTTTACCCCTTAGACTCCCACCTACTATTTGACCCACTAAGAGGACCCTCAGAGCCAGGCCAGCTGTCTACTTGCCAGGGTCTCCCCTCCCGGTCTTCATTCCCCAGCTCTCCTCCCACATGCCCGCCTTCCCACAGCTGCATAAACTTCTTCTACCCGCCATGGTCCCTTGGCACTCTGTAGAAGTCACACCCTGCTCTTTAGGAGTTGGCGCCTTATGCCCTTTGCCCCACACTCTCCCATCCTCCCATCCCCCACCAGTGGCCCCCATCTCACTCTCCTGCCTGCAGCTGCTGAGGCAAACCTTGGGTACATACACAAGGAGCATTTCTGGATGGGTACCAACTCCATTGGGATCTTGTTTTGGCCCATTTACCTGCCCAGGTCTGGGAGTGGAGCGCAATTTCCCTGGTTATATATTTCCATAAGCAGTGACTTTGTGGGCAAACTTTTCATTCTTCGGTTTTCTCCCATTTTGATAATGATAGCCTCACTTGATCTTGGAGACTAGTTACCTGCTCTGATGATGCATCCTCTCCCTGCCCTCATCACCCAATCCCTCACACTGCCTCCTGGGCTCTTCAGCTAATGCTTGGAGAAGCTGACAAGTTCATTCCAGGCTCTATGGGAACCTGTGTCCCAAGTACTCTGGCTTTTGCCAGAACTCCAGAGAGACCCTTTCTATATGCCTGCCTGGATGGGTTCTACACAGGACACACTCCAGGAAGACATGAATTTAATATAGATTTCAGACAGGAGTGACCTGATGACAGACATATTTTAGTGGGAGCATCTTCTGGGGGATTCTGCAGCTCACGGCCCCAGTGCTAATTCTTTGTGTGTTCCTGTGGTTTGGCTGCAGGATATACTAGGGCTTCTGGCCTGCCATTGGAAGAGTGATGTAGAAGGGTCTCCTGTGGTTTGTGACACATGGGACATCTGGTCTGGTCAACAGGGACTCTTTCCCTGGCTCCTCCCCCATTCCTGAGAACAGCCAGCTGTTCAAGAGTTAATAGCCATTTCCCCCAGGTGACCAGGCAGCTCCAGGGGAAGGAGCCTGAGGAGTCAGCCAGCCAGAGACTCCCTCCCAGATGGCAGTTTACAAAAAGGGTGTGGTGTGGCAGACTGGGGAGAGGGTGCCGGACCACACCTCTGTGATGGTGGCCAGCCTACCCCAAGTGGGACGGCATTGAGTCAGACTGTGGAGTGAACGTTAGCTGATGGCAAGGGTGCGTAGTGGGTGCCCCCACCCAGGCCAGGCCCACGGACCCCAGGATCAGCAGTTCCATGCTTACCACTGGCATCTCCCCCCCTTTTGTGGTTTGAGTGATTGCCATACAGTGTTTGATTTGGTTAAGTTACAATCACGACCCTTTAAGGAGAAAACATATAATTCTAGTAATTTTATTGGGCTCAGGTTTCAGGCAAATGGAAACAAAATTGCCTCTAAAAATAAAACACAGACACAGAGGATTGAATAAAACAATAATAATAAAATGCCTCCCTTGCCTGGAGATAAGTGGTAAAGCTTTTTGTGAAATATTAGAGAAAGGGCGGGGTGGGGGGAGAGAGACCCGGGTGAAGAGAGGAGGAAAGAAAAACTCCACCGCCCTTGCTTTCATTTCTGTATTGCCTTCCCCAAAGGGTTGATTTACGTATTCTAAAGAAATGTAGAAAAAGCCACTAGAGCAATTGGTCCTTGTCCCGCGTTTAACAGTACAGGTGGACGAAAGGGGCTGGCTGCCAAATACTTCTGGTTGAAGGGAGGGGTGGGAGTGCTCGCTCCAAACCACTCCTGGAATGGCTTAACTCGCCCAGCGCAAATCAATGACAACCTCTCCCAGGCAGCGGCAGGCTCCCGGAGCAGCGCTGCCGCGTGGACTCCCAACCTCGGACCCTGGTGGAGCTGAGGACACGGCCCGGGCACGAGCGCGACGTCCCCGAGGCGGCCAGGTGGGTCTGCGGAGGTCTTGGTCGGTGGGGACGGGGATGTGATCAGGGCTCGGGGACGCAGGGTCCGTGGGGAGGAGGTGGGACTGAGGCCGGCTGAGAGCCCGGGGGAGCAAGGCAGGCGCCTGGCTCGGCAGGGACCCGGTAGCCCGGGTGGTGCCCCCGGGCACGGAGTGGCTCCCGCTGGCGCTAGCAGGCACCGCGGCTGGGTCGTTTCTCATCCTAGCCTTGCTGGATGAAAGTGCGAAGGTGTGGGGACCCAACCTGGGACAGAACCTGGAGAACTCTGCGGCAACACCCATGGCCTCCCTTCCTGGCAGCTTCCTTTGAGACCGCTAAAGGCGGTTGCGGACAAATACGACCAGTTTAAACTGCACACTCCACGTCCTGGGTTTAAAAAAAAAATCAAGTTGGTCTGCCCGACTATCAGATGCAAAACTTAAGGAACAAAACCATGGCAATTTGGCAGAACTCTTGGTCCCTGGACGTGAACAGAAAAATAAAGGGGGGGATCCACAGACGTTCTTAAGCATAGTGGAGGGTGTACTATCAGAGATCTGGAGCTCCAATCTGGAGTTGAAGGAGTGGAAAAAATAAGCCGGCAGATGGTGAAAACTTTCTGGTCTATGAGTCAAGATGGGGTCTTGCAGCTCTGGCGGTGTGGCAACCAGGTGCGGAGAGTACAGGGACACCTTCTCATAAGACGCCTGTCTTTGTCGTCCCGGGCTCCCCCCCCCCAAACCCCTTACCTTCCCTGGCCTCTGTCGCCAGCCCTTGCAATACCTGAGTCCCAGGGGGCTTGGCTTAGGAGGGATGCAAGAAAGAGTGGCCTACCACCCAGCCTAGCCCTGCTTGGAGCATCTCAGTGCTGGGTCCCATAGTCTTCATGCCTCATAGAGAGGATTCCTTAGGCGCCAGACTCCTATCTTGGCTTCTGCTGCCTGGCCTGTGGCTGCCTGGAGGACAGACAGGCAAGGGGCAGCTGCCCTCTTGGTTTAGCAGCTGGTCCTGGCTCTGTGTAGTTCCGCTGCTGGCTGGGGCGATGCCACTTCCAAACGTCTTTAACTGCGGAATTTTAAAATGGGAAGGAAGTGATCAGTCATTCGGCAGTTTGCTCCAGATCAGAAGGATTTTTTGGAAGGGGCTGGAGGATGGGAGTGGATGTGGTGGTGGAGATGTTTGCGGGATAGGGGCAAACTTGAAAAGCTTCAAGTTTTAGCTCCACTCCTCCCCTGTTTTCACTGTTTAGATCTCAGGAACCCCCTCTGGGTGGAGTTCCAGGAATTAAAAGCAGCCTGGGTACTGGCACCATGACCCCTTAAAGCCCACCATGAACTGAGAAGGAGAAGAAAGCTACTCTTTCTCTCTGGTCAGGTATGGCATCCCTATGGTGCTGTTCCCTAAGCTCCCCCAAGCCACCCCCAGCCCGATCCAGTCCATTTTTACAGGTGAGAAACCAGGTGGGGAACACCCTCCAGAATCCCACTGGAGACAGCAGAGGAGTCCAAGGTCCTTTACTCAGAACAGTGGGCATCTCTACCAACCGGGTCCTGTAGACCCCGCCCTCCCCCCCCCCCGTGGAGGTGGCACACTTGTTATAAGTGGTAGATAAGACTTTTTGGAGGCCCTCTGAGAAAGGCAGAATTCTAGAGTTGGATTCCCCCATCCTCCCCTCGGCAGCCTAGGATGAGACAGTAGCCGTTCCTTGCATAGCTCTAAATGAAACCCAGAGACATGAAGGCTCTTCGCTGACTGCAGAGGTATTCAGAAAAGGCTTCAAAAAGCAGAGGGCATGGGGGAGGGACTTTATGTAAGGAGACCTAGAGAGCAAAGGCCTGCAGGTTGCAGAGAAGGAGCCTTGACCTGCCGGGTCAGGTTCAGCGTTGCCGATAAAGTGGAGACTGGAGGCCAAAGGAAGAGGTGGGGCTCAGAAAGACACAGTGTGCCAGAGAACACTCGTCCACATCTTCTCTTGGACTCAGCCAGCCCCATTGGGTTGGAATTATTAGTCCCACTTTGTAGATGAGGAAACCAAGGCTCACAAGGGTTAAACAAGCCATCCACAAGCCTGAATTCGGAGCTACCCATCATCTCCTCTATTTTTTAGAATCTTATGCTCTAATTGAGGAGATTGTTTCAGCTACAGTATAATATGATAGTATGTAAACGTTACAGATAGGATGAATTATTTTTGAAAACTAGATTCTTTTCCAGTCAGACCAATTCAGTAGCTGTTGTACTGTGTGCCGTGCGGTACTGAGCACTATGATAAATTCTGAGCATCCCTCAGTAAATGAAATCAGCCAGGCCCTGACCTCTGCCAGTGGGAGTAGTACCAGGAATGCCCGGCTCTCACTGGGAATTGGTTGAGTAAGGAAGGTCATGGGTGGGAAGATGTCATAGGACACCTGGGGGAAGAGGAGGGATGGGAGAAGGCAGGGAGGAAGGTGGTAACAGGAGCTGAACTAACAACTGTCCCCACGCCATAGTCACAAGTACTTGTCTCTGGCCCAAAGAGTGCACGCAGCATGATCAATCCCTGACCTGAAGGCCCAGGAAGAGAACGGAGCCCCTGCTGTTCAGCTGGTTTCAGGCTTACGGTTGTGGGTTCTGAAATGAGCCTGTCATTTTGAGACATGACAAGGACAAATGAAGAAGCAGCTCCATGCAACTTCTGAGAGAGCTGGCCTCTCTCTGGAGCAGTGCCAGGCTGGCTAAGAACACTCCTGAGTCATGTCCCACAGTAGCCCGGATGGTATATCCCATACTCTCGGGGCTCACAAGCTGTTTTAAGCCCTTGGCCTTTACCATTGGACACAGGCTTGCCCACCGGCACAGGACTTGGTAGTAAAACCAGAGTAGCTTATGCTAGCCTACCATGGAGGCTTGTGGACTTAACTGAAAAGATTCTACATCAACTGTGTTCCTGATGCTCTCTCTGCCCTCTTTGTTAGCTGACCGGACGGATCTGTCCTAATAGAATGATGTCAGATGGAAGATACAGCAGCCACACATGTTTCAGGACTCTTCTTCCATCTCAAATGGCATGATAACTACCTCCAACAATAACTGTCACTTCTGGGAGGACCACAAGCTGATAGATAGCATCGCTCCTGCCTGGCTGGGCGATACTCTGGGATCGTGCCTCGGTGGAATTCCCAGCACTCTGGCCAGGATGTTAGTTGCTTTTTCTGTCGTCTTCTTTTTCCTAAAGGGGAAAAAAATATGAGCTAGAGGCTACTGGATCAGATTTCATTCTGTTTTGATAGCCCACTGTCAGAATATAGGCATTTTCTTTCTAATATCGAGATGGTTGGCCCGATGAGTGCGGCTAGCACCCGGCTGGCTGTCCTGTGTTTACACCAATTACACAGGTGTATAATTGCATGGGGATGTTTGTTGGCTCAACCCTGCTCAGCCGTGCAGCCCCACAGGTTGGGCCAGGGAGAGGGCTGTTCAGTTTGTTTTCCTTTGGCTGGGAACTGAGGAGATGAATAGAGGGAGGGGAATCGGGTTGAGAGATTGTTGCCAAGAGCAATTTGGAGTCTCCTTCATATTAGTCAGAGTTGTGTTTTCCTTTCTGAAGCCACCACATAGCAACTTCCACGAAGGGCTCTCTCTCTCTCTCTCTTTCTCTCTCTCTCTCTCTCTCTCTCTCTCTCTCTCTCTCTCGTGTGTGTGTGGTGTGTGTTAGCTTTTGTTTTGATTTCTAACTTGCTAGACTTCTCATGACTAAGCAAAAAAGAAAGCAGAAGGAAAGAGAAAGAAAACAACTTGGAGGATGGTGTGATGAAACCAGCCTTTGATAACACACATGCTGCATGGCATGACTTAATAAATTTGAATACTGATCAACCCCAATGTACTGTGATGGAGTACAAGGAGTAATTCCTTTGAAGAGAGGATTGATCTTTGCGGATGCCATTTTGGGATTGAAACATGATTTCCCTCTGTGGGGCTTGATCCTGGCCTTAGATAAGGAGGGATTCTGGCGGCCTTTGCATTCGCTCCATTTGGAAGATCCCTCCATCTGAGCCTGGTGTGGATCCATCTAGGTTCACTGTTCTATCCTGCCCTCGCCGTGTGCCTCTCCCTTCCACCCAAGACATGACAGGATACTCAGGGAGCTGGGAACAGGGAAGCTTGCCCAACCATCGCCTGCTGGTCCTAGGACAGGAATCTGGGGGCAGACAGTAATCCACTGGTCAATAAGCAATCCATCTACAGAACAAACAGAGTAGAACAACTCTGATTCCAAACTTGAAAAGTAGCCTAAGAAGGTGTGCAATCTCTGTGGGCTTTTCCAAGTTACATACAAACTAAAGGCAGTCAAACATGTGACTCTCCCAGTGATATCATGTGACTTGCCTTGACCTTTAGCAATGTCTGCATTGCCTACATATGTGTGGGAATTTACACATATATGACTCCTACAGGTTTTGTTCATGGATTCTCTCCATTCCTTTTAAAAATTTGTATTATATTTATGTGTGTGTTTGTGTGTGCGCATACATGTGACATCCATGTGGGGGAGGGCACAAATATGCCATAAAGCTTATGTGTGGTAAGATGACAATTTGGGGGAGTTGATTCTCTCCTTCCATGCAGATTTCTGGGATCAAACTCAGGCCATCAGGGTGTCGGGAAACACTTTTTCCTGATGAACCATCGTGTTGGGTTTCTGACAGCTATTTCTACTTGGTTATCCAGAGATAAAAACTGCCCCAGTGATCTTTGTGAAGCTACTAGTACAGGCCACTGTAGAAGGGACAGTGGGCCCAGCTCCTGTTGATACATCGTTTGACAAGAGAGAAGTATAGCAGAGACCACCTCTAGAAGGCAGAACAGAAACAGGAATTTTTTAAAAAAAAAAATGGTTTTGTTTTAGATTTGGAAGTGGTGATGTGGATGGATTTGTTTGGATTTTAAAGATTCATCTACTTTATTCTTATGTGTATGAGTGTTTTGTCTACATGTATACCACATGTGGTCTGGGACCTGCAGACACACAGAAGAGGGCATCAGATCCCCTAGAACTGGAGTTACGGGTGCTTATGAACCAAACTTGAGTCCTCTGTCAGGGCAACAAGTTCTCTTAACTGCTGAGCCACCTTTCAGAGTGTTTGCCTTTGGTTCTGAGACAGAGATCCGTGTAGCCCATGCTCATCTCAACTCCCCTGTGTAGCTGAGGATGTCCTTCAGCGCCTGATTCTCCTGCCTCAGCTTTGAAATGCTAGGATTGCAGGTGTGCTTTTGTTTTTGAACAGCAATTCCACTAAACTATAGTTCACATCCATATACTTTATTCGCTTAAGGTGTGCAGTTCACTGGTCTTTTAGTTTATATATAAGGTCTTGCAGCTATTACTATAACCCATTTTAGAGTCTTTTTATCATTCCAGAAAGAAGTGCTGTGCCCATTAGCAGTCAGTGCCCACTTCACATGAGCAGTCTACTTTGTTCTGGACATTATTTTAGATGGAATGATATGATGTGTGAACTTTTGTGTTTTTTTTTTTTGTCCATACTATGCTCTCCAGAGCATCTACTTGAAGCATCCATCAATACGTGATTGCTTTTTCATCGCCAAATAGTATTCCTTCCCCAGAGCTGCCACATTCGGTTTACCTTTTCTCCAATTGAAGGATATCTGGATCGTTTTAACATTCTTATAAAGACAACTTCTGCTGTCACCTGTGTATAAGCTTTCGTGTGGCCCTGGGTTCCATGCTTGTGGGTGTATTCCTAGAAGTGGAATTTCTGGTCACACTGGGAAACT
Organism: Arvicola amphibius; assembly: GCF_903992535.2. Lineage (NCBI taxonomy): Eukaryota > Metazoa > Chordata > Mammalia > Rodentia > Cricetidae > Arvicola > Arvicola amphibius. Next base: position 149,204,080 of record NC_052051.1, read on the forward strand.
GCCGGGCTGTTTTTCACGGTGGCCGTATTGCACATTGCCATCTGCAATGTAAAAGAGCACACTTCTGTTTCTCCACGACCTCATCAGTATCATTGCTGATATTAATCATTGCTGCTGGATAATATCGTTCAATTACAGTCTTTCTGTTTTCTCTGTTTCATCTTGTTTTGTTTTCTGAGATGGGGAGAGTGGTACTATGTAGCCTATGTAGCCTTGGCCTCTTTCCTCAACCTCCTAAGTCTTAGGATTACAGATGTGTGCCTCCCTCCATTCCTGGAGGCCATCCTATTTACCAAGGGTTTATTTGTCCAAGGAAGCAACGTCCTTAAGTCTGGAGTAAGCTCAGCCACATTTGCCATAGTTATTTATCCTGAGAACCATTTGCCTCTGGGATGTCCTATATATCAGTGCATCCTCTGAACTCATGCCAAGGGTCCCCTCTAAGTTTCTACCTAACAAGTCTGTAATTTCCATGTGGCTGGGTGCTCTGTTTTCAGTGGCATCTAAGGTCTGCAATGAAACAATTTTTGCAATTGCTGGGATGATGGAAGGGCTGACTCTCTTGGAACAGAAGTAACTGAGACCTGGGGTATAGGGAACCACTTTATTTGAATACTCCCAAACATTGTAAAAATGTGCCTTTCATCTGAGCTTACTGAGTACAGCCTGTTAGACATGCTGTAGCTTTGTGAGCCAAACCTCAGCACTAGAAGGGGATGCCAGTAGCTCCTTGGGGGAGTCGCTGTGTTAGAACTTGGCTGGTGTGGTCCAAGGGCAAGTTGGAGCAGGCTTTGTCCCTTCAAACCATTGCATAGTTCCCTGGACCCTAGGCTTGAACACGTGTCGCTCTCATTTGAAGCCTTTTAAAAGCTGGCAGATGCTGGTTCCACCTGAGAGAGAGAAAGAGAGAGAGAGAGAGAGAGAGAGAGAGGGAGGTAGCCAGGCTGCAGGTGATGGTGATGAGGCTTAAGAACCCGCAGGATCCTCTGCATCTTGACTCCCTCCTCTTATATGGCAGTAGCTTAGGCTCTATCTCCAGAGGGGTCGGCACAGCTGTCTGAAGCAGAGCAGTGCAGGGCAAGCCTGGCACGGCACATCTAATTTGTGAAAGGCATTTCCTGCCACTTTGAACAGCCCAGAGCCCCTGGATAGAAAGAAGCCCCTGGAGTTTAGCTTTGGCCATTCAGGGTATCACATTCCAGAGAGCCATTGTTCCAACTTCTTGGAGCAGGAGTTACACAATGGAACTTACGTGCTCGGAATCACGCTCTCTGAGGACAGGGACCAAATGACCAGATGATCTACTGTAGTTGCTCTGGCTGGTCTGGGGGTGTAAACAGCTGTGATGTGACAGAATTTATCCCTGGTGCCACTTTCTTCTCTGTCTCCTCCCTGTGGTAGTCTGTCCACTCCCTTGGAAAGCTTTAGAACTTTCCCTGCCTTATTTGACTAATAAATCTAGTAGCGGCCTAGAGCGCCATGCATCCATTCCTCAACCAACGTTTCCCAACCCTGTTCTATAAATAGCAAATCAACCAAAGCTCAGTGCCTGCCCTCAAATAATGTACCAGCACATTTTAAGCGGTGAGCCATCCTGAGACTAGTTCCCACAGGTGTGATTTTTAGACATCCCTGACTCAGATGCCGGAGAGTCAGGGAGACTCGACCTCCTGGCCGAGGGAAGGCAGCTCTGCCTGTGAACTTGTCTTCAAGCCCTACTTTCCACCCTTCCTCACTGTAGCTCGGCCCTAGGCAGATTGCTCAAAAAGTGCTTCTGCCTGTTGCAATTTGTTAGCCCTTCTGTGTAATTGTGCAGTAAACCCCGATGCCCAAGCATCTCTATGCTAAGTTACTCTGGTACAAACCCAGGGCAGTGCAGCTGGGTTGTCTGGTCGCCCTGTGTTTAGCTGTTCAGGAACCCTCTATACTGAACTCCATAGTGGCTGTATCAGTTTACACTCCCACCACCAGGGCCGAACATCATCCATTGTTGCTATTGGTTTCCTTGACCTTAGCCATTAGGACTGCGGGTGGTGGGTAGGATCTTAAAATGGTTTAAGGTTGTGTTTCCTAATGGCTAGGATGTTGAACACTTTTTAAAATATGTGTTGGTCATCTATGCTTTTTAAAATTTAATTCCCAGCCAGGTTGTGGTGGTGCACACCTTTAATCCCAGCACTCAGGAGGCAGAGGCAGGCGGATCTCTGTGTGTTCAAGGTCAGCCTGCTGGTCTACAAGGCAAGTTCCAGGACAGCCAGAGCTGTTACACAGAGAAATCCTGCCTCAAAAAAGCAAACAAAAGAAACAAACAAACAAAACATATATATCTATTTCCCACTAACTCTCAGAAGCCTCCACTTACGACATTTTTGAGAGGAGTGTGTGTGTGTGTGTGTGTGTGTGTGTGTGTGTGTGTGTGTGTGTGTGTACCATATAGCTCATGTGTGGGGGTCAAAGGACAATTTGTAAGAGTAAGTTCCTTCCTTCCACCATGTGGATCCCAGGGATTGAACTCAGGTCATCAGACTTGGCACCAAGCACCTTTCCCCACTGAGCCCTCTTGCCATCCCCCATTGATGTCTTCTTTTGAGAACTGTCTGTTCAACATTAGCCCATTTGGTGATTGGAAGATTTGGTGGTAGTCAGTCTTTTTCCAATTCTTCATGTATTCTATATATTAAATGTCTGTCTGAAGTTTATTTGGCAAAGAATCTTCTCCCATTTTGCCAGCTGTCCCTTCACTCGAGTGTTATTTCATTTGCCATCTGGGAACTTTTATTTATTTATTTATTTATTTAATTTTTTTTCGAGATAGGGTTTCTCTGTGGCTTTGGAGCCTGTCCTGGAACTAGCTCTGGTAGACCAGGCTGGCTTCGAACTCATGGAGATCCACCTGCCTCTGCCTCCCGAGTGCTGGGATTAAAGGCATGCGCCACCACCGCCCGGCTGGGAACTTTTTAACTACATGTCACCGCCCCACCCCCCAGCAATTCTTGGTTTTGCTTCCTCTGTTTCCAGGGTCCTTCTCTTTCTGCACTTGTCTGTATCTTAATGTGTTTCCTTCTAGCAGTGCCAACATTTCTGTCCTTATATTAAGACACTGACTAATTTGGGGTTGATTTTTGTGTAGGGTGAGAGATTTAGATCTAATTCTACTCTTTGGCTTGTGAATGTCGGTTTTCCCAGTGCTGTTTGCTGAAGGGACTTTTTATCTAATGTATATCTGGGATACGTTTACCAAAACTTTGGTGGTTGTAGCTGTGTTTATTCCTCAGTTCGCATCATCAATTGGCTACATGTCTATTTTTGTGTTCAAATCATGCTATCTCTGTCCCTATAACTCTGTGGTATACATTGAAATCAGACATTCTGATACTTCCAACATGGTTTCTTCTGTTTAGGGTTGCTATTGCTATTTAGGGTGTCTTGCACTTTCATAGATATTTTAGCATTTTTTCCCTAGTTCTATGAAGAATGTTATGGAGTTTTCATGGAGATTTCATTGAGTCTGTATATTTGATATTATAGCCATTTTTTCCACATTAATTCTGTCATGGAATAGTGTCTTCTTCCACTTTTTTCTTTATTGTCTTTCAGTTTTAATCGTAAAGGGTTTTCATCTCCTTAGCTTTAGTTCTAGACATTAGGTTTCATTTTTTGAAACTGTTGTGAATGAGACCTTCTTTCCGAACTTCTCAGCATGTTCATTATTGTTGCGTAGAAACGTTACTGACTTTTGTGCGGTTTTGTATTTGGCTGTTTTTCAAATATTTATCATAGCTAAGCATTTTCTGGTTGAATCTTTCAAGTCCTTTAAGCACAGGACCATGTCAGCCCGAGTTGAGACATTTGGCTCCTTGCTTCCTATCTGTAGCTCCTTTTCACTGCTGCAGAGAAAACTTCAAGTACTACCTTGAACAAGAGCGGAGAAAGTGGGTACTTCTGTCATGGTCCATGTTTTAGAGGAAATTGTTCAGCTTTCTCCAGTTTGATATAGTGTTATCTATACATTTGTCTTATATAATAGCCTTTATTATGTTGAAATATGTCCATTCTATTTCTAATTTCTTCAGGGATTTTATCCTGAAGGGATGTTGAACTTTGTCAAATGCCTTTTCTGTGCCAATTGAGATGGTTGTGAGTTCTGTCTTTAAGTCTACTTCCTTGCTGTATCACGCATATGTGTTTCTATGCTGATTTTGAGTATGTCGAACCACCCTTGCATCCCTGGGGTGAAACCAAGTTGGTCATGATGGATGATCTTCTTAATGCATTCTTGTGTCTATCCAGAGATAAATGGATAATGAAAATGTGGTACCTGTACACAATGGAATTTTATTCGGCCGTAGGAAAAATGATGACATTTGCAAGAAAGTGAGTGGAACTGGAAATTATTACGTTAAATGAAATAAGCCAGACCCAGAAAGACAAATATCACACGTTTTCTTTCATATGTGGATTGCAGATTTTAAATTTTATATTTTCATATGCATATATGAGAGTGGAGGTTATGAAACTAAAAAGTGGCCCAGGAGAGGGGAAGAAGAAGATCACTTAGGGAGGAGAGGCTAAAGAATGCTGTGATGTGGAAGCAGAGGCAGGGGGATGGAAACAGGGTGGTGGAGTAGGAGGAGAGGACCAGTAAGAACAGCGTGTACTTGAAACTAGTTTTTAAAGAGCACTTCTGCCATTCCGATCTCAGCCACCAACTCTCCGCTCCCCTGCTGGGCCAAGTGGTGGTAGAGGGGAGGGGAAAGGAGGGGCGGGGCAGGGTGGGGCGGGAAGGCAGCAGCTCTGTTCCCCATATCTGGGCTCTGTGCTCCAGTCTTGGCTCTCACCCTATAATCCTGACTGGACAATTTACAGGACAGCTGTGCTCCGAGGACTGAAATAATCAGTATTTATTAAAGCTCTTGAAGGGGGGGGGGGCCTCAGGGAGGAGGTAAAGAAGGGTCGCATTTCTACTTCGCAACAAGGGAGAGCCAGGTGAGGAAACCTGAGGCAGCTTCTATGTCGGAGCTGAGCCCTCCCCTCCCTCCCTTCCTGGGAATACACGTGGGACCTGAAGCTTTGGGAGGTGGGAGACATTTTTCTCTTTTTAATGAAGGAAGAGCCTTGAAGGTTCATTTGAATAGGGATTAATATCCCTATGGCCTAGACCTGCCGAGAAGGAGAAATTCTAGAAGGGTGGAAGTTGCAATAAAAGGAAATGGGCTTGGTCCGCTTCCAACTGATGAGGAGGCCTCACTCACGCTTGGCAGCTTTGAAGGGAACATGTTTGGGGTAGTTACCTGGGCATGGCTGTTACCCTCTAGACTGTGTGTGCGTGTGTGCGCGCATGTGTGCGCGCGTGTATGTGCGTGTGCTGTGTGTGTGCATGTGCGTGTGTCCTCATACGTGTGCCTGAACTTTAGGTAACTAGCTAATCTAAAGGTAACAAGATAAAGGAGACACCGGGAAGTTATGAAACCACCCTGAGTGCCCTTGGCCCTGGTTTGATATTGTTTATCAACACAGGGTTGCACTCGACAGCCCAAGCTGGTCTTCCTGCTTCCCCCTCCCAGGTGTTCCCCAGTGCATGCGCCTCTATGCCCACCTCTTGGCCCTTGATTTTGTCTGTCTGTTTGATTGGTTTTATTTTGGGTTCTTTTTTGTCCTATTTTTTATGTATATATGTGTGTGTGTTCACACATGTATGTGAACATGTGTGTGGGTGCCCTTGGGGATCAGAAGAGGGATTGGATCTCCTAAAACTGGAGTTATAAGTAGTTGTGAACCACTTCATGTGGATGCTAAGAGCCAAATTCCAGTCCTTTGCAAGGACAGCAAGTGCCCTTAACTACTAAGCCATCTTTGCAGCCCCTGGCCCTTGGTGTTGTCTGAGTTTTCTCTCCCCTGAGCATCTTCCTGGGGACAGGGAAGCAGGCATCAATGCAAACTTTTTATTCAGCTTTTCCTCTATGGCTCCACTGCCCTCTGCCCACAGGCACCTGCCCACGCAGGCATTATTCTGTATCCCATAGCTGCTCCCTGAAAAGTGAGCAAACTCCTTATCCCCTGGCCCTGATGAAGCCACGTGGTTCTAGGAAAACCCTCTGCACCCTTGGCCACAGGATACAGCATCCCTGTAGAGATGGCGTGGCGTTAAGATAGTAGACCGGCTGGTCCACCCTCTTCTGTTCTCCATACTGGAGAACAGAAGCAGTTGCTTTAGACAGTATGGGACCAGCCACGCCTGTGAGGAGGGCGCCCCGGAGCCACATGAGTCACAGGATGTGGGAACTGCTTAGGAGGCCTGTGCTCAGGCTCAGCTGCAAAAGGCTGAGTTGGAAAGAGGATGGTGGACCCTCGTGAGAGCACGGGGAGAGGACAGTCATTGTGGGCCTGGCCAGGAAGATCAGCAGTCTCTGAGAGGACAAATTGTACTATAGAGCAGTGACGTCCTCTTCTATGAGGTGGGCTTCTTCCAGGTATACTGGGTGTGGCCAAAGACAGGTAGGGGTCCAATAGAGCCCAGCGGCTGCTTCCATTCCAGATGTCTGGGGCCTTGGGAAGGGAGGTCTCAGTGGGCTCTTGGCTGTGGTGAGTGGGATGTTTTAGCCTGCTGCCTCTTTTCCACTCCCTTCTCTGCAGACCTTGCTCCATGCTGAGAAGCAGCTTCCCACCATGCTCCCTGCCCCTCCTTTTCCACTCCCATGGTGTAGCCTCTGAGTGAACCTGGCCTCTAGCTCGTGGAAGCTGGTCCAATAACAAGAACGTGGCAGAGCTCCGCAAACACAGGCAGATGAGGGGGCTGAGCACTGGCCAGCTTGAGCCCTGACTGGGAGGAGAGGCCCAGTGGGCCTGCCTTGAGGGGATCTGAGGAGAGGACAAAGTGTGTCTTAGAAGTAGTGCAAGATTTTAGTCCTTCCCACAGCTAACAGAGTCATCACAGGAGGGACCTGGTCCCTGGAGGCAGATCAGCACCCACTATTGTCCAGACCCCTAATGGCCCAGTGGTCCCCAGATGAGGGCTCTGACCTGTCTTCTCAGTGGCTGCCATCTGTCTAGACAGGTATGATTAAACTCGAAAAGAAAGCATGAATCTACATAGCTCTCCTTCAGCTGACTGGTCAAGGAAGGAGTGCTGACCAATCAGGGAGTGTGCTGGGCTGAGGGCTCAAGGAGGCGCTCTGAGCTGGAATCCTGATGTTGATCAAGGCCAAATGACATGGGCGCTTAGCCCATAGACTCTGGTCAGGGCCTCTGGTCAGGGCCTGATTCCAGTCTCTGCTCCATCATTAAGAGGCTCTGTGACCTTGACCTAGTTATTTGAGCTGTGCAGGCTGAGGTTTCCCTATTTGCAATGAGACTTAAGTCTCTTGGGGAGGATGGGCAGGCATCTCACCGCCTTGGCCTTTGAAGCTTGTTCTTTACATGGTGCTGGTCATTGTTTGGGAGGACCTTGCTGAGCTGAGTGCATCCTTCCCCCTACTCTCCCTTGACACTTCCCATCTCTCCCTGTCCCCTCCCTTCCCGCCAGCCTGTCCCATTACTTTCTCTTTGTCTGAGGTGACTGCTCTAACCTGTGGTCAGACAGGGGGGCAAGTGTCCCCTCCTCTGTGTCCTAGGTCTGGGATGTTCAGATTCTTCTCCCAAGGGGGCTGCGCACAGCTCCAAAGACTCAGTGTGAAGCTCTGTCTCCAGCCACAGGCCCCTCAGAGTGTCTTGCAGAACCCAGAGACATGGAAACATCCCACGGAATTCTCCTAAGAAAGCAAGAGTGGTCACCAGGGACCACTCAAGCAAGTGTTCCCGGGAACATGAAGTCAGTGAGGGCTCTCACTTGGACAGGATACCCCCGGGGGCTCCCGAACTGTCCGGAATTTTGGAAATAAGCTTGTTTCGGGACACAAGGTGGCTTGAGCTCAGAGTCAGTTCTGGATAATTGAATTCGGGAGGGGTTGGGGGTCACACTAGGCAGGGCTAGGCTCAGAGCCCATCTCTAATGTGATGGACAATACTCAGTGGCATTCAGAGCTCACGTTGTCCAGGGGTAGGGTTTGAAAAGGCGGAATTAGTCTATCTGTGTGACCAGAAACTCCCTAGATCTAACATACCTGGATCAGTCCTTAGACTTTCAAAACAGTAATGAAGAATTACCTAATAATGAGTTTCTCAAAAGTAATTATTGCCAGGGACTAAATCAGAAAATATAATACTGTGTGGGGAAATCAGCGTGAGAACCAATAAAGGAAATGGGAAACATTAGCACCCGAACGTAAACTTTTGAAATGATATCCTTTGATTAGATCAAATGTTATAAAAATAGCACATCACCAAAGACTAACCTGGCCCAATGTGTGGCTGAGCACGGCCCGATTGCAGGTGCTCATATGTTCGTACAGTGTGCTGCAGCTGCTGTGCCTTTCCTCTGCTCTTGGCAGTGCCAGGGAAGGGGTCATACAGGATATCCCGCATTCTTAGAATGCACAGCCTGCTCCTGTCCAGCTGCCACCCCGTGCCAGAGGACCTTCTGCTGGACAGCACCTCTTTTTTGGCAGGGCTACTGCCCTGAGTCACCTGATCTACCAGGGCCACCAAATGAATTGACTGTAGCATTTTTCTTGCCACCATTGCCAGCTTGATAGCATGAGTCATCAATCATTGCAGGGGGTGGGGGCTTAGAGTATTTCCTAGTGATCCCCATAGTGGCCACTGCTGGTAGAGGTTGGGAGGGGGGAGTGGCAGCTAGGGTCTTTCTTCCAAGTAGTGCTTATAATTCTCCTGTGTCCCCAAGAGGTTTCTTGCTCTAGTTTCTTGCTCTTCCCTGGGCTGGCTCTGCCCTTAACACACCAAGATTGCCTTAGGGAAAGTGAGTGTCCACCCTTAATCCTGAGCCCCGGGGGTCATTTGTAAGCCCTCGGCATCACTGTGTCAGAAGACCCTGGACAGCCAGGTTCACACCCACCTCCTGCTGGCTTCTCCGTAGTAAACAAGATAGAAAAGAATTCAGTAGTCAAAGTATCCAAAAAGGGTAATTAGCAACATATTGTAAGTCTCAAAAGTTGGCTGTGCTTAGTTACTCTCCAGACCGTGGTGCCAGACTCTGTTCCAGGCTGTGCCACTGACTTCAGTGAGGGTGTGTGCACACTGTGTCTCCTAGAGGCTGAGCCAGCCCAGGGAAGAGTAAGAAGCTAGGACAACAGAGGCACCTCTTGGGGACACAGACTGGAGGATTTTAAGCACTAGTTGGGAGAAGGACCCTAGTTGCTACCCCATCTCCCAACCTCTCTGGGAGTAGCAGTGGTCACTATGGGAATCACTAGGAAATACTCTAAGGTCAGGCAATGATCGATGGCGTGTGCTATCAAGGTGGCAATGGTGGCGAGGGAAATGCTACAGTCACTTGATTTGGTGGCCACGGTAGGTCAGGTGATCTCCCGTGGGACACCCATTCCTATTTCAGCACCTGTTCCCATCCCTCTTATCTCAGCCTCATGGGTCACAGTCAGGAGTATAGACTGCAGGCTTTTCTTGGGCTCTTTCATTAATCCGGAGAATGTGACAATTCCAGGTAGAGATCACCTTGCCCCGAAGTAAGTGATAGCAATTAAAGGGGCCAGTCTGCCCAGAGAGATTGGGGGATGGCTCTCTCTCTGTCTGTGAGCCCAGGTTGTAGGGCTAATCTGACAACTGGGTTGATTCCTTGTAGACAGGTTTGCCTTAAGTGGTGGTTTTCCTGGCTCACTGAGCTCTGCAGGGAAGAAACCATGACACTCTCCCCTGGCTACATCACTTCCTGTCCATCAGCGATACCAACGTTAAATCACACACACAAAAAGCAAAGGAACAACTCTTCCTATTAATGAATGAGGCTGCAATGGACACGTGTTTTTCTTACAGATTCAGTAAGTAAAACATATGTTAACATCCCAAGAGCAAGATGTATTTTAAGGATGTATCTTGAAGCCTTGATTTCTATGTCTGACATTCTTACAGAGCTTAGATTTTGGAACCACAGAAACTGTGATGCTTTGGATGAGAATGGCCCCCACTGGCTCATAGGTTTGAATGCTTAGCTATCAGACAGTGGTACTATTTGAGAAGGATTAGGAGGTGTGGCCTTACTGGAGGAAGTATTTCACTGGAGAAGGGCTTTGAGCTTTCAAAAGCTCACACCAGGCCAAGAATCTCTCAGCTACTGCTCCATTGCTATGAGGGCCACCATGCACCCACCTTGATAACAATGGACTAACCTCTGAAATTGTAAGCCAGCCCCCAATTAAATGCTTTCTTTTATAATTGTTGCCTTGGCCCTAGTGACTCTTCACAGCAATGGACCACTGACTAAGACAGGAACCCCAGGTGCCACTGTGTGGATTGGTTTCCAATGTTGTGTTTCCTCTTTCCCAAAGGTTGAGAGCCTCTGGCACCAGGCCAGGAAACAGTTAAATGTATGGGGTGTTTAAGGGGTCAAGTCAAACACAGAGTAGTGGGCACAAGAATGAGAGGCCAAGGAAAAACTGCAGGGGTACCCACCAACTCAACTAACCCTGTGGGGACCCCTGGAACAGATATGGCCCCTCAAGTTTGTCCCAGTTTGGGGCACAATGTGGTTGTTGAATGTGATCAGTTCATGGAAAGGAGTCACTTGGGTCAGATGGCGTTCTGCCTTGGGGCTCTCCTGACCACTGACTTTACTCCTAGCAGCTGCAGTCATGCCTGGGTACCCCCTTTCTGTGGCCCCCTGCAGTCCATTTGCCTCTTTCTCAGAAGTTTCTTAACTCTTTGTAGGCAGGAAATATCCTATATTTTCTCTCTCTGTTCCCTCTTCGTTTTCCAGCCTGCCGCTGAGAACATGGAAGGTGACCACAAAATTGTAGTGATCCAGGTCAAGGCATAGCATGGGTTTCAGGCTTCTGGCTCTCTAAGCCTGGGGACAGATGACATAGACACCCACAGCTGCTAGAAGTGAGAAGCTCAGGTATCAGCCTTCTCCAGACAGAGCCCCCAGGGATAGGCTCCCCAGAACTCTGGGTCCATATCCTTACTGTGAGGGAGTCAAGACCCTGGTAGGAATACTGGTTGTCCTTGTGGCCAGGGTTAGAGGGTGTGGGGGATACAAAGGCCATTCCCATTCATTTGTTTGCTCCCTCCCCTAACTCCCAAGCACCCTCAGTGATGCTGGGGCAAAGCTGCAGACCACAGGAAGACGGCAGACAGCTTGCCTGGAATCCTGGAACGCCACCCACTTGCCAGCCCAGAGAGCGCTGGATCCTTCTGCCTGGCCTCTAGTTCCCACAGGGTCCTCTTACTTGAGATTCCCTCCCACCTCCCGTACCAGCTCCACCCCCTGTGCCCTTTGAGGCCCATTTCAGGTATTTCATGGAGCTGCTGAAGCATGTTCAGTCACTCTAATCCCAATAGTCCCGGCTCCTCTGGGTCTTCTGGGTAGAGTCTGCTGTCACTGTGGCACTGGGGTTTCAGTGGTACCACTGGCTGCCAAGCCTCCAACACCAGGAACTTACACAGGCAGGACAGAAGTCCCTGCCCCCACCCCTGACTTTCTACATGCCTAGCTTCAGCAAACTCTATGCCTATAAAATAAAAATAAAGCAACCGTTTCATCTTTGTAGAAAATGAGAAAAAAGAGAGTCATTTACAGTCAATATATGTATCCAGAAACGAGAGCGGTGACATCAGTTGTCCCTGTACAGTCAGTTCAAGGTCAGACACCACTAAAAGGGTCAGACAGTGTGGGTGTGGTGATACATGCTGTCATCCCCAAACTTGAGAGGTTGAGGTGGGAGAATCTCAAGTTTGTGGCCAGTCTGGGCTATATCATGAGTTTCAGAGCAACATGGGTCGCACAGCAAGCCCGTGTCTCAACACACCGGAGCTTTACAAATGAACAGCCAGTGCACATCGTGAAGTGGCCATTTGCAGAAGAGATAGGCTGGGAACGGTACAGCCTCCATGGCTATGCCCACACTGGCATGTCGCTCCTGGTGGGCTTGATTTCCAAGGTCTCCTGAAGAGGCTTACTCACAGCAGCATTGAGAGATAGCTTGGGGTGGTTCCAGCCCAGTTTGCCCAGCTCCAGGAGGCCTGGCACAACCTCTGCTCCTGCAGAAAGCCTCCAGCTATGCTCCAAGTCCTCAGGGATAGAAGTTTCTCAAAGGCCCCAAGTACCGGCCAGCTCCGGCTTTAATGCCTCACTCCATCTTCCCTCCTAGTGGTGTTGAAGTGGGAGGATTCCGGTGTGCACATCTTTTAAACTACCTTTTAGTTTCTGTTGGTGATCGCTTTTGTTTGTTGAGACAAACAACTTATGTAGCCTAAGTTGGTCTTAAGCCCTTGATCCTCTTGCCTCTGCCCCCGAAGTGATAAGGTTATAAATTACCTTTTAACTTTCAAAGGAGAATGTAAGAGCAACTTTAAAGTGGCAGAATTATAGTAGATGACTCAAGCTATAGAGCCAAAGCAGCCAGAAAAGCCTCCTGCCCCTGATTCTGATGACAGAGGAAGGACAATGGTGACCTGGGAAGATACAAGCACACCATGTCTGAGAGCTGCTCATGTCCTTGTTTTTGCTGCCATGTAGCTGGTGGATCTGATCAAAGAATGCGCATCTCTTTCCCACAGACAGTTTGTTTGTAGAAAATTAAGAAAATCAGAAAGTAAGAGATAATGAAAGCATCAGTACCTTTTACAGTAGAAATAACTCTCACCCATACTATTAATACTTTGGTGTGCATTCTAGCAAACTTTTAGAAATCATATATATATTTATATCAAATATATATATATGATTTACCTTTTTAAAAATTGGAATTACCTTGACCCCTAAGCTACTTTTATCCTAGCACTTTATCTTTGAGCTAGTAATTTCCAGGAAATCACTTTGATGGCTACTGGCTACATACCTTTCACTTATGAAACATAATAGCTATATATTTAGATCATTTCCTAATCCCCCACAGTATAAATGGCATGAGAATAAGTATTCTATTCTGGCCCATACACGGATTATCGTATTAGGCAAAGACAAGTCAAAGACCAATTTTCTAAGTTTCTTAAGAAACATTTTACCATTAAGAAAAAAATTAAAGCATATGCATTTACAGCATATACAAAAAAGTCTCCATATAAAAAGACCTTTTAGAAGATTAGAATAGAGCCTGGTATTTCTGGGGCATAAAGAGACAAAAAGGAAGTGATGGTTTACAAATGCAGCAAATGACTGTCAGCTATGCAGATATGAACAGCAATGTAAAGACATCAAATGACCAGTTTGTATATGTGTAAAGCGTGTAGTCCAAACTGCAGAATCCCCCCCCCACACACACACACACGCGGGCGCGCTTTCCCCCCCCCCCCGAGACAGGGTTTTTTTTTGTGTGTGTGTGTGTGTGTGTGTGTGTGTGTGTAACAGCTCTGGCTCTCCTGGAACTCGCTTTGTAAACCAGACTGGCCTTGAACTCACAGAGATCCTCCTGCCTCTGCCTCCCAAGTGCTGGGATTAAAGGTGTGTGCGTCCCCAGCACCTTGCAGGATCCCCCCCCTTTTATAACACACCCTTTTGAAGCCTGATGTCCAGACCAGTACAGGCATAAGAGAGTTTGATGGACAACACTTTATAGCAGATATTAGGAACTGGCCTGGCATCTGAGTGATAGTGGACCAGCTCTATGGGATTCCTCTGAGAGCTGGGCCCTAGGCTGCCTGCCCTGGGAAGGATGTATAAAAAGGAAGGAGCCCAGAGAGAGCAGAAAGGGCTGAGAATGCGGAGTACTGGGTCCTGGGCAATTTGGTTATATTTAAAAGAGTAGTTCCACATGACAGGCAGATGGTGCCCTGTTCCATGTTGCCAGCAGCAGGGGAGGTAAGGATAGAAGCTTATTTCTCCATCTCTTCCTGACACACAGGCTCTAGCACTTAGCGCCTTACTCACCAACCATGTCATAGGCTCCATGGTCCCTTTTGATGTCTGTCCCCATCTAGCACACAAAGGGGCGTACGTACCCCAAGTCTAAGTATGGGTAAAGCACAAAAGCAGAACAGACAGAGGGCCTAGTTTAAGACAGCCAGCAGCTAAGACAACTGATAGAAGGGAGAGGTCCAAAAGGGGCACCAGAGGTCCTGGTCAATGACAGGTGTACAGGACAGGTACAAGCATGAAGGGAATGATCCAACTATCTACAGGCAGCCAGTAGATGGTTTGTCCCAGCACAAGTTGCTCAGAGATAATGGCGACAGAAGGTGGCAGGTCAGTAGCTGCCTTTGAACATGCCCTGAGGTCACATTGTGTGTGGCATGGTGGTGGGAATTGTGGAGCTGGCTGATTCTGTAAAAAAGACACTGATGCACTTATTCATTTATCCACCCAACGTGTGCACAGCAAGTACTGTATTCCATGCAAGTCCAAAGGCAACCAGGGTCTGTTATTGCCCTCCAAGAGGGTGCAGAGCAGAGAGGGCAACACAAAGCTGTTGTCCAGGGCCTGCTAAGAACTGTAGTGCTCAACAGAGTGGCAGCGTCCCCTTCTTCCACCCAGTGGCACCAGGGAAGAACGTCTGTACTGCTGTCCTGTGGAGAGAGAATAAAAGGACAAATTAATTTTTCTATATTTAAAAAAAACAGCATCTGTATATAAGTAAAAGGATACATGTAAGAGAATTTTATATATATGTAGCAACAGATGTAGCAAATGTTTATATATATGTAGCAACAGATGTAGCAAATGGTTCTCAGCTGTGCAGATATGGACAACAATGCAAGTCTATAAATAACCTATTGGTATATGAGTAAAGGGTGCAACCCAAACTCCAGGACTCCTCCATTTTTTGTCTTTTGATTTCTTTTTTTAAATTGTTTTTATTGAGCTATATATTTTTCTTCACTCCCCTCCCTTTCTCTCTCCTCCCCTTCTACCCTCTCCCAAAGTCCCCATGCTCCCAATTTACTCAGGAGATCTTGTCATTTTCTACTTCCCATGTAGATTAGATCCACGTATGTCTCTCTTACGGTCCTCTTTGTTGTCTAGGTTTTCTGGGGTTGGGAATTGTAGGCTGGTTTTTCTTTGCTTTATTTCTAAAAGCCACGTATGAGTGACTACATATGATGTTTGTCTTTCTGGGTCTGGGTTACCTCACTCAATATGATGTTTTCTAGATCCATCCGTTTGCCTGCGTATTTCAAGGTGTCATTATTGTTTTTTCCACTGTGTAGTACTCCATTGTGTAAATGTGCCACATTTTCCTTACCCATTCTTCAGTCAAGAGGCATTCAGGTTGTTTACAGGTTCTGGCTATGACAACCAATGCTGCTATGAACATAGTCAAGCACGTGTCCTTGTGTCTGTGCTAGTGGGGTTATATTTAGGAAATGGTCTCCTGTGCCAATGCGTTCCAGTGTGCTTCCCACTTTCTCTTCTATTAGGTTCTGTGTGGTTGGTTTTATGTTGAGGTCTTTGATCCGTTTGGACTTGAGTTTTGTGCATGGTGATAAATATGGACCAATTTTCATTCTTCTACATGTTGATATCTAATTATGCCAGCACCATTTGTTGAATATGCTTTCTTTTTTCCATTTGATATTTTTTGCTTCTTTGTCAAAAATCAGGTGTTTGAAGGTGTGTGGATTGATATTTGGGTCTTTGTTTTGGTTCTATTGGTCCTCCTGTCTGTTTTTATGCCAACACCAGCCTGTTTTCAGTACTGTAGCTCTGTGGTAGAGTTTGAAGTCAGGGATTGTGATGCCTCCAGAAGTTCCTTTATTGAACAGGATTGTTTTTAGCTGACCTGGGTTTTTTGCTTTTCCATAAAAAGTTTAGTATTGTTCTTTTGAGGTCTATGAAGAATTTTTCTGGGATTTTGATGGGCATTGCATTGAATTTGTAGATTGCTTTTGGTAAGATTGCCATTTTTGCTATGTTAATTCTACTTACCCAAGAGTATGGGAGATCTTTCCATTTTCTGGTGTCTTCTTCAATTTCTTTCTTCAGAGATTTAAAGTTCCTGTCATACAGGTCTTCCGCTTTTTTTGGTTAGAATTACTCCAAGATGGTTTATGTTATTTGTGGCTATTGTGAAGGGTAATGCTTCTCTGATTTCTTTCTTCAGCAGTTATAGGTCTGTTTAATTTGCTTATCTGGTCTTGATTTAATTTTGGTAAGTGATATTTATCCAGAAATTTGTCCATTTCCTTTAAGTTTTCCAATTTTTTTGGAGTACAGGTTTTTGAAATATGCTGTTATATACCTCCTTTCATTTCATATTTTGTTAATTTGGATATTCTCTCTCTGCCTTTTGGTTAGTTTGGGTAGAGGTTTGTCTATTTTGTTGACTCCTCCATTTTTATAATATACCACTTTGAGGCCCTACTCTCCAGACTCATACAAAAATTATGGTACCCTCTGTGTGTGTGTGTGTGTGTATGTGTGTGTGTATGCATAAATACATAAATACATACAAAGGGTCACCAGGACATAAATGGAGAAGAACAGAGAATTAGTGCTTAAGCAATACCAGGTGTCTGTTTGGGGTAGTAAAAGGCTAGAAATAGGTAGGAGTAATTGTGCTCATGTTTACTTAAATTTTAAAGTTAAAATTAATAACTTTAAAAGTGACTAAAATGGCAAAGTTTATGTTACATATATTTACTTTATTTATTTCCCGGTTTTGGACTGGACATAAGTCAAGCCAAACTGCTTTATTTTGCAACCCGCTTTCCTCGCTGCGTGTCACTCCTGCAATGCATCTGGAGTAAGGCGTCGGGCAGCTCACCATGAGAACTAAACCACAGCCCACTCACCCTTTGTTCTTTAAATGAGTGACAATGGAGATGTTTCCAGGGCTTTTGCTCTTAAAACACAGGGCTTCTGGGAGCATGGGTTTCTGTTCTCTCAGAACACAAGCCTGGGAGTTTTTCTGTTCTGCATCAGGAGTTGGGTTGCTGGGTAAGAGGCTGTGCATATGATCAGCTTCATAACACAATTCCAGGTTGTTTTCCACAGGCCGGTACCATGGTCATCTCCCAGCTGGCTGTGCGTGAGGTCTGAGTTACCCTATGTCCTTATTTCTTGAGCCCCAGGTCCGCCCTCCATGAGTCTGCAGCATACCCATTGTTGTGGTGGCCTCTGTCAAGCATAGAACTGCTTCCTCCTGGCCAAGGGACCCAGGATCTCAACGACAGGAAAGACCTTTGTGGGACAAAACAGCCCTTGATTTATAGACAAAGAAACAGAAACCCAGACTGAAGGCAGACCTGGTCAGGGTGTCCCACCAGCAACCCGGTGCGCTAGTGAGCAGCCTGCTTCTTGGGATGCCTTCTGCTGTTGGAGAGCAGACCCTTGCTTCAGGTAGCAAGTAAAGCTACTGGTACCACCCGGCTATGGCTGAGTTCACACTGCTGGTAGCCAGAAAACCCCTTGAGATAAATCTTTGTCCATGGCTGGATCTGGAATGAGTTCATTGTTTGCACATGGAAATGCCAGACTTGGGGATTTCCTCGGCATTCCCCTTGACTTAGAGCGAAATGAAAATGGCCACACCCCAGTATCTCTGAAGAGGCCAAGTGACCTAGGCCAGCTGGGACACCTTCTGGCTGTGCCCTTTCCTCTAACTACTGCTGAATTCCAAACTGGCCAGAAACCAGTTTCTCTCCAGTCTCGCCTCTTCCCGCTACCCAAGCACCAGGGCTCGAATCTAGTGGAGTTACGCTTTCTCAGGTGCAACCACTGCTCTGAAAAGAGAGGCGACCATCTCTGTTTAACGGATGGAATAGCTAGCTGTTTTGTGGGGAAGGGGTCCTATCACAAGAGGGTCTCACAAATGAGTCTACTGGCCAGCAGTCCCCAAGACTAGATCCTCTTGTCATGTCCCATCCTACAGCAAAATCTTACAGAAGACAGGGACCCAAGGATTCTCAAGCTTCAGGACCTGCCAACTCTGGGCTCTGCAGGAAGATTTTTCTAGTTTGGATTGACAGCCCTGGATTACTCCTTCAGATGCCCTGTGTGTCCTGCAGTCACCCAGCACTTGGTCCCACACAGTTATGAAGTTTAAAATCCTGGTCACTGAAGTACACATCTTATATATCAAAATTTTAAACAAAGGAAGAGGGAAAAATAATTCCATAACTTAGAAACATACCCCTATTAGTTAGCCCTGTGTGTTCTCTATTTTTCCCTTTGTGTTTATAACAAATGTGGTATTTACTACATGGATGGATACTTCCCAAACTTTTTTTTTTCTCTCAACCATTTATAGTGAACTTTCCCCACAAAAACTCGGGCATAATTTTAAACGGTTTTAAGTTAGAAAAGTGGCACGTTGTCCATTGTAAAAATGAGGAAAGAAGAAAATGAAGGAGGAAAGATCAAGGGATAAACAAGAATGAAAATTAAACTTATAATCTTATAGTTCTTTTGAATGTTTTACACACACACGCACACACACACTCACAAATATCCAAACATTACATCTTGTTTTTAAACACTATTTTTTAATTGGTTCTCTGGGAATTTCACATCATGCACCCCAATCCCACTCATGTTCGAGTCCCTCCATATCTGCCCTTCACCCTTGTAGTGTCCCACACACACAGTGTCTCTTTTTAAAAGACAAATTGACAGTATTTTATACACATTCTGTTTATACATGTCACAACCTAACCCAGCATATTGCTATGTCAATAAGACACTGAACTATGTTATTTTAATGGCCACAAGTCATTTTACTGTATAAATGTACAGCCCTACACTTTCTATTTAACTAATGTGCGTTTCTGTTAAACATTTAAGTTTTTTCCACAACATAGCAACCCTGAGGTTAACATTATGTAACAAAACAGTTAACTGTTTGGATAAACAAATGTGGAATTGTTTGCACTAAGAAAATGTAGCTAATGTTTTGAGGTCTTAAGCTACTTAATTGCCTAGCCAAGAAAGAGAGAGAGAGAGAGAGAGAGAGAGAGAGAGAGAGAGAGAGAGAGAAATGTTGTTTGTTTTTGCTCCTCTCTTCATGGATCCTCCTGCTCCCTAAGCTCGCCATGTCTGAGTTTCTGCTGAGGGGTGGGGGGGGGGTTCAGCCTTGGGCCCCTGTTGTGCTGAACTGCCTCTGGGGTGACCTCGCACTCAGCAGAATGAAGAGAAACAGAGACTGCCTCCCATAGCCCTTTGTTGCCGGCCACACTTCAGGCTCCTGGTTTCTCCACCCTGGTTTCTCTGCTCAGCCTCCCTCCTCTAGATAACAGCATCAGGACGGCCCTAGATTGCTGTTCACTGTGGTACACCAAGTGTTTAGACATGGGGGGGGAGGGCATCTAAATAATCTTAAACTTATTTTTGTTGACTTTTAAAATTTGGAACTAATAGTTTTTTCACAAATACATTATGAGTTCTTTCCACTCCTTAGGAAAAAAAATAACTAAAGCATAAATGATGGCTGGGGAGTGGTGGTGCCCTGCGCTTGGGACGCAAAGGCAGGCGGACCTCTGTGAGTTTGAGGCTGGCCTCGTCTACAAGAGCTAGTTCCAAGAAAGGCTCCAAAGCTATAGAGAAACCCTGTCTTAAGAAATGAAGGAAGGAAGGAAGGAAGGAAGGAAGGAAGGAAGGAAGGAAGGAAGGAAGGAAGGAATAAAAAAAACTAAAGCATAATAAGCAACTCATTATGTCCTCTGACACCGAACCCAGTGCAAATGTTCTTCTTTGCATGTGAGTGGGACTGTGGTCATTTTCTAAGCATGGATGTAGGACCGTGATCGTGTTCTATGCATGTGAGATTGTGATCCCTTGAATTTGAGTCTGCTTTTATCCTGACCCAAGTTCAAAAACATTGTGTTCTGGGGGCTGTGGAAGGAGGAATGAAACAACCTCTAACTTGATGGGAGTGGGGGGAGGAGACTAAAGCTGGGAGTCCGCAGCTGGAGGCCAGTTTGTCCCCCAGACAGTTGAGATGGTCCTGGACATGGCAGTAATTGGTAGGAGGTTATTGTGCAAAAGCCTTCCACACAGCCTACACATGGGCTGTGCACCTGAGCAAAGGAAGAGAGCCTCGCTTCAGTTTCCTGGGATCGCCAATTCTGCTATTTCCCTCTCCCAACGTCCCACCACACTGGCCCCTAGACTGTGGTTTGGGTCCCCCTATTCTGAAACTCCCTCCTTGGACCTCCCTTTTCCAGCACAGGGCCAGCTGGCACAGGGACTCCCAGGCCTCCGCTGAATCTGGGCAGGAAGAATGGCGGCTTGGCTACCTGCAGCTGCTCTCCTTGTTGCCCCGGAGAGACGTGTGAGTTCCAGGAAAGCCACATGATGAAGCAAATTAACTCTCGGGGATTCTGATTGGAACCGAGTGATTAAGGATCATAATTAATAATTCGATGCTGACAAGAGGCTTGACAGCAAGGAGCCGTCAGGCGCAATTGTTTCATGGTCTCGCTGCCTATGACTTAAGCTTTTCTCTAAACGTACTAATTAGGTAATTAACTCCCCGAAGATCACTTAGGAGTGAAGACTGAGCACCAAGCACCTTTCCAGCATTGTCCTCGGAGCAGCTGAGGGACAGAGTAAGGCTGGAATGCGGGTGACAGATTCCGACATGATGGAGGAGTCTCTGGACGTCCTTAGTGAGACTGGGCCACCCTCCGATCAGTCTGCACCAGTGTGCAAAGCGCAGGCGTGCAGTGAGCACCCCTCGGCCCTGGGCCGAGGATGACACTGATATTAACACATGTCTTGGGGACCAAGCCTCCAATACAGAGGCCTCTGGGGACAGTTCCAGATCACAGCCATTCTGTAGAGCAGAAAGAATGACAAGCTGACATAGAGGGCTGGTTTCTGAGGCTATATTTGTCAAGTTCCTTCACCTCACTGTACCTCTGCTGCCTTGTTTGTTGAATGGGTCCTTCTCCAATTCACAGTTCCTTCTGGGCTAAGCACCTTTAGTAACACAAGTTTCTGAGAACTGTCCCTTCCAGGGGAAGATTCCAGGCTCCCCAGGTGGATGGGGAAAGGTAGAGAAGGGATTATGAACCCAGGGCTGCCGCTGGTTCAGCTGCTCTAGCAATGTCTTTTTTTGAAAAAGTACAGTACTTTTCCCCCTTTTTTGTAAGTTACATATATGTGGGTCCACTAACAATAAAGCATGCTAGTTCTGCTCTCACCCTCCCAGCCCCACCTCAAACAGCCTGCCCTCTGTCTTCTCTTCCACTGGTCTTCCTATGCCCGCCTTGGTTTCGGGTGTTTGTTTGGAGCAACCCTTAAGTGGTTATTCTGCTTACAACTTCTCTATCTCATGCTTTAGTTCATCTTTGCTCTTTGCTTTTGGTGTTGCTGTTTTTATAATTGAGTGCGGAAGTCAGAGGTCTCCGGAGGATCCAACTCAGGCTGTCAGACTTGCAAGACAAGCGCCTTCACTGACCGAGCCATCTCACCAAAAGCATGTTCAGAAGCACAGCTTTTCAGGACGGAGTTACCCTGGAACTTCCAGTTCTTGAATGGGACAGGCTCCAGGAAACCCATGCACATTGGAAAATCCCGGATGGGTGGGGGGAGGGAGGTGCTGACGGAGCCCCTCTATTTGGGGACTACAGGACTTGCCATCCTTCCCATTTTCTGTCTCCCCTTGGCCCCCTGACAGCTCACTCCCTTCATCCATTGCCAGGTGGACCTCCTGGGGCAACTATTTCCCGATCCACACTGGGACATCCTGGTGTTCCCTGTTCCTCCTTCCTCTCCAGAAAGCCTCCTCACTCCAGTACCCACTGAAAATGTGTTCCACAAGGCACCAGCCTGCCTGGCTATGTTCATCCTTGTGAACCCTCTCCCCTACTATTTTACACAGAGGTATTTCCTAGCTCCTGTGGTTCACAGGTCCATGTCCCTGAGGCATTCAAGGCAGAGCTCAGAGAAGGACAGAAGAAGACCCTTTCCACGATCCAGTCAGTCAAGAGAACCTGCTTGGAGAGACAGACCCCTGGGTGCTCCTGAGCCTAACCCTCAGAGATCCCCCACAGGTGCCAGCTCACCATCCCAGGCCTGCCTCTGTCCTTCCCTTCCTGCTGGGCTAGGTAACCTCCTGCCTCTACTCTGTGCTGCAGACTTTGCAGACTGCATCCCACCTTCCTGCTCCACCTGCCCCACAGAAGAAAATGCCAGGCCCTTCTCCCATCCCTCCCACTGGACTTTCCATCCTCAGAGTGCCCAGATAAACCCCACAGAAAAGGGCACCTGGGCTCTGGATACAGATCCCTGTGACCGCAAGTGAGTCACTTCCCTCCCCAGCTTCAGCTACCACTGGAATAGTCCTGCTGGGATTTCCCATGCCCTGGCAAATGCTTGGAGGGTGAGGCTAGGCAGAGGAGTGAATCCTCAGAGTCTCTTGAGAACAAGGGAGATATAGGGACTCACAAATAGAGCCAGGAAGGGGAGGAGGAGGATGTAGGGAGGAACATTGCACAGAAGAAGGGTGGAGGCCAGGGCAGAAGAGTGGGGAGGCGGCGAAGATGGGTAAGGCAGGATGGAGGGTCCAGGTTAGCCCTTGACTCTACTGGGTACCTGTGGTCCTGGGCTAGACTCTGTCTGGCACCTGAACCAAACCTATGACCCCAAACTGTTGTTGTATACTTTCCCTTGCGTGACGAGAGGACCTGCCAGGGGGGTTCCCACACAAGTGGGACCGTGGATCTCCTGAGTGGCTCCTGCCAGCCTTAGTCATCTCCACCCATCTCTAGGAAAGACCTTCTCCGGGCTTCCCCTGTCTCTGCCATGTGGAGGATGTCAGTCGCCTATAGGAGCTCTCCCTGGGAATCCGGGGCAAGCTCCTGGACCCCTGAGTCAGCGCCCCTCCTCTCCCCCTCAGTGTCTTTTCCACCTTCCGTCCACTCCTTTCTCCATCCCTTCTAGCTGTTTCTGCCCTCCTCCCTCTTCTGCCCTGGCCTCCACCCTTCTTCTGCGCAATGTTCCTCCCTACATCCTCCCCCTCCCCTTCCTGGCTCTACCCCCTAGGTGAACTGCCCATATCCTGCTATTTAGATTCCCCCCTCCTTTCCTGGTTCAGCTGGAGCTCTGATGTCAATTAAATCACCTTCACCCAGCAGATAGTTCCGGGCAGCCTGACACTGGCTGGGGTTTGCTGGTTTCTGCAGAGCTGCATTATGTAACTGGTTCCTGGTCTTCCCCTTCCCAGCTCCTAGCCCCTGGAGTATGAAAGTGGGATTCCAAGGAGATCCCATCCCCCACCCCCACTGCTCCAGAATCGCTTCCCTGTCCCTCCCCAAGGCCAGAATGGCTTTGTTCCAAGCCGGTGGCCGCCCATCTCTACAGTTTGAAGCAGTTTTATAGGTGTAATTGATGTACAATAAACCCTTGCATTTCAAGTGTAGTTTGATAGGTTCTGGCTCACGCAGACTCCTTGGAAACCATCGCTACCATCAGCTGGTGAGGAAAGCCAGCAAAGTTCTCTGCCTGCCTGCCTCTTCCCACCCTCCACACCCTCACTCCCTACCTGTCCTCCCCACCTGACTCCCCTGCCTGGGCAGTGGTTCCAAATCTTCTGTTTTGGAGTTCTCACTTTCTTACCTACACAACCTACCCTTTCTAATCCTCCCTTCTCGTAGCAGGCTTCTGGCCTCCTGTTTCTACAGCAGTTGACCCCATCTAAGAGGGACCAGCTTTACGTGACTGCTTGCCAAACTGGCATCTGCAAAGACTCTCTGGGCCATCACCCTCCTCCCTTACCTCCTTTGCCATTTATGAAAATTCAAGCTCCCTTTGAGGGGGTGGACAGTCTGCATCCCCCAGGGATAAGGCAGCTTTGGGACCTTTCTGAAGGCTAGAGGCCAAAAGGCACGGAGGATTTCCGCCCAGGCAACTGGCTCCATGCCAAGGCAATGAACCACTGGGTGGGGGTGGGGTGCTGAGCCTGCTTCTTCAGCCCCTCCCAGAGTGTCCCAGTAGCCACCAAGGCCGGTCTCCAGGGTGGACTGGAGGAAGCAGGAAGCTCCTTGGGGGCTGTGTCCCTGCCCCTTATCTGCCTGGCATTGACAGCCTTGCCAGTTGCTAGAACCTTTCCGGTGCGACCAGAGCCTGGCCCAGTCCCAGGATGGGTCACCGGGATTTTTAGTCACCATAGTATTATTCGGTTCTAAAACATGAAACCACAAAAAAAGATTGCCCCAAAGGACTTCTTCCACCAGCCTGCCTTTTAAATTAGTGCTTAGCATGGTACGGTAGAAATGGCATGCTGGGCAGTAGCTGGCCTGCAGCAGCTCTTCAGCTGGCCAGTTCAGCCAGTTATCGCAATGCTGTGAACCAGTTGTTCCAAACAGCCATGCTTCCAAAATAGCTGGGCCGGGAGCGTGTGTCCCAGGGACAGGACCCCTGGACCTTCCCCGCCTTTTTTATTCTAGTCACTTAACTTTCACTAACACACCAGAATCCGCGCTCAAAAGCCTCTGGCATGGTCAGGGGTACACTTCTACACAGGCCTCGCCCTGGAGCCGTCCTGCCCTGCCTGGAAAGTGGGAGTGGAGTTTTTGCAGTAGTCTCAACCAGTGGGGGCACTGCGGGTATTAAGTGGGTAAGGCCCACGGGTGGTAAATGTTTTTTACCATGGTTCATCTCAGGCCCCCAACTGATAACACCGTCGATGGAACAGTGCTTATGTGGGTAGCACTGAAAGTTTTGGGCAAGCTTTTAACTTTGGAAATGAAGGGCAGGGATCTGAATCAATGCCAAGTGTATTAGACTCTGTATGGCCATGACAAAGATGTATGCTATATGGCTCTGCCTGGTACCACTTTGCTTTTTGATGGTCTGACTGTGGGGGTCCTCAGGAACCAGTATCACCCACAGCCTGAATTCCATTCCCTACTCTTTCCTTGAACTGGTGGCTTCTGTCCTGACTTTGTTTGGAATTATATAGGAGACACACTCGGAGCATCGTGGTGAGGGTGTTTCTAAAGAAGTTTAGCTGAGGAAGGAGGACCCACACTGAAAGTGGGCAGCGTTATCCCACGGCCGCGTGCGTGTGTGTGCATGTGTGTGTGTGTGCGTGCATGTGTGGGGGTGTGGTAGTGGAACCCCAGTCTGAATTAAAAGGAGAGAGTGAGATAAGCAGGATAAGCAACAGCATTCCTCTCTCTCTCTCTCTCTCTCTCTCTCTCTCTCTCTCTCTCTCTCTCTCTCTCTCTCTCTCTCTCTCTCTCTCCTTCCTGGCTGTGCCCAGCTGCATAACACTCCTGCCACAGATGAGCAGCTCTCTCTGTCATGGTTGCTCTGATACTGCCCCAGATAAGCGGCTCTCTCTGCCTTCAAACTCGGAGCAGAAAGAAGTCCTTCCTTAACTTGCTTTTGTCACCTATGCTGTCACAGCAATAGGAAAAGTAACTGATATATTCCTCGCAGCAGAACCGGGCCCAAAAAGAGGGGCCACCTTTTGAGAGGACAGAAAAAAAGGAGTGGGGCTTGCCATCTCTGAGGAAGACTCCACAGAGCTTAGCCTTGGGGCAGCACAGCCTCTGATAAGCAGAGGCATTCCAGGGTGAGAACTAGGAGAGAGTGTGCTCAGAGGCCAGGCTCAATCATCCTGAAACAGTGGGCAGGAGCTCCTCTTCTAGAAGGCCCATGCCCAGCCTCCTGGGACTCCAGGGCTCACCAACACAGGAAGGTGGGCTACTTGGGACTGAGTGTCCAAGGATGTCACACAGAGGGAGAGAGGCAGCTGCTCTGGTTTGGTGGGAGACTTGCTAGCTGTCACTGGGAGCTCAGCTAAACTTAGAGATAAGCCCACAGCTAGACATGAGTTATTCCCTGAGTCTGTACCTGCAGTGCGTCCTCTTCTGTCTGGGAGCACCTATGGCTTAACCTCCCTGTGCCTCAGTTTCCTCATCTGTGAACAGGGCAGTAGTAGCTCAGCGGTGAGATCACTGTGAGTGTTAAAGGAGTGAGCACACGTAAACTGTGACAACCAGAGCCTGGCACGACATAAACGTTTATTGATGATTATGGATGTGAAAAATCAAAGCATAGGTAAGATCCGAGGATGTGTCCTTTCCAAAGTGAGAAAAGGCATAAGACTTAGGATGAAAAGAGAAGAAAGTAAACTTGCTTTTAAACCAATTTAAACTATTGATTACATATTATAAGGAGATTTTGGATATATTGCTTTATGTAAATTTTCTTGTGTATTCTTACTTCTTTAATGTGGCTACTTGCATATTTGGGTTCACATCCTCTCTCTTATGGACAATACTGATCTGGATCAATAAAGAAGAGCAAAGGTTACCAAAATCTTGGGTATTCCACCTGCAAAGGCTACGAATGGAACCTGGAGCTGAGTGGTTGGACTGGAGTCTGAGGACAGGTTGCTGAGTAGGAGGGTTGAGTTCATTCAGATGGTGCGGGGCATGGGGGGAGGGCGCAGGGGGCTCAGAGAGACCAGGGCCTAGGAGGGAGGCATCTGCTGACTGGATCTATTCAAGGCAGCAAAGAGGAGCCGATGAGGGACCAGGAAACTGTACATAAAGATTCGGGGACAGATCAGAACACTCTGCAGTGACGGACAAGAAAGCCAGAACTCCCAGGACCACTGGCCTTCCCTAGTCACCAGCAGGGACTGGGATGGTTCCAGCCCTCCATCCCTTTAGGCAGGGCCCTTCTCCCTCTGCCACCTCCTCCTCCTAGGGCTCCAGCTTGATTTGCGACCTTGTTTTCCAAAGGCAAGCCTGACTCCCCTCCCCCATTCCCCACGGGGTTGCTTCCGCCTCCATTACCAAAGCCTGTGACAAGAAATGCGGGCCCCTTATTAAAATAATGTAATGTCTAACTAAAATAGAAACCCCAGATAACAGTTTTTGATGTTTTAATGACTGGGCTCATTAGATAGACTTCCCACTTAAAGTGTCTGTCTAGCAATTAAGGCTAAAAAAATCATAAATGATGACCACACCTTTTGTGGCTTAATGGTTACTCTGAAGGCTGGTCTTATTATCTCGGCGATACAGTCTGTGATAAAGAAGAATTTAAGATACTCTCCCAAGATTTATTTCCCCATTAGCAAGCTGGAGGAGGAAGGTTAAGAGTACTCTTAAGGTCAGAACTGGAAGGGAGCGAGTGAATAATAAGACTGCCTAGAATTTTCCTCCGGCGGAACCAGCCTCCTCCTCAAGCCACGGGGAGGTCCCTCTCACCGAGGGGGCTTCACTTTCGCCGGCGACGGCAAAGTCTGTGAATTGTTACTCCAAGTGACCCCGAGCAGTTTATTTAGCTAATTGTCAAGCATGCAGGCTGAACTGTAGAATCACCTTCTTCCACGTAAATGATTTTCCAACACTAATCTGCTGACGCTCGCAGAACAGAGCAAGGGAGAGCCTGATGAGAAAAACCTGGGAGACAGCATCCAACTCCCCCAAACCCATGTCTCAGGGGGAGTGTGCTGATGGAAAGGAGTGAGGGAGGTGTGTGTGGTGTGTGTGTGTGTGTGTGTGTGTGTGTGTGTGTGTTGCATGCTCACACTCAGTGCTTCTCTTGGGGTGGTGCTGGGCTCGGCCTTTTGAAAAAACACTTGTCAGGGCCACAACTAGCAGGTTATAGGAGACAGGAATAACTTTAGGTGAAACATGCCCAGAAATAGCTTTTGGGGAGCACTGTTAGCCTTTGATTGTGTTTCCCCTGGGTGATGAATGATATTTGTGCCACTGGGGTAATGGAGCCTTGGTACCTGTCCTAGTTGGGGTGATGGATGCATATGGATGAATGGGGGGGTGACAAACAGCTTCTTTATCCAAGCAGTCAATTCAGAGGGGCCTGCCAGGAATACCTGACCTCTCTCCCTACCCTACGTAGCCTGCAGAAGCAGTTAGATGGGAATGTTCTATGGGTTTAATGTTAGGAACCACAATAAAGTGGCCACACCCAGTCTCTCAGCTGAATCTGTCACTCTGAAACCTTTCCTGAGTTCCTGGTAGGGCGAGGGGGGGGGCAGGCAGGCATGGGGGTTCTTAAAGATTTGGAGGGGATGTTATCCTGGGAGGTGGCCAGGTTTAAGGTCAGAAAGGGAGACCACTTCAATGCAGTGTACAAGCTGGGCTCCTTTAGAATGGCTCTAGGTGTGGGTTGCTAGGGAAAGCCTACAGGGAAGGTAGTGTGGACCAGTGGAGGTACCTCTGATTGCAGCTGTATTATTTATTTATTAAGCACCTTCTATGTGTCAGGCACTAGGCTAGAATAAATTGTGTGAGAGACGAGGAAACAAACCTCAAATTCACTTTTCTTTGGAGAATACAGACCCCTCATCCTAAAACAATTTACTGGACACCACTGTAGGCACTCAGTTATTCCTTGCAAAAGCTCCCTGCAAAGGAAATTGTTATGAGTGCCATTTTACTGATGATAACCAAGGCAGAGTGCAACAGGCTGTTTTTGGATGCAAGGGAAAATAGACCTCATCAAAGGAACCTGGGCAAAACAAAATGATACCGGCTATGCAATGCAATGATCCTATCCATCAAGGCCAGACTCAGCTACCAGGGCTGCAGGTCCAGCTTTCTGGTCTGGCTCCCAGCTCTGCTTTCCATGTGGATGGATGGTTCAGTCTTACTCTGTGCTCTACGGAGGTGGTAAATGACAGCACCAGAGACAACCTCCCAGCCTCTCCCATTCGAGTCCTGGAGGGTGAAGTGGGGAAAAGTACACTACTTTTGATTGTTTAAAACCAAACTTTGGTGGGGGGGGAGGACATGAAGAAGGTTAGCTATGGTTGATCCTGATTGGCTATTTTAGGTCGCATGTCTGTCTCTGAAGCAACTGTAGCAAGAGAATGGAATTCATTGCTTCTACCCAGTCACATGCTTCACCCTAGAACCAAGTATAGAGTCCTTCCTGCAAAGTTTAAATCCCCCAGTAGTAGTGCTGCTGCTGATGTAATAAATCAGATCAGGCCGAATTAGTAAATCCAGGTTTAACCTGAGCAGAGCAAAGCAACTCCTGGGTGACCCTTGAGAAGGCAGGGGAGAAATCACACGGAAAATAAGGCTACCAGGCCTTAAATAGCCTGTAGGTGTGGTCTTGAGCAGCCCCAAGGGGGTGCTGATTTTTGGTGGGCATTCTCAGGGACAGGTTTTGGAATGGGAGGAGTGAGACCAGAGCGTGGAAACAGGGTTTCTAGCTGGAGATCCCCAACCTTTTTGTGTCTATATGGATAGCGGTAGGGCGTCTTCTGAAACACTTCCCACACCATAGTTTTACAAGACATCATCAGGAGCTGAGGATAGAAAGGTGGAGTGGATTCTGGGTAGTCAAAATACAGCCTCCCCTAGAGAGGGAGCCGAGCACAGAAACCCAAGACGGCAGGAATGGTTTGGCTCTTCCCCAAGCCCCACAGAAACTGGGAAGCAGAGAGAGAGAAGCAACAGTGAATCTCCAGCCAAGCCAGCTCTTGCATTTGCTTAGTATCCCTTTTCTAAGTGGATCCTTCTAGAATCTAGATCCTAAACAACAGGAAGGAAACGTCCCAAGATTTGGAGTCAGGTTGGTGAAAGAAATGTGGTTAAGAGATGTTGGGGTGAATTCTGGGCCCATTCCCAAACAGTGCAGTGAGCCATACCAGCTGCTGGTGTCTCCCTTGGCTGATGTGCACCCTGGCCAGCACTGAAGTCCAGAGTTAGAAAGGCCCATCAGACCGAGTCTCTCCTTCCTATCTGCTTCTCTTGTACCCTTCTGTATTCTCTGGGTTAGTCAGTAGTTTACGGAGGTTTTTATTTGTTTTTTTGCAAGTAGGTTTTTTAACTTGCCTGCTAACTTAACTCAACTGGTAGTGGCTGCCAGACGAAGGATTCTGAGGCTTAGCAGTAGGCAGCTGTGATTGATTAGTGATGCCTGCTGAGAGCCAGGGTGATGACACATGTATTGTATTCGTTAAGAAGCTTTTCTCTGTAAGTATAGAGTGGCCGGACTCAAACCAGCTTAAGCTGAAAATGCCATTTATTGTACGGACACAGAGGTTTGTTATGGGTCTTAAAAACAGGAAATTTGCTGAAGCGGGGGCCTCTCAAGAGACTGGAGCCAGGAAAGCCTGGTGACCAATTATTTCCTCAATATGCTCAAGTGCCTTATGCTCCTAGCTTCTCTACCCCTTCCTTTCTATAGCCAATGCTTTCTTGGTTTTCCTTGTACACGAGAGAATGTACAGGGCATTCAGGACCCATGTTTACAGAGCCACCAGGTCAAGCATTGTAGAGAAAGTCTCAGCTGGCCTTTGCACAAGTCAGCTACCCACCTCTGAGCCAATTAACCTGGGGTAGCAAATAAAGTTAATTAACAAGGAGAGGAATCCTCATGGGGAGAGCGGGAACTGTAAAAGAGGGCTGTGTTAGTTACTTTTCTGTTGATCCGATTAACGCCACCCCAAAAGCAACTTACAGAAGGGGAAGTTTATTTTGGACTACGGTTCCCGAGGGAGAGTCCATAATGGCCTGGCACATATAGATGCGGGTGGCAGGGACGGGAAGCTGAGAGATCTCATCTCAGTTGTGCACAGGAAGCAGAGAATGAGAGCAGGAAGTGTGTGAGACTATAAATTCTCAAATCCTGCTCTTCCCCCCCCCCCCCCGTGATGTACTCCCTCCAGCAAGGCTGTACCACCTAAAGTTTTATCATCTCTCCAAACACCACCACCCACTGGGGACCAGGTGTTCAGATACATGAGCCCATGGGGGACGTTTCTTATTCAAGCCCCAAGAGCCATCGGGGGTGAATGTTCCAACCGGAGACTCCTTTGTGTGTGCTCTGTGTATTTGCTGGCCATTTCTTGGTCGTAGCCATGGTGGACAGGCTAGTAGCAATGATGGCGATGACGGTAGCAGGAGCAACATAGAGAAACGAGAACAACGCAGGTGCTGTGAGGGACTTGTGGTCCAGTAGAGGCCAGTGACCCATACCCAACCACGCAGTTTGACAACTGGTAAGAGATTGCTGGAGCTGGTACGGGGATGCGTTGAGTTGACCTACGCATTGTCCTTGCCCTCCCCCCACCCGTTCCTCTCCAACCCTGCATAGGATTAGGCAACGTTTGCTCATTGGCTTCACAGCCTTGTTGAAACTCCGACTGTTGACCTTAGGTGCAAATGTGATGTCACCTTTTACTTCCTGCTCTTCTGCAGCCAGTGCAGCAGTGCTGTCTGTGACACACACAGCAGCATGGAGTGTGGCACCTCAGTGAGACCAGCGAGTCCCAGCCCACCCTGCTGTCTTCTACCTAACACTCTCGCCCCCTGATCAGTATTTGAAAAGAAAGCATGAAGTTGTGCAAGAGCACAGAAAACCACCAGTGGCCACTCGTGCCCACAGGAGTCCCATTTCCTAGTGTCCTGTCCAGGGAGCATCTTTATTGTCTGTAACTTGTGCCCTGAACAATTCATTCAAAGTTACTGGGGTGGGGTGGGGGTGGGGGAGTAGAGAACTCACTTGCTGTTGTTACTTGAGCACCAGAGAGGCCTGATCCCAAAACCCAGGTTAAAGCTGAGCAGTTATGAAAGCTGCCTGCAATCCCAGCACTGAGGAGGCAGACAGCAGATGCCAGGGGCAAACTGGCTACCTGGAATTGGAGAGCCCCAGCTTCAGAGAGAGAGAGAGAGAGAGAGAGAGAGACCAATAGAAGAGGACACTCAAAATCAATCTCAGGCTTACACACATATGCATGCACACTTGCACTCATATACACTGACACACTTGAAACAAGTGTACACACACTCATACACTGGCAAAAAAAATAAAATAAAATTCCCAGAGCCAAGGGCAGTGACATACACCTTTAATCCCAGCACTGGGAAGCCTGAGATAGGGAGATCTAGAGTCTGGTACTAGCCTTGGCTCCTTAGGGAGACCCTGCCTCAAAAACAAACAAACAACAACAACAACAAAACTCACCTCAATTCATCCTCCCTCATTCAGGATGAAATCCGTTTCCCTTTACCTCCCTCTCTCCCTCCCTCCCTCTCTCCCTCCCTCCCTCCCTCCTTCCTTCCTTCTTTCCTTCCTTTCTTCCTTCCCTCCTTCCTCCCTCACTTGCTTTTAAGAAGCTAAAATGCCTGTCTACTCTCTGGCTTTCCAAGCTTTCCCACAGCAATTTGCAATTGGCCCTTTCCTCTTTTTTATTTTCCCGACCAAAGAAGGTGACCATATGTACGTACCTTCTCAAACTAAAGCAGACATCTGTAAAAGGATGAAGGGAATTTGTGGGACCAGGGACACAAACCCTGTTAAAGGAAGAGCTCCCAGTGCTAGACAGACAGTGACTGACATTTCTATTCTTGAAGAGAGGTGGGTACTTGCTGGAGCTACCTCAGTGCCACACAGTCTGCCTGGAGAAAGGGCTTCCACAGCTGTTTACCAGCTAGAAACCATGAGGTCACCCTGTCTTCTCAACAAGAAGCAAGGGCAGGAGTCAGCCACCTGCTCTGCAGCTGTGGCTCAGGACATCTTGGTGAAATGCAGTCGTCCATCCGTTCCTTCACCAGATAATTCTTACCATCCCTGTACCAGGGCTGCCCTGCCAGGCGAGTCTCTGCATCCTGCCTCCTTTAGCTTACACTGGACCTCAGGGAGGATGTACATGCAGGACTACACATGGCTTTATATCCTCAGACCTTTGCTTACTTCTCTATAATGATGGCCACATGGTGCTTGCCGGAGAAGTGCCTCCAAGTAACCATGATCATTCAAGCACCGCTGTTTCATCCAGACCTCAGGATGTACCCGAGGCCCAGCGTTTTGAGAGCACAGGGGACATCTCTTACATTACTTAGCCAGCTAAAGTTAAAATGCAGTCACTACCAAGAGGGAACTGGGGGTAGGGGTGGGATTTTTACACCCAACACACCTGCCCCAGAGGAAGCGAGATCATCCAGAAATGCCTCGCAGGCTGGAAGAGCCCTGAAGCCTGGGTGAAATAGGCTTACACTGCCTCCCAAGCAGGGCAGCTGACACTCCTGGGTTTTGCCTTTAATCACCCTGACTGCCGTTCCCCTAGAGCGGTAGCCAGGTGGAGGGATTCTGCACCATGCGCCTGCCTTCATTTCAGGGTGTTCAATTTTAATGAAACACATATGAGGTCGGGGAACAGAAGTCACTTAAGTAACTGCATATGCAAACCCCTGCATAACTCACCTAACTGGCAATGCAGGAAAGCCTTGATTAAGCATCCCCAAGTCACCAGACCCCTCAATTACGTGTGATTTAGTTTTCAGAATTCTGCTTTTAGTAAGGAAACTATATAAATGACAAGGGAGGGTGTATCTTCTCTCAAGAGTTTATTTTCAGAAGTGGGAAACCCCAGTACTGTGAAACCCTTAACCTAGGACCTTGCACCTTGGGCAAGTACTCTACAACTGAGCACTATCCCCGGCCCCTCTGAAATATAAACTTACTGTCTATCAGCCCTCCCAACTTTGGCCCTTCCCGTTCCAGGTCATGGACATCCCTGGGCCACAGAGCAAAAAGGACTCTGTAAGGCAGGTGCAATAGAGCCTACAGGCTGCAAGACTCAGCAGCAGTACAGATGGTAACTCTGGACTGTCCAGGGCCAGCTTGCCCACTGCAACTTTCAGTTTATAGTTGGCCAGGAGGAGCAGAGAAGAGAAAAATGAGCATTGGGTGGTTGGTAGATCAGACAGCAGGGTGTGGCTGCAGCGGCAGCTGGAGCCAGAGAACAGGGCATTCTCAATACCCGAGACCTTTTTTGGGCCTTTGTCTATAGCTGAGGCAAGACACCTGGGTGCTGTCAGCTACAAGTAGACCCCAGCCCCGTTGACAGCCCCATCTCCTCAGAACTGAATGTGTAAGCTCCCTAAAAAGCAGACTTGGTTTGGGCGCTCCACAGAGTGAGAGAAGCTTAGCATTTAGATATAAGGAGAAAGAAATGAAAAATAAATAAACTTGATGTTACCGGTATGAAAAGAATTTTTTAAATTTGAAGACAGGGTCTCATTAAGTTGTCCAGGCTGGCCTTGAACTTGTTTTGTAACTCAGGATTTGAACTTGCCATCCTCCTGTCTCAGCTTCCCAAGGTATCTTAGATCTTAGGCGTGTGCCACCAGGCCCAGTTTGTCTTCTGAGTGTGCCTGGAACCCATCATCTATTCTGCCCCCTTCCCCCTCCCTCTCCACTTGACGCCATGAGGGATGATGAAGAGTGGCAGCTTGGTACACAGTGTCAGTTCAGTTTTCTCACTTTGCCAAAGAGGGCCCCAAGACCCCAAGAGGTGCAGACAGTTGCTCAGAGACACAGCTGTGGCTGCAGGCTGGGAAGCCCGAAGGATGCTAGTCAAATTCTACTGCTGTTGCACACAGCCCCCCACCAATCCAGGGGGCTTCATTTTGGGAGAGCTGACAGTAAATACTGGGACTCCTGGCGTGAGTGACAGGGACTGGTGTGTGTGGCTGATACAGATTTACTTATTTTATGTGTTAGAGTATTTGTTGTGATAGGGAGGCCGCTTGTTGGTTCCTGGCTGCTCAGCCCCGAAATAATCACACAGAAACTATATTATTTAAAACACTGCTTGGCCCGTTAGCTCTAGCTTCTTATTGGCTAATTCTTACATCTTAATTTAACCCATCTCCACTAATCTGTGCATCACCACAAGGTCGTGGCCTACCGTTTAAAGTTTCGGCGTCTGTCTCTAGCGGGGCTATGTGGCTTTTCCCTGACTCCTCCTTCCTTCTCCCAGACTTCAGTTTAGTTTCTCCCGCCTACCTCTATTCCCTGCACAGGCCAAAGACAGTTTCTTTATTAACCAATGGCTTTCACAGCATCCAGAGGGGAATCCCACATCAAGTGTTTTGCCTGCATAATGTTGTTAGTGAAACAATCATGAATAGTAGCACCCACACGGCAGCTCACAACTATCTGTAACTCCACTTCCAGAGTAGCCATCCCCATCTTCCGACCTCCACAGGCACCAGACACACACATGATGCACAAATATACATGCAGGTAAAACACTTGCACACGTAAAATAAATAAATCTAAATTAGCCACATTCACCAACCACGGCAATGTATGCTGGTAACCCTAACACTGAAGGCTGAACTGAAGTGTGAGTTCAAGGCCAGCCCAATTTACATAGTGAGGCTGGGCCTCAAAAACCAAAAACTAAACTAAGTGGGCCAGGTGATCTTTGAACTTGGGTTATCATAAACAAGCACCCTATTGACCTTAAAATTTTCTCATAAGAATTGCGACATTGTCTAGAAGCCCCTCCCGGTGAGACCTTCCCTTTTCCTGAGGCAGTTTGCCGCCTCTGCCTTCCTGAGCTCCCGTACTCTCTCCCAAGTCACCTCTAGCCCATTTTCCCTTCTTTGCCATCCTCCAGGCCAGCCTTAGCCCTGCAGCCATTCACGTAGCAGTCCTGGGACTCCAAGAACACAACCCTCTCCCTGCTCTGACCTCAAATATTCACTTTCCCTTGCTGAGTGTCTTAAATTCCACTCTGAGTCATTTTGGACTTTTTGTATTTCAGGAGATCTGGGACAGGCCTGTGCCTGTTGCCCCCAGATGCCCTCACATTTTCCCCTACTCTGTAGCCTGGAGCCTTCCCTGCCAGCTGTTCAACCCTTGCCAGTGGGCTTCTAGCTCAGTTTGCCCAGTATGAAGACGAGATAAAGGCAATTGGGTAGCAACCTGCCTAGCAACTGAGGTGCCCTTGCACATCCGATCTGTGTTCGGTGGAGACCGGCTGTGTACCACAAGCTTTTCCTTAACCCTGCAAAATCTGACAAGTCAGCCTTTGCCTGCTCAGCCCATCCCCAAGTGTCACCTAAAGCAAGGATCAGAAACCAAAACTAGCCAGTTTTAGGGTTGCAAGCCTTTAATCCCAGCCCTTAGAAGGCAGAAGCAGGTGAATCTCTATGAGTTCAAGGCCAGTTTGGTCTACATAGTGAGTTGCAGGATAGCCAGAGTTACATAGTGAGACCTACATAGTTGTCTCCAAAACAAAACAAAACAAACAAAAGAAATCAAAGCTACCTGGTGGCACATGCCTGTAATGAAGCAAAAGCAGAAAAGTCCTGCGTTTGAAACCCGTCTGGGCTACATAATTAGACCATATATCAAAAATACAAGAGCAGAAACCAAGGCCACACAACACTGTACAGAGGTTATTTGGCATAGAGCTGGTAAGCACAGATGTTGCCATCAGTCTTTTGGGGTGACTCCAGACCTCCTGTTTGTATTTAGATCCAGTGGTTGGGGTACTCCACTCTTGTTTTTGCATGAACCTCCATATAAAGAATCTTCTGTTGGTTTCTAGAATGGATTTGTTGAACTCATGTAAGAATTTAAAGGCATATGCAAGGCATATTTGAGTGAAAAAAATCTGTTCAGGTTTCTCTTTTGCTTCCCAGTATTTTATTATCTCATTCGCTCCCTATTCAGCAGTGTTTTCTGGCGACTGGGTTTTGAATCGGTCTACTTAATTTTCATGAAAACATCAGGCCCTCTCTGTGAGTGCTTCCATTCACATTGTGAAATTGCGCCAGTAACAGGAATGGCAAATATGAACAGGTCCAGTGCCGCTTTGCTCCTTCTTAAGCACGTAGCTCAACTGCTGGGTCCAGGTGACTAAGCAAACCCAGCAGCGGCTGGTACCTAGACTTGGTTTTCCCAAGGCTAGGTGGAGCTGGCCAGTGCCACTGGTCCAGCAGTACAGGTGACTCTCCTGTGACTTGAGTCCACTGTAGAGAGGTGAGCATGGAACTGATTGATTGTGTGGCTATCTCATGACTGCAGAGCAATATGTGAGTGGTCCCACAATGACTCCACCTGCTACCGTATGACTGACAGCCACACACATACCACCTTGCTAAGGCTCCTTCTTCCTGTAGCTGTACCTCACCACCCAGGCAGGGAGGACTGGAGGCCAAGGCAGGCACTGGTATAATGAGAACATTTGAGTCCTGGACTATATATATACCAAGAGGGACAAGTGGAGATCCCCAAGTTGTTTTGAAGGTATCCTTGGGTTTTCTGAAGGACCGCGGTGGGTGTGATAGAATCTGCCTGCAGAGACTGAATCAGAACACTACAGGGAAATGTCAGCAGACTCTTGCATGGGAGGTTAGGCCTATGGCTGGCCAGATCCTGTGCTGGAACTGACCTAAATGCCTCCTTCCTGAGGACTAGGCTTCATGATACCTGAAGGCACCATGCAAGCTGTGTTGATGACTATGAACTACAATGGCCCTCATGGCTTGACAATCCCAAGTGTGCCATAACAGCACAAATACCTTTCTAGTAACCGACAGCTCTATTATTGAACTTAATACCTGCTTGACAAGACAATAGTCAGCCTACTACTAGAAATCCAGCCAACTATCCAGGGCTAACGAAGTCACGGATCTGCCCCACAGGGTGGAGAGGCAATAGTACTAGAAAGAAGGTGGGTGAGTCTAATTCTGGTTATAGAGAGAAGGTTGTCCCTCTGGCTTGGGAAAGGCCTGGGTAGGAAACATCCACCCACAGCCAATGGTCTGGTGGATCAGCCTTTTTGGAAATGAAGGCTTGGAAGGGGCTGTGGAGATCCAAAGCCAGGAAGCCAGGCCTATGTCCGGTAGAGCATTCACTGTTCCAACACCCTCTCCACTCTCCCGGTTCCACTGCTCAGCTTCCGTCTTCTAACTCCCACCCGGAGGCTCCTCACAGTATGCTCAGCCCATCTAGGAGCTTTGGACATAGAGAACTAACTTGGGACATAGGGGACATGGACCACGGGGACTTGGCCCTGTCATCCTGCACAGCTTGCTTATGAGGCTGGTTCAGCACAGCGCATGTGGAGACTGGGACCATTCTGGAAAGTTCAGACTTGCACTTGGGACCTTGTAGGTCCATTACAAAGATTTCTCTTTGATACAGTTGAGATCCGTCCCCTCCCCCAGGACTGGTCATCAAAACCAAAGCTGCTATAAATCGCCACTTCTCCTGTCTCATTTCTCCATGCCGTTTCTTCCATCTCCGCACTCACCCTTCATACGTGGGGCTGGCTAGCGCATGCGGCCATCTGACCTTCGGCTTTTCTGCCCTGACAAAACCCAGAGACACATCCTTCCTCTCATGCTTTTTCTGGGAGGCGGAGGAGGAGGGGTGCAGAGCTGGGTGGTGTTCCCAGCACTCTCTGGT
Source organism: Arvicola amphibius (assembly GCF_903992535.2). Classification (NCBI taxonomy): domain Eukaryota; kingdom Metazoa; phylum Chordata; class Mammalia; order Rodentia; family Cricetidae; genus Arvicola; species Arvicola amphibius. The sequence goes on from NC_052051.1 coordinate 149,242,235, forward strand.
CTCACACGGTGGGAATTTTTCTGGGCTCTAGCTGTTGGTCAAGGGTTATAGCGGTAAGGCCTGGGAAGATCTCCGGGTTTCCGTTCCTGCCACAGAATGAGATGAGTACGGAATTAGAAATGTATCTCAAAACACAACTCTGCACTCAAGAGTTGAGCGTGGGTCTCCAGAGTGAGGGTGTCACTGGGATTCTGGAGAGTTTGTTTTATGGGCAACTTGAGCAAAGGGGAGCATTACTCATGAATCGAGGCACGGGAAATGAGGGGAATTCCGAGAATGAACCAAGATTTTCCTAGGAGCATTTACACCCCTTTTCTGTCCTTATTTAGGGCTTTGGGATGTGACGTGGCACCAGATTTGTGATGGCAGCAGGCAATCTGACAAAGCTAATGATGTAGAGATGCCATTGCAATGAAGCAAGGGACAGTTGTCGAGATGGCCCGGTTGGTCCCAGGGCGATTTGGTTCCTTTACTGCTTGAATGACCACACAGTGTTCTGCTGTAAAACTCTGAGACTGTCAGCCTCCAACCATTGCTTAATTATCTCCTTAGACCTGTGCATCCCCAGGCATAGGGATGCCCATCTCGCCAATCAGTTTGCTGGCCCCACCCACACTGGGGCTCAGTGCCGAATCATGGGACCATTGTGAAGAGAGACAGACACACCTACATTGCAGAGCTCCGGGATTCTGACGCTCAGCCAGAGTAGATCAGACTTGCCTGGGAAATCTTTTATTTAAACCATGCCCCAGCCTTGAAACCTCACCTCCAGAGAGTCTGACTCATTAGATGGGTGGAAATATTCTTGTTTTAATTTGGGGGTTTTTAATTTGCTTGCCTTTACTTTCCTATAGTGAAGAACAAGCATAAAAAAATTATCATTATTTCTTTTCTACTCCAAGTGTAGCCCTTGAAGGGATAGCACCTGCCTGACCAGGGAGCTGATAGAAACATGAAGCCCTACCCCATTACCCAGTCAGTGTGTAAGTAGCGAGGTCGGGGATTAATGTACACAGTCTTCGCACAGCATGAGTCAGTCATCTGGGGAGCAGGGGTTGGGTAGAATTCTGAGCCCTCCTCTCTGAACCTGGCTCTTAAGTCTGGGCAGGGGAAGGGATCCTTGCTAGATAAGCATCCAGATGATGCTAATGAGTTGGGATAATGAGTTTAAGGCACTTTTTTTCTCTCTGGAGAAGGTATACACTACCAGGTGGACTGTCTTCAATCTCTTCTGGCATCCAAACACTTTCTGCTGAGATACTGTTGCCTGACAAAGTCAAGTCGCATCCTTTGGCCTGGCATTAAAGCAGCTGCATCATCATCATCATTGTCTCTTCCCCTCCTCCTCTCCCTCTTCCTCTTCTTTCTCTTCCTCCTCTTCCTCCTCCCCTCTTCCTTCTCCTCTTCCTTATCTTTCTCTCCTTCTCCCTTTTACTCTTCCCCTCCTCTTCTCTTCCTTCTCCTCCTCTTCCTCCTCTTTATCCCCCTCTTCCTCTTCCCCCTCCTCCTGCTCCTCCTCTTCATACCCTCCTCCTCTTCCTCCTTTCTTCTCCTCTTCTTCCTCCTTCTCTTCTTCAACCTCCTTTTCCTCCTTTTTCATCTTTAAGACAGGTCACATTCTGTGGCTCTGTAACTCACTATGTTGCGTAGGCTAACCTGGAACTCACAGCAGTCCTCCTGCCTCAGCTGCCCAAATGCTAGGATTCAGGACATGAGTCAATACATCTAGCTGTCCAGCCCTTTATCTACCTGAAAGGTTTTCTGTCCCTTAGTGTTGTCTCTCAAGGCCACTTTTTTTTCTGGAAGCCTACAATGTGTCCCTACTTCAGGCTCATGAAGGACCAATTAGGATTGCATCACTCACTAGGTGGGAATGAGTTCTGTCAATCACCCTACAGGGTAGTAGATGGAAACATAGACTGGAACCTAGCCTCTTTTCCTGAGCATGGATTCTTTGAGCTCTGTTAGAGCATGAGACCATAAGAAGTCTTCCCTGCCACCACTTCTAGCTTTTTGTCTTAGTCAGGGTTCTATTGCTGTGAAGAGACACGCATGACCACAGAACCTCTTATAAGAGAAAGCATCTAAACGGGGGCTTACCTACCATTCCAGAGGTTAGTCCATTTCACAGCAGGGAGCATGTCACCATGCAGACAGACATGGCCCTGGAGCTGAGAGCTTTATAATACTGATCTGAAGGCAGGCAGGCAGGTAGACAGAGAAAGCCAGAGGCAGAGACAGACAGACAGACAGACAGGGCTTAGTATGAGCTTTTGAAACCTCCAAGCCCAACCCAGTGACACACTTCCTCCAACAAGGCCACACCTCCTAATCCTTCTAATCCTTTCAAACGGTTCCACTCCCTGGTGACTAAGCCTTCAAATCTGTGAGCCTCTTGGGGCCATTCCTGTTCAAGCCACCACACTTCCCGGCATGTAGCCCTGCAGCCTCTGCTCAGGTCATTTTTATCAGTATCTGACTGAAGGTGGATTTCAGAGTAAAGCCTTGATGAGGATGAGGATGGCATCCATCCCACAGGCGAATAACCCTACAGTTTGGGTCTCTTCAAAATGTACCAGCTTCAAACACAGAAGCAAGAGAATAAAGTGAAGTGGGGAAAAGTTAAAGCTGTTTCCGGGAAAGCACACCCTCTGGGACTCATCGGCTGCTGAACCCGAGTCCCATGTCAACAAGCACCAGGGAGCGTCACAGCTCAAGCTGCTTTGAGTCAAACTCGAGAAGGGGCAGAGTGATGGGAATAAAAACATAGTCCCTTGTGGGTGTAAAAGACTTGCATCCTCTGCCTCAGGGGCAGCAGGAAGTGTGTTCTAAAGGGTCATGATATCCACTCCTCCGAGTCACCTTCACATAGAAAAGCCAGTGTCTCTCTGGTCCCCTGAACACACTGGAGCACTCTAAGCCTTCTTGCTATTGATATAGAACTAAAGCATCCTCTTTGCCTTTGGGCTCCAGACCTGGAAGCAGAGTGGACGCCTCATCACAAAGTCCAGACTGAGGGGCCAGCACTAGGAGACCTCAGGTTGGTCCCAAGTTCTACCACTAGTTATTTAATAATCCTGGATGGATCACTTAGTATTTCTGACCCTCCATGTTCTTATCTTAAAAATGTGGATAATTTTTGGGTTTTTTTTCAGAGTAGTTAGGTGGAGCTCTTTGGAAAACACACCAACACTATAATGCTGTGCTTCATGTGGAGTTGGCACTTAACAAATAGAGATTATTATTATTATTTTATTATTTGAAAATATGGGGATAACACAGCTGGGAAATGTGTGTTTGCAAAGCTTAAAGCCTGTTGTGTTAGCCCAGTATCATAGAGGCTTAGGGGAGGAGAAAGAAGGCAGGCTGTGGAGCCTTAGCTGCTGGGATTCAGTCTCAGTTCCACTCTACCGTGTGGTCTTGAGTCCCTCCCCACTTTTTTTCTTTTCTTTTTAATTATTTTATGTGTGTGGGTGTTTTACCTGCATGCATGTCTTGTACCAAGTGCATGCACGGCTTGCAGAGGCCAGAAGGTGTGGGTCCTCTGGAACTGGCCTTGCAAAAAGTTGTTAGCAACCGTGTGTGTGTGTTGGGAATGGAACACAGGTGAGTTTCTACAAGAGTAGAAAGGCCTCTTAATGGCTGAGCCATCTCTCTAGCCCCTCTTAGTCTATCCCTTAATCAAACTGTGTCTTAAGGTGTCTGCTTTGTGACATTATCATGAGGACTAAGTGAGAAAGCACCTTTGGGACAGGGCTGGACACTAATAGCTCAACATGAGCTTGCTCTCTGTGGCTCCCATAAACTGAGCAGCCGTATGATACAAAACAACACCAACAAGAAGGAGCAATGACAGATGAATGAAGAGGCTAAGGCATTTTCCTTCACACCATGATGGGACCCTCTGAGAGTGACGGAGCACAAAATCTGAATCACTGGCTTGGGAAATGAGTCAGTTGACACTGTGAAGAGTAGAGAGGGTGTGGGGACAATGAGGAGGCAGCCTCTGCATGGCCTAGACCACAGCCCTGTCCCCCTTCAGTGCCAGAGTCACCGTATGTGCAGGTGGAGACAGCAAGGAGGGACCACTGAGGATCCTGGGCCGTCCCAAAGGATGTGAGAGTAAGGCTATCTGTGTGATCAGTTTCCCTTGCCACTAGGAAACAGGAACAGCTGGTGTCCTCAGAGCCCTCCGCAGGCTACAGCCTTCTGGGGCTCACACTGTTAACCCTGGGAGGTTGCTTTCATTCTTCTCCATCAACAGAGGGGAAGCCTGAGGTCGTTGAAGCCGGGCCTGTGCTCAGCCACGCAGCTAGCTATAAAGTAGGGTGACACCGTGGTCTGGGACTACCCTTCACCCCTTCATTCCTGGCCAGTTCATGCCACTCTGGCAGTGCAGACCTGCCTGTCATAGATTTCCGTGGTGGAAAAATCCTGCAGGGAGAGATGATGCACCTATGAGCGTGCACAGGAGGCTAAGCGTGCATGGGTAGGGGTGGGCTTTCTCTTTCCCCTAGCTCTTCTTGCTCTTTAGTAGTCCCCTTTCCAGCTCCAAAGCCTGCTTTTGAAGGAAAACCCCAGGTTCTTGGGGGAGGGGGGAAGCCACATGCCTCTTCTTCATTTCACCCCAAAAGGTCCAGCAGAGGGTGACGATTAGGAAGGCCCTTCTTAGCTCAGCTGGGTTGAAGAGAATGAACTTACTGTTCCAGATGTACTTGACTGATAAGGCCTCAGGACGCTACTCCCAGGGGCTGGGCTTCTCATGTAGACTAAGACTACAGCTTTGCCTTACACCAGAGGGAAGAAGGCTGAACTGTGGAATTGTGGGCCTCAACCAGTTGGGAGGTGGGGTACTTGGGGATCAAGGAAGGGTTGGAGCGGTAGTTCTCAACCTGTGGGATGCGACTCCTTTGAGGGTCGAACAACCTTTTTACAAGGGTCTCATATCAGATATCCAGTGTTAGGGGCTGAGGTGACACCTTCAACCAAACACTACACCTTGGAGATTTACATTATGATTCATAACAGCAAAATTACAGTTATGAATTAGCAAAGGAAATAAATTTATGGTTGGGGGTCACCACTACACGAGGAACTGTATTAAATGGTCCCAGTATTAGGAAGGTTAAGAACCACTGGCTTAGAGTGATTGAGGCCTTCCCTGGTACCAGATACTAGCCCCCTACACAGGCAGTCACCAGCTCCCCTGTGCCCTGCCAGGCATGCTGTTTGGGCCCTCATCCCGCCAAGACCTGGGCAGTGATGGTGAGGACTCAGGCCAGCTGAGAACAAGAGCGCTGGGGCCCTGCTGGCTGTGAGACATGGCATGAAAAGAAAAGGGCTTATATCCGTTAGGCCTCATGGCTCTGGGCACCCTGGGCTCCATGTGTGTGCTGGATACACTAGTGACACTCAGATGGGCCCAGTGGAACCAGCTTAGGGGTTGGGAGGACACTAGAGCAGCAAGAAAAAGCTGGCCCAAACCAAAAGTCGCCTGCTACCACTCTTAGGAGTCAACCCTATATCGAGGAGGGAGCAGTGTTAACAGAGATAAAAGGATACATGGCGCTGTTGGTCCGCTCAGGTAACGGGTGGAGACCCAGAAACTCACACACTGGCAGAGGATGGCCCATTGCTGGTGTGACCTCATTCCTCTCTGGCTGGTTCTGACCTCGCCATCTGTCTGACTTCCCTTTCCTCTGCCCAAGTTCAAGGCTCCCCAGACTGTCCCGTTTCCTTTCTGTCTGCTCTGAGGGAGTGTGCTCCCTGCACACCTGCCCACCGCCACACTTCAGCCCAGGTATGTAGACCACAGAAGCTGGTTACAGAAGAGGCCCCATCAAGATTCCAGAAAGCCCCTTGTATAGACACTTGGTGGGAAACAGGGTATGAGGTTGTCCCTGAAGCAACGCTGAAGCGACCAGCTACCTTCTGTTATGTTTAAAGGTCACCTTCAGTGGACACCATTCACAGTGTGTTGTATGTAATCCGGGTTTCCCACCCTCAACTTCAGAATGCATCCTTTCATCAGGACAATATATGAAACTGAGTTGAAGAAAATAAGAACCAAGAATGGATTGGTAGAATAAGGCTCTTTATGACGATAGGGTTTCCTGCTGCAGGCACATTTGCAGCCAGAGGAACTTCTTTTATTTCATCTTTTCCAGGGCTCTGAAATGTTTTCACTACTCGACTGGGTAGGTAGTAAAGCCCTGTTAGGACAAATTCTATTACCGAGAAGTGTTCAGTCCTAATGGAGAGATTCCCATGTCAGCAGTCGGCCTATAGAAGGGGGTTTCTGTTAGAGGGGTCTAAAGCAAACACTGCCCTGTGGTTCTTCCGCCCATCTCTCGCTCCAGTGTGGCCTTCCATGGAGAGGAGTATGTGTGATGATACGGGTTGGGCTGCTCAGGGTGCTAAAGAGAGGACGGATGGATGCTGAGTAGGCAGGAAAGCAGGGCGAGGTGTGGTACTTCAGAATTCCAGTCCCCCATGGTAGCTCTGGAGAGCTGATCAAAACCCCAGCGTGTAGGTCGTGTTTCCAGACTACAGGCGTTATGGGCAATCTGATTGATCTAGCAGGCAACAACCTCCAACTCAAAAAGAAAGAAAGAGAGAGAGAGAGAGAGAGAGAGAGAGAGAGAGAGAGAGAGAGAGAGAGAGAGAGAACAAAGAAAGAAAGAAAGAAAGAAAGAAAGAAAGAAAGAAAGAAAGAAAGAAAGAAAGAATAAAGAAAGAAAGGCAGAATAGAATAGAAAACATCAAAGTGCATCCCAGGCAGAGTGGAAACTGGTCAGTAAAATACCTTTCACTGGCTGGGGAAATGGCTCAGCTGGTAAAATGTTTGCTGCTGTGCCAGTGTAGGAACCTGAGCTTGGATCCTAGCACCTCAAAGTCCTGCACAGCGGCAGCAAGTGTCGAACTCCAGCCCTGGGGCAGCAGAAAGCAGGATCCCTGAGCTCACCAGTCAGGCAGGCTGGGCTGTCGGCAAGCTCTGGGCTCAGTGAGAAGCCAGATGGAAACTGACAACTGAGGAGCACACTCAGCCACTGACTTCTGCCCCCCATGCACACGTGCACATGTACATGCGCATACACATAAACATACACACATGTAATCACACGAACTCGTGCACACGCGTACAACTGTAAACAGGAATTTTAAAAAGGTCTTTCAGTTTTCCAGATGTGGAGGTTTCTGTACCAGTTAGGAAGAATAGCGTATGTAGTGTTTGGATTGGCCACAACATTGGGAATTTCTTGTCACAATCACCTACATTTTGATTTTAGGAACCCTGAGATTCAGTGAGGCAAAGTTACCCAACTTGTGGGATTCAAACACAGGTCCTGGGCCTGGTTTCTTGGCCAGACCTCATTCCTCCAGCTGCCTTTGCCATAAGATCCCTTTCAGGGTGGGGATGGGATGGGGGGTTGGTATGTGGTTCTGCAACCAAAGCTCTAGGAACCGTATAAGTCCCTCAATCCCTAAGCCTCGATGTACTCATCTGTCAAATGGCCTGTGCTCACCCATTGGAGCCGCTGTAAAGATATGGAAACACACAAAAGCTGGCATCTCTGTCCTGTGCCTGAGGGACACTTGTACCATCTGGCTGTCTTGCTGTTCTATTTCAAGGAAGCATGTGAGGAAGTAGTAGCTAATGTCCCCTTGAAGAGGAAATATAACCCTTCCTCTCCGTCCCCTAGAAGCTACAAGCTTGAGGTTCAGGGCCTCCCATAGTGTCCCACAAAATAGACAACCTGACAGCAATAGAGTCCCATGACTCAGATGCATCAAGGGGGACCTGAGCCCACGCCTCCTGGTGTGAGACTTATTTGCTGTCATCTGTGCCTGGGGTGATTCAAGGAACTCCCCAGAGCCAATCACTTTCCCCTCAGTTTAGGTGAGGAGAGTGGTAACGTAGCCAGGAAGGGACAGTTGGGAAGAGCAGCAAGCACCCAGGTCCCCCGGGACCTGAGGTCCTCTGATTTCCTCTGAGCCTGTTTATCCTTACCCTCTGCCAGCGCTTTGAACCCCTGAGCTGGAATAACCGGTGCCTCCCTTTTCAGAACAGATAATACAGAGCAAAACGGGGTGTAAATGTTTGCTTTATTTCATTTGCTCTACAAATATTTGGTGCTGAATATGCTCTGGCTATTGCAGAACCCTCACAAGGACACTGAGTCGTGATTTACCTGAGCTGGAAACTGAGCCTCTGGGTGCTGCTGGCTTCCACTTTCACCAGCCATCCAGCAGGTGCGAGGAGGGGGAAGGGCGAGAGGGTATTTCTGGGCCTGCGTGCCAGGCCCCTCTTAGGGCATGGGGATGGATCATGTGTTCACTCTAAAGAGCTAGGGCTCCTGAGAGCAGGCTTTGGGGAGGATGGGCGTCGTAGGCTATACTTAGGATTTCTGCAGGTGCTGAAGGATTAGCCACCAGGCAGGTGGGCCCCTGAAGGCCCTTTGCTTAGCTCTGCCATTCCCACATGTTCAGACATCCAGATTGGCAGAAAGGACAAAACTAAGGCTTGGAAAAGCATTGAGGAGCCACCTGCCCCTCTGCTGCCTGAGGCAGATCTGAGGGTTCTTGGACCTCCTGCACCGGCAGAGGACGGCCAGGGAAATCAACTCAGAACTATAGCTTCTAAGCCGAGATTTGGTCAAACCCCCGGTGGTAAGAGGGGCTTTTGGGGGTTCTCTGGAATCCCACACATCAGAAGATCTTGAGAAGGATGTTCTAGAATGTTCCTTCTCTTTAGACTATCCAGCCTGCAGCCTGTGGCAGCTCACACGCCTGACTGTGCATTATACATGTGTGCCTCTTCTTGACCATGCCCGCAGCACAGGGGTCAGGATGGAGACAGCAGAGGCCTGGGGTGGTGCCACGCCCCCTCCTCTTCCCATACCCGTGCTGCCTCCTTCTGCTTTGAACACTTTAATGGAGGGATATTTGGATGCAAAGACATGAGTTTAATTAATAAGAGGGATCAAAATAAAATGCCAAGGGAAATTTGGAAATAATATATATGATCCCCTTTCATATATATATGGTGTGACCCATAGGAAAGGTAGCACTGGACAGGGAGGACTCTGACAGCAAGAGAGCCTGGAGTCTTTTGAGTCCAAATGTCCTTGCTCCCTCTTCTGTCTTCAGGGTGACGAGCTCTGTGTTTGCCATGGGGAGCATATAGGGGAAATGCCATCGCTCTCCTATCCCATCCACCTCTAGAAGGTTCAGGAAGTGCTGAAAACAAAAAAAAACAAGCATAAGATCACTCATCATAAACCATTCAGATGGCCCTCCTCTTGACCCAAGGATTCCCTGGGGCATCCCCAATGCACTGGGGATGTGGCTTTTGAGTACTCTAACCCACAGTGCTCTGCACGGTCACCCAGGGGTTCTCCACTGTTATATGATAGATATCTGCTATGCTCTAAGCCCCTTCTACCTACCAGTCCTCGGCTGGAGGGCAGAAGAACCGCTAAGACGGAGGCGACCCACCCAACCCCCCCAGCCCCCCCCCCCAGCCCGCCCCAGCCCGCTCCGGAAAGCTGTCTTCCGCGGAACAGTGTTACACGGATGAAGAGGCAGCCGCTCAGAGGGCTGCCACAGGTGGAGAATGGTTTTGGAAAAGACTGAGGTGGATGGAGCCTCAGCACTTCCTGCAGCTGGGGCCTGGCAGCCTGCACAGTCTTGGTCCTAAGGAGCCAATGTTTCTGTTGGAGACAGCCGGAGACAAAGCAGAGAGTCAAGGACAGTTGAGGAGAGGGGATAGAGTATTACCACAAAGTGGCTTGGAAGCCCGGCAGAGCTGGGCAGGGTCTGAAACTCCCACACCAAACCTATTCTGCCAGCCACTGGCTTTTAGGGAGCGGTGGCGGGGAGCAGGGCTGGAAACCAGGGCAGCCGCCTGCTACAGCCAGACTTAGCCCTGGATAGAAAGAGTGGCACCATCTACCCGAGTGGGTGCAGGGAGGCAGGGCAGGGGAGGGAAAGACCTTCTCCCATTCGGATTTGGGGCCTGTCGTAATTCTTGGGCCTTAAGAGCCGACTGCCAAGATCCTGTCGGTACCTGCCCAGCCCCGTGCCAGTCCCAGCCCTGTGCCTGTCCCAGCCCCGAGGACTCTTCTGTTTGCATTGTTTCCTGCACCCCACACCCAAGCCCGAGAATAAAGATAGCTGGCCCTGCCCACCCTGCCTGCCCTCCCCACCCAGTGACTCAGGCTGGGCGCCTGGTGGCAGCCGCTCTGCTCTCTGGCCTTCTCAGTTGCCCGCATCTGCTCTCGATTTGGTGTCCATGTCTCCGTGACCTCAATGGGGGTGATTCCCCCACGCTGGATTAAAAAGAAACGGTACCTTTCTCCCGCTCTGTGGTATACAGATTATTATAGTGTCTGCCGCTTTTGGGAGGGGGGGGTGAGAAGGAACGTGAACTTGGACAAGGCCAGTTTAATTGCGATGTACAGCTGCCCGAGGTCCCCTGTCCACTCTGGCCAGTCCTGAGCCAAACCAGTTTTCCCTGGCCAAGCGGGGCCTGGTTTCCACACGGGTTCCTGTCAGGAAGTTCCTCCGCCCAGTGTGTACTGTTAAATGGGATCCTTTTCATTCCTTTTCCTCTTATAAACCTTCCTTTCAGGTCACCCTGACGGGAGAGTGGGGATGTGGCAGAGGGTAGGGGGGTGGCAGTAGGCTCCAGTCCCAAAAGGGAAGTGGTTGGCAGGAGCCTGGCCTGGGTCAAATACCTAGGGCCCTAGTCCAAGGACAATGCCTAGAGCCACTTCCTCCTCTGCACAGTGTGCCAGCTGAGCCCCCAAATCATCTAGTGCCACCTCCCCTCTCTTCCCCACAGGAGGGGTAGAGTCATGGGAAGAACGGCCCATCCTAAAATACTTCTACCACACCATCCCCACAGAGGATGACTTCTCTCTTCCTCTCTTCAGTCTTGTTTGCCTGTCTCGGGCCCCCACACCGATGGGCCCAGCTCTTTCCAGCTGTGCCCTTGGCTCAGCTCCACCAGGATGGGCCAACCTTCCTCCTCCTCTTCCCTCTGCTGCCTCTGATCCTGGACCAGCAAGCTGACTCCACCCACCCCCACCAGCTACACCGTATATTCACTGTGGCTTGGATTGTTCACTGCTGTAAGCCTGGCAATGCCGGGCACACAGGCATTGCTGAGTGATTGGGAAGGTGTGTCCCTTCTCTGCCTTTTTGATGTGACTTTGATGTCCCTTGAAGTCACCCGGGCTCCTCTTTCTACTACCCAGGAGCACTGATGCATCTGGTGAGTTACTTCAGCTCCGCAGGCCTCTGTTTTCTTGCCTGTGCAATCGCCTCACGATTCCGGGACTCTCCAGGCTTCTTCTAAAGGTCACTCACAGAAGGCTGGGGGAGTCTGGGGTATCTCTGTCCTCCGTTCCTGTTGCAGATGCTGTACCTGATTCTCTCGTCATTTCCAGCTACTCAGACTCAGGCCTTGTTTGTCGTTGTTTCAGAGAGGAGGGTTTGTTCGAGCATATTAGCAAACCTGTAATAAAGTCACATCAGAGCAGGAACATTCGTTGGCTTTAAATAATTTCTCACAAAAGGTTGAATTTAAAATCTCATTGCAAATCTGGAATGAACTTGTGACTGGGAGGGCGGGTGCCAGAGTCTCCCCCCACCACCGTTTGAAGTTTTATTTCATTTTTATTTCCACATATGAATGTACATATTTATGGGATGTGGTGTCATGCTTCAACCCATGCATGCCCTGGGGGATGATCATATCAGATGTTTAGAATGTCCGTCGTCAACATTTATCATTTTTATGGGGAAACACTGAAAACCATCTCTTCTTGTTGTTTTGGCATACACAGAATAACACTGTTGACTCTAGTCACGCTGTGTATCATGCACTTTCTAACCCATGCCCTTGGTACAGTGGTGCCCTACATCCTGCCGATGTCAAGGTCAGGTCAGAGTTTTCCTTGGGACCCCCACTCTCAGTGTGTTAACTGTCTTGCACTTTGCACTCTGGTAAAAGTAGAGTTCAATTTGATGTACATGGAGCACAGAGATTTGTTCCCAACAGCACAGGATACATAGAAGTGACTGGTTTCCTGGTAGTTCCACTGACCACAGACGGGGACCCTCACCGCTTCTGGCTGTGTGCCTCCTATGGCTAGGCTGCTCTCAGTCCGGAAAATACAGGGCAGCAAGGTGACAGGTCTTGGGCACCACTGTAGGGAGTGCCCCCGAGCTGGTGGCATCTTGCTGCTGTCCTGATGAGAGTCAGTAGAGGAAAAAACAGATCCAAAGGTAGTGGTAGCTCCCGGGGCCTGTACAAGGCTAGGGGGTTAGGCAACAAGGAAGGGAAGGGCATTTTCTGATGGAGGTAGGGAAGAGTTGGGCAAGACCAGAGGAGTGCCACCCACAGAGACACCTGGATAGGGCCGAGCCTGCTGGCAATGGAACAGTGTGGGCATGGATTTAGTCAGGCAACAGAAACGCACCAGCCCCATCTCTAGTTTCTGCGGATATTCTAACTGAAACACACGTATCCAAAGCTTAAGAGCTAAGATGTGCACATAAGAGGAAACAGGCAATGTTTGTCTTTTTGAGTCTGGGATACCTCACTCATGATGATATTTTCCACCTCCTTCCATTCACCTCCAAATTTCATAATTTCATTTTACTTTATAGCCAAATAACATCCTATAGTGTTGGATGTTAGTCCATCCTAAGTTGATGGACTCCTAGGCTGTTTTCAATTTCTGGCCGTCATGACTAGGACAGCAATGAACATGGATGTGCAGGCTTCTCTGTGGTAGGATGTAGAGTTCTTTGCATGTATCCAAGAGGTACAGCTGTCTTTGGTGGTAAATATATTCTCGCCTTTTTGAGGAACCTCCACACTGATGCCATAGTGGCTGGAGTATTCCCTTCCCCCACAAGCTGGCCAGCATGTGCCATCATTTGTCTTTATTAATCTTGGCGATTCTGACTGGGGTGAGTTGAAATCTCAAAGTAGTTTTAACTTGAGTGTCCATGATTGCTAAAGATGTTGAACCCTTTATTAAGTGTTTCTCGGTCATTTGTGATTCACCTTTTTGAGAATTCTCTCTTTCTAAACCTCATTTTAAAAATTGGATTATTTGTTTTCTATATGTTATGGGTTTTTTATTTATTTTTGTTCTTTGTATATCCTAGATATTAACACTCTGTCAGAAGTATCATCAGTGAAGGTTTCCCCCATTCTGTAGGCTATTCTTTGTCCGAATGATGGTGACCTTTGCTGTACAGAAGTTATTTAGCTTTATGAGGGCCCATTTAGTTTGGTATTAGTATCTGTGCTACTGGGGTCTTGTTCAGAAAGTCCTTTTTTGTACCTACGAGTTCAAGCCTACTACCTGCTTTCTCTTCTATAGAATTCAGGGTATCTAGTCTTAAGATCATTGATCCATTTGGAGTTGAGTTTGTACAGGGCGATACGTATGGTTCTATTGTCATTGCGGCCTAGTATGACCAGCACCATTTGTTGAAGATCTTTTCTTCTGTGTATATTTTTGGCTTATTTGTGGAAAACTGGGTATCCATACGTATGTGAGGTATGTCTTGCTCTACAGTTCTATTCCATTGCTCAATGTAAAATGTTAATCTCCTCTTTATAAAAACAAAACACTCTACCGCTGCATCTGTTTGTATTGGACCGCATACCTGGGTACCAAACTAAGATAATACAGAAAACTGACCACTACATCCCTTGATGTACAAATAGCAGTAGGACCAGCAGGTCATCTGTCGGCCCCTAGTCAGTTCAGCCACACTGAGAATGGACTTTCAAGGTAGAACCTAACTCCTTCACGTACTCAAGGAAGCTGGCCACTCTTTCCACACACATGCTGGCAGAGAACAGAGCTAGGTTTTAAACCTGACCCCTGACTTTCAGTGGCTGCTCTTCCTGTCCCCCACATGGCTGAAGGAGGCAAACCCTTCTTCATCAAACATGTAATCATGCCCAGATACCAACCTGCATCCTCGCCCTTTATCCTCCTAGAAACAGGAGCGAGGCTCTACATTGACTCTGGCTCTGAGTAGAATGAAGAATTTGAGCCTCCCTACGGTTGCCAACTTCTTGAATTAATACCCAGGTTCTGTCAGCATCTATAATTTTGTAGCTGCTTCATTTATGCTTGGGTTCCCACACTTAATGCTATGATCTCCATACATTCACCTCTTTCTCTGCATTAAATATGACATGTGAAGTCATTTTTTTCTTTAAATCAAAGCCCAATTATGATTCTTTGTCTTGTTTGTAACACATCACCCCCACTCCTCAAGAGCTTGTCCGCACCCCATCATCAGATCAGTGCATGAGATGTGCTATTGGCCAGGGATTGTCTAAAGAGACAGGATGAGGTGGGCTATAGGAAGAAGCTGGCCTTTAGAGGCAGGACCACAAACAGGGGTGGTGGGATATAGGCTCCAGAGATGTCCTGTGGAAGTTGTAAGTGTCCTGGAGATGTATGACATGGGTACCAGAAGATGGTAACCAGCTAGTAGGTGAAGGAGGGAACCAATGTTACATGCTGGAGATAAGAGTCCTCTCTCACAGGCCTACTCACACAGGAAGAGGCTGTGGACTTGTGGACAGAGAATACAGCAGACTTTACCCTGAGATAACCCCAGAGAAGGAAATGGGTTGGGAGATGTCCAGTCCTACTCTCTTACCAGCCCTGATATCAAACATACTGTCAGGTAGAATCACTTCTCCAGGAGCCATGGGGCAACACCATACTGTGGCAGAGGAGGCCGCAGGCCCCCATGGATACCTCTGTGACCTCAGAAGGCATCAAAGCATATCAGGACATGAGTCCAGGCGCTTCCAAGTTTTCTGCCCCCCCCCCCCCCGCCCCTACTGTCCTTTTCTTAGCTTCCCAAGCAGTGGCAGATACTAGTCCTGGCATTCTTGTCAGCTGACTTTTTCTGCCTCTCCTAAGAACCCCCAGACGCCTGTGTGCTGTAAAAACGTCACTACCTATGAGTTTTAGAACTTGAAAGTTTGGAAAGCACAGCTTCATGCCCGTATTCTCCAAGTTGCGTGAGTCACGTCTTTGCGGCAGGCATGAGCAGAGGACAGCACAAAGTCCGCACTGGGACCTAGCAGTGTTCATCTGGAATTTCAGTACTTTGTGAGCAGAGGTAGAACAATCAAGAGTTCAAGGCTATCCTCCACTACAAGTTCAAGCATAGCCTGAGAACTACATGAGACTTTGTCTCAAAAAACAACAACAACAACAACAACAACAACAAGCAAGCAAGCAAATAACAAATAATAACAAAAATCTCAAACCAGCAGAGCAACAGCAAAAGCAGGGGCCAAAATACGCAGAATTAAACAGAGTTACTTAGGCTCGCTTGGGGGCAAGGTATGTAATTCAGACAGGGACCTGAAATTCGGATGTTCATTCAGTTCTTAGTAGCCAATGAGGGCTATAATATTATAATATGGCTGCCAGATGTTGCTTCAGATTCACATCCCTGACGTCCATGCACAGCTGGCCGGCCCTGTGCTGAGCTTGTGAACTCATTGTGCGGAGTGAGAGTGAGGGAAGCCTGTCCCTCGGGGGGAGGCTAAGTACTGCTTCCTACCACAAAAGCACAGTGAGGCCTCTTCCAAACTGAAAGACATGCCTAGTGCTTAGGTATGGGGAATGTGTGGGGAGAATGTCACTGAAAGCTGAAAATACTAGATGTCACTCTGTCTTCTTCTGCTCCCCCTCCCAGAGGGGCCTGCCATGACTCTGACCCAGCTTCTCTGTCTGACCTCATATGTGGCCAGTGATATGACTGGTGGGTCCAGGACCGAATGTTTCTGTGACCTTCTACAGAGGCAAGTCATCGACCTGATGAATTCTCATGTTTGACTCTGAGATCAGCCCAGAAATCCTGGGCTAAATAGAGTGCCCTGTTCAGATCTCTCCTGGTGGGAATTCCCAGTGGCCAGAAGGCAGACTGGGTAGCCTTGTCAGGCTGCTAGAGATTGGGTTGGGTGGAGCTCAAAAAGGCACCCTCCAGTTACCTCATCTAGCATCACCTACATCTGGATGAAGCCAGCCCTGCTTCTCCTTCCCAAGGGATTGGGCCACCTTCTCGTCTTCTTGACTAGGTTGCTCAAAGTTCCAAGATAATTACCCAACCTGGTGTTGACATTGACTCGGAAAGATCTACTTAAGAGGACGGCATTGCCAGAGATCAATATCACAACTGTCACCATCCTTATTAAGGAACACTTATGCTCATGTCACATGCTAGGGACCCGGGAAGTTCTCAGAGGCACACCAGAGTCCCTCAGGATTGCTGCTGCGAAGGTCCTCACCTTTCTCTGCATGAGCTCCAGAAGGTCAAAGGATAATACCAACTCTGCTAACCCCACAGCCCCAGAGAGCACCCGTGCACCCCATCCAGTCCCAGCTTCCGCCATCCATGTGTGAACCATGTTGTCACCCGGCCATTCTCTCCTCTGGTCCTTCCACGTTCGTGCCCTCTTCTCCATATTTGAGCTTCATTCACCTCCCTCCTCTCTCTTCCTCCCATCTCCATCACATGCTGTCTTCCCATCTTCTACCCCCCTGTGTCTTCTTGGGAGCAGACAGGGGACTGCCCCCCCTCACAGCTAAGGTGGAGAGGTGTCAGAGTTGAGCATTGTAGGTGGCAGAAGTTCTTTGGCATCAAATGGGGCAGGTAGGAATTCAAAAGGCCCACTGTGTTTCACGGAATTAGAGTCACATGACCCTTAAAGGCCAAGAAGGTGGGTGGTGTGGATGAGAAGAAGGTAGAAACTGTCTTGGGTGATCAACTGTCATAGCCTGTCCTGATGGAGTGTGGGACATTTGATGTACACAGCCAGGAGAGTCCTGGAAACATGGAAGCTTGGTCTCACCTCTGTATTTAACCAGAGAGAAGGAGAAGATGTTGCTTAATGGTAAGGGTGCTGTCTTTAGAGACCTTTCTGTGGCACTGGCAGGCAGAGGCCCCAATTTCTCCCACCTCTTGTTGGCTAGGCATACTCTTTCAGTAAAGAGCTGAGCAGGGCAGACAGAAGGCCCAGGGGGAAGGGGTGTGCTGGGCCAGCACGAGCACCCTGGAGACCACGGGGAGAGTGTGGTGTAATCTCTGTTTTAACCAGATAGATGTGTTCTGTCTTCCTCTGAACCTCCACATCTTCAAGTGTGAAAGGTTGTGCCCCACCCTGACACCCCCAGGCCACCTGATGTTTGCAGTCAGCATCCTCAGTTCTCCCAGCAATCCTTGCTCTCCTCTGTGGAGTTCCTGGGATGGCTCAGGCCTTGACCTGCTGCAGCAACCTTAGTTCTTGCAGCTTCATCCTTGATGAAGGAAAATGGAAATGAAGCACCATCCCATAGTATCCACGGGAGGACTGAGATAATAAAGACAAAAGAGCCAGATCACTACCTGGCACATAGTAGGTGCACAAGACACTATGGTCTGTGCCCTCCCAGGGAGTCGAGCCCCTTCCGCCGTGTCCCCTCACACTTCAGACTCCAAATGCAATAATGCTGAGGTTTCGCCTTCTGCAGTGTGAGTCATCCAGGGTCAGCTACTGTCCTGAAATATTAAATAGAAACATCCAGAAATGAATAATTCATACACTTTCAGTAACTTTTATTACGACGTCTTGTTACAATTATTCTCTTGTATTATTATTACTCATCCCTCGCTTGACTAGCTTCAGAGCTGAACTCTAATACAGGCCCATGCATATGGGAGAAACAGCGTGGGTGTGCCTCCCACGGTCCTGACATCCTGGGTAGGTCTGGGCTCGCACCCCCCAGGATAAAGAGAATACTGTGTTGAGGAACAAGGTGGAATGTTCCACAGCGGCTGCTTTGGAATTATCACCGTATTGAAGCATTGTTGGGCCCCAAAGTCTTCCAAAGAAATCCCTTCTGATTTACAAGGTGTTGAGTGGTAGAATTAGACTCTTGGGTTTTTTTTTGTTTTGTTTTGTTTTGTTTTTAGAGATTTAGTTCATGTTTCATAAATTCTCTGGTTTAGCATGCCCCTTTCTTTTCACATGTCAGCAGATGGACGGTGTGTGTCGGGCTCAGCCTTCTTGGAAGGGTAAAACCTACGCCGCACTTCCTATTTCCTCATTACCTATCCTCCCCAGGTCTTGCCTCCTCGCTGCAGCTGAGGTGAGACTGACTACTTCAGGGAGAACTGACAAATGTGTTCAGCATCTCAGTTCCCAGACACGGGTACCAGCTAAGGAGGGGCCACAGATCCTGGCCTGGAACAGCCTGTGCCCTCTTGAGACAGAGAGAAGTCACTGTGAGCCCATGCTTTTGACAGAGTGAAGGACAGGAAGCTTAAGGCTTCCTGGTGGAGGCGGTACGTGGGGAAGTGTTAGGAGAGAACAAGGGTTAGGCATAGGAGGTGAACTGGGCCTGCCTTTTGACAGACAGGACAGTAAGTGATGCTAAAGCAGGAAAACCTGGGTCTGTTAGTGATCCGTGGACATGTCGGCAAGTGGAGCATGGGATGTTCTGGGAGCCAGGTGCTCAGGAGAGAAGGACAGGTAATGTTTGACACCCAACCCGGCAGCAAAGGGCAGCTAATTGGGCAGCAAAAGCATGGTTGACGGAAGTGAGGGTGACTGTCCCCAGTCATGCCTGTGTACAGTCCACTCCCTTTGCCTTTTCTTTGAAGAACTGAAGTATGTTTGTTTATTCCTGACCCTCTCCTCCTCCCCACTGCTTTACCCTCTGGCAAAGACTCCCCAGAAAAGCTAAAAATTCATTTCATCCAACCCAAATCAGTGGGCAGACGAGCTGGCGCTTTATTCCCCTGGGATAAAACGGTCTTGTGGGAGAGGATGGGCTCCGTACTAATTGCATGTGTGGTCACCTCCACCCACCCGGCCAGAGCTGAGCCTGAGCTGCCTCTGTTCAAAAGCCGTCATACAACACAGCCCTCCTCCCAGCTTCCCCTGTGTCCATCAGTCTAGAAAATAATCTATCACTGGCTTATGAATGAGCTAGAGACCCAACAGGAAGGGTCACATACTCCTACATTTTGTCTTTAGGAAAAAGGCCTAGGCCGGGAGGTGTGTCCAGGGATGGGGCAGGTGACTCCAAGAGGCGCTGGACCAGGGCTCTTTCAGGAGCTGCAGCAGCCCCACCCCACCCGCACCCCACCCACCACCATCCCTGTCACCCAGCACTTTTCTTGATTCCTAGGTTCCTAGATTGTTGTGTGGGGTTAAGCATACCATCTATTTAGAACTGACCATCAGGAAAGCTGAAAGGGGGCTTGTCACTCTGGCTTTAAGAGAAATATTTTTGGAAAGGGTGTGGGGTGGGTAAATAACTTGTGAAAAGCACTGGCTATAATAGCAGCCCTCCCCAGGCCTCCTCTCCCTTCCGTTCTACGTGTAAGAATATTTGGAACACCCCACACAGACATGCGTGAATGCGATAGTGAGTTTCATGTTTTAGGTGTGAGCTTGTAGGTGTCTGATGTGTAAACAAACGCAACACACTGTCCACATACTGCCCTGGGCTGTTTGCTGTTTCTGTAACCAAATACCCGAGTCTGGGTGCTTTATAGAAAGGTTTATTTAGTTCTCAGGTCTGGAGCCTCAAGGGCATTTGGTTAGCTCTGATCAGTCCCTCTGATTCTCTCACATAGTCAGGGTGCAGTCATGATGAGCCAGAAAGCCAGAGAGACTTAGGGAACAGGCTCCGTTTCTTTTTTTGGAACAACCACTTTCGTAGGACTGAGCTAGAGTCGATCAAGAGACGTGTTAATTACTTCAGAGAAGTGCATCTCAGGTGATCTCACTGAATCGCCTACTCTAGGCTCTCCCTCACAGGCCCACCACTCCAGTGTCACCTCACTGGAGATCAAAGTCCCAACGTGTGGACATGTAGCAGCCTCATGCAAACCGTAGCAATGCCTAGCGGGCACTGGACAAGCAAGCGTGTGTGTTTGCTTGTGCAGGGTCTCTCTAGAACTCGCCTTCTTTGCACACACAGTGTGACAGGACATAGAATACACAAAAAGCGCAGCCGTCTTTACTGTCTTATCAGAAAGGAGAAATTGAACACTCAAAAAAAGTAGACAAGAGAGTAGATGGGCAAGTTAAAGAACAAACAACAGCCACAAAATCCTGCCTATTGGAATTGAATTGACCAGCGTATATTGTCACCTATTGCTGTGTAACAAAATGCCCCTAACCCTTAGCTGCCTAAAACAACAGGAAGTATTTATAGTCAGGAATTCAGGCTGGGTGGTGGTGGTGCTCATCTTTAATCCCAGCACTCGAGGGGCAGAGATAGGTGGATCTCTGTGAGTTCAAGGCCAGCCTGGTCTACAAGAGCTAGTTCCAGGACAGGCTCCAAAGCTACAGGAAAACCCTATCTCAAAAAAAACAAAACAAGACAAAAAAATTATAGAGTTCTTCTAGAGATTGAGGCTATAGTTATACTGAGTCTACAGGTCCTGTTGAGACAGAAGGACTAATTGTCATGAGGGTCCAATTATTCATTATTCAGGCCAGCTGGTGTCTGTTGATAGTTCGAGAAGACCTCAGCTCTTCTACATTGTGTTACTCAAGGACCACTGGGCGGGTAACAGGGTTCTCTGCAAAGAGTTCTAAGACAAAGCTTAGTAGAAGTGGCAGTTCTCTTGTAAGTTGGCTGTGGAAGTTCCCCTCCATCACTTCTCGAGGGACACACAGCCCATTTCAGATATACTATGGGAGGAACCCACACAAGACAGGAACATCAGGGGGTAAAAATCGCAGGTACCACCCAGTCTGGCTGGTCACCTGGACTAGGGAGGACAGTGTCAGGGAAAGAGAGGCTGACTCAGCCTGGATCTTGCTGAGATTGAGAGGAATGGAAGAAGTGAGGGGGAGACGCTCAGTGGTTAAGAACACTTGATGCTCTTGCAAGAGGACTTAGAGATTCAGTTCCTAGCACCCACATGGCAGCTCACAACCATCAATAACTCTAGATCCAGAGGATCTGGTGCCCTCTTCTGGCCTCTGTGGGCACTGCACACATGTGGTGCTAATACATGCAGGCAAACACTTGTGCACATTTTAAAAAGAAAGCTTTTTAAGATAGAAGAGGGACTGAAAGGTGTAACTAAATCTAAGATACAGGTACCCACAGCAAAATAGATACAGTATGTTTGAGGGCAGTTCAGAGACCTACTTTAAAGAAAGAGAGAAATAACATTGAAACTAGATTTGGAACAGCTGAGATAATGGAATACCTTTCAAGAGACTCAAGTAAAAGAGTAGAGAAGGGACAGCACCCAGGAGTCACTTCAACTTTGTAGAGCTCAGTAACCACATCTGCAAAGGCGGGACAATGAGCAGTCCTGTCCCACAGGTGGGTCACTGGAAGGCAGTGAGACTTTCATGACTGTAGTGTCACCAGCTGTCAAACCCTCCCGGACCTTGACGTCATCAGATGGTGTTAGAACAGTCTCGTGGCTCCTCTCTCGCCTGTGCCCTGTATAGCTACATAATAAACGTGGGATCCTGTGCTGGGGGCAGCCAGGTCCGCACGGCCCACCTGCCCTCCAGTCACAGGACTGTTGCTTGGGTAGTGGACAGGTGCTGGGAAGAGCACAGCCACCTGAATATCCTGTTAGGTGGTATCCTGGAGGATGTGCTCAAGGCCAGAGCCTGGTTTCACCGCAGATATCTCCTGGGGTACCTAAGTTATCCTGTCATTCGCTGGAGTTAACAAACAGAAAATATAAGACAGAACCAACCAACAATGATCAAATGCTGCAAAAATGCAACAAAACCTCTACAGATGACTTACCAGCTTGTGAAAGGAGACTCTAAATTATTCAAAAATTTTAATTGTAATGCCCTTAAAATCCAAATACTACCAAAGAGCATATATAGAACAATGGTTTTGCCTTTTGTCCCCTCACTGGCAGCTCTCCAGCCCCACAAAACACCACTAACAATCAAATGAAGCCATGCACTCACAAGCCAGTACCTGTATGTGAGCATCTTTCTCTTGCTGGATGTATGAATGAACCCTGGTCTGAGCACCATGCCTTGTAGTTAGAGAAAAAGCCAAGGTGTATACCACCTGTGTGCAGGCACTACATCAGATCCTCGGGGCTTACAGGCCGTTGTGAACGGCCAGATACAATGTTGAGAACAGAACACTGGGTCCTCTGCAAGAACAGTATGTGCCCTTAGCCACTGAGCTTCTCCTACATCCCTGAACACTTATTTTTTGTTCTTTGATGCTGAGTAATGCTAGCATCCCTCGCACATTTGAAGAGTGTTTGTGTTTGCTTAACCTAGGATTCTGTGTTAAATCCATGTTAAAGCCAAATTTGAAGTTCTATCTTTACAACATGATTGATTTTTACCTATATGAATTCATGTGGATTCATGATTTCCCACCGGCCTCTCCCTACTCCTATATGGTCCGACCTGTCAGCTTTTCTGGGACAGCCTACTATCCCTATTCCTACTGAGCTTCTGTTTCAAAATCTTCTTGGCTTCTCTTAAATGCTTATTTTTCTAATGAACTTTAGAAAGGGCTTATCTAATTTCAGTAGAAATTCTGGGCGGCACCTTTATTAGGATCACATTGCACTTAAGGGATGATTTAGGGTGAATTGGCAACTCCTATGCAAGAACATGATCTATCTTTCCGTTAACTAAACAAACCTTTTGAAGTGCTCCAGTTGTGTTTGGAACTTGCTTGCTGTGGACCCTGCACGTTACTTTTGACCGTTTTCTTGGGTGTTGTTTCTGGTTTTGGTGCCGAGTCAGGGAGTTGTCTGTGCATTTGCTCCCACCTGCTATTCGCGTAGGGAAGTACCCAGTCACATCTACAAATAATGGTTTGCCAGCTTGTTTCTAACTCTGTCGTCTTGCATTCCTTCTTCAACATTTCTGATTTTGAGACATGGCGGGGAAGCAGCTGCCCTAAGTTAAAGGAAACGCTGTACCTATTCTAACTCGTATGTGGATTGGATCGGGCAGGTTCCTTTGGGTTGAGTGGGCTGGGGAACGTTCCGTGCCTGGAGAATATTTTTATTGTGATTTACGACTGTCTGAGGATCCAAATTCTCAGAGACAATGGGGTGGTGGTGGTGGAGAGAGAGGTGGGAGTGTAGGCACTGGGGGCAGCTTCTGTACGATGGCAGCTCTCTAGATTCCAGACCCTGTTGCTGGAATATACCAGTCAGAAAGAAGACTGGCATCAGGCATTCAGCTGGGCACCACCCTGGCAGTATACTGCCATACATCTCCATGACCATGACCAAGGGAACCTGCCTAGACAGCTACATGTGACTAGTCAGCTCTTGTATCCCTGATTACAGGCGCTGCCTACCTGGCTTCCTTATTGTCCCCTATTGGTCTGTCATATTTTGCTATGGGTTAACTTTCCCTGTTACCTCTGCAGCAGCCATTGAATGTTTTGTAGAGCATCTCACATAATGGAACTGGTCATTGACCGGAGTCACTCGAGATAGTCGAGTGTCCAACTCACAGTCGTATTGCCCTTTCTTTAAAAAGGGTTCCTAGCACCAAATAAACCTCAGTGGGCTAGGGTGGAAATTACAGCCCAGGAGAGGCTGGACCTGAATATAAATAGGAAGAGGAAATACTTGGACTTCTTGGGGCAATAAAAGTTCTATATAATAATATTACACATAACTGTGCAATTAAGCCTGGAAATTGCAAGCTTCCAGTGTGTTCTTTCCCAGCCAAATACTAGGCGGTTCTCGTGGTAGAGGGCATTTACTTAGAAGAAAAATGCAAGTTTGGAGGCAAATCTGAGGTTTCACTTCCTTTGGAAAGCACAGGCAGGGTTGGATCTTACGACCGTCCAGTTTCACCTCTCATTTGGGTCTTGTCTCCAAATTGAGATGACAATAGCAGGGGGCAGGAGTGTTTTCCAAGAGACGAGGTGTAACCAAGACATCTCACACCTGTGGCAGGCTGGGGCCGTGATTCTGCCCTCCTTCCTCCCACAGCTGTAGCCACCAAAGGGGCACTCCCTGACCAGATCCTGCATGAGGTCCGGGGCAAGGGAAGGGCAGGTTCCTATGGCTGTGAGTAATGGGAGCAGCTGCCTGGGCGGGAAGACTGCTCCAGCGTTTGGCTGCCCTTCCCTCCCCCGGCCTGCCTGTCGCCCATCCCTTCCTCAAGTGCAGTGCAGTGCCAGCCACATCCCTCCTCTCCAGAACCTTCTGTGGCCTCTTTAACAGAGTCCAGATGTTTGGAGGATCCCCTCATCCCCCTCCTTCACTTTCCTATCCTGACTCCTGCTGTAGTAGCCCATTGCTGTCCCAATTCTTCTGCCCAGACCTGTGTGTTCCTGAGCTCCCCGCTTTCCACTTTGCACAAAGAACTCTCCAGAGTGCCTGCTATTCCGGTCTGCATGTCCTTACTCTGCCTCACCTTGCTTGCGCTTTCCCCCTTCTAGAATGTCCCACTCCCCTGTTCCAAGCCATGGCTACCTGAGAGCTTCGTGCCTCTGTTGTGGCTCCCTGGCAGAGCCCCTACCCTCTGCCTAAAACCCCAGCATGGAGAGGCAGCCTGGCTATCTGCATAGGAAATACAGAGCCTCTCCACCTGTCTTAAAGTCCCAGCTTGTCTGTAGTGCCTCACTTAAACAAAGATGGCCATGGTGACAGTAATGACCTTAAAGAGGTTTTGATAAGGATGAGCCGAGACCCCAAGTATATGACCAGCACCAAGCAGGCACAGGATACGTCTTGGTCATCAGTTGGATTTAATGTAAGTGGGAGGAGCCTCTGAATAAAACCCTGTTTCCCAAAATACTCCCCTACCATACACACCTGCAGTCAGCATGGGGTCTGGATGTTGTCCCTATCTGTGTCCCTTAGCACACAGTTGGGCTTGTTCTCACCAAAGGCTTGCCCATTGAAAGCAGCTTCCCCAGTTCTGCAGCCACCCTTGGCCACCATGAAGAGAAGACACACCCAGAGTGTGCTTCCCCACCCTTTCTCCAGGCAGAGGAAGGGATGTAACTAGTCTTTACAGCACTCCTGAGCCCCAAATGTGGTGTGGTCTAATGATACCCGCCTTGACTGTGCAGGTGCCCTCATCCGAATGTCCCATATGTGTTCACACTTACAGCTTTGTGTGGCCTACCTGCGTCCCTAAAAGTCCTAGGGTGAGAGAAAGGGTAAAGCCACTCAGGAAACCCACACTCGGGCGCAGAAACACTCCGTCACCACCATCAATCCCACATCTAGAGTTGAGCTGCTCATGACTTTGGAATGAAAGGCGCCATCTTGTAAACGAAAAGGTGGGTTATCTGGAGGGCGCCCCTGGGCTGCCAAGTGAATGGGGAAACCTGCACCTCACCACCTCCCAGATCAACACAGAAGCTGGAGCTTCAAGGGGGACTCATCTGGTCCAAAGTCACAGCATTAATCTTCTGCAGAGCTGATCTGGGAGTATTAACTATGGTCCCTTCACAAAGGAGATTGGGCACTTTTCTGCTAAGTGCACAGCAGGACCTGTAACCCTGCCTCCTCAGTCTCTCTCACTTCCTCTGCTCTGGCTGTGATACTCTTGTCACTGCTCTCTCTTCTGGCCAGTAGAAAGTCCCCTGTCCTCCACACTGAGAGCCTGGATGCAAGGATGGAGGTGGCAGAGGGGAGTGGTGCTCCTAGGTCCAGCCAGCTGGACAGCTGCACGGCCCGCTAGAACAGACAGGAAAGTATCCCGGGATGGGCCAGTGCCACACGACAAGGATGAGCTGGGAGTATTCATAGATGTGGGTGATTTATTTCATTATCTGCATTTCTTGTAACTTAATAAGGCTTAAAAAGCCTCCCAGGGAGTTTTTTGGCTCAGGAAGTCACCTATTATAAGAACAAGTAGTGAGTTCTTTATTCCAGACATAAAGAAATCAGCGTGCACTTTCTCTCAAAGAAAATGAAAACAAGTGCCTCCCCTCTATCTATCCTACCCTGTAATCAGTAAAGGCTGAATTAATAATAATAATAATAATAATAATAACAATAGCAGCTCAGTTTGAAGGGGCACCACTTGATACACTAAGGCAAGGCAGGTGGGGAGGCAGAGCAGGAGGTGGTGATGGTGGAGTATGGATTGACGGGAGGTACAGCGTGATACAGTGGACAGAGCCCAGAGGTCTGTGATCTCTGTTAGCTTTCAGTTAGTTCTGTGACCTCACATGCGTATTTCTCCTCAATCCCCCTCATCTCTATCTCCGTCACTACCTCCTTTTGTGTTCTTGAGGCAGGACTGCACACTGGCTTGAATGCCCAGTGTGATGCAAACCGGCCTGGAACCTGAGATCCTCTCCCCTCCACCTCCCAAGTGCAAGGATTACAGGAACTTACATGTCTTACCAGAAAATAATCCTCTATCCAAAGAGGTCCCAGGAAAATCCATAAGAAATGTGACTATGCTAAGGCTCTCTTGTGTGAATCTCAACAATCTGTAACTTCGGGGTTGACAGAGAAAATGAAACAAGGTTTGAGTGCCTGTCCTGGGAGTTAAACCCAAGGATTTCATATAAGACCTGCTTATGGTTGGGGTGGAAGCCCAGAAGCACCTGATTCCCAGGGCTTGCCTCTACTATAGCCCTGGGCATGCAAGGGGAATGGCGCACATAGTAAGCGACGGGGAAGGCTCGTAAGGAAATGTGCATGACTTTGTCTTTGCAGTGGAAGAAACCTCTGAGCCCACTGCAGAGAACCCCTAAGGGAATGTACGAGCCTAGCTGAGCTGGGGGCTGCTGACTCTAGGCATGTCCTGGCAAGGTGGCAGAGCAGGTGTGGCTGGCTTCACCCAGTGTGGGCACTCTGCCCAGGGTGCTTGCAACAGGTGGGGCACAGAATAGAAGTTGAAGGAACCCTGCCCAGTCTCCCAACCCACATGTCTGGCCCCAGCCTCTGGAGCATCAGAGGCTCAGGGGCATCCTGGGGCTAAGGGGTGTAGCCACCCTGCTTGGGGAATCTCCCAGAGACAGGGCAAGGCATACCCAGGACAGATGGCTTGAGCCAGGATTCCCCATCCTCCTTCCCACCTAGCCCGCTACCTGCTTAAGTTCCTAAAGACCACAGAGAGTAACGAACTGCTCAAAGGACACATTCGTCACTGTCCAAAGTTGCATTCCACCTGCTCCGGGGCACCCATCACCTCCACTACAGCCACTAATTCCACCAGGTGGCTGTCATGCTCCAGGCATGGAGGAGCTAGGGGCTGGAGATGGGGGTGGGGTGGGGGATATGTGTGTAAAGGAAACCTGCCTAGGGGATTTGACAGAGGGAAACATGATCCTGCACCCTGGCTTTGCTAAGATGAGCAGCCCTTGGGGAAAGCACTTGCCTTGCAGATCCTAGTAACAGAATTGTCCTCAAAGTCACACTACGGAGGCAGCCACGGAAGACAAGAAAGCAGTGGTACTTCACTGTTTTCTAGCTGAGTGGCTCTAAAATCCCATCAAATGGAGATCACCATACCAATAGAAAATGTGACTAGAATCAATTAAAAAAAAAGATATCTTATAAGTGGCAGACACGGCTGTGTTCAAGTGTCATGTGTTTCAAGGTAGAATGTTGAGCCTGTCCCACCTCCATTAATGACATCTTCACTATCTCCTCTGTTTCCCTGAGCCAATCTTTCAATTTTTTTTTAACTTTAATATAGTGGTTTTATTCTTTGAGACTGTCATACACGAGTGATAATACGTTTTTTTATCATATCCCCTCCATTCCTCTTCTAACTGTTTTTAGAGCCCATTCCCTCCCAACTTTGTGTTCCCCCCTTTTTAAAAATCATTCACCAAGTCCAATGTGTGTTGCCCATAAATGCATGGGTGTGGGGCTATCCATTAGAGCATGGTCAACCTACCAGGGGCGGCACCCTAAAGAAGAGCTATCCGCCTCCCACAGCCAGCATCTATCAAAGCTTCTCAGTTAGGGGTGGGAGCTCCTGAGCCACACACACACACACACACACACACACACACAAAATGCTAAGCCCATCTCTTCATTCAGCATCTCCCCAGCCGTGGCTTGGTGGTGACCTCGGAATGATTCAGACATAGAAGCAACAGTCTGCCCTACACGTCATCTTGGGGGCTCTAAATTCACCATTGCTGCTGCCCTCGGCCAGCTTGTTCCCTTACACCACGCCGTGGGATCTGCGCACACACACTTCCCCATTTCCAAAATGAGCGAACCAAGTGTAGCGGTGGGTGCAGTGTGCACCTTCCCCAGAATACCAACAAGGGTCCTCTGTTAGATATCACAGTTTAATGGGGGGCCATACATGCTTATGCATTAAAGTACCCCACTTCTGGTTCTCTCAGAAGCTAAAATTTTCTGTGTGCTCCTTGGCCTAAGCTTCCATGTGTGCCTTATTTTCACCATCTATAAAATGGACATGTTTCTCTAAGCCCTGCCTACCTTGTTGGTTTAGGAATCCCTAGAACAAGAGATAGGTTATGGGGCCTGCTGCATGCTGGGAAGGGTGTGGGCACTCATGGAAGCTGTTCTCAATCTTGTCAGGAGGTGCCTTAAGGGAATGGGCCTCCACAAAGCTATGCAGGTATGTTGGCTCCTGGTCCCATCTGGCCAAGACCCCTGTTTGGGGCATTTGTCCTTCCTGGATTCCACTCTGCTGGCACTGGCAGAAGACTGGCAATGCTCCAGAAGGCAGGTGTGCATCCTGGGGTCCTCACAGCTGTGCTGGGTGAGACACACACTCTGTCTTGTGGGAGGAAACCACTCTAGGAGGAGAGTTGGAGTCCTGGAACCTATCTGCCATAGATCCATGATGTAAGTTAGACCAGGCCAACTCAGGGCACAGTGAGCTCCTGGTATTGGACTCCTCTAAGCACAAGCTGGCCGAGAACCTCGGGATCAAGGGTAAACACATTTTTGGAAGGAATTCTAGAAATCCAAAACCTTCCAGATTCAGATGAAGTAGGTTATTTTGGGGTCCCATAAAATCCCCTCCATCCCCCAGTGCTTAGATAAGGCCTAGACCCTGGAAAGATTCTGATCAAGCACCCACAGGGTCCCATGCCTCTCGCTTTCACAGGGCTCTGAGCCTCCTACCCCCACCGCTAGTTCCCTACAAGTGTGGGTCTCAGCCATCTAATGCACATCCCTCAGGTCTGCCTCCACTCAAACTGTTGAGCAAGAGACAACTGCCCATCAGAGAGAAGAGTGCAGATTTCTCTGTCTCCCAGCTAGATGTGGTAGGCAGAAGCGTGGCAAAGGACAAAGGCATGCACTTGCAACATGACCGGGTTCAGATCATGCTGCCACCTGTGTGGCCTTGGGCTCATCCCTCGTCCTGGGCAGCTGCTCCTTTACCTGTGCATTGTGAAGTATGCTAAGAGCACACACCTGTAGCCACTGACACTGGATAACAGTGGTGCATGTGGCGGTCAGAGCTGGCTACCAGGGATGCCTTTGGCCTTTTGTAAAGGAGCCTAGGAAGCACGGTTCTCCCTCCGAAAGAGTGAGCATTCACTTGGCAGTTGAATACCGGGTATTTGGGCCCACCTGAATTCCAGGAACATCCATTAGGGTAGAGAGCAAGGGCCTGCTAAATTAGGCCTGGTGCTCTCTGGAATGGTGATCATACCTGATTTCCTCTTTCCTCCCTACCCGAGCTCCCCTCCCACTCTCTCCTGTGACCTTTATTCCTAATCGTCTTTGCCATTTCCTTGCCACTGGAAGCTTACAGTCCTTATCAAGCCTCTGCTTGCGGCTGGGAGTTTGCATGCACGTGTGTTTGCTTTCACTGGGTGTTATTCTTGGCTTTGGTCTTCACCCTGGCTCTGGTCAAGGGAATAGAGGGAAGGGATGCAAAGCTAAGGCAGGAAAGAGGGGGAAGGAGGCACCCACTCTGGGACACTGCTGTCCCAAGGCCTGGGGATTTCAGGGTCTCCAGGTGAAACTCCCAGATGCTTCTTCCCAAAGAGACAGTGAACAGACATAAGATGGGGGAGGGGGCTCTATCTGTTTCCTGAAGACGGTGTTCCCCTCCCTGTCCTCACCCCGAGGTTAGTCTTCTGTCTAGAATGACATCCCCAAGCTACCACGATTCCATCCCTTCCTGGAATGGAGCAGAGGTCAGGAACAAAAACACAGAAAGAAGGGGCTGACGGAAGAGCAGCCTTAGTGCTGAGGTCACCAGCTTGTTGACCCCTCCCAAGCTTTTCACGGTCATGTCTGTTAGCAGATCTCTTCGTAGCCATCCAATGACACAAGGAGAGGTGGAGAGGCCTCCTACAGCCACATAACCATAGCTTCCTCTTCGTGATTCCAGATCCCAAAGGAGGCGTCACTGTAAAAGCTTGGCAGGCTGGGAGCCATTTCCTATCTCAGCTGGGGGCTTAGACCAGCTCACCACACTGTGAGACACAGCAGTATTACCTGGTTACAGGCTCTGGCTCCTCTAAGAGGGCAGAGGAGGTTGTTCTCCCTGAGAACTGATGAATTTATATGACCAAAAAATAGTCTTCGAACAGATAAGGCAGAATTTAATAACACTGTATGAGAAAGTGGTAAATCTCCAATTATTGTGCGGGATATTCCTATGCATTTTATCACATATTTACCTATTATATACAATATTAATATGAATGCAGAACATTTTGTAGGGCCAGAAATGTAACTCGGTGATAGAGCACTTTCCCAGCATGTCCCAGGCCCTGGTTCAGTTCTTAACAGAGCCACCAAACAAAACAAAAAAAGGGAAAAAATTGAACAATAATTAATGCCTAAACCTAAACAGAATAAGTTTTTTCAAGCATGCATGAAACATTTGCAAGACTGGCTGTGTCCTGAAATGGCAAAGAACCTGAGAAGCATTTCCAAGCACTACTAAATTTAATAGTGTAGGTCTTTAGTAGACAGGGAACTGTGACTCTCTCTCTAGTTGCTCATTCTCCAGCATCCCACCGACCTTGGCTTTCACTTAGAGGAAAGACTGTGCATCCTTCTGAGGCTCAGGGTCCAATTACTCCTAGGGTGGCTTTGTGGGAATCAGAGAAAGATATCAGTTCCTCGGTAAATTCACTCTCTTGTGGACTTCTTGACACTGACACATACAATCATCTTCTACCAGAAAACATCAGAATAAAAGTCCTAGACATAGAACGTCTGTAATGCAAACAGGTCTTCTCGATCAGTTGCCTATGTAGCAAACAACTCTGAAACGGAGAGGCTATGGTGTGTGAACGTTTACTGGTTTTCATCCTCTGTGGGTCATGGCTTCAGGAGTGGCTCAGGTTCTGTCTCTCGTGACACTATGCGCAGTCAAAATGTCACCCAGGCTGCCATGGTAGAAGGTCTGATGGAGGACTGGGAAGGCCGCTCTCAAGCTGGCTCACTTGTGCGGCTGTCAGGTAGCACTAGCAGTTACCGGAAGTCTCAGTCCATTGCCACATGGCCCACTTCGTGATACTGTTGAGTATCCTCCCACCATGGCCTCCTTCCTAGAGCCGCCCAAGAGAACAAAGCTGAAACAGCTTTCATGACCTCCTCCAGAGGTCAAATGTCAGCCACACTGGCCAAATCCTCTTGGAATACTACAACATAGCTGTGTCCAAAGGTGAGTCAATGGTGGTTCAATTGACAGAGTGCTTGCTTAGCGTGCACCAGCCCTGGAGTCAACCCCTCGCACCCCATAAAACTGGGCATAGCAGAACGTGCCCGTGATCGATCTTGATCCCAGTACTTGAGAGGCAGAAGCTGGAGAATTTAAAGTCAAAGCCAGTGTGGGTTACAGAGGACTCTATTTAAAAAAAAAAAAAAAGGCTTGGAAACCCTGATGAAGCCTCAAGCCTCCTATCTCTTTTCCTCTTTCCCTGGCACCTGGCAAAGCTTTGCCCAAACTACCTGGAAGGAACCACGGGAAAGAGCTGGGAGGCTGCCTGCAGAGCTAGCAGGTGTCTTCCTGAGGATCATAGAGAAGCCCCTCCCCTAGACTGTGAGAAAGGCAAAAGTTCTGAAGGGGCGCATGCTCCTAAAGCTGTTCCAGCCCACCCAGCCTCCCTAGAAGACCGCACCACTCACCCCTGCCACCCCGGGGTTTCCCTTCATTTCAAATATCCCTGCGATTTCTGAACGTGGCAGCAAGAGATCCTGCCAATGCGCGGTTACCTTCGCTGCCTGAGGCAGGCGCACGTGGCTAACACAGACCCGGGGAAGCCAAGCTGCCGGTGCAGATCTTGGCAGCTCCCTCATCTGTGTGATTGTCTTTGCATGCTCGGTACTCCTCATCGGTGACACCGAAGTCACGATAATACTCAGAGGAAAGCCAAGGCCTGAAGAAAGATGCGGGGCCTGAGTCCTCATGCGAGAAACCCGTGGTTAAGCTCGGGCCAGATGGTCCTCTCTTATCCTTCCAATGTTCTTGCGGTCCTCAATATCTGAAGAAGGGAGCTGGGACTCTGGAACAGGTGTCCTCAGTTCCCCTTGCTCGTGCACAGAAGGTCACACTAAACCTACCTCCGCGTGGTCAGACTTAGATACAGCACAGCCTTTGAGGCCCCCATTCTAACCTACCTCTCAGAGACCCTGCCCTGCAGACGCCATTCAAACTGCCCACAAATCCACCCTCCTAAAGCAGGGTGGCCTTGAGAAACACACCTGCTATTTAGCCACATAGACCATCCTAGGTTGTTTTCTATCATTTGCTTTCTTAAATTAAATTTTTCTTTGGGGATCGTTTCACACATGCTTGTAAGAGATCATATAAAGGACTCCACTGTACCCTTTCCGTGGCTTCCCTTCCTGGTACACTTTCAAAACCATTTTCAAGGCATCCAATATACTGACCTCTATGGACACAGAACAGTTCCAGCACACAGGATCCACCCTGCCAGTGTTCCTTTATAGCCACACTCCCTCCCCTCCCACCAGTACCCTGCTACTTGCTGCCGGCACCTCTCACCCATTCCCTGCTTCTGTGAAGTGGCGGTTTCAAGGGTGCTATACAGGAAGCCTGTGTTCGGGGATTGGCTCTGTGCACTCCTTAGGACTCCCTGGAGACGCATCCAAGCTGCCAGAGTGTAGCCGAGTATCAGAGAGCTCTGTTTCACTGCTGAGTGGGGCGCAGAGGATCTGATGCTCTAGAGTATGCCCAGCCGCCCACCTAATGAGGAGTATCCGTGTGGGTTCCGGTTCAGGGCGATCAGCAGACTCACTCTCCGTTTTCACTTGGTTTTACTCTGGGGCAAATGTGCCACTGCCAGATCAAGTGGTCGTTGGGTAGCTAACTCTTTAAAAATACTCGCAGTGCTTTGCAGACGGGGTGGACCATTCTGCCTTCCTTAGCAGTGTGTGAGTAACCCATTTTCTCCCTAGCCTTATCTGCTTTTGCAGTGGTCGCTATTTTTCATTTTAGCCTGGAGACTTGAGTTTGATCCCTGGAACCACATAAAAGTAGAAAGGGAAAACCCTGTCTCGAAAAACCAAAAAAAAAAAAAAAAGTAGAAAGGGAGACAACGTAATTGTCCTCTGACCTCCATGTAAACTCCGTAGCATGCCCACCGACGCACACAAACACAATCATAATTTTAAATTTAAAGTGTATTTAATATGCTTGACCTTCTGCCAAAGCCTGCCTTGGACATTCTCAGAGCACCTACATTTGCCTGTGCTAAGCCAAATCACTGAATGCAAACCAAGTTTATAATAAAAATACCAACTATCTCATAGCTTGTTGAATTGCTGTACTGAAAGAGATAAACAGAATGGCTGTACGAGTGCCCTTTGCATTACTGTAAAATCAAAAGTCCCTATATCAGATCATCGTCAGTCAGGGGCCATCCATACTGTCAAGAAGCCTTGGCCAACGTCTCCTGCAGGCTTTAAAGGGCTGTGAGGTTAACTGACAGACATGAGAAGGTAATCAACAAAGTGCTTGCATCCATATTGACATTAAATACCTGCTTACAAGAGAAACGGTTCACATATACATATGAGATGCTAGGGAAAGAATTGCTGAATGCAAATGAAAGAAACTCCATCAGGCATAGTAAAGCCAGCAGCAAACTCGGGGGGCAAACCATATATTGCCACTGTGCCCCTGTTCACTCACCAAAAATGGACCACCAAGTTGAGTTGAGGCTTCTGGTAGCTTCTGTAAAATACAGAATGCTTCACCAGCGAGGGCCTTGTGAGCATCCCTCAGCAGAAACACCAAGCAGTCCCATGTGAGAGCAGAATGCCACCATGCAGAGGTTTCCACCCTTACATTCGTGATGTCCATCATCCCAGCATTCTCCAAGTCCATATTAACAAAGCAGAATTCTGCGAATCACGCCCACAGAGGTTTCAGCGGCTTTTCCTAAGCAGGTGATGTGCACCCCCTGGTAAGATGCTAACTACAAGGGTCTTAAGGTGCAGGAACCCCAGCCTGAGCTGGGTTGTGACTTACAGGTAAGGCTTGGTCCAGGACCATGGGTCCTCAACCGGCCGTGCTCATTAACTGATCTCCCTTTCTGTGTGTCCCTGCAGGGCTCTGGCTGAGAACATGGCCAATGACATTGATGAACTTATCGGCATCCCCTTCCCCAACCACAGCAGTGAGGTGCTGTGCAGTCTCAACGAGCAGCGGCATGCAGGGCTGCTGTGCGACGTGCTGCTGGTGGTTCAGGAGCAGGAGTACCGAACGCACCGCTCGGTGTTGGCTGCGTGCAGCAAGTACTTCAAGAAGCTCTTCACGGCCGGTAGCCTGGCCAGCCAGCCCTATGTCTATGAGATTGACTTTGTCCAGCCGGAGGCGCTGGCCGCCATCCTGGAGTTTGCCTACACCTCCACACTCACCATCACCGCCTCCAATGTCAAGCACATCCTCAATGCTGCCAGGATGCTGGAGATCCAGTGCATCGTGAATGTGTGCCTGGAGATCATGGAGCCTGGCGGCAACGGTGGTGAGGAGGACAAGGAGGAGGAGGACGATGATGAAGATGACGACGAGGAAGAGGATGAAGAGGAGGAGGAAGAGGAAGAAGAGGAGGAGGAGGAGGAGGATGACACAGAGGACTTTGCTGACCAGGAAAACTTGCCTGACCCCCAGGACATAAACTGCCCCCAAAGCCCCTCCAAGGCAGACCATCTCACAGAGAAGGACTATTCAGACACACCCAGGGACTTCCCCGACTCCTTCCAGCCTGGCAGCCCTGGCCATCTGGGAGTGATACGGGACTTCTCCATTGAATCTCTACTGAGGGAGAACTTGTACCCCAAAACCAACATCCCTGACAGAAGACCTTCCTTATCTCCGTTTGCCCCAGAATTCTTCCCACACCTCTGGCCAGGGGACTTTGGTGCCTTTGCTCAGCTGCCCGAGCAGCCCATGGACAGTGGGCCACTGGATCTGGTCATCAAGAACCGCAAAATCAAGGAGGAGGAGAAGGAGGAGCTAGGCCCGCCCCCGCCCCCTCCCTTCCCTAGCGACTTCTTCAAGGACGTGTTTCCTGACCTGCCGGGCGGGCCCCTGGGCCCGGTCAAGGCAGAGAATGACTATGGTGCCTATCTCAACTTCCTGAGTGCCACCCACCTGGGGAGCCTCTTCCCACCCTGGCCCCTGGTGGAGGAGCGCAAGCTGAAGCCCAAGGCCTCTCAGCAGTGCCCCATCTGCCACAAGGTCATCATGGGGGCCGGGAAGCTGCCCCGGCACATGAGGACCCACACCGGGGAGAAGCCGTACATGTGCAGCATCTGCGAGGTCCGCTTCACCAGGTGCGCAGCCGCAGGAGACAGCGGGCAGCAGGGGGCGTGGGGCCAGACTCCGTGGGGGGAGGGTAGAGAGGAGTGCAGAGGCCAAGGGAGGGAGAGAGAGCACATGCTGGGCTCATTGCTTGGCATGATGCTAGGCACTACCTGGTGCAATGATTTCAATCCCGTTTTAGGAACTAAACTTTTTTTTTCTAATATGGTGTTAGGATAAAGCCCGAGACATAAAAACAGGTCAGAGCAGGGCTATGCTGGGGAGAAGACCCGAGGAGCTAGGCAGGGCCCATGCCAGGTAGGCCCTGTGTTCCATAGGAGCAGCAGCAAACCGTAGTTAAGTGGTTTCTGTGTGCTTGGTGCCAGTGTTTCCCAGACACCGCCCCTGGCTAGCTGGCTGCCCCTAGGTGCAGCTGGACAGTCCCAGAAGTGGGGCTGGAACGCCAGGGCTTCTGCGACAGTGAAGTCTACACATAGGAGGCTGCAGAGGCCCGCATAGGCCCTTTCCATCCTCCTGACATGACGGGCCTCTTTATCAGGTTCCTTCCTATTTCTCCACATTGCCAGAGGATAGCTTGAGATCTGAAATCATCACATCATAAGCCTGTCGTCCTTCGGGAACATCATCCCATTCAGCAAATGTGTACTATGTACTGTTTCGTGCCATGACTTTTGTAGTCAAAACCAATAGGCAGGGGCGGGGGCGGGAGGGTATGGATTCACAACTATGCCCGACTAGGTTTCAAAGGCTACTTTTTTTATGGCCTGTTGCCACCATCAGTGTCCCTGTATGAGGCAGAGCTTCTCAGCTAGAGGCCACAGTGGAGTAGCTCTGATGAGTGGCCTTCGCATCATTTCGGTGTGACTGATGTGGCAAAGCCTATTGCTACCCGCCTTACAGCCATGGTTTACCGAACTAGGTTCTAATTTTATTCCTTTGGGTTTTCACAGGAAGCATAAAGCCTTGGCCTCCATACATGGAGTGAACTTTTGAGTCATGCACCATGTCACCCTATTAAATGTGCCTCTTTCAGGAGAAAACAAGGTGAACCCTAGAAAGTGACAGGGGCTGCTGTTGTGGGCAGCAGGAAACTATTTGAAATAGCTGAGGAAGGGCTTGAGAAACGCGTTCAGGTGATGGTGGCTTTGCTGAAATGGTGCGGCAGGCAATCCGGTGACTGCACTGAGGGACAACACTGAGGGTTTCCAAGCTACTTCGGGGAAGGAAACCACAGCAGGATCTGTCCTGGATTCTTCCAGGGTGCTTGGAGGGACAGTCTCCCCCTGGTTGTGTGTGCTTCCTCTTGGCCAATGGCTGGCCTCAGCAGTCCTGAGATCCGGATGTTATCTCCCTGGGCAGCTGGAATCCAAACTCCCAAATCCAACTCCCCCTGGCTGTCCCCGATATGCCCCAGCACACTGAAATCCTGTTGAGTTCCGCTGTCCCTAACTCCATTCCTCTCTTCCCCTGAATTCATTTGGCTCCGCAGGGCCAGCTGGCCTAACACCTGGGTAAGGCTTAGCTAAAGCATGGAGCAACAGAGAGATAAGCCAGAGTTCACACAAAGCTAAGCTCAAGTGGATTTCCCCCACCTTCAGCAAGGTCTTTGTTCCTGCCTGAGAGTCGGGCACCCAGGGGAAGATGTTACAGCCTGTGAGCTGTTGGTTCCCAGTCCTGCTCTGTTCTTCTGCCCTATCTTCCTGTGCCTATCCCTGGGCAGAATGACCAAGGGAACAACAACCCTTCCTTCAGGGAGCGCAGGATCCCCACATTGAGCTACTAGGATCCCAAGTCCCCTTCTTCCTTCCTTGCTGCCTCTCCCTCTCATCTCTCACAAGACAGCCTTCTCAGGGGTCTGTGCAGGTCTAGGCCAGACTACAGGCCCTGTTTTTCCTAGCAAAAAGTTAGACTTGTTCAGTCCCTGCAAACAGACTTACAGCCCTCCAGACACAAACGCAATCTCCAGGGGAGATTCTTAGGTTCAGGCAACAATGCTGTTTTTTTATAGAAGAATGAAATTCCAGAATGTTCCCTCCCAACAAATTCCTGAAGGCCACTTTGTGTGGCCTCTCTGTGTTCAGTCCTCCTATCCCTCCAGGTCAGCTCAGCCCTAGAGTTTCTGGTTATCAGGCCCCAACCCTGCCTGCCCCGGAGTTACTCCTCCTCCTATGCAAGATGACAGCCATCTGGGCTGGAGGCCTGTCTGTAGCAACTACATTCCAGCCCCTGTCTCACCTCCCCTCTCTTGGTTCCCACTCCCCTGACCCTTCTGAACAAGATCAGACAGGCTTTGGGAGCTGCTCTCCAAGGTCAGGGGCAGGAACTGCAGAGGAGATGTTGCTGGAATCCAGACTCCCATCGGGGACTTTCTCACATGGACTGAGACTGTCATGCTGATCACTCCCAGTCACATTCTTCAGAACCATTGGCCCTTTGCTTGCTGCCCTCCCCAGGGCTACCCTGAAAGAATCCTTTCCTACTCAGCCAAAAGCCATCCATCCAAAGCCCTGGCCTTGACCTGCCAGGGTGAGATTTTCCTGTGATCCTCTCTGTAGCCAGTTCCCTTACAGCCTTTCTGTGAGGATATGCTTTGGGGCTGAGGTCCCTGGCCACCAGTCATTACACCTTCCTCTCCTCCTCCCCATGTGGAGGTTCTTCAACAGGGTGGCTGCCTCCAGACCTGGAATTCCCAGAGTTCCTGCAAGCTAAGCCACCCCTTGGTACTGAGAAGCTCTGGGTTCAGTCCTTCCTCCTCATAGCTAAATTCCTGGGTCGACAAGGCCTTGTCTCTCTTCTCAGTGCCATGCAGAACATGGGCCTTCTGGCTTACCTCAGTCCTCCCATGAATGTAAGAAGGGCCTGCCCTTCTCCATGATACTAGGCTCTGTTATCTAGATGCTGCTTTCTAGAATGCCCACACGTCATGGGAACATCATTCCCTTTGATTCCTGTAGCATTGCCCAAGGCGGAGTTCTCCAAGCAAAACCCTTGCCACCCCCCAAGTCCTATCTGCTGCCTTCATTCTATGGGTCTCCAAGAGGAAGGACTTCCCATGCCCTGCTATTACCTGGTCCTTCCAGCTTGTCCCACTCATTGTCCCTCCCTTAGCTACCAGAGTCTGGAGGCAAAGGGGGGAAACTTCAGGGTTCTGGAGAGGGGACCCCTCAGATGAGCCCTGAAATAGAGGGGAGATAAGGAGAGGACTGCTGACTAGGTGGGTGTCACCTGACCTTACCCTGCAGCTAACCTTTGAGCAATATGTTTCCCCAATGGCAATCATTGCTACCAGGTCCTGGGCTTCGAGATGGCCTCAAGTCCCCTCCTTTCCCTTCCCATCGCATACTTGGTCACAGGCCATGAGGCCCTGCCTGTGCCTCACTCAGATCTTGGCCTGGAACTCCTAGAGAGCAGCGCTATCCTGTGCTCCTCTTCAGTCCTTCGGGCTTTCCACAGCTCTTCATTCAGATACCTCAACACGGCAGCCAGCAAGAGATGGAGACAGATCCCGTGGAGGAACAAGGGACAAGCCAATCCAGGCAAAGATTAGGCAGCACTGGCTCCCCAAGAACTATGATAGCACCGGTTTCTGCAGACTCCCTCACCAATAGTCCCAACTTTGAACAACTGCAGGGTCAGCCAAATGCTGATCCACTTCTCCCAGGCATCAGCAAGGCCTGGGCCAGGCTTTCTCCCCTTTCTTTTTAGTGAAACCCTCCCAACAGCTCTGAGGACCTTGGTAAGTTCACAGAATGTCACCAGGATCGGTGATGGGAAGTCACATCAGATCCCAAGCATTCTTTCTTACCGTGAGCCTCCTTCTGGAAGGAGATGGTGCTCTGCACTGGGTCTGCAGTGCAGGGAAATGAAACAAGATAAACGGTCAAGGAGAGGAGACCTGGAGAGGGATAGGCGCTGCCCTCATCAGAGTTAGACGGGGAACTCTTGGTGACAAAATGGCACAGCAGGTAAAGGCACTTGCCGCCAAAGCCAAGCCTGAGAAATTGAGTTTTTTTCCTCAGAATCCAAATGATAGAAGAAGAGAAACTGGCTCCCAGAAAGGTGTCCTCTGGCCTCCACATGCTCACAATAGCACAGGAATGATCACCCAGGCATGCACACATTCGTGTGCAGACATGTATGCACACACACACACACACACACACACACACAAAATCAATATTAGAAAAAAAATGTGTTCCAAGAGACTGAGGAGCTCTCGTCACTAGTCTGCCAACAAAGGAGTGACCACCAGGCTCCTCGACTTGCAGGTCATAGCACTTGGGTCATCAGGAGGCCTAGGGTTGGACCAGTTGGACCTCTGCCCACCTGTGTGCCCTTACCCAATCTCCTGCCATCACCAGGCCATGCTTCCCAAGGGGTCACTCGAGGTCATAAAGCAGGTATTCCCTAAGGCTGCTGCCAGTTCCCAGATTCCATTCAAATAGCAGAGGCAAGGCAGCTGTGGGCCTATTGCTGCTGTCTCTGCCCTCAGTACCTGCAGGGTTGGTCTTTAATGGGTTTCAGAGAGACCAGGAGGGATAGACGGTCCGCTGTGAGCACACAGCCATGCTGATGATCGGCATGGAGGCTGTCCCTTATTGTGTGTCCCTTCCCTCACATACCAGGACTTGTGTGTCTGTGCACATGTGTTTTCTGCCTCCTGTGTCCCATGGCTCCTAGCATTGGGAGACACTTCTGTGTGCACACATGAAGGGATGCCCTCGACAGGGAACAGCACGTCCATGCCACCACTAAATAGGTGTCCTCCCTTGCCAGCAAATGCAGGGCCTTGCGGGGCCACAGACATGCAGGTGTGAGTCTCAATCTCCCACAGCGGGAGACATGCAGCCAGGTGTGAGACCACCAACCAGAAGAGCAGCTAACTCTTGTCTGGTTCAG
Organism: Arvicola amphibius; assembly: GCF_903992535.2. Taxonomy (NCBI): domain Eukaryota; kingdom Metazoa; phylum Chordata; class Mammalia; order Rodentia; family Cricetidae; genus Arvicola; species Arvicola amphibius. The sequence continues at coordinate 149,282,895 of NC_052051.1, forward strand.
AACTTGGGTTTAGATTGGTTCTTTTTTCCTCCAGTGCTGAGAATTGAACCTGGGACCTTGGACATACGAGGCTTTGCCTTCTGGTGGCAGTCTCTCTTTGTCCCTCAGGAGACCTGGGCCTTGAAAAGGGGTGTTCAGCTCACAAGTGTCTCTGGTCTTGGTAATGACTCTCATGCCTGCTCAGGAGAGATCCACTAGCCAAGTACTCCCTGGGTCCCCTTCATACTGAACACTCAGCCACATAGGTGGCAGATACCACTGGGCATATGCTGCTGGTGGCTGGGAAGTCACAGCAGGTAACTGTGCAGGCCAGGGTGGTTGGAGGTTGTAGAAGGGAGGAAAGTCTGGCCTGAAGACACTTGGCGCACCACACCCCTTTCTTCCCTGCCTCCCCTGCTAGTCCCACTTCCCACCTCTGAGGATCTCAGCCCCAGGAAGCACAGAGAGAGGGCTGGCTCTGCACATGTGGCGTACACACACACACACACACACACACCAGCGCCCACAACATCTTTTTCCTTCTTGCACCCACCCGGGCAAACTGTTTTCTAAATGCGATCCCATGCGACCTCTAGTGGCCAGAAGAAACCCTGCCGTCCAGGGTTAAAGCTGGACATTTTTAGAGAGGGCTCCTTGGTTGGACTCTCACATCTGCTCTGACCTCAAAGCCCAACCTGGAATTAGAGCAGAGGCACCACCCAAGCCCCACCTGCAAGAGGTGGTGGAGACATCACACAGTGCTCCTGGCCTCTAGCCACTTGGGGAGAACTGGAGCGTGATCCAGGGAGGACATACTACAGCCCGCCCCAACTCTGCGCCCCCACCAGTCAGGCCCAAATACTCCCTACACTGGTGTCCTGGGTGCTCAGACCTCAGACAACAAAACTGGAAGCTCAACTTTCATTTCAGAACTCCCAGGAGGGCCTTGAACTCCCGCCCCCTCAAGCACACCCTGAGTCTGACCCTAGCTTCAGCTTTGCCTAGGGAGTTTACCTAACTCACCTCAGGTCACCCAGCAAGTGGATGGCGAGCCTGCAGCTGGAGCCCCACCCGGTCCCATGCCTTGCTTCTGAATAATGCCTCTAACCCCAGATCTCTACCCCAGATCAGGCTACATTGTTACTGCACCTGGTTCTTTGAGAAACCCTGAACCCTCTGGGGCTTAGGTGAGAAACCACACCGAGGTGCTCTCAGCCAGGTGTGCTAGGCTTCTGGAGTCTCCAGATGACTGCCGAGGACAAGGGCTGGGTGGACCTGGGGGCAGAGGTCCAAGGGCATCCTGCTTCAGGAGGTCCTTCACTAAGAGAGGACTGAGACCAGAATGCTAACCTATCTCTCCAGCAAGACTGTCTTCCAGGATGTGAGGCGGGCCCCTAAAAATCAATGGGAGAGTCTCACTTAGAACCTGTGTAAAGGGAGTGGCGGGATGTCTTTCAGGAGACAACTTTGTCCTGCTTTAATCCAGAGGTGAGGCAGATGCTCGGGCAGAAGTTGGAGGTCGATCTTAGGACCAGCCCCGCTCCTGGATTGGCAGCATGGATACAGGAAGCCCGTTCCAAAGTAGGAAACAACGTGAAGAGTGGGGCGCCTGCATCCCACTCATGGACTAAATCCTGGCTTCTTTGTTGCAGGCAGGACAAGCTGAAGATCCACATGCGCAAACACACGGGGGAACGGCCCTACCTGTGCATTCACTGCAACGCCAAGTTCGTGCACAACTACGACCTCAAGAATCACATGCGCATCCACACGGGCGTGAGGCCCTACCAATGCGAATTCTGCTACAAGAGCTTCACCCGTTCCGACCACCTGCACCGCCACATCAAGCGACAGAGTTGCCGCATGGCACGGCCCCGGCGCGGCCGTAAACCTGCCGCCTGGAGGGCCGCCAGCCTGCTCTTCGGGCCAGGTGGTCCCACACCCGACAAGGCCGCCTTCGTGATGCCACCCACGCTGGGCGACGTGGGGGGCCACTTGGGTGGCGCAGCCGTGTGCCTCCCGGGCCCTAGCCCTGCCAAGCACTTCCTAGCGGCACCCAAGGGTGCCCTGAGCCTGCAGGAGCTGGAGCAGCAGTTCGAGGAGACGCAGATGAAGCTGTTCGGACGTGCGCAGCTGGAGGCCGAGAGGAACGCAGGTGGCCTCCTGGCCCTGGCACTGGCCGAGAACGTGGCAGCCACACGGCCCTACTTCCCACTGCCCGACCCCTGGGCCACAGGCCTGGCCAGCCTGCCTGGGCTCACCGGTCTCAACCATGTGGCCTCCATGTCCGAAGCCAATAACTAGGCTGGTCCTGGTCCACCCCAGTCCCAGACCCTGTCTCAAGTTCCTCTAAGGCCTGCCCTGCCCCACCCAGGGGATCTGAACTTTCTAGTTTGCAAACACAAAGGGAAAATAAGAAAATACATTTTAGCTACGTTGCTCTTTGCCTGCTCTTTGAGAGCAGCACCTCCCTTTGCTGGAGTCGGAGCTGGATATCTCTTTCCTAAGGGTTGGGAGCCCCTACCTCTCCCTGGCCGACTCTGATTCACATAGAAACACACAGGGTGTCTTGTCTCAGAAGTCTCCGCGCTGGTGTCGGGAGCACTGTGCTGTGCTATGGGGCTGTGAGGAGGGAGGCCAGAGAAGGCAAGCCAGGGGGAGCCAGCATGAGGACTGTGTCCTGGCCAGGCACGTTGGTTGAGCCATACTGCCCTATGGGGAAGTCCCTCCCACCCCTGCTTTCATCCCAGTCAGGTTTCAGCTTAGAGGTCCGGGATCCAATTGAGCAATGCTTACCAGCCATGGGGGAAAGACCCTCGCACTGGGCAGAAAGGCCTCCTGCAGCTAGAAGCTGGCATGGAGCAAGCCCATTTCAAATTGGCTTGTCCTGTGACCGTGGGCAGGTCAACCCTCTGTGCCTCAGAGTCACCCTGCTGTGAAAGGGGGTGGTAACATATGTAGTCACACCTGTTCCTAGAAACAATGTCCCCAGACAGGTAGACGTTTAGCACCCCGGGAGTCACCGGGAGACAGTCTGTCTAAGAAGACATGGTTCCATCACCTCCACGTGGAAATCAGCATTTCAGGTGAGACGTGGCCAAATTAAACAGGAACAACACAGAGATAGGTTGTTCATGGCTTTCAGTGCCCAGAGGCAACTCCAGGAACCCCAAATTCTGCCCCACTTACTGACAGGCCACAGTCATATCTGGATACCCCTGGGCAGAGCATTTGCCCCCCTCCCACATGCCCTTTGGAGTTCAGTCTCCTTGAGTTAACACTCGAGGGATGGGGCCAGCTCCTAACAACCATCACCTACCTGCCTCCCACATCCCTGCAAGTGTTGTAGCACCTAGTCATCCAGGGCGGGGGGATGTCTCCAGGCCTGGGGTTTGCTGGTGACACCCTTCTCCTGTGCTTGAGTCGCTGATCCCCTTCCATATTTAACCAAAGGGAATCCTTTGGGTTGTGGTGCCCTCTGGGTAGCAGGTCACAGTCGCCTGGCTCTGGGCTTGGTCGTAGCTAGACAACTTTGCTGGCCCCTACCTTCTTGAGTTTGCATTGGTTTCTTGACATCCCAAAGAGGAGAATCCACCTGCTTGGAAGGCTTAGGCCTGGAGTTCCAGAGGCCTGTGCTGTGGGTACATGAGACTCAGTTCTTCCTGTATTGATCACCTTGGCTTTATCCTGTACAAACACAAACAAAAAGGCCAGAGAAGACAGAAGACTCTCCCAAGAAGAAGCTCCCAAGAGAGACTGTGGACTGCTGGCGCCACCAGACCACAGTCCGTCGGGTGGATTTTCCTCAGATACCTCATCCTCGTCAGTCACCTGCTGGGGCTGCTGCCTCTCAGATTCCCGTCACAGGTCAGACTTGTTTCTGGACCCATCTGCCAATATGCACTCTCAGTCCCATCAGGCGAGGGACAGCAGCGGAACCGGACTCCAGCAGCAGAGGAACCCAGGGGAAGGCAGTGGTGTCGGGCTCTGGTTTTTATTTTGTAAAGGTAACGACTTCTTATAAATTCCCTTTTTCAGATGCCCGCTTCAGTTCCTTTTGTCGTTTGTCCATTTGTCTTCTGGGCTGCAGTTTGGAGTTGTACATTGTAAAATATCCAAAGATGTGGAGTACTGTATCATCGAGCACTTGAAACAAATGGGCTGTGGGGGAGGGGCAGTTGTGTTCTGTTTTAATTTTTTTATTATTTTTATTTTTATGTTTGACTTCCCTGTCTGTCTGTGGGAGAACTTTGGAATTTTTTCTATTTATGACTCTTTTTATGTAACGCCTCTATGTATAACGACACACAACAGTTTGCCTTAGTGATTCAAGGGACAATCTTCCATGACTTTGGTCGCACGCTGCATCCTGCCCAGAAATGCTCAGCTAATTTTCTGGCCTATTTATTAAATAATATTAACTGATCTTGACTGAATGCTATTGGGAGTAGCACTTCTGTGAGATGTGACTACCCGAAGGTCACAGGACAATCTACAGAAGTTCCTTGCTTACAGTTTAGACCACAGGGCGGGACAACTTGAATGTCAAAGACATTTACAAAACACAAACCTTTGACTCTTTTTTTGAAAAAAGAAAGTTCTTTTTTTATGTGTATGAGTTTTGCCTACACGTATGTCTGTGTACCGTGTGCATGCCTGGTACCCACGGAAGCCAGAAGAGGGCACTAGATCCCCTTAAACTAGAGTTAAAGATAGTTGTGAGCTGCCGTGTGGGTGTTCCGAATCAAACCCGGGTCCTCTGGACCAATTGCTGAACTACCTCTTTTGGCTCAAATTCCTTGAAGGCTAGTGGGGGGGGGGTGCTTTGTTTTTGGAGGAAGGCATTCACTACGTAGCCCAGACTAGCCTTGAACTTACTGACCTTCCTCTTGCCTCAGCCTTCATACCTGAAGTGTTTAAAGGAAAAGTGAGCTCGGTTTGTCTAATGCCATGGTTCAGACTGACTTTCCACTGACATCCTCATCCCAGGGGTTGGGGGTGGGGAGAAAGACCAGGACTCAGTTCTCCAGGCGCCAGAGTCTGAGCACAGGTGGATGTGCACACACAAGCATGTACGCATGGAACCTGTGGTATATGATGGGGTCCGTCCTGAGAATGCTGGCTGTGGCCGTCCTGAGGACGCTGGCTGTGGCCGTCCTGAGGATGCTGGCTGTGGCTGTCCTGAGGATGCTGGCTGTGGCTGTCCTGAGGATGCTGGCTGTGGCCGTGCATCTGGTCCTACCAGCTCCCTGGATTTGGGCCCAGTAGCCTCCAGCCAGCCTTATTGTCCTGCTGTCCTTGTACCTCCCTCTCCCTGATGAGGATTCAGGCTTCTCATCTCCCTTCACCCAAGTCTCTTCCAAGCAGAGACTGGATCCTGCTGGGGAGAAGGGATATGCTCGTCATGGGACGAATTCTCCCCTGTTCAGACCATAGACCCAGGTTTCAGATTCTTTCAGTCGACTGCATTATGGACAAAAAGGTTAACCCAGAGCTTTTCTCCACTTTTCATCCCCTTTGTGGATGGGGTAGGCATTTTTTGTGCAGCAGTTCCCAGGACGGGAAGGATCGGGTCTGGGTTTGAATCCCTTCTCCTCTGAGCTGTGTGGTCCCAGACTGATCACTTCCCCACTCTGGTTCTCGCCTTCAGGACCCTAGGAATAAAGGAATGTTCCCATGTTCTCTACCCAAACAGTGTTCAGCAGAGGACCCAGCCCAGCCTTCCAGACAGGAGGCTGAAGCTAAAGAACTAACCTGATGTCCTTCCTGCAAGGGTAGAGAGCTTCTGAAGTCCCCTGGCAGTCACAATTTACACCTCTACACTCTGTTACATGTAGGCATTTATCTTAGCACACAAATAACGTCCACACTATTTGCCAGGCTTACTTCACAGAATCGGCTAGTGACATCAAAGGGTCCCTGGCTACCCTGCACCATTGAGAGGTCAGTTCACAGTTGAGGGCAAGAGCATAGGCTACGTGTTCCCAGAGATTCAGGCATTCTGGGATTGTTCTGCCCTCTTTGTGGAGTCACTGTCTACTAAGGGATATGAATCATGATGGAGCCGGAGTAGGGATTGGGGCCCAGTGGACTCCTTCCTCCTGGAAGTAAAGCCTTCTAGCCTGACCATGTGGGAATTCCACGGTGCCGCTCCAGGCTCAGCTGCCCCTCAGGCCTGATAGCACCAAGAGAGATAGTGTGTTGGCGATCAAGGGCCTTCAGGGACAGAAGGAAGCAGGGTGAGTCCTCTGAGGACAAGCCAAGGACCATGCACCGTCAACTGGAGAAGAAAATATAGAGAAAATACCAGAACAGACCCTGGGGCTGCAACGGATGGAGGAGCGGTTTCTCAAGAGCTTGGCCAACCTGAGCCAATAAGAAAGAGACTAGGTGTCCAAACAGAAGTTAGCTTCCTAAATCTGGAATTACCTGGAGAAGAATGAGGCTACTTGGCACCATGCCTTACAGAGAGTGGGCTCTGAACCTGGCACCATGCCTTACAGGGATGCTGAGGTGGAGAATCAGCAGGGGAGGAGAAAGCTCCAGCTCCCTTGGGCCCCTTCCATCTAGTTTGTGAGCAGCAGTAGCACCCAGGACAGCTGCCACAGAGAGTGGTACCCTGCAAAAGAAATGCCTTGGTCCAGGTTTCCTGGGACTTCCCTCTACTCTGCTGGTACCCTACAAGTTGGGGCTGGAGAAACATGAGTGACAAGGTGATTGGGCCCACATGCTGTCACCTTTGTTGGTCACCTGTCACCAGGACTTTCTCCATCCTCTCCCTTCCCTCTTGAACACTTCCCTCCCAGGGGCCCTCCCAGATCTCTGCAGAGCAGAGAGGAGCATACTAGGGACCAAGTACTTCCGGGGTGACATTTGCTCTGGGGGTCGAGTAGAGAGCTGGGACTGTGTGGAGAACACAGGAGCTGAGCCTGAAGCCTTGGCTCTGCCACATGTCCCTTGACAAGGAGCTTGGCTGGGACTCTAGGGAGGGTATGCAGCAGCTACCTGTTGAGCAGCAGAAACAGGAATATCCTGAGACTGTTCTGCAGTGAAGTTTGGTGATCAGTGATACCCCCACTCCCAGCCCCCGTGCTCTCCTCCCCTTTACTCCAGGGCCCTAAGACTGAGCAACAACTGAGGCTACTCATATGCGGAGGCAGCTTGTTGTTTATTTCAGGCTGGACGCTGGAGGCGCCGCCGTGGCTCTCGAGCTCCCCCTGCCGTCCATTGCCGGCACTGCTCCTGCCACGCGCCAAGAAAACTAAGGGAGTTTCTTAAAAGTTCAGGGGTACTGAAGACCAGACAACAACGGGAGTTTCCATAGAGGATGAACCGACTCTCTGGGAAACCAGGCTCCTTTTCCTCCCGTCTACACCCTGGGGCAGAGGCTTCCAGGAGTCAGAGTGCCCACTAACTTAAACCAAAAACCTGGCTCAAAACAGTTCTGACCAAAACAGAACATCAAAAATATCAAAACTGAACAACAACAAAAACCTGACAACTGAGCATTTTAACAATAGCCAGTCCTGCACCAAACCCAAGCACCTGTGCTCATACACTCACACTCAGAGAGAGAGAAAGAGAGGGAGAGGGAGAGAGAGGGAGAGGGAGGGAGGGAGAGAGGGAGAGAGAGAAAGAGAGAGAGAGAGAGAGAGAGAGAGAGAGAGAGAGAGAGAGAGAGAGAGAGAGAGAGAGAGAAAGAGAGGGAGAGGGGGAGGGAGAGAGGGAGGGGGAGAGAGAGGGGGGGAGCACATGTACGCACTGGATCACCAAATGTCTTGGATTTCTATTGCTGTGATAAAGGCCATAACCAAAAGCCCACACTGGGGAGGAAAAAATTGACTTCACCTTCTGCTTCAGCCCATCACTGAGAGAAGTCACGGCAGAGACTCACAGAGGGACAGTGCTTACCAGCTTGCTCCTTGTGACTTGGCTCACCCTGGTTTTTACACAGCCTAGGACAACCTGCCCTGGGATGGCACCACCCACAGTGAGCTGGGCCCTCTCACATCAATCATTAATCAAGAAAACATACCATAGGCTCGTCTACAGACCAGTCTTCTGAAGGCGTTTTCTCTGTTTAGATTCCCTCTTCCCAGACAGGTTTAGGATCATGTCAGTTTGACAAAAAAAACCAACCAGCCCACCAAAGCCATGCCCAGGCTGACGTTATTCCTCCTTGTAACAATAGGGGACACAAGCATGTGAAGGAAATGGGCACAGCCATTTGCCCCCAGGATTCCCAGCTGGAATATCCGTACCTAACACGCTCCATCCTTGTTGCTACTGTCTTTAGCCATGAGAAGCCAGCGGGTTTTTAGAATGAGGAAGGAAGGCAGATTGAGTCGGACCCACATTTGTCTAAGTGCAGCGTGAAAGGTCTGTCCGGGTAACCCCGGGCGCCTCAGCGGACTTGCTTCCGATGGTCATCTGGTTCCTAGCATTGAGGCAGGAAGGAAGCAGCATCTCCATCTCTGTTAGTTGAGATTCCTGGTCAAACACCCTCCTATCTATAAAAGGCACTAGAGGAAATTAGATCTCTGGCAGGATTTCCACAGGGTCAGAGGGTCGGGCTAGCGGGGCTGCCAGGATCAGCTGTGTTGCGCACCACCGCCACATCAGAAGGGTGCCATGCCTGGACAGATTCGCACGCGTGTTACATAACAGACGTGTCTATCGTGATGGTTTTCCAGCAGAGGGCGGTGGAGTGGCTCGAAAGAGTGCCCCTGTCCAGTCTGTGCTGGTCTCCAGGTGGACTAGGGCTGTGCAGCCCCACACTGCATGGCCAGGTTACTCCAACAGGGTCGTGATGGCTGCTGCTTCAGGCCACAGACCCGGAAGTTCCCAGGGGACTCTGCCCTGAGGCCTGCTACCAGTGTAGCTACTCCTCCTCTCTACAGACAGATCCCACACTCCACAACTCCTCCTCACGCAGCCCCCTCCCGGCCCCCTGCTGAGGCCAGTCCAGGCTGAGGCACCTTACCGGAAATGCCAGGCCTGACAGAGGCCTGTGGAAGGCTGAGTATCTGGCTTCTGTCTCGGAGGATGGTTCACACTGAGTTCCCCAAACATCAGTCTTGTCAGGTCTTGAGTGGTTTCAAAACATGTCATGGTCCCATGCTGTTTCTGACTCGCAAGAGACCTAAGGCTCAGCTGACCCATGGTGGAGGACAAGGCTTTCGTGGTGAACTTTGACACAGACAAGAGCAGTCCTGGGTTACCCACTTCCTGATCACTGAGCCCCTCTCTGTGGAAGTCAGAAGCCAGAATAGGCAAGGCTACTGGAAGTGAGCACCTAATTAGACGGCACTCACTGCTGTTTGTCTCCTGGCTCCTCAGCCCTCTGCAGGTCTCCACAAATGTTCGCCACCCGCCTCATTCAACACTGTCTCAGCTGTTAGCTCTGGATGGGCAAGGCCGGGATGATCCACACCTCACTGTTCCTCAGACATGGCTGAGGAGGCCCTGTCATGCCAGGCCCTTCCCTCTAAGGTGACAAAGTCTGAGAAGCCTCTACATTCAACCGCTCCAACTCTCCTCAAAGTCACATTTCCTATATCAGTTGGCCCTGCAGACCTAAGTGTTTTCATTTAAATGCTATTTATTTTCCATTTCCACCCCGGTCCCCTAGAAGTCACGCCCTAAAATGGAAAAGTGTAGTCTTATTTCCCAGGGCCTGGGCTGTTGTGAGCAGGTAAGCCCCTAAGGCATTAGAGGTTAAGGGACAAGAAGGCATGAAGGTCATAGCAAAATATGTCAAAGGGGTCTTGAGAGGAGGATCCCTCCATCCCTGTCCATGTTCTTTTCTGGGGGAGCTGGCAGACTTGACCCACACCTGAGTCATGGAGTCTTCAGCTCACCTGCTTTTCTCTTTTATAAGAAGTGACAACCACCTGGAGGGGTCTGGGGGGTCTGCATGGGAGCGCATGGGACCCAGCCCTTCTGCCACCTAGTGGTCCCTGGATCGGTGTGGACTTCCCACTCATAACATTTAAAATAATAGTGCCTATGTCTGTTCCTTGCCTTTCTTGCCTGACTTTTTTAAATCTTTAGATTGGAAAAGGAAGGAGAGAAAAAGGAAAAGGATGGAGGGGTTCACTTCCAGGCCCTTTGCCTGGTGCCCACTTCCTCAGACAACCTGTGCCAAGGGCTAGCTGGCAGCTGTTTACCGGGGTGGCGGAGGGGGATACACAGAGCTTGGTGTGCAAGGCTGCTCACGATATCTGTCAGAGCCAGGGTTGACATTAGCCAAGGGCTGGGGGCCACAGGCAAGCTCTCCTCATCCCTGCATCTGTACCAGAACTTGGAGGCTCCCAGGCATTCGAACCTGAGCTTGGCTTGTTAGTATTTCTGAAGGTCTATCCGCCTACATGAGAAAAAAAAAACACCCCCATAAGCAGCCTACTGGTGTAACTAACACATTCAAATATTTTAAGTCAGGCCTGGTGTCACCACCTGGGGCAGTGAGGCAGGAAGACCAAGAGTTCAAGACCAGCATGGGCTACTCAGTGAGTTCACTATGTGGACTCCTTTGGTCTTCTTTCCCAGGTCCTGTGAATGTTCAGGATTCGGACCAAACCATGGTGACCGCATAAGTCTGTAGGAAAACTGGGGGTTATAGAAATCTGGCGGAGGCAGTGGGCATTTACAGTCTTGCTTCAGGTAAAATGTACTGAAGGAGCTGGACCAAGCAGAGGTGATTCCCTCATCTCTGTTCTACACTCATACTCCGTTCTCCAACACTTTACATTTCTAGAGGATTCCATACTTTCCCTGACCTTGTTCAACTGTAAGGAAGTCTCATTTTCAGTTATTTTGACAATCCAGCTTCCCTTACAGCTTGCCACACTCTTCCATGCAGCGGGCCAAAAGCAGGCTCGGGTGTGTGCGGTAGCTGCGGGAGCCAGCCTTCTGAAACTCTTCGTACACAGCCATCCCATGTGTGAATGCCACAGCTCCCAGCTGTTCAGGGGTCAGCAGAGGATGCAAAAGGTCAAGGCAGCACGCACAGGTAGCAGCACCCGTGGCGTGGCAGGTGCCCAAATGCTGACTTGTTCTCTCCCCACTGGGACCTCCAGCCCTGCACTATCCCCTCTGGCTGAGTTCCCACCCCACCTCTGCCTCTATAAGCAAGCCAGAGTCCTCGTGGAAACGACATGAGTGGCCGTACCTCTAGCTCATCCCTTGAGCCCTGTGCTCTGCTCCCAGCATCCCCTTGCCTGAAAGCAGGCGGTAGCTGGTGGAGTCCTCACCAGAGTGAGTACTGGTCCGTTGCGGGGAGCAGGTGACAGAAGAGGACCCTATAGACGAGCTTCTGCAGGTTCCACCGGATGACCAATTGGGAAATCAGGATACTATGACCTTTATTAAAGATTCTTTTCCCTAGGGCAAGGCCTTGGTGACATTTATTTAAAACCTCCATTTTTTTCTTTATTTGGACATCAAAGGTTGCTGGTCTCTGTAGGAAGACATGTATAACAAAGAGTATCACAGAGCACTCCATGTTGGGCCTGGGAACCTGTGGGGCCAAGTCTCTCCTCCAGCTCCTCGCCCCCATCAGCCAAGGCTCTTAGGTACAAGCCAAGCAGACTAATTGGAAGAAGAAAGAGCACATAATTTTGGTTGTCATGGCATACACCTGTAAAGCACCGAGGAAGCTGAGGCAGGAGAATGGCCAATTTCAGACCAGCCTGAGCCCTTGGCTGAAAGGGGGCAGGGGACTTACTTAAAACACTGAAGTTGGGAGGAATGGCAGGAATGCATGGGCTCAGCAAACAGGTGACCACCACAACTGCATCAGGTCGTGGCCCATATGTGCAGGAAGCAGCCCCCAGAAGCAGCAGCAGTTCATCTGCTGCATAGCTCCTGTCTAGTCCATGCATTGCTCTCTTTCCAGAGTTCCCTGGAAATACACGCGCAGGGCCAAGGCCACCTGCAGACGTCCTAACTGCAGCTGCCGTGGGGCTGGAGGTGCATGGTCCGGGTCCTCTTAGGTTCTGCGTTACAGGTGTCACCACACACAGGAATGTGCTGCATGCAGGACAGCCAAAGGGGAAAGATGGTGACCAGAGTCAGCATACTGTGTCGGGGGGAGGGGGGAAAGTCACATTCTACTGTGATCGTCACCAGGAAGATGCCATGATGACACAGGAAGCCAGTGACAATGTCTAACCATTGGTGTGGACTTTTATTTTTCAAAGACCTTTATTTGTGATTTGGGGATTTGGGAAGTTTCCTTAGTCGTTTATTATGCCCCATGCTTTAAAAAAAAAAAAAAAAAAAGTACTGCTTAAGCTAGCCCAATGGGACATAAAACTAGGTGGCTGTTTTCCCAAACTTTTTCTGCAACCCTAAGAAAGTTGCCTCTACTCTGAACCTGTGTTGTATCATCTGGAGAATGTTGGGGTTCATAGGAGGAACCTCAAAATGTCTTTCAACTCTCATATTAAGAAAAGGGGACTTATTTAAAGAGCGTCTGCTCCAAGCAGCATTTAGCAGAGGTCCCATCTCCTAACCTAAGACCATTGTTTTCTTGTTCCAGGAAGGAGGATACCCAGGGGGCGGAAGGTTGTAAATACTGTTGAGAATGCCTCCATCCCAGTTCACACTGAGATGTTCACACTGCCTTCTGGAAACATCTGTGCTGCTTCACCAAACAGTGCACAGATCGTTTCAACTTTAGGTTTCCTGCGTGCAGGAACAGTGCGCACCTTCTCCTGGGTCGTCCTCATGAAGCTGCCTCCGGGGGTGGTAACCTGGGTGGACAGCTTTCTTGTAAGCAGTGTTTTAACTGCAGACACAGAGCTGGTCCTTGGGCCTTCTTTCCGTCCACACCTTCTTCTCTACGTCAGATCTATCTGTAGGCGTGCCCAGCCTCCTCACCTGTCCAAGGTTAAGCTACGCGTACTTGTGTATCGAGGCAAGTCGCAGGCTCTTCCCCCAAATCTCCTCTGTGGAATCAAGCAGGAAAGGAGCAGCTGGGCGGGAAAGAAGCAGCTGCAGCGGGAGTGGGATTTGATGAAAAGTACCTTTGAAGTCAGCAGATTCTATGCCTGGTTGCAGGTTTTTCTGAATTATTTTTGGGTGGCACCAATGTTGCCACCTTGATTTATGAGGTGAGGTGCTGCCAGCTTCCTGGCAACTCCCGGCAGTTCCCGGCAGTTCCCGGCAGTTCCCGGCAGCCCTACGGATGTTCCAGGACAAGGCTTTGGAAGCCTGCACAAGGTAATGCAAGGGGCAGGGAACTGGGATGTGTGAGCTTGGACAGTGATCCCAGTGCACCTTTTCACGACTGTGCTTTCCTGGGTCCCACAAGCAGTATCCATAGCAACAACAACATCAAAAAAGTATTCCCACCCCACACATACTACCTTACCCCAAACGCAGACCCTCAGCGTGTCACACCAAAGAGGCTCCATTACAGGTATTTTGAAGTCAACCCAGGCCAGTTTCAGGAGGCTGTGATGCTCTTAGTGTGTATGGCGGGGGGGGGGGGGGGGGGGGGGGGGGGGGGGGGGGGGGGGGGGGGGGGGGGCGGGGGGGCGGGGGCGGGGGGCAGCCTTGACAAAAATACCTTTCTTCCAGAGTGGAGACGTGGGAATTTAGAGATATAGTAAAGAATACAAAGATGCAAACAAAGTAATAAAACGCAGAAACACATAGGATAGTATTGGGAGGGAATTTCAGTGAGTACTAAAAATTCATCTGTCTTTAGTTTCCAACAGCTTAATATACAAAAGGACTGTATTGACATAGAAATTGAAAGTCATGGGGTACATTTATTGCTCATGCCCTTGATTCATGCCCTACACCACTCTGTAGGCAAACCACTCTCTTGGTGGAATCCCAAGTTATTTCTGTAAAGGGAACTTAGTTGGATCCTTAGACTTTTGTTTTAGGTAGGAACCAACTACGTCCCTGTTTCAGGAGCAAGAGGTCTGGCAATTAGCTACACCTGTTTACAGTAGCCTTGAGCGAGCAAAACTCTGATTTACAACTAGGTGGGACCTTTCTTTGAGTAAGAAACACAATAATCTTGAATGAACTAAAAACAAGTCCCAAATTCTCTGACCTTTGGCCTCTTCGGGCCTCCACTTCTCAGACACCTACAAGAATTGCAACTACAATATAAGAAATTAAGGTTTCAGTGAATGGGCTTAGCAGCAGGTCACAGTCAGCTAAAAGGAAATTAATAAACAGGAAAACAAAGAGAAGAAAATTTGTGGCTAAAAGGCAGATTCTGAGGAACAAAAGGCATACACAAGATCAGAAAAGACAAAAGGTATGTGCTAAGGAGCTGGGGAGAGGGCTCAAAAGTTAAGAGCACTCAGCAGTCTGGCAGAGGACCCAGGTCTGGTCTAGCACCTACCTGGCAACTCACAACTGCCTGAAACTTCAGTTTTGTGGGCGCCCTCTTCTGGCCTCTGAGGGTTCCTGCATGCACATGGTATATATAAACTTATGCAAACACACACAAATAAACAGATAAATACATGATGTTTCAAGTATATGCTGAAAAAAATTTAGAATGTATGTACCTTATACCCTTACACAAGAGGAGGAAAAGAAGAGGTGAGAGGTAACCATGGAGAGGCACCCAGAACTAGATAAGGACATGAGAAACCCTGAGCAGCCCAGGAGCGATGAGAACACATATCTGTCACTAGGTGCACATGTACTGCAGACAACCACAGGGCAAGTCTCTGAAACACCCAGAGGGAAAAGGGAAGCAACAGTAATACAGACAACAGACTCTGGTGTCAAGTAGGAATTAAGTAGTTTTAGGTAGCAAGAATTCAGTAGCCAGCCACCAACAAGCATGTCTTCATAACTCTGTAAAACCCAGCAGCCAGCTCAGGTTTGGGGATATTTTTGTTTGTGTTTTTGTTTTTAAGAAAGGACCTCACTATATAGCATAGACCTGGTGTCTTAGTTAGGGTTTTTATTGCTGCAATGAAACACTATGACCAAAAAGTAAGTTGGGAAGGAAAGGTTTATTCTGCTTGTACTACTATATTGCCGTTCATCGCCAAAGGAAGTCAGAACAGGAACTCAAACAGGGCCGGATCCTGGAGGCAGGAGCTGATGCAGAGGCCGTGGAGGGTGCTGCTTACTGACTTACTTCCCATGGCTTGCTCAGCCTGCCTTCTTATGGAATCCACAATGGGCTAGGCCCTCCCTCCTCAATCGTTAATTGAGAAAATGCCCCACTGGCTTGCCCACAGCTCTCAGGTGAGGCTCCTTCCTATCTGATGACTCGCTAGGTTATGTCAAGTTGACGTAAAACTTGCCAGTTCAATGGTCTAGAATTTTCAGTCCTCCTACTTCAGCCTCCCTAGTCCTGGAATGGCAGGCACGTGCCCACATTGCCTGCTCCCACTTAGAATTTTATCTTCCCAAATACCTTCCCAATAAAATATATTCCTCAAGTGAAGTTGAGGTAGATTCATATCAGACATCAAAAGAGAAAAAAGTAATCCCTAGAGCATGCTGAGCAGATACCAGGGAATTATTCATCGAGAATAAAATGATCTGAGAAAGAAAGGCTGGGGCAACAGGAAAATCACAGACAGCCAGGTCATCCATCGAGGTCAATGCAAATTCATATCGTCTGTGCAAAGCAGTCACGTCTAAGAATTGTCAATGGGATTGAAATGTGAATTAAGATATAGAACAATAGAGAAACAAATCTGAGGGGAATAAATGAAAGTATCGTACAAGCAACACATCGCCTGGGGATATTAAAGGCATCAGTTAGACTGACGGTGCACACGTGTGTCTGCCTCTAAGAAGACCAATGTGGAATTTTTTTTAAAAGATTTATTATATATACAGTGTTCTGCCTGCATGTATGCCCCCATGACAGAAGAGGGCAGCAGATCTCATTATAGATGGTTGTGAGCTGGGAACTCAGGACTTCTGGAAGAGCAGCCAGTGCTCTTAATCTCTGAGCCAGCTCTCTAGTTCCCTCCCAAAATGTTTTTTGTTTTTTTAAAGTAATGCATAACCCAAAAGTGAGTTGCGGAGAAGTCAGAATGATTACACAAGCACATGTACCTGCAGAAACACACACACACACACACACACACACAAACACACGTATCAAACCAAAGACAGCAATAGACAAAGTCTGAGTGGAGTAGCTCAGGCAGGCTTTGAACTTGTGATCATCTTGCCTCCTGAGTAGCCGTTTACGTCAGTCTGTCTCAAAGAGCATTCAGAAGCTATGTTCCAACATTCGCTTGTTTCTCTCCACGGTACCCAGCGTCTCTACACTAAGCCAGCGTCCCCATCCCGCACCCCCACTACCACCATGTGACAGTTCCTCCGCTGCCCTGAGAAACCATGTAGCCAGTGGACCCAAGGTCAGGGAGATTCAAGCCGTGATAGCCGGCATGGAGACCACCTTCTGTTGCTCGGGCCACCTGCCCTGGCCCTATCTGTTGTAATTTGAAAAAAAGGCAGCACGTGAGAGAAAGAAGCCATGTGATACCATGCGACAGAGCTCAGGTGGAGGGCTTTCTTATCGGAGGAAAGTGATTGGGAAGAGAGGGGAGAGGAGAGAGGAGACCAGCCTCTGGGGACAGCAGTGGCAGGAGAGAAGTGAGAGACGGGCAGAGACAGAAAGAGGGAAGGGTAGATGTGCACAGGAGGTGCTCTCAGTGGCTACAGCTGAGGCCGTACACCCCAAGGTCAGGCCAGTACAGAGGCCTGATCACTAACACTATCAAAGCCTGCCTGGCTCCTTTGCTGTCTCACTTAGGATGCTAACAGGGACATTTCAGCCACAAAGGCAAGCCTCACGACCACACGCCTGCCACATCAGAGCTGGCTGATCAAAGACTTGCTTCCATTTGTTCCAGCACATTCTCTCACCGTGGGATCGCCTTTCTCCACCAGCCTTCTCCAGCTTTCTGGGAAGGACACTGCTGCAAGCTCACATACCTGCCCCTCCCACCTCCACCGGCTGCTTCTTCCCCACCCTACACCCAACACGAAAGCATTTCAGAGGCTCTGATAGTGGATTCACTGTCAAGCTATACTGGGCACCCTCTGAGGCAGGACCCTGTCCCTAGCAGCTCTAGAACTCAGAACCCTACTGCAGCTTCAGAATATTAAAGCTGCCACTGGGGATGCCTTAGCTCAGGGGCCAAGTCCCCATCCTGGGTTATATACCTTCTCTTCCCACTATGTCTCTCCTCATGGGTCAAGAAACTGTTGGGCAGGTTGCCAGATAACGAATGGGATGCCCAGTTAAAACTGAACTTCGGGTAAACAAATCAGCGGAAGGGGTTATCATGCTTTTGGTGTATGACTGGGCTTGGACGTTTTCATGTTTAGCAGAATTCAAAATTGAGCATCCTGTGTTTTAACTGGGTGGATCAAGTCAATGGGCATGTCCACCTGGAACTCTGGTCATCCTTTTATATCATGCGCTGGGTACCCAGGACTCAGCCTGAAGCGTGGGAACTCACTTGCCCAGCCTTTGCAAGACCTCTCTATCAATAGTTGCCAGGTTCCAGCAGGGGCTCTGAAGTGAGAATGGAGCTCGGGGTGAGGATGCCCCCGTGAACTAGAAGTCTCATAGAGTAAGTTCAGAGCCCATGGTGGGGAGAAGATGTACAGAGCGGGGGCCAAGGCAGCCCTGCCATGGGTACACAGTGACACTTTCTCTACCTCCCACATGCAAAAGCAGCCAGGAGGGACCGTGGGACCTCTCAGAGGAGTTCTCTGGGAAGTCTCCGTGTTTGATGGACCGGAAAGTTTGGTGCTAGGGAGTCTGGGCATCCTTGGTGTGCTGTCACATCATCTCTGGCTTTGCTACCCAGTGTGGAAGCAGAGAGCCTGGGTGGCCACAGGCTTAGGGCCCTGCCTGGGTCTTGGTAATTATTTCTGGATCTCAGGTTCTTCTAATGTAAAATAGGAAGAGCATCCACCTTGTTGGGTATGGAAATTAGGTGTGATTCTGCAAACCTAGAGAGGGTATGAAAGTCCCAGGAGTTAGTTAGGGCTGCGAGAGGAGAATGTTTGTGAGGCAGCAGAAATGCTCTGTGATACTGCAGCGGTTAGTACTGGCACCACACGTTTGTCGAGTTCCATGAAATCTAGAACACCCACATGTAAGCCTTAAGAACCGGGTGGCAATGCGTCAGTGTGGATGTTGTGGTTGCCTGGTTACTGGTGCGTGGGGACTGGGAGGATACGGTCACTCAGTGCTTTCCACTCCTTCTTGTGTGAACCTGAAAAGGCTGGGGAGGGAAGTTTTAAAAGGTAAGATAATGTGTGCTTAGTAAGCTCTTTAAATGATGTTCTTCGAGTGCCTACTGTTTCCATTTCCAGATAGCCAATAAGAGTAAAGTAGGTATTGCTTATAGAACAAAGACAATTCTTTTCTGACACCGGGAGGTAGCAGGAAATCTCACCAAGGAAAGCAAGATCCGCGCGTGGGTCACTATGACTAGAAGGAAACTGTGCCAGGGAAGTTCCAGTGTGGACTCTAGGGAAACTCGCGGAGGGAAAATAAACTGGTGGAGGTAGGGAGGCGGACACCCCGGGCCCCAGCGCCCCCGCGTGGCCACATTGCGCATTGCGTCTTCGAGAAACAAAGCCGGTCGGCGCGGCGGGGCGGGGCCGGGACCCTCAAAGGTCCCACGTCTGCAAAGAAAAGGGCTGAGCTCTGGACTCGCTACTGGAGATTACTGCAAGTGGCAGAAGAGAAGATACAACGAGATGCCCGATCCTTTGGGAAAGGCGACCAGCCAGAGCAACATCCAGTCCCGGTGCTGAACAGCGGAGATGCGACTCGCGCCAAGTAGGAGAGCGAGATCAAAGGGCACTATCATGGGGCTGGAGCTGCGGCATACAGTCAGCCACTGAGCTTCCCTTTACCGTTCAGAACCTCCGGCCCCTACCAGCAGCCTCACCAAGTTTGGCGCTTCTGTGTTTCCTGGTTCCACGGGTAAAGACCGCCCTTGCTCGGCAGCACCACCCTAGGGCCAAAGGAGAATATGCAACCAGCGCCTATAAAACAAATCGAGAGCCGCCAACCTTGGCAAGGACAGGGGACCCTGGTGAGGACAGGCTATGGTGCTGCCACTGCTGTCCCTTGTTCTGATCCAGAACTGGCCCAGGATCTTTCTTCTGCACCCTGGGCCTGGCTAAGACCAAGCCGGACAGTCCATCGGGACCCCACCAGGGGCGGAGAATGCTGGAGGAAACAGATAACAGATCCTCTGAATCTAGACTCTCTTCCCCAGCTGGCAGCTGTAGCTCATCTCTGTTCTAAGGTCCAATCAAGCCTTCTTCCACCTTCCAAGTTGAGCTCCAGGAAGGACTGGTTCGGAGGCTCGGAGGCTCCCTTTTCCTCAGAAACAGACACTCAAGAGTGACCTTGTAGACACCACTCCCCTGCCCAGACACACACACACACACACAGTGTGCAGTCAGGTGCTAGCCATCTTTTGGAAGGGTATAAAACACACACACACACACACACACACACACAGTGTGCAGTCAGGTGCTAGCCATCTTTTGGAAGGGTATAAAACACACACACACACACACACACACACACAGTGTGCAGTCAGGTGCTAGCCATCTTTTGGAAGGGTGTAAATGCCTTCTACTCAGTTGTTAGTCCTCGGTCACAGATTTCCCCTTCACCAGCCCTGCCCCACCGGTGCACCATGGTCAACATTTCCAGCCAGGATGCTTAGAGTGGAAGAGCCTGGGAGAGCATTTTTCACACCTTTCCATCCCGCTGGGAGGTGTTTCCAAGAGTCTATGTGCTCATAGTAAGCCCACAGCAGGTCCCCTCAAGCCTTCCCTACTCCGACCTCAAACAAAGCCTCTTCCTCTGGTGACTACTTCTCAAAGTTGTCAGCCATGTTGGATATGGACCTGCAGAGGCTCTCACTCCTCAGTGACATGGGATGGGCCACCTGCAAGAGTCTTTAACAGCTGACTAAATACAGGTGCCAGTGGTCTCTTGTGACACTGCTGTACATACTTAGACATCAGGGTTTGGAAATCACTCCCTAGTGACCTGCTTTCTTAGGGAAATCCATCTACATATTCTAGACTAGAACACTAGTAGGATAAGAAATACTATAGACTCTGCAAGCCACAGACTGTGTTGCAAGACTAGCTCCGCCCCTTAATGAAAACTGTCACAGAGGATATGTGAATGGACAAGTGTATGCCAATAAAACTTTATAAAAGTGAGCAGTCAGCCATATTTGAAGGCAGCTTTCTGTTGATTACCTTGGGCTTAGACCTATAATTTGTACTTTGGCATCATGACTCAATTGACTGGATGAGGTAGGTATAAAAACTTCAATCTGACTTCAGAAGTTCTAGATGTTAAGGCCAGACCTGTGTCTCATAGCTGGGTAACCCTGTTTATAAATGTTTACATTTAAAGGGGGATATGCTATAGAAATAAGTTACTTTGCATTGATATGGATACTGGTTTAGTGATACAAATTTAAGGTCAGTTTTGTTATATGTGTATATTTCTGCTTTTGATTAAGGTAATTGTGTTTGTGCGGCTCATTTAAAAATGTATAATTAAGAAATACAGGTTGATAGTCATCTATGATAGTCAAGTTTGTAGTCATGTTAATTAGGTTTTCTAGATGTATAGAGATATATTTCAGTTAGTTAGATAATATTCAGATCTTTCAGACACCTTCAGGACATGGGCATTTAAAATGTTTTAAGAACTTAGGAGCCGAGCGGTGGTGGCGCACGCCTTTAATCCCAGCACTCGGGAGGCAGAGGCAGGCGGATCTCTGTGAGTTCAGGACCAGCCTGGTCTACAAGAGCTAGTTCCAGGACAGGCTCCAAAGCTACAGAGAAACCCTGTCTCGAAAAACCAAAAAAAAAAAAAAAAGAGAGAGAGAGAGAGAGAGAGAACTTAGGAGTTTTTGCGACAGTGAGACACATCTGCTCCTGTCAGCATCAATCTACTTCAAGAGGATGATGGGCATAGAAGAAGCTCTTCACGGAGTTTGTTAGCCATTTGACAAGAAACTGCTCTTGCCTGGACTGCTTGCCTGAACTTACAAGACCCACAGAAAAATGACTGCTGAACTTGCCTAAACGTGAGACCATCCTTCAGAGTTCCTGCTTCATGAGTCTGCCAGACATTTTGCAGGACAAAGAAGAAAGTAACTGATGGGCTTTGCCATTACAAGGCAGAACAGAGATCTTCAGATTTTCTGTTTCATGGAAAGGTCTGCTTGATACTATGGGCCTGAAGGCTCAAGATGGATGCCCCAGTGTTACAGAAGAACTGGGTGGCTGTCCAGGCAGTGAGATGTTGTTGTCAATTCTAGAGTTTTGGAAGTTGCTTACAATGTACTTCCTGTTAACTTAGGTAATATTATATCCTTCTGAGGTCTTTGATGGAGTTGAAGAATAGATAGTTATAATTATAGTTTTCCTTAGTTATGATTAAAGATAAAGTAGATATAAGTCTGTAATTCTTGGTGATATCTGTTTCATTATATAGAATCTTTTTATGTTAAAGTTAAAACCTTCCTTTTTATTCAGACAGAAAGGGGAGGTGATGTGGGATGTGATATATGCTGTGAATATGTCTTATTGCCATTGGTTAATAAAGAAGCTGCTTTCAGCCAATGGCTTAACAGAGTAAAACCAGGCTAAAAAAAATAGAGAGAGAGTAGGCAGAGACAGAGAGAAGCCACGTAGCTGCCCGCAGGAGGCAGATGCACTGGAACCTTGCCAGTAAGCCACAGCCATGTGGCAATACACAAATTAATAGAAATGGGTTAATTTAAGATATAAGAGAAAGCCAGAAATACGCTTAAGCTATTGACCAAACAGTATTGCAATTAATACAGATTTCTGTGTGGTTATTTCTGGAGTCTGGGCAGCTGGGAAATGGATGAACAAACCCCACCAACACTTCTGTGTCACTTCCTGGTGACCTTTGAGTAGTGGAGGTTGTTAGGTGGCATAGGCTTTTGAACGGCCAACCTTGCTGAGGAGCTGCTAGTGGCATCCGTGGAAGGCGCCAGGCAGCTGCCCTGGAACTGATGTTCTCATAGCTTTGCCCTTTGCCTTTGCACCAGGAGCCCTGCAATTCTAGGGAGTTCTGAACTGACAGACAAACCGTACAGAGGAGGACATTAGGCCAGGGAGGAAGTGGTAACTTTGCTGGGCCGTCAGCACCATTCTGAGAAGGGATCTTCCTAAGCTACCAGGACAGGAGGCTTCCCACATCAGTAAGAATTATTGCATTTGCTGTTCCCCCTCCCTGCCCATCCACATGGTCTGTATCAATGGAACAACTGATTAGACCCTCCTGGAAGAACCCCAGCCGGGCAAAGGTTCAGGGTTATCGGCAGAGCCTCAAGACCTGGGGCTTCCCAACACGAAGGCAGAGGCTCTGTCATCTCCTCCCAGGGCCAAGTTAGGGCCCAGGGGGAAGACAGAAAAAGGTTGCGCCAGGAACAGCCTCCTCTGCTTGGACCTGTTTGTTCTGTTGCTCCAAGGAGAAGCAGCAGAGTGTGTCAGCTACCCAGGGAGCCAGCAGGGTCCAGCCTCAGGGCCTGGACACAGTGACCTCATCAGGCATTTCCAGCTTTTATGATCTGCCAACAAGGCCATCAGATGATGCAGGCTGACCTCTTGGGCAGTGGATGGTGATCTCATGCCCACTGGAATGAATGCCGCTGCCGTTCCCATGCTCTTGGCCAGACCGCAGGCTGCTAGGCCCAGGCCAGGTCACAGAGCAGGGACCCGAGGGAGAAGGGTGGTCTGAATGCAGAGGACACGTCAGATGATAAACTGTGGTGTCATCTAAGAGACTGGAACCTGGGAAGCAAGAGTGCTCAGGCCTGGACTAAGAGACAATGTTGGGCTTGTATGAGTACCTGTCAGTGGGATCCGTATCTGGCCTCCCAAGTGGGTACCTGTGGACCATCAGTGCTTCTGAGTGTCCATTGCCTTGCCTCAGCCTAGAGCTCTGACATAGTCTCTCCCTCCCCATATACCTATCCCACACAGCCAGTGTCCCTCTGCACAAACATGGCACATGTATCTGGGGACATTTATCTAGCATCGACTTTAAACCGTGCACCAGTCATTTGATAATGGAAGGACCTTGGACAGGTTTCCTTTCTTACTGCTTGGACACTTTGCCTCCCGCCTAGACAAACTGTCCTTATCCTCCCCAGCAAGCACCTAGCCCCAAGAATCAAGCCTCAAAACATCTCACCTTGCTGCATGCTTCCTCCAAGGGTGACTGGTCCCTCTACTGCTTTAGATATTTGCACCCTCAAGTTCTCTACCTCAACTTAAAACAAGAAGCAATTGCATTCTAGAAGAAAGGGGAGGAAAAGAGGAAGAGAAGGAGGTGGGAGAGCAGGGAGGGAGAGGGAAGAGGGAAGAGGAGAAAGAAGATGAAGGAAAAGGAGGAAGAAGGGAGAGAAGCAGGAAGGGGCTGCAGGGGAGGAGAAAAAAGAAGAAGGGAGATGAAAGAGATTGAAGGGAAAAAGAAGGAAAAGAAAGTAAAAGAAAAAGAAGGAAGAAAAAAACTAATACCTATTGAGTATCAAGCTGTCTGTGAGACCACTCCAACCTGAGAGGTGGGCACTATATAATTTTTGTTTGTTTGTTTGTGTTTATTTTAGGATTTCTGTTTGTATCCCTAGCTGTCCTGGAACTCACTCTGTAGACCAAGCTGACGCTCAAACTCAGCTCCACCAGCCTCTGACTCCCAAGTGCTGGCAATGAAGGCGTGTGCCACCACCACCCAGCTGGCTATAATGAGCCCCATGATTCAGAGAGGGCAATGTTTCCAGGTTACACGCACTGAGTAACTGCTTGTCCATGTGACTCCCGCCGAGGAGTGACAGCTAATGACATTGTTTGCTCTACTTTTTCGCTCTGTATTATCCATATTAATTCTTCCTGTCACTCTGTTGGGGAAGTTCAGAAAACACTTGTGGTAATTGAATAAAAATGGTCCCTATTGGCTCACTTGAATACTTAGTCACCAGGGAGTGGAAGGGTTAGAAGGGATTAGGAGACATGGCCTTGTTGGAGGAAGTGTGTCACTGGGGGTGGACTTTGAGGTTTCAAGAACCCACACCAGGTCCAGTGTCTTTTCTTCCTGCTGCTTGCAGGATGCAGAACTCTAAGCTTCGTCAACACCATGTCTGCCTGCATGCCGTGCTCTCCACAATGATGATGATAATGGGCTCAACCTCTGAAACCGCAAGCAAGCCTCCAATTAAATGTTTGCTTTTCTAAGAGCTGCCTTGGTTATGGTGGCTCTTCACAGCAATGAACAGTGACTAAGATGCTGCTGGAGTCAATAAATGGTAACAAGCACCAGGAATGGTACTGGGCTAAAGGTTGGTGGCCTGGTTTCTGGTCCAAGCGTGACCAGCAGCAGAATGTATAAATTTACGTGAGATCATGGTATCTTTGTGGGACTCGACTTCTATATCTGAACAATGACGGGCAGTGAAAGTGCCGTCTAGTTCCCCTTTGACTTTAAGAATCTATAGGTCTAGGAGGCAGCCACCCCTTCAAGTCCTGACTCAATAGACAACTACGCACCCATACATAAAACATTAGAGAGCAGCGGTTTGGCTGGGCCGTCCATTTAGCCAGCCCTTCCAGACAGCTCAAAGGGCAGCCCTCAGAAAAGCTTCGGGATGTAAGGAAGCAGCTGTGAAATCCCCAGGAGGACCAGATGCACTTAATCCAGGGCTGGTTATCGGGTCATTTCTGATTCATAGCTCTCATCTGGTCTTAATTGTTAATAGCCTCTCCTCTTTCTGCTCCACTTCCCCGCTTCCCACTACAGTTCCTCCAGGGAATTAAGATCACCAAATGTCACTCTTTGGCCCAGCCTCCCTTGGGTCTCTGGCTTCCTCATGCCAGGCTGGTACCTGAATCTCCCGCCCACATGCTGCTTCAATCAAGACAAGTACATTCTAGGAGGCATCACTGAGTGGACAGGATACAAGTTTTATTGTCTCCTCTGAAGTCAAGTATTGGCATACTGAGTGGAACTTAGAAGTTTTAGGTCATAGGCTGCCATTCCAGTGACTGTCACCAGCCCATTTTTCTTACTTGACTTTCATTGTAATGTAAAAACAAAAATCATATTAACTAACTATTACTAATGTGTGCAAGCTTTTAAGATTTGTTGGCCTCGGTGACGACAAGGGAGTGCTGAAGTAGGCGCTGGTAACTGCTGCCAGTGAGAGGCCCAGCAGCTTCGCCTCTTCACCTCTTCGGAAAGCAACTTGATACCGGAGTTAGTTAAAAAACAGGACTATGGCAGAGAAGAGGGCAGCAAGCAGTGTTCCTCTCTGGGGGCTGCTGTGAGTTCCCACTTAAGTTCTAATCCTGACTTCCCTCAGTAATGGTTACCTGGAAGTGTGAGCTAAATGACAAAAAGTTCCAAAACAAGCACACTTCCATTTGAGCCTGTGGTTTTTGGTTTGTTTGTTTTTGTTTCTTGTTTGTTTGTTTGTTTGGTTGGTTGGTTGGTTTTTTTGCCAGAAAACTGAATATGGAGAAGAAACAGTCACAGACGGAAGCACAGAGCTAGAATGAAGTCCAGAAGACCGTCTTTGCAATTGAAAAGCATCAGCTACAAACAGATGCCCAAGAACAGGGGACGCAATAGATAAATGATGCATTTAATAATGGTATGAATTTTAATGGCAAGAGGGATGGCTCACAATACTATATTATCTGCAAGAATTGGGTTTCAGAATTTCTGTGTGGGCCATACCATGAAACTTATACAAATGTTAGAGTATGGCTTATTAATGTTTTTTAAAAAACCTAGGATATAAAGCAAAAATATGAACAGTGTTTAATTCTGCATGATGGGATAATATATGTTTCTTTTCTTTTTTTGCACCTATTAAAATTTAGCTGTCTTAACCAGGGGGAAAATACACATAAAATATGCACTTAAGAAAAAAGAACCAGGCACATGTAATAAATAGTCCTGCCCCTGGACAGCTACCTCTGTCCTTTCTGCTTCTCATTCTTCCAGTGAGAGTCCTCACGGATTTTACGTGGTGGTGGGTAGCTCTATCTATCTCTTCAGCAGTTACTCTGGGTTACAAGCCTGTTCTCCTCCAGCACCCTACGCCCCAGGCCTGATAAAAGAGCTAAGTTTACATGTCTTTCTCAGGTATATTCATTGTTCTGGTGACTTGAAGCTGGCTGTGGTTTGATTATGTATACCCTAAAAACTGTCAAAAGCTCTAGACAGCCAAAGCAGAACAAAAAGAACAATGTTAGAGAAATCACCATACCGATTTCAAGTTACACTACTGAGCCATAGCATGTGACGGACACAGAAACAGGCCTGGGGATCACTGGAGCGAAATAGAGGACCCTGATACAAACAGCTATAGCATCTGATATTTGACGAAGATGAGAAACAAAAAACAAAACAACTGTGCCTTTGAGAGAAGACAGTCTCTTTAACAGATGGTGTTGGGAAACTGAGTATCCACTGTAGCACGAATTGTAATTGGTCTTAATAATAAAGACCCGGAGTCAGATGTTAGAGGGTGAAGCATATCACCACAATCCATGTGTAGCAGAATAAAGCTAGATCCCTATCTCTCACCCTGTACAAAAGTCAAGTCTGAAAGGATCGAAGATGTTAAAGCAAACCCTACCACTCTGTAACCATTAGCGGACAAGATAAGGGAAACACTCCAAGAATAGGCACAGGTAAGGACTTTCTGAACAGGCTCCAGATACTCATGAAATAGAGCTAGTGACTGACCTGTTGCTGCACAGGAACCTGTTTCTGTGCAGCAACTGAGTAGGGGAGAGAGTTCTCAGGCTGAGAGAAAAGCCTTGCTCACTGCACATCTGACAGAGGATTGCTATCTAGAATATACAAAGAGCTAAAAAAAATTTCAAATAAATAAATGGATGAATGAAATGAGCAGAGGGTTCTGAAAATAAAAACAAATGGCTAGTGTTCAACATCATTTGCCATTAGAGAATCACACGTTAAAACTCTGTGGAGACTTTATCTCACCCCAGTCAGATGGCATTGATTAAGACAATAAGCAACTGGGACTGGAGAGATGGCTCAGCGGTTAAGAAAACTGGTTCTTAACCAGGTTTGGTTCCCAGCATCCACATGGTGACACACAACCATCTGTACTTCAGGTTCCAGCAGACCTGACTCCCACTTCTGAACTTGAGTACCAGGTTTGCACACAGTGCATAGAAATACAGGCAAACACTCAAACATACAAAATAAACACATCTTAAAAATAATTTTTTTAATTAAAAGAAAAGGAAAACAACAAACACTGATAAGGATGTGGACAACCTGGAACCCCAATATACACCACTGGCAGGGATATAATCTAGTGCAGTCACTATGGAAACCAGCATGGGGGCATCACACCCCACTAAAGATAGACCTGCCGTATGACCCTGCTGTACGCTCCTGGATCCTTACCAAAGGTCTCTGAGCCAACACATAAAGGGGATATTTGCATATCAGCCACGTCACTATGGCTGAGCTATGGGCTCCATAACTAACTTAAGTGTCTATCCACAGAAGAATGAACAAAATCGTGGCACATGTGCACAATGAAATTTTTCAGTCACAAGGAAGAACAAAGTTGTGACATTTGAAGCAAAGCCACTACAGCTGGAGACAATCATGGCAAGCAAACTTCATCTCAGAAAGACAAACATTGCATGTTTTCTGTCACTTGTACATCCTCCATTTTATGGAGATACAGAAAGTATGGCTGGAAAGGGGAAGAGAAGACCACTGGGAATGGGAGAGAGAAGAGCTAGACGGGTTTTATACTTTTATACTTGTATAGAAGTGTTCTTACAAAGCCCAGTGCCGCATGCAATGAATAAATACCAATTTAAAATGTCAGTAAAACCAATGTGGTGGCATACACCTACAATCCCAGCAATTGGGAAGAGGCAGAAGGCACCCATGAAACCGAGGCCAACCTGGTCTACATAGTGTAGTGAGTTCTAGGCTAGACAGAGCTACACAGAGAGACACTGTTTACAAAAACAACAACAACAAAACAAGGAGCTGTAGTAGGCTAACAGCAGCTTGTAACTTCAGTTCCAGGGGCTTCAACGCCTATGGCGTCTGTGCAAAACAGTGCTCATGTGCGCGCATGCGCACACAAACACACATGCACATGCAACACAATTAAAATATGTTTAAATCTTTAAAAAGGAACATACATACACCCCTGCCTATAATACACTAAAAACAATAAATTAGACAAGGCAGGCCTCGTTCAACTCTGCATGCCCGAGAGCCAGCGATTAGACATTTAGTAGGTCATGGTTGCTTGAGCTTTAGACACCTCCTCAGCTCCCTGTCACCTTGTAGCATTTGGAGCCTCCAAGCAGCTGTAGGCCTGGTGCCTGCACACTCCTCTCACCCCTGGAAATGACCTTCAGTCCCTCTACCTGTGTCCCAGTACAGCCAGCACCAGCAGAGATGTGAAACATTGGGAACTCTGGGTGGCTCAGCTCCCCGGATCCAGCAAGGATGTTGCAGGAGATGCTGGCATTCTCTCAAGTGTGCACAGCGAAAGACATCTCTGGCCCCATGTAAGATAAGCGCACAGGATGTCGACTCCTCTCTTTAGATAAGGCCTGGTTTAAGGGGGACAAAAAGACTTACTCCTACCTTCCAGACAGAAAAGGGACTCACACAAATCATTAATGTTTTCTCCCATCTTTTCTCCACCTTTCCGTGAGAGAGATGCCTACAACTACTAAAGCCTTCTATCCCAAAAGACTGGGCACTCTGCATAGACATCTGCTATCCTCTAAATGATACGGAAGCATCCACAGGCTTAACGCTCTTTTGGCATTGAATAACCAGTCCAGCCTAGCCTGGCCCCAAGCAAGGCCACACTTTTTCATTCAAGACCGCCCAAGCAAATCTTGGCAGCTCAGGTTCCCAGGCACGTTCTTTGTGCTCAGTCCAAGGGGGTGGCGGGTACAGAGGATCTCTTCTGATGTCAGGCACTCGCCTGGGGCAGCCATTCAGTAAACAACTGTAGTCTTAGTTATCCTGTGACATGCCACAGAATAGAGGGGACTTTGGAACACGCGTTTTCCCAGTGTTAAAAAGAAAGTTAGAACTTCAAAGTAAGCCTAGCCCTTCGTCCATCCAGGTATGCCCTGGCTTCCTTTCCTCAGCCTTCCCGGAGGTGCAAACGCTGCTGCGATAGGGGGTCAGCCCTCTTCCAGCAGTTATCTCCTGGCTGTTAGGGAAGGACCCTCACCTCCCACTTGAAAGGCAGTTGTCTTTTACTCCTCGGCACCAACAGAAGAGAGCAATCACATAAATAACGTGCGTAAAAAATCAAAACCCTACTTGGCTCTGCCGTGCACAGCATGTTCCAGAAGCGGCAGATTTGTTCCTCTAATTTGCTTTGGCTGCAATTAATATTAAAACGAGGTGGCAGGGAGTAGGGACGGAGCCTGGTTTCAATGCTATGTCACAGCAGAAAACTGAGATCAGTCAGCAACTGGAACTGAGCCTTGTGACTATGAATGGCTGACTCTGGAGCTATTGATAGCCTAGATGCTTCCCCATAAAACCACCAGACCCTCTTACCCCAGGCAGGGCATTAATTAGGGCTGCTATCGCTATGATAGAATACTGTGACCAAAGCAGCTTGGGGAGGAAAGGGTTTATTCGGCTCACACTTCCACAGCACTGTTCATCCCTGAAGGAAGTCAGGACAGGAACTCAAACAGGACAGGAACTCAAACAGGGCAGGAACCTGGAGGCAGGAGCTGTGATGCAGAAGCCGTGGAGGGGTACTGCTTACAGGCTTGCCTAGCCTGCTTTCTTATAGAACCCAGGACTACCAGCCCAGAGATGGCACCGCCCGCAATGTGAGTACTCCCCCATCAATAATTAATTTAAAAAGGGCCCTACAGGCTTGCCTGGAGCCCAATTTTATAGAGGCATTTTCTCAATTGCGGTTTTCTCCTCTCTGACGACTCTAGCTTGTGCCAGCACAGCCATCGCCCCACCCAGACTGATTCTCAAAGGCTCCATGCTGTCCTTTAGCCAGGCACAGAGGAGAAACCACAGGCCACTGGGGAGTTCAGCCCAGCACGGTCACAGCACCCCTCCATCTGGGATCCCCGAGGCAGGATATGTGTATTCTAAGACTTGATCCTCCTCTCTACAGCTTCAGAAGACAGGAACACCAGCACAGAAGAAGCAAGAGGGGAAGATGCCGTTTGTGACAAGCTGCTAAACTTTATTCTACAAAAGAAAATTATCTTCATCCTTTTAGCACAACCTCTCTATCATGTCCCCCACCCCCACCCCACGACCAGCCCTATCCTAAAGGTCTCTAGAGGCTCTGCCAAGAGTTCCCTTCATCAGCATAAACTCAGGTAATGTTGGAAGAGGCTCACTATGAATAACAAAGTATACTTGTATCACTCAGGAAATTCCAAGGGTTTTAGAAATCTCTGTGCCAGGAAACTGGGCAAAGATCAAATGTATTTTTGATTCCAAGCCAACTTACTTACTGGTTCCCCTGGAGGCCCCTCCTTAATAAGTTATGGGCACATGAGTCTTCCTGCCAGTCCTCTGCTATCAGACAAACCCACCAAGGACAGAGACTAAATGAAACCATGCTAACAGCAGCCTAAAGGCTGTCCAAGGGTGCTTGTTTATTCAGTCTTTCAGAGATGGGTCGAGTTTTCAAGCAGCATGCTAGGTTCCACACATGCATTGGGAACCAGCCAGATACAATCCCTGCTCTCAGAGGACTTTTACTCCAGCTAGGAAGACTGGCGCACACACACATTGCTGTTGTTCTGTGTGCTGGGTTACCAGATCATAGTGTGCTGGTAAGCCGTACTCACGGCAAGGGAAAGCCATGGCAGGCTTTGCGGAGGACCAGGGATGAGACTTGAGATAAGAACATTGCTCTTTTCTTTTTCTTTATTAGTGTATGAGAGAGACAGACAAAAAGATAGAGATAGAGACAGACAGTGTGTGTGTGTGTGTGTGTGTGTGTGTGTGTGAGAGAGAGAGAGAGAGAGAGAGAGAGAGAGAGAGAGAGAGAGCGAGAGAGCACTTGTGCCATTGCATTTGCAAGAAGATCAGAGAACAACTTCCAGGAGCTGCTTCTTTCCACCTTTACATGGCTCCTCAGGCTCCAACCCAGCTTGTCAGGATTGCACAGTCGGCACCTTTACCTTCCGACCCTTCCTGTCTGTGCCATAGTTTTGATTTTCAAGGGGAGCCCTCGGGCTGGGAAGACAGCTGTGCCAGCTGCCATGGTCTGGATATGAATGTTTCCCAAAAAAAAGTATATGGGCTGAAGGTTTAGTCCTCAGCTGGTGGATCCAGAGCTAAACATGGAGAGGTGTTTGAACAGAGAGGGCACTTTCTTCCTCAATGGATCCCTTGACAGGTTCCCAATCCAACGGCAGTGTTGGGAAGTGATAGAAACTAAGAGGTGGGGCCTGGTTAGAGGAAGCAGATCGTTAGAGGTATATCCCGGAAGGTATGCCTTTGAATGATAGCTCTTTCCTGTCTCACTCCTCTTTCTGGCCAGTATGAGGTGAACAGCTTTCCTCTGACAAGTATTTCTACCATGATAACTCTGCCTTGCCATGAGACCTAAAAGCAATGGGTTCAAATGACCATACACTGAAGTCCATGGGTAATAAATAAATCCTGCCTCCCTGACATCTTTTCTGTTAGGCATTGTCATGGTGATGGAAACTAACTAATAAGAGAGGCAGGGCTACACAGAGTAACTTAAAAGGCTCTTACAGTGGCTTAGGGTCCCAAAGATGGCTGGGACTAGATTAGTGGTCGTGTTAGACAGAGATGAGAAGGAAGAAAAGAACTACGGAGTCAATCACTAAATCAGGAGACAAGAGCCACTCATAAGGTTCTAGAGATGTGTCTCGGTGGTAGAGTGCAAAGCCCTGGATTTGATTCCAAGCATCAAAATAAAAGTCCTTCATGTAGAAGACAATCAAACAGCACAGTAGATATAACCACAGCCCAGGGTACCTTCAAGGGCAACTGAAGGTCAGAAGTGACTCTGGTGAACCAAAGTTGGAGTTCAGGATGGCTGCATGGAGGAGGAGACTTACACACCCTTAACGGACTTAGTTCAGCCTAAGATTTGTCCATACTCAAATCAGAGCCTTGGGGTTAGGGTCTGGATAGAAGCAGGACCTGAGTGTTGTGAGCTTGAAGACAGCTAAGAGATTCCCCCAAGACACCTCATGCTGGGGAGAAAAGAGTCCTGACTACATAATAAGGCTGACCCAGATCTCTCTCTCTCTCTCTCTCTCTCTCTCTCTCTCTCTCTCTCACACACACACACACACACACACACACACACACACACAGAGAGAGAGAGAGAGTGCACTTGTGCCATTGCATTTGCACACACACACACACACAGAGAGAGAGAAAGAGAGAGAGAGAGAGAGAGAGAGAGAGAGAGAGAGAGAGAGAGAGAGAGAGAGAGAGAGAGAGCGCACCTGGAGCTCTCCAAGTGTGTATGACCTGTGAACTCTCTTTTTGAAAGGTAGATTGATCCCAGCAGGCCACCTCTAGGGAGTATGTGACTTCTATGCAGGAACAGGGGACTGAAGTGGGAAGCTGCTGGTATCAGGGCCTAATGAGACAGGTGCCTGTTGAGTTCCTCTCAGACCCGGGGAATCTGACAAATGGATTTCACGTCTCCCCAGATCTCAGCATTCCAAAGTCACAGAAGGAGGAGAAGACGAAACCAAAGGTCTGCCCTTGCAAATGAAGCAAGAAGCCAGGGCCTGGTCAATGCAGGGGTGAAGCCCTCTCAGGAACCACAGGGTGTTGTGGAAATATATTTTACCTAGGCAAAGATGCGTTACACTTGTTTATGCTGTGAGTATTACTTTAACTGTGTAAAGGTGTGTTACATTTGTTTATGCTGTATTACTTTAACTGTGTAAAGGTGGGTTGCATTTGTTTATGCTGTATTACTTTAACTGTGTAAAGGTGTGTTACATTTGTTTATGCTGTATTACTTTAACTGTGTAAAGGTGGGTTGCATTTGTTTATGCTGTATTACTTTAACTGTGTAAAGGTGGGTTGCATTTGTTTATGCTGTATTACTTTAACTGTGTAAAGGTGGGTTGCATTTGTTTATGCTGTATTACTTTAACTGTGTAAAGGTGGGTTGCATTTGTTTATGCTGTATTACTTTAACTGTGTAAAGGTGGGTTACATTTGTTTATGCTGTATTACTTTAACTGTGTAAAGGTGTGTTACATTTGTTTATGCTGTATTACTTTAACTGTGTAAAGGTGTGTTACATTTGTTTATGCTGCATTTGTTTAATTATGAAAAGATGTGTTGCTGTTTCACCTTGCCTGCCTAAGGCACCTAATTTGTCTAATAAAGAACTGAACAGCCAATAGCTAGGCAGA
Source organism: Arvicola amphibius (assembly GCF_903992535.2). Taxonomy (NCBI): domain Eukaryota; kingdom Metazoa; phylum Chordata; class Mammalia; order Rodentia; family Cricetidae; genus Arvicola; species Arvicola amphibius. The sequence continues at coordinate 149,316,369 of NC_052051.1, forward strand.
GAAAAACTTGCTCAGTTTGTGGTTGGACTTGAGGGAATTCAGCTCTGGGAAGAACTGCTAAGTATCTGTTTCAGGTCAGGCCTGGCTCAGGGATGCATGCTCTGTGGACATCCATTTGTTTAGAGTTTGTGGAAGCAGACATGGGAAAGAGACATGGGGCCTCACTTCTCCGTACTGCTCATAGCATCCCTACAGGGCAGGTGTTAAAATCCCGTTGTACAGGTGAGAAAAAAGCCGAGATCTTTCAGAGAAATAATCTATCTGAGATCTCAGTCGTGGCAGTGCCACGGCTGTACCCACAATCCAGCTCCTAGAACCTTCTCTTTCTCCTCTCGCTTCCCCCCTCCCTCCTACCCTCCCTCCCTCCTTCCCTCCAATGACCTAGTCCCTGCCTTTAAAGTTTCTGGTCTCACCAGAGAGAGGAAATGACAGTGTAAAACAGTGACTAATGTGGACAGTGGCAAAGCTACACTCAGGATGAGTTGAAGGAAAGAGCTAGCTCTGCGTCTGGAACCCAGCGTTTATCAGCACATTTCTTCCTACTACATCTGGTGAGAAATGATAAGTAGTATCTCTCTATCAATACCACCCAATGAAAGAGCTCATAAATAAATACAGCCATGTTCCATTTCATGGTGTGATAGATTATTAGAAATGAGTTAGGCTATCCCATCCTTGCTCATTGATTCAGCGTGGTAGGGCTAACCTAGACACCTCCAGATGGGAATCATCAGTCACTCCTTGTGGCCTCTTGACACAAACACAAACCGCAACAAGCAGAAGAGGTAGGAGGGTACTGCCTGTGTCCCCCTGCATGCTGTTTCCTGGGAACTGTTATGTTTTAGGGTTGTTTGCTTTTGTTCTGTGAGAAGGAAGCACTCTGAAATAAGCATACATGTATAATGTGGTAAAGGCATAGCCTGCTAGCGCTGCTGATGCTCACGTTATCTAGTATTATACATACTATATGTGTAATTGTGTGTGCTCTTCTCTGTGACTGGCCATTCAGTACATTTGCTGGCATGAATATTACTGTATTAGCTGTAATTATTGTGCTGTGATATCACAATAGAGACGATGTCACCAACCTTCCTTCCACTCTTACAAGACCACTGCTGAACATGTAGTTTTTCATTGACTGGAACATCATTATGTACATCACACACAAACACACACACACACACACAAATGGCACTGGTATTGCTATAAAGCTGGGGGTGGAGCTTTTTACCCGTATTCCAAGCTACTTAGGAAGCTGCAAGGATAATGTGTTCATTCAAAACCAGGAGTTCAAGAGCAGCCTGGACAACATAGAACACATCTTGGAACACAAGACAGGGGTGTGATGATGCGTACCTGCCATGCCAGCACTCAGGAGACTGGGGCAAGAGGTTTGTCTCAAGTCCAAGGTCAACCTGGGCTACACATCAAGACCTTGTCTCCAAACAAAGTAAAAACCTCAGTGAGCCATTGTAACATCATTATTTTTAATTGAATTTCAATTTTTTGGATGCTGTCTAAAAACCTGAGCTCTCGCCTCCTGCGAGAGAGAGAGAGAGAGAGAGAGAGAGAGAGAGAGAGAGAGAGAGAGAGAGGGAGAGAGAGATTAATACCAGGATAGTTCTCCGTTGCCTTGGAGACGTCTGCAGGACCATCCTCCCATCAACCACACGTCTCCAACCTCACAAGCGTCCCTAGATGTCACAGTCCTCCCTCAGCCTGCCCTCCCTCCTCCTTTTGTTCACCACAGGTGGCCCTGTTATGGTCGCCCATTTTCACGCACCCTCAACCGCCCCCTTGTCCCTTGCCTTTCTTCAGAAAGCATCTCTTGTGCTTTGTTCTCCTCTCGCTCCTTTCCCCACCACTCTGCCTCTTCCTCTCCTCTTCTTCCCGCTTTTCACTGTCTTTGTCTCCAGGGTTCCAAGCCTCCAGAAGCGTCAAGTCTAGGTTGATAAGCTAGGAGCTGGGCCACTGATGCTCTTCCTCTAGGGTATCCGTTCTCAACCTGTGGGTCATGACCCCTTGAGGTCACAGATCTGATATCTTGAATATCAGATATTTATATTAGATTCATCACAGTAGCAAAATTATAGTTATGAAGTAGCCATGAAATAATTTTATCGCGGGGGGGGGGGGATTCACCACAACATGAGGAACTGTATGTTAGTAAAGGGTCTCAGCGTTAGAAAGATTGAGAACCCCTGCTCTAGGGAAAGATACATGTGGAGTCTTGAAAAGAAATTAGGATAAAGAGCCAGAGCTGTCAGCCTAGGGGCCTTGGGTCACGCAAATGCTGCCTTTAGCGCAAGCACCTGTTGTAGCCTCTGCAGGGGGCGGGGGTCATCTTGCTTGTCACCTGACACCTTCTGGGAAGTGCCGGAGTTGGGGACCATGAAACACAGCTTGCTTCCCTTTCTCTCACAGTGTGAAATATCCAAAAACCATTTCCTCCTGAGAAAGCTGATTTCTGTGACTAAAAGATGAAGCTGTTTCCATCAATGAGCTGAATGATTTCTATTTGACAACACATTTCCCCGTGAGACTGAATCAAGTCATTCTCATTGGGGATGAAAACTGGCAGCCCGGAATCATTTTTAATCATCCTGGAATCGGCTCTCATGCAAAAAAGAAAAAAAAAAGGTGTGCTAACTAGTATCTGGGGCCCCAATGGACTTTGATCCGCTCTTGCCTCCACTCCTGGTGACCACCAGTGGAACCCTAGGCAAGGGCTCTTAACGCTTTGCCTAAAATGAGGGTTGAGAACACACCCTCGTGAAGCCATGTGAGGTAAATCCAGGAAGCACGTGACATCGGTGTAGCCAGTGCAGTCATTAATTTCATATGTCTGTTTGGCTGGACCATGGAGCCTAGGTATTTGTCAAACACTGAGTGCCTCTGTGAAGAGGCTTTGGGATTTCAGTCAGGTCAGTCTGAGTAGAGCATTTTGCCCTATTTCATGTAAGTGGACCTCACCCAGTCAGTCAAAGCTGGACAGAACAAAAGAATCCAGCAACAGAGGGCTCTCCCTCAAACAGCCTTTGAAAGTCACCTGTCACATCACTTCTTCCTAATTCTAGAGTTGGTTAAGTATCAGCGAACTTGCACTGAGTTTGGGCTTGCCAGCCTCCATGATGACCTGAGCCACTTCCTTGCAAAATCCATCCCTATCTATAAATGCCCTCCCTATTGATTCTAATTCAGCATCTATTTTATAGCGACTAACAAGACTGTGGATCTTGAAATCCTCATTGTCACCATCTTTTCTGTAGTGATGGCCAAGGATGAAGAAGGAGAAGGGCCTGGTTGGAAGAGACGAAGCCTCACATTCTATGAGACAGACCCGGCCTCCTTACTAGTAACCTGTGGCCCCCAAGAAAGAGGGGATGCTTCAGTCTTCAGAGGTGAAGTCAACACAAAGGACCAATTTGCAGGAAGCTACTCTCCTACTGCAGCCAGAATGCAACACCAACGTCCCAGCCAAGGTCCCCAGGCTGAACCCTCCCCTTCCCGGTGCAAGCATTCCAATGAGCCTCTCTGCCTGGATTAGCATCCTGACTGTCTTGCTATCTTCTTTTTACTCTGCGTACCCCTGGGTCCATCACAGCTCACTGTAGCCCGCCCCACCCTGGGAAATCTACTTAGGAAGCTCATCCCTGGGCTCTCACACCTCAACAAACTCCAGAACTTATGCCTGGATGGCCTTGTAAGATTTGTATGAAATGTCTATCGGGGGAGCTACATAGAAGGCCAGGGCCTGTATCTACCTCATTCTCTTCCCTCAGAGCTCAGGGCAGCTTCGAGTAGAGTGCGTGGTACATACTCAACATTCAATAGAGAATGGCAAGATCTTTTCCACCTCAGCTCCAAGACTTTGTGTGCAAGAAAGGTTCAAATAGCCTTTGGCAACTAGCTAGAGCAAAGGGACCTCACAGTGAACTTCAGGGGCCCCTTGGAAACCAGCAAGTTCCTAGGCTGATGGCTGCTAGCCCTCTGTGGTGGGTGGTCTTTAGCTCCAGAATCTTTAGCTATGCTGGAGAATTCCCTTCCCACGTGTTAGCCCACATTTGCAGATAGGATTGGAGTGGGTTCTTAGTCCGAGCTACCTAGAAGCAGAACACAAGGCAGGGATTCAGCATGCTTAATTGATAGGAGAGTGCACACAGGAACAGGAGGTATGGGGCAACCTTGGAAGAAGCTCTGTGGCTTAGCCCAAGGGCAAATCTCAGCTTGATCCTTGGGGAGCTTTAGAGCACAGATATCACAGCAAACATCTTGTCACCATGAGTGGCAAGGCAACCAACTACCTTCCTTGAAACTGAGACACCTCATTGTGGAACAAACATCATTGCTGGGGATCCAGCTTTTTAATTCCAGTAAGTTATGTCTTTGAGTTGTCCCTTAACAGGAAGGAGCCAAGGCCAGTTGGTGCTGGTCCGTCCAGGGCTGGGCCATAGGGAAGGTAGATGCACACCAGCCCAGAAAAAGGATTTGGAAGGCAAGGGGCATCATCCACGGGACAGGCAAAAGCCAGCGAAGCATCTCTCTGTTGCAGCCCACACAGCCTGGAGGCCCTGGTGGCTGTATACCCACCCCTTCTAGAGTCCCCTAAAGAAGGCCTCTGCTCAAGCCAGCTTGATTTGAATAGCACCTGATTGACTCCCTCCAGACTCTGTTGGCTTGCTGCTTGTTTGTGACTCAATTAAATTAACAAACTGCTTTCCCTGCCCAGATTCTTTCTGCTGCCTGGATTTTAGCATATGTCAGTCAGGGTGGCCCAACTTCTCCAGATGGCTGTGAGCATGCTCCACAGACCTAATGCCAGCTCGTGGTCGGGGAGTCCCAAAGACTCAGACATGGAATCATGAGCATGCAGGGGAGAGAAGAAAACTGGGTTAAGCAGGAGAGGAAAAGAGAGAAGAAACAGGGCGGGGATGGGGGCGTTAGGGCAAAATGTTCTTCCCGTTAGGGACACCAGCAGCTGCAAAGGAGTCCATCTTCCTGTAGAGAAGCTTTCAACTCCAGAAGATTGGTAGGGACATCTAATAGCCTCAAGTTTATTTGGAACCTGAGGCTGAGAGTGGTGATTCTCAAAGTATGTTTCCTGGAACACAAATGGTAACATTTTGGAACTCATAAGAAACCCAGGCTCGGCCTCACCCCGGACCCACATGCTCTGACTCCCCAATGGGCACAGCAATCTGTATTGCTTGTTTAATGTATAAGGATGTTTCACTCACAGGTATGTCTAGTCTGTGTACTGTGTGCATGCCTGGTACCCAAGGAGACCAGAAGAGGGCATCAGATGTCCAAGGACTGGAATTACAGCAGTCATGAGCTACCATGTAGGAGCTAGGTATTCAACCTGGGTCCACCTAGTGCTCTTAACCACCGAGTTTTTGTCCAGCCCCAGTAATCTGTTTTAAGCAGATCTGATGCTCACTCAAGTGTGAGAACCCCTCCCGGGCATTCAGCCTTCTTTCTGGGACATCACGGAGTTGACTGCTCCCTGGGTCAATTACGGGATGTTGTCAAGCCCCAAAACTGAAACCAGCAACCAGGCTTCAAGACTCCAAGGATTCTTCAGTTGGCCTGTGATGACTCAAAAGAACAGGCTTTAAGTTCCCATTGTGGGAGGCCAGAAGGGAGAGGACACACTTAACTTCTCCTTGAGAACATCAACAACCCAGTAAAGACATGCCAAGGGCATGGCTAACTTTCCTCTTGGAACCTCCAAGCTTCAGCTCTGATCTTCTTGTTGCTATGTCAGGACTTCTATCTGCATATCAGCCTCCTTCAGCTGTAAAGCCTTGCGTTTAAGGACACCAGCTGTGATAGGTTGAGTATAACTGACTCCCATAAGCTCATTGGGAGTAGCCCTATTAGGAGGAGTGACTTTGTTGGAGTAGGTGGGACTCTCTGTTGGAGGAAGTGTGTCACTGTGGAGGTGGGTGGGCTTTGAGGTCTCATATATGCTCAAGCTTTGCTCAGAGTGAGACAGACCACTTCCTGTTGCTGGCACGAAATAAGACTTTCAGCTCCTTCTCCAGCACCATGTCTGCTTGCATACCTCCATGTCCCACCATGATGATAACAAACTGAACCTCTGAACTGTGAGTGAGTCACCCCAATTAGATGTTTTCCTTTAGAACAGTTGACATGGTCCTGGTGTCTCTTCACAGCAATAGAAACCCTAAGACACCAGTACATTAAGAAAAGTAGTTCCATTACTTTCAATTTTCAATGGAAGGACTATTCTGGTTTTTTTTCTCCTTGTATCCCTATATGATTGAAAGTTTTGTTGTTTTAAATGAAGAGTATCATTTGAGTATTTTTTAAAAGGTAAGGAAAAAACTAAAAGAATTTCTAAAAAGCATTACTTGGGCCAACTTTTTTTTCTGATTTTATTTCTATGTGTGATAGTGTTGGATTTTAAATGGAAGAAATGAATGAATTCCTCCCTGGGGTTTGAGTCCCACTCTCAGAGCTCACTGTGTCCTGGGGGCTCTGGGCATGGGGGCGGGGCAGGAGTGCTTCTGGGTTACCTCTGGCAGCTGAGCATCAGCAACGATTGATTCTTCCATCTTGGTTGTCAAATGGGGTGGTGGTGGAGATTAAGGAGGATTAACTGATTATGTTAGAGAATATGTCCTCCGGTGCCCAGTATGTCCAGAATTGACATAGGGATTGAAGTTAATAGGATGTTTCTATGAAATCGGGTAATTACTTGAGTGAGTTCCCAAGCAATACAGTGGCAGACAGCTCTGGTTTACTTATGACATTTGCACATTTCAATGGCGTGAATATAGAATTGCCAGCGATCACTTTAGAATGACCCAAATCTTCTTGTTAAAAGCGAAATAGGTATAGCTTGCCTCACCTTAAAAGAAAGAAAAGGAGAAGCTAGCTTTGGTGATGTCTCCCACCCCCAGTTTCACCTCCCTACTGGAATGGGACATTAACCCCTCCTTTCTTAGAGCTCAGAGGCCATGCACAGCTGAGAGGTACCATGGAATATCCTGGTCTACGGAAATTGGAATGAAGGAGGTTTGTGGAGACTGGAGGGAGACCAGAAGAGTGACCCAAAAGGATGGAAGCATAGGAACTGTGTTGGGGAGACACAGTTCGCAGGGCCTGAGCAACTTCTGCCTGCTTCCTTCGTGTATTCTCGTGGTTTGGGTAGTGTGAGGACTGGACGTATTGACAGTCACAGAATTGGGAGTCAGTCTGACTGCCTATTAGAGGCCAGGAAGAGAGAACTGGATCAGACATGGCTTCAGAGGGTTGGTCCTGGCTTAGTGAAACCACATAGCGTCAAGGAGCAAGTGGGCCTGGAAGTGGAGACCTGCTGGGGCTCTCACAAACACCCTGGGTCCACATTGTCAGGTGTCTGAACAAGGGAAGTGCTGGGACAAACTCTGCCCCTCAAGGAGGCTGAAGATGCTGCATTGTTCCCCCCACCCCCCCGTCCCTCTATCCCCCTCCCCAGGAACCTGGGAAAAAAAGGATAGTATCAAAAAGCCTAGAGCTGTTTAGGGTTCAGGTGTGTTTGATTTGAGGCACAGAACCCAATACGAAAGGAGAGCATAGTCACCTTAGACTGTGCTGAAGAGGGCTTTAGTGATTGCCTTGAAGGTAGGGTTGCTAGATAAGATACAGAATCTGCCTGGGAGCCAGCAACAGACAGTCAGGAGCTGCGCTTTAGTCCACGGACCCCCTAGAGTTGCCTTCTGGTTTTCTTTGTTACATTTTGTCAATCCTGGCTGTTGGAAACATGGGGGTGGTTTTTGTTTCCTTCTCAGACTGTGTGTTTATCGTGAACAAGTATTGTTTGAGTATCATGGAGGAAAATCCTAATCCACATGCAATGATTCCTGAGTAAGCAACTGCCTTACTGTCAGGTTGGGGTCATGGCTCATCTAGAGACAGGGAGGGAATGGCAAAGTCACTGCAGCTCCATTCCCAGGTCCAAGACCCCAGAATGCAGCAGCTCAGTCCATGCCCTCACAGTGTGCATCAATTCCTGTCACATCCAATCTCCACAAAGCTCCAGGTTCCCTTTCTCCCTCCTTCCTACCCCTCCCTCCCTCCGGGGTAAATCCATTAACTGCCTTGGAACCTTGAGGCCCCAGGTCTTATAGATTTTGCCTGTCCATCAGACCTGTCCTGGGAGAAAAGGGGCCTCAGCTCCTTTGTCTGCTGATCTTTCAAGCTGAGCACTCCCACATCTCTTCTGTCCCAGCCTGGGAGCGCTGGAACATTCTCACTAAGAGATTATGTATCCAGCCCAGCCCTCAGTATAGAGGGGGATGGGTTCTGGGACCTCACATGTACCAAAATCCATGGGTAGTCACATCTCTTTTTATGATTATTTACTAGTAACCTGCACAGATTATCTCAGACACTTTAATCCATTTTTACATTTAGGGATAATGCCTGATACAGTGTTAATGCTATATAAATAAGTAAGAACTGCAGTTTTGTTTGCACTAGTTTTTATTGCTGTATTGTTCTTTTCTATTGGCCACATTTTTCCCAACATTTTTGACCCAGGATTGGTTGATCAGTAGATTCAGAACCTGTGGCTATGGAGGGCCAATTGCAAGATCATATAGACACCAAAATTCATCTTCTTATACCAATGTCAAATTCTTGATAAATTCTAACCTGTTAAAAAATCTTAATAAAAATTCACTTTTAAAAAATACCTATATAAATATATACATGGATATGCAAATATTTACCTTGCGAGCATCTTAAAATATTTAAAATCCGAGACTATTATCCTGGCACTCATCTGAACCGCACTCCTTAGCGCTAATTATGAACAACCCAGTCTGGCCCTTGTCTTTAATGGCTTTATAAGTGCTAGGCTAGCCTTTCCAATTAGACTATAAACTGTCTTTTGCGTCTCTAAGACCTCTCAGAGCACCTGCTCCAGAGTGTGCCTTGGTAAAAGTTTAATGCTATGTCTGACTCCACAAGGCTCGGGTCTTCAATTTGCTCCTTCTCACAGTCCCCCCACCCCTCAACTCCGGTCCCATCCCCCAACCATTAAAAACAACCACTTTTCCTAAACTCTAACTCGATTTTCCACCCATCACTCTTAACACTGATATCCCCCATGGACAAGTTACACACCAAAGTGAATCGGCGTCGCGTTCAGCATCACACTTTGCCTTTTAAGTACAGCCAGAATAAATCTCCACCTACCTGGAAACGGAGCATGGCCAGCGTGAGCTCCCACTGTCTCAGAGTGTTACTGTTCTTCAAACATCATTGTAGCTATAACTTGAGTAGGCAGGTGTGGTCATGATGCCCTTCTAAGGAACGAGAGAGATCTTCTCTAAACACGAAGCCAACGCAAGCATTAAAACTGCAGAAAAGCACACGGGGAAAAGCGAAAATGTAGCTTTTTTAAATTGAAGAATTTGTTTTTATTTTTAATTATGTGTATGCATGTGTGTCTATGTGTGCAGGTGCCGCCAGAGGTTGAAAGACTGCGTTGGCTTCCCCTAGAGCTGGAACTGGAGGCAGTTGTGAGTGCTGGGAACCAAACTCAGGCCCTTTTCATTAGCAGCAAGTGTTTTTAACCAGGGTTCTTAACTTCCATGTTCCAACCCAAAACACTAAACTTCTAATTCTTCCTACTATCATTCTGTATATATATTCCCACCATCTTGCTATGTGTGGGTTACACACATTTGTGCATGTGAATCTGTCCAGGTGCATATAACTAGCCTCATACAACAAGTGATTTTGTCTTCCTTTCCTTATGAAGCAACACTGAACAAACCTTTTTCCTCACCAAACACACTTTCCCTGGTGCTTGTTTCTAGCTTTCCTGTTACAGTGGTGGATGGCCCTGTGTGTAACCCAGGAGTTGGGACACAGGGGCAGGGGTATTGTAAGCTCAGGGTCAGTCTGAGCTACACAGGGAGACAAAAGTCAGAGTTCAGTAAAGTTCTCGGTCATTGCCTGTACTTACATGCTGTGCAGGTTTAGGAGAAGGCTCTTGAGAACAGAGACTATTGGGAATGCAGGCTTATAAGGCTTTAAATATTTAGGTGAGCCACTATCCCAAGACATTGGATTGTTTACACTGACCGTGGGGAGTTCTAACAGGATGAAGAGGGGTCTTTGGCAGCCCCTCACTGGGACTGGAAGGCAACAGCAGTTTCTTCTTTAGGCTTTCAAATATGTCAGTGTTTCTAGCCATCAAACCTCACCCCAGCCTTTCTTTTAAGTGCATTCATTCATCCAACAATTGAGAATTTACCCTTCAGCGGACCATCTGGGTCAGTGGTTTCAACCTTTAATACAGCCAGCTCCTCAAGGTGTGCTGACCCCCAACCATGAAGTTACCTTCGCTGCTACTGCATAGCTGTAATTCTGCAACTGCTACGAATCATAGCGCAAGTCTCTGATATGCAGGATATCTGATAGGTGACCCCTGTGGAAAGATAGTTTCTCCTCCCCAAAGGGATCGCGACCCACAGGTTGAGAACTATTTGTTGAAGGATTCTAAATATAGGGAATAGGTGGTGATGTCATTCACGCATCAATTAATGAATTAGCAAATTTATTAGTGCTTATTGTAATCGGGGCCGGCTATAATGCCCAGAATGAAGCAAAGCTGGCCTACCGTTGCTGCAGTAGCAATGATTGTGCATCTGTCTCAGTTGGATATAGTCTCAGACCTGGATGCTAGTAACATACAGGAAGGGAAAACAAGCAAAGCAAGGTTAGGAGCAAGTTTCTCTACCTCAGAAAGTCCCTTGGGATCCTCTTACGGAGTTGTCACTGATCTGAACCCACACATCCAATTCTGCAGTAAGAGCTGTGGGGCAGAGGGGTAGGGTGGGCCCAGGCCCTTGGTGCCCTTCCATCGACTCAAAGGCAACAAGCCTGAATCACAGCGCAGGTTCACACAGAAGTGAGGGGAGAGTGTGCACATGTGCAAAATGGTGAGGATGGTGGTGGAAGGGGTTCCAGGAGCTCAGGGGAGGAGCTGTGTTGTTGGTGGCTTTCAAGATGCACCCAGGGGCCTTGGGGGAGCTTCAGTTCAGTCCCCTGGTTTCCAGCTGCAGGTACTGGCGCTTAAGACCCAAAAGGAGAGAACAGGATGTACACGCTTTCCGTGCAGGGACAAGGTAAGGCTCAGGGAAGAAGAGGTCACTCAGAAGAGCCACTGTCTAGGGGCTGCTGACGTTTGGGTTGAGTGCCCGGACCATACGTCTTTCCCTAGGTCACATGTGGCATCCAGGGTAGTGGCGGTAGCTTTCCCCCACCAAACTTGCATGGTTGCTTATGGTTGGGTCTAAAAGGTCACGCTTAGAACGTTGGCTTCAGCACCTGCATATAAAACAAATCAATGACAGCAACAATAGAGCCAACCCAGTTGAAGGGACTAATCGGAGCCTTCCCTTTCATCTGGCGAGAAAGGAGAGGAAACAAAGGAGCCTGTTTCATGCCTGTATTACTCACTTTTTTCTGTGCCTATGATGAAATGCCTGGCAAAAAGCAGCCTCAGAAAAAAAGTGTTTATTTTGGCTCATAGTTGAGGAGATAGAATTCATCACGGTGTGGAAGGCATGATGGGAGAACTTTCTATCTGTGGCAGAGGGAGACCGTTCACATCTAGGTGGCTCATAAAGCAGAGAAAGGGGAAATTGGCATTCAGTTGGGTTCTCCTTTCCCCCTTTGTGTGTATGTGTGTGTGTACACACACATGTGTGCGTATGTGTTTGGGTGCGCTTGCCCATGCGTGCTCATGTGGAGGTCAGAGGTCAATGCCCAGGATCTACCGCTATCACTTTCTACCTTAGTTCTTCAGACAGAACCTTCTGCTGAGCTTTGAGCTCCTTGAGCCTGACTTGCCATCAAGTCCCTGGGACCCACCTATCCTTGTGTCCTGCACTAGCACTGCAGACAAACTCCCTTGCACTTGGGCCCTTTCGTGAACACTGGGATCTAAACTAGGGCCCTTGTCTTTATGCAGTAAGCCCTTTACCCATTGAGCCACACCCCAAATCTTTTTTAGATTCTATTTTTATTATTTTATTTATTTTTATTTTTATTCTGTTAATTGTGGGGGGGGGGGCATATGAGTGTAGCTAGTGCCTACGGAGAGCAGAAGAGCCTGTCATCTAGCCTGGAGCTGGAGTTACATCTGTTGCAAGCCTCCCAGAGTTGGTGCTAGGAACAGAACTTAGGTCCTCTGTAAGAACAGTATTTAACTTCTGAGCCACCTCTCCAGCCTCTGCGCTTTCTTCTTCCTGGCACCCCAGTCCATAGGATACCCCAGTCCATGGGATAATGCCCACATTTAGGAGACGTCTCCCTACTTCAGGTGCTTCTGTCTGGAAACCCATCAGGTTTCCATAATTAAGGACATGTTTAACCAGTGTCCTAGCTAATCATGTTGACAAAATTCTTTAAATATTCTGTTTTTATTTAAAGTCATACACATACATGAAATTTACATACACAGTCACATTATTAACATAAATTACACTTACTTTCTCTTGCAGAACCTATTTCCAGTTTCCGACTAGCTAACAGAAGCCCATTGTTTGCTACTCAAATTTCTCTTCCCAGAAGTGGCCCCTTCTAGCTACTGAACACTTCTGTGTTTACATATTTGCCTGTAGGAAACATCCCCATCCTGTGTGTTTTGCTACTTCCCTTCACAGGTAACTGATTGTGGTGGACGATCCTCAGCACCCCCTCTTCTGTGAGACCCCATCTCTCCTTCCCAGTCCACTCCCACTGCTGCAGAACCCTGCTGAAGTTCCACATCCTTACAGTGAGGTGAACCTTCTTAGTGGCTGGTCCACTGACTACACTCTGGTTGCGCTCATCCAGAAACAACAGAAAGTGGTCCCTCCACTTTCTGTTCCCGCTAGAACTGCTCTCTCTTTCTCTTTTTACATGATTGTCTCTGTTTCAGTAATCCAGCCCCCAGTTTTCTCTGGTGTTGTCTGTCTTCTCCTAAGAAGATCATGTGCACAGGTTTCTCTAGCAATTTAATCTTTGTAAGCAGACCTCCCAGAGACCCCCCCCCGACCTGCCCCAGATGGAAAGGGTTCTTTTCTGCCGCAGGTCGACTATCACTCTAGGCTGCTCTATTCAATATTATCCGGCCCCCAGTCCTCCCTGCACCATTTCAGTTGGTGGTTTGGTTTCCTGCATTGCCAGTTTGTCTTCTCTGGGATTTACCCCCTTATTTTGGTGAAGCATGTCCTTGAGTGACCTTCAGAAAATGGTGCAGGAGAGATGAACTTCTCAGGATTTGATTACAAGAGGACATCATGGTTCGACGCATAGCTGGGCAATGTCTGGAAACTGTGTTCTCTGGGATTCTGAATGTCTTGTCTTCTTCCTTTAGTACTGTTGTCGGGCAGTCTTCTGCCTTCCTGATTCTTGATCATAGCTTATCTGAGTTTTGTCTTCTTCCTGATGATGGCGAGATCTGCTTGAATCTCATGTTCTGAAATTTCTGGTTCTCAGCCTCTGTGTGGGTCCCTTAGGATACTCATGGGCTTCCCATTACGAAAAGGATGTTGGGTGTGAGAATTTTACAGAATGTTTTTTAAAAAAAGGATTTATTTTAATATTATTTATGTGTCTATATGAGTATCTGTGTGCATGTATGTGGATGTCATCTCAGAAGCCAGAAGAGGCTTGGGATTCCCTGGATCTAGAGGTTTGTGAGCGCCCAGTATTGGTGGCTGGAAACCAGACTCCATTCTTTCCAGAGAGGAACAAGTGCCCTTGACCACTGAGCTGAGTCTCCAGCCTTGACAGAGTCCTTAATTGTTCTCTGCCTTTAAGTTCTCTTTTATCTTACTTCCTGGAGTTTCTATACTTGGTTGTCAGAAATCCTGGACTGGCTTAGGCTACTTATCTTTATTTTGTTCAAATTTTAACTTTTAAACTTTGTTTTCTGGGAGAGTTTTTCAATTTTGACTTCCAAGTTTTCAGATTTACTCTCTTAATTTTAAATTCCAAGAATTCTTTATGCAGGCACGTATGTGCACATAAACGTATCCCTGGTATTCTGGTATATGATACTGTGTATTTTCATGAAGATACATGTCTATAGCCAAGCTAACATAGACTGTGAGCTTAGTGTGGCAGTGTTTCTTGTTCTAAGTTGCGAAGTCCCTTAAAAAGTCTATTCTTTTGCTTGCTTTGCTCTGTCATTCATATGAGGAGATTTCCTTCTGAAGAGTTGTGTCTATCTCTTAGAAACATCTATGTGCATGTATGTGCGCATGTGCGTTTGTGCTCGTGATGGGAGTGCAGGCACATGTGTGTGAAATCCAGAATTTCTGATGTCTTCCTCAGGAATGAGGTCAGCTTTCTCTGAACAAATCAGGCTACACTGTCTGGCCAGTAAGCCCCACAGATCCTCCTGCCTCTGCCTTCCCAGCACATTTTCACATGGGTGCCGAGGATTGAACTTGGGTCCTCACACTTGTGACAAAATTATTTTACTGGCTGAGCTATTCATCTATCTATAGCAAAAAAACAAACAAACAAAAACATCTACCCTAACGTGTGTGCAGTGCTGTTGCCCACAGTGTTATTTACTTTACAAACGTGGTTTTTTAATCCTAACCTAATATTGGGCAGCAATGTGTCAGCCCCACTTTAAGAAAGTGTAAACATGGGGCTGGAGAGATGGCTCAGAGGTTAAGAGCATTGCCTGCTCTTCCAAAGGTCCTGAGTTCAATTCCCAGCAACCACATGGTGGCTCACAACCATCTGTAACGGAGTATGATGCCCTCTTCTGGCCTGCAGGCATACACACATATACAGAATATTGTATACACAATAAATAAATAAAATTTAAAAAAAAAGAAAGTGTAAACATGTTATTTAAATCCAGGAGACAAAGAAACTTACTGCACACTCAGAGCTGCAGGGAACTTCCCAGCTTAATGAGTCTGGCCCTTTTCCTTGGGGAACTCCATATTGGTGTCTTAAGTCTTTCCTTTGGGGCCATCATATAATCAGAGGGGACTATTCCAAGTTCCTACCTAAAGAGTAACAGTTTGACTAATGGATTGCTAGGGTGGGGACCTCAGCATCCCCCCCCCCCATCTTCTGGAGTCTGTGCCCTTCTCAGGCTTCCATCTTTGGTGTTGCCCCTCTGTCAGCTTCTTCCAGGTTAAGGGAGAGGCCGTCCCCCCATTATAGGCACACAGGAGGAGTATGGAGACTGCTTCTCACATGGGCCCACAGCCAGACCTTCTAATTTTACCTCTTCTCACCCTCACCTCCACTTCTAGAAGTGCCTGGTGCTGCCAACTCTGGAGCCTTCTGGGGATGCTGGCTTACAAATTGAGTTGGTTTCCCACATTCTGTATTGTTGGCTTAGGATTCAATTTTGTCTCCATTTTCTGGGTCTGCTAAGCAAATTACCTCTTATCTAGCTGCATCGCGGGCTTCCAGCTTTACTGCTGTTTTCTACTCTCCAATTTTCCCTCCTGATGTGGGTTTGGGCCTTGAAGAATCCCTTACTGGCACTCGAATGGGGCTTCAGTTAAGGAACGGAATCAAATGTTTTCATCTTTACACAAACCGCCCTGCTGTTCAACTTCTCCCGTTCTCTTTCCATCTATTTATTCTTCTACCTAGAGATCCCCATAGAAAGAACTGAAAGCAGAGAAACACGTTGTCAGCATTCCCCTGGAACACAGGGCCTTCAGTAAAGGAAAGGGGGGAGGAGCCGGGATGCGGCTGAGTGGCTTGCCTGGAAAGCCGTTCCCCCATACACACACAACTTCAGAAGGTCCAGAAGGGACTGCTGCAGGATGCGCATGCCAGGAGTGTGTGGAGCATGAGTCTCCGACCTGGGAGGGCTTAACAAAGCCTTGACTGTTGAGATGACACTAAAAACAGCATCTATTCCTTGGCGGTTAGCCCCCACTGGATTTTCAGGGAGAGCTGAGAGTTAACTTTTGAACTAAAGAGGGCATGAGTTAAAGCCCGGGTACAACATGAAAAATTGTCCTATTCAGCTACAGTGGCCACAGCGAAACACCATCCTTGCACACCACGGGTTGAATGACCTTTAGTACAGGCCTGTGGCCAGGTGTCTTTCTTTATAGGCCTCCTGGAAATGGCCATTTGGAAGGTTTTTCCTTTTTTATCATGTGGATTATAAAATAAGATCCTTTAGGCTGAGGGGTGGGGGGCAGTGTGTCTCCGTGGTTAAAGAGCTGGCCTCCATGCACAAGCCCTGGCTTTTTATCTTTGGCATAAAAAACAAAATACAGCGCATCCGTTAGCGCAGTGACAGCAACATGGCTATACTCTCTTTGCAGCAGACGTATAAGGACTTTGAGGGGTACAAGCTCTTCCACGCCATTTAAGCCCTACTAAGTCTGGCGGTGGGGAGCAGTTGCCTGCGTGTTTGCTTTCTGTCTCACCCACTACATTAACTGTGTAAAGTCTGGATCTTGTCAGTGTCCCCAAGACAGACAATCCTTTTTCTAACTTTAAATATTGGTTAGACGGGTGAAACAACGAAGAACCGAGAGGGCTCAAAAGCGCCCCTCCACCCCTAGAGAAAAAGCCAGACTCTACTGTGTTAGAGAGTATGGGAGGAGCTGTGTGCCCGGTCGTCGGTCGCAGAGGCACAGGGTTAAGCTGGGCGCTGAGAGATGGCAGCACGTGAGCGGCTTCAAAGGTCATGGGTGCATTCCTGACCCTAATCTTTGGCCAACTCTACTAGGCCCCACTCCTACTGCTTCACTGTGGGGAATTTTGCAGCACTTGTGATTGCTGGGCCCTGTGGCTCTCTGCCTTTCTTCTTACTGGGAGTCTTATCAAACAACACTGGGGACCCTTATCTCTTAAGCAAACACACACAGCCATTACCCTGCCCCCAGAGAGAACCGGCCTGTGGCTTTGTTTCCTAGCACAAGCATTGCTGCTCCAGCGCAGCCCACTTTCACCTGCAGGCAGATCCACAGGGACTCCAGTCAACTCCGTGATGTGACAGGAGAGGTAGGGACACGGGACAGCATGAAAGAAGCAGTTTGACCCAGAATTCTGAGGCTAGGGATCTGAGCATGGGGGGGGGGGGGAGGTGTCATCCAAAAGGGCTACAATTGCTGCCAGAAACACAGAGAATGACAGCGAGGGCAGAGGTGACACAAACCAGATCACTTCCTCTTGACTTGGCCGTTTGGTTGGAAGCGTCACCCCAGCCCCCTGGCATCCATATATAGCCAAAGCGTCTAAAATGTTTGATTGGGAGCTTCACCCAGCCCCCTGGCATCCATATATACAAGGTGTCTGGAATGTTTGGCTGGGGGGTCAAAGCCCCCTCCTCTAGGAGTGGTCACAGTCCAGACTCCACCTCCAAGAAAGCCGGCCAAAGGGTGATCCTCCCCAGGAAGGGTCAAGACCACTCCCACAGGCTATTTTAACTGCCCCCCAGAGACAAGCACATGGTCATTCTGGTTCTCTCCTCCCCCCCTCCATGTTTTCCCCGGGGACCACCAGGGAGCACTGACATCCATTAAACCTGGGCTTTTTCTAATTCCGTCTGATTTGGTTTAATTTGGATTATTGCGTTGGCAGAGAGGCTTGTTGGTCAAAAAATACTTAACAATGGCCACCAGTCTTCTCACTTACTGCCCTTAAGAAATTCTCAGTGGCACCCCTGCCTCTCTGCCATCCCTAGATGCCTTAGAAGGACATAGGACTTGCTATGTAGTCATAGTAAGTCAGAGCCTGAGGACTTGGGGTGGGGGCTGGGGAGACGTGAAGGGCTTCTAAGACAAGAGAATCCAGCATGCCTGGTGGTAGGATGAGGAGGGGGCAGCTCCTACAAGCTGCTGCATGAGAAAGAGGATGAGGACTCCAACTCCCCCTCCCCCATTTTCATTTTCCAAGGTAGTGTCACACAAGGATGGCTCTCAAGATCCTTGCCAGGTCTGTGCCCTGTGAGTGTGTGGCTCAGTTACATGGCAGAGATGAACATGTTCCGGGACGCTAAGCAAAGTCTCTGGGACAGCCTTGCCATTAGTGGGAGTCCCTTCAGCAAGATCACCCACTTGTGGGTCCTGAGAGAGCCTGCTGCCATCACAGGACCACACATCAGTGGACAGTGGGCAGCCCTTGGGACTTTTTGGCTCTCAGATCTACAACCCCAAGGAACTAATTCTCCCAACAGCCATGGCTAAGAAGAAGCCTGGGATGAGATGGAAGACTGGGCCAGCTGAGTGGTTTCCACCTGGTGATACCTAGAGGGGAGGACTTGAGCTAACCCTCTACACTCTAGACTGCGTCTACAGACTTCTGGGACAACCAACCCTCCCACCCTCTCATTCATAACTGGTGTGTGTGTGTGTGTGTGTGTGTGTGTGTGTGTGTGTGTGTGTGTGCAAAGCCACTGCACTGTGCTAATTTGTTGCAAAAGAGAGAAAACAAATACAGCATTTAGCGTGCACAAAGGCTTGGATTTTGTCCCTAGCACCACAGAAAAAGGAAAGAAAGAAAGAAGAAGAGGAGAGAGGATAAAAAAAAATGAAAAAGTGAGAGAAGGCGAGAGGGTGGGGTGGAGAGGAAGGAAGGGCTGTATAGCTGTTGTTCTAGCTGCTATGTCACACACACACACACACACACACACACACACACCATTAAAATCTCCCCCTTTGAAGCCGGGCGGTGGTGGCTCACACCTTTAATCCCAGCACTCGGGAGGCAGAGGCAGGCGGATCTCTGAGTTCAAGGCCAGCCTGGTCTACAAAAGCTAGTTCCAGGACAGGCTCTAGAAACTACAGGGAAATCCTGTCTCGAAAAACCAAAAATAAATAAATAAAAAATAAAAATCTCCCCCTTTGAGGGAAACAAGAATAAGACAGGATTTTTCAGGAAGGTGAAACAACAGGTCATTCTAAGTGAAGATGAAACACAGGCAGGAAGCTGCTTCAGACAGAAATTGAATAATTCCGAGTAGCTGCAGGAAGTCCCTAAAACTGAGGAAATTCACTAACTCCTTCCTCCCCAAGTGAAAACTGTTAAGACTGCTCAGCCTCTTTCTCAGATAAGCCAAGCTGCAAAGAGGATTCTGAGAGCAGGTGAGCAGCCTGGAAAAAGCAGAGAACAGTCAAACTCTCTAGAAGAAACAAAAACCAGTTAAGCTGCCTGGAAGAGGCTCAGCCCTACAGAGCCACCTGGAAAGGACACACTCCAATCTGTTGAACTGCCTACAGGCTGTTCAGCAGGTCCCAGGTTCCCAGCTTTGTGAGTTGTCACCCATGCTGGGGTGGGCTTTGGTAACACAACTATCTTTGGGTCATTTCTGCTCCTATATGTAACCCCTCACCCATATCCCTGTAATCCCAATAGAACTTAATGGTCCACTAAGTCAGACTTTGGTATTATCCATATGTTGATTTGTTGTGGGCTCCCTATCTAGGGTGAGTTAGACACATGGGCGGTATCTACCCAAGAAAAAGCTTTCACACAACAGGAAAGAGAAGGAAAGAAGGAAAACACAACTCTGATGTGGTGCTGTGTATCTATAATCTCAGAACTTGGGAGACTGAAGCAAGAAGATTGCTGAGAGTTTGAGCTCCACAGTAAATTCTAGGATAGCCTGAGCTACAAAATGAGATCCTGTATCAACATACCTTTCCCACTCACACAAAAAAGAAACAGCTAAATGACTCCTCTCCAAAGTCCATTTTAGTTTAAGTATTGTAATCATAGCTGGTGTAGCAGGGAGGAAGAAGTCAATGTATCTATGGACTCACGCTAAGATGCTGGTGTTTGGACCTTAGGACCACTAATTGTGCAAACATAGACAAGTCACCTAGCCTCTCTGTGTGTCAGCTTACCTGTGTTAACGACAATACCTCATGAAGCACAGTGGAGACTCATGTTTTGCCGTCTGTCACACACCTAGGAAATGACCCAGTGCATAGCAAGTGCTGAGTAAGCGTGAATCTCTTGACTCACGAATGTAATGGGAGCTCAGGCACCAAAAGCCTTGGCTGAGCAGCTCATTTGTGATATGTTGTGTTAACGGTTCCTTCTGGACCCCTGAATAGGCGGCTATTGTCGTCTTCATATCATCTCAGTTATCGGGTCACATGACACCTGTCCTGTGTATTTATTTATTTTCAGACAGAACGTCACTATCACAAGATCACGGTGTACACAAACACAGCCAGTTAAGAAGTACTTTATGTGTAATAAATTTCTATGCACCTCAACAGAAACTATCCTTGGAAGCTGTAGTATTCAGAAGGCCCTGGAGACAACAGCTGGGCAGTCTGTGCTCCAAAGGCAGCATGTGATGAGCCTCCACTGTCAGAGGTGTCATCTGGGGGTTGTTCCAGGGGTACCCACTCCAGCTGATCCTCACATCTTCCCCATCGTTCTATTCTATCTTTGAGGCCGTTGGATTTCTGACTTACCATGTCACCACAGGCAGGCGGCTGCACCATGTCCCTGATAAGGGACACTCGCTATGTAGTACAGATTCATTAGAAAGTCACCACTTGCTGATCATTTTTTCCAAGGGAAAAAGAACCAAGGCATGTGGCTGAGAGATGTTTCAGAAGTTGGGAAACATATATTCTCTGAGTCCATTTCTGTCTGTCCATCCCAGGTAGACAGGTGACTTAGTATTCCTGAGTTGCCTTCTTTGTCTGTAAGCCAAGAGGGCTGTCTTTGCCAAAATGGCATCTCTACTCTCTGAAACCCATCAAGGACAGAGTCAGTTGCCATCTGCGACATCATAAGAAAGTAACCACTGTCTTACACCAAATAAAAACTTATTCATTCACAAGTGTGTGCGTACATCACTCAACACACGTGCTGGGTAGATCCGGCACTATTCTGAATCCTCAGAGCTCGGAGCCGCTGTCGGTTGGAAAGAGAACTGAGCCAAAAGGAAAAGCTGAAGAGCACCGTGGTCTAGTATCGTTTCCTCTAGTTGATAGGAGGGTCAGAGATGGGCTTACTGTTCATAGGGGCTCTGTAGTGAAAAAGTTATCCCTGCCTAAGAAAGGGCTGGTCTTTGGTCTGCTCTCAGGGGAGGAAGCGCTAAAGCTCCAGGAATGCCAGGCCTGATAGGAATGTTTTTGTTTGTCTGGGAGCCCCGCCCACTCCAGATAGTAAGAGCTAAGGATTTGTGTCCTGTGGTATCAGCACCACATATAAACGGAAACTGGGATCAGCCATGAAGTCAGCCATGCCTGCTCAGTGTCAGGGCTCTAACGGAAGGGTGTCCTCTGAGGCTGGGACAAGCTGCTCTGGCTATCCCTGTGTGCATCAGGCGTTGCTGCTGGGAGAAGCAGCACTGACCCAACCTCTTTGGGAAAACACAAGCAGAGCTCTGTGCTGGGAACTCTCCTACCCAGGGCCTCAGATGCAACTCCCTGGTTAATGTTTACCTGAGTCCTTTCTGTAACTCCTAACTGTGGATACAGCCTTGGGTGTACAACTTAATGGTTGTCATGGAAACCCTCAAACCTGTGACTGCAGCATTGGATGGTGGACTGTTTCTTCCTTGTAGTATGGGGACCCTTTCCATAGATACACAGAGGGAGAGATTATGAGCAGGGAGCCTGGGGGAGAAGGCAATATGCCACTAGGGCTGGGGCTCCGTTTTCATGACAAGGAGTGACTTGAAGGAGGGCTCCAAAGGGTGTCTTCTTTCTATCTCACTCTGATTGCTTCACTCAGATAGACCCTGAGGATGCTCTGGTGCTCTCAAGGCGGGGGGGACAATCAAACCAAGAGAGCTTCTCTTCCCTAGGATGAGAGTTAAGCAAAGGAAGATGTTCTGGCTACTTCCCAAGCCTGCCTCTGTCCATGACTCCCCCCACCCCCGCCCCAGGCACATGTCACTACGTTAGTGACTCACCTTTGAACTTATTTAAAACAGCTTTGGAGAGAGAAGGGGGGGGGGGAGAACAGTTCAGAATGACCCATGAACAGCATTCTTGATCATATAATATGCTGGAATAGAAGGCACCATCAAAAACTAATAACATCTTGTTGCCCTCTGCCCAAGGTTTCCTAGGTATTGGTATCACAGCAAGAAAAGGACTAGAGAGTATATGCCAGGTAAAACAATTCCTAAAAGACTTGGCTTTAGAAGTGAGAGATATATTTGGATAAAAATTCTGTAAAGTTGACACGTAACATTGTATAAAACACTCTCAAAAAGAAATAACTATAGACTGATAATAAAAATATGGAATCTATCAAATATTAACCATGTACCAGACATGATTTAATGTTTTATATGCAGTAACCACTTGAAACCCATAATATCATGTTATATATGTATATTATGTTATATACAAAGTTCTTTTCTTAAATTCACAGTCAGTAGTAGATCTGAAAGTCAATTTTATCTGCATGACCTCTTAAATCCTACATATCTCACCTGAAACATGGAGAGTCCTCACTAAGCCCATCATAAGGAAAAACCACATAAATTCCTGCAAGAGGTAGCTGAAGTAGGGCTAGGTGTGGTAACATGTGCCTATAATCCCAGCATGTAGCTGTAATCCCAGAATGCACCTGTAATCCCAGAATGCACCTGTAATCCCAGCATGTAGCTGTAATCCCAGCATGCACCTGTAATCCCAGTGCTTAGGAGGCAGAAGGATTAGGAATGTAAGGGCATGCTCAGATACATAGTGACGTCAAGGCTACCCTGGTCTATGTGAGACCCTCCATTTCAAGCAGGAACAGGAAGCAGATGAACTGACTTCTTCTCACGAAAATCAGGCAGTTTAAGTAGTAATATTAGAAATAAGTTTTCTAAGAAAGTAAAAATTATTCAAAATTATATTTTTAAGGAAGAAAATTAGTCAAATCAGTCACAGAAAGAATAAAAGCAAAAAAAATAAACTGAAAGAGAAAATTGTCAAAACTCCATCTCTGGAGAGTTTTTTTTTTTTTTTATTTTATTTTTTTCTAGAAAGAGTCACATATTCCAGGGTATCACAAAATAAGGAACACTTTCTGCTCACTTCTTGTCCAGACAGCCAGCACAATAGTGATGCTAAGCATTGGTAAGTATGGCAGACACACATGTGCCCCTCTGCACTGTTGTGCAGATGCTTTGGGTTGGGGTAAAATGAAAATGGCTTATGTGTCAAGCCATTTCCTGCCAGACCTATCAAAAATCTGTAATGGATGTTTTCACTCTTGGGTCAGGCATCTGGTAAGGCCCTTGGGGACCACAGTTCCCATTGTTACCAGTGGTGAGCACATAGGTGTAAGCAGACCCAAGAGTGGAGCCAAGTCCAAAAATGAATCTGTGGTCCACGCCACCTGACTACCATGTGACTAGTGACTATGTGACTATGACATTTTCTGACCTGCTGTTTCCCTGGCCAGGGCTTGTGCTCTATTTGCTTTAAAGATACTTTTGAACTTTTTAAAAATTTGAATTTTCTAAAGGGAACATTTGATAAAACAGACAACTTAAAAAAAAAAGCAAACTCTCTTCTTGCTTTTCAATCTTTGAGTGTGTGTGTGTGTGTGTGTGTGTGTGTGTGTGTATGGGTGTATGGGTGTATGCTTGTATGTCTGAGTGTGTTTGTCCATGCCAGGGACAAAGAACCTAGGCTGCCTGTGTAATCAGGATCTGTGTATCTCTGCCTTCCACGATCAGGGCACAAGAGACATCATTTGACCCGGTTCCTTTACCCCTCCCTTCTCAGCCAACCTTCAGTCAAGACAGCCTCAGCTCCTCCTTTGCCCCCATGATTTTCATATGTATACAGCTCTCCCCTCCACTGCCCTAGTGCTGGCCCCACAATAATCAATAGCATTAGTAGGATGCTTTCTGGTTACTGTTTTTTGCCTTTGTTTTGTATTGTTTTTATTCTTTTTATTTGCCTTTTCACTCATACTCAAAGTAATTTAAACAGTTTTCATATTATCAGCGACCTTTTGCTTCCTAGTGAATTGGCATTTAAGGGGGGTATTTTTTTTATTTTAGTACTGTTATTTCATCGTAGCCTTATCCTCTGACAATGCTTGGCTTTCAAGACAATATCTTAACAACACACGATCATGCCTGGTGCCCAGATAACTGTCTAACTGAGAAAAAAACATACACTAACACAGCATCGTCCCTCCTGAGCAGTATTATTATTGCCCTTGGAAGAATAAGGATAATTTAAAATAAACAAATCAATACAGTCAATCACTAACGTACCTCCAGGTCAAGGCAGCACAAATCTTCTATAAATGAAGAATTCCAAAATAATGACCTCCAATGAGAGTGAGTTCAACGAAATCACAAAGAACTTAAAAGATGATCATCATAGATATGGTCAAAGAAACCAAAGAAGATAATAAACTCTTAAGCAAATCACAGGAGAACACAGATAAACAGCTGAATGAAATAATCTGATACAAGATGTAAAAGAGGGATTCAATAAAGACATAGAAATATTGAAGATAAACAAATTAAAATGCTAAAAATAAAAACCATCATAGATTTAATAGAAAAGCTCTATGGAAAGTCTCACCAATAGAATGGATCAAGAAGAGGACAGAATGTTTGAGCTTGAAGACAAGATAAATAACTTGGACTACCCTATCAAGGCCAAAGGCATAATAATAAGATCAAATTTTAAAACCACAGGCATTAAAGAACAAGACTTTTGTTATAAAAGCATAGAAAACGCTTTCAACACAATTAAAGAAAAAGTTTCCCAAAATTAGGGAAACATGCCACTCTGAGTACAGGGGCCACTTAAGACACCAAACACACTGACCAGAAGAGAAGTTCCTCTTGACATGCTATAATTAAGCTACTCAATATGCAGAGTTATGAAAATATACTGGGGCTGCAAAGCCAGCTCAGGGGGTAACAATGCTTCCTCTGCATGAGTTCGAATCCCCAGCACCCATTTAAAATCTGGGCAAGGTCACATGTGTCTGTAACACCAGTGTTGAGGAGAAGAGATACACAGATCCTGGGAGCTAAGTGGTGAGCTTCTGGTTTAATGAAAGACCCTGTCTCATGGCAATAAAGCAGAGACCAAAAGAGGACAACACTCCGTGTCCTGCTCTGCCTTCCACATGTGCATATACATCAGTACCTCACATGAATGTCCCCCCATACACTGCAACACATACAAATACCTCAATACATACATGTACCACACACACATACCTGCACACTCAAGTGCATATAACTCACACACCTCAACACATACAAATACCTCAATACATACATACATACATACATAGATACACACCTCAACACATACGCAAATACCTCAGTACACACATACATTTATACATACACACATGCACATGTCATACGCACATACCCATACACTCAACTGCATATGACACACATACACACACACACACACACACACACAGAGCCCAAGAGAGAAAGTATATTGAAAGTGGCAAGCGAGAAACACCAAGTCACATATAAAGGCAAATCCATCATAATAACAACAGTTTTTTCAACAGAAAAGAAGGCTTGAATTGATGTATTTCAAGTTCTGAGAGACCACTGCTGCTAACCCAGACTACTTGTTATAATTGAAGAAGAAAAATTTTCCATCATAAAAAACAGGCTAAAGGGGGGTGCTGTAAGATGGCTCAGAGGTTAAGAGCACTGGCTGATCTTCTAGAGGTCATGAATTCAACTCCCAGCAACCACATGTATCACAACCATCTATAATGCATTTCCTCTTCTGGCCTGCATTGCAGGCATACATGCAGGCAGACCACTGTGTACATAATAAATAAGTAAATCTTTTTTTTTTTTTTTTTTTTTGGTTTTTCGAGACAGGATTTTTCTGTAGCTTTGGAGCCTGTCCTGGAACTAGCTCTTGTAGACCAGGCTGGTCTCGAACTCACAGAGATCCGCCTGCCTTTGCCTCCCGAGTGCTGGGATTAAAGACGTGTGTCACCACCACCCGGCAATCTTTTTTTTTTTTTTTTAAATCAAGCTAACAGAATTTGTGACTGGTGAGCCATTTCTTCAGAACATACTTGGAAGAAACTTTTGGATGTAGAAAAGGAAAAAGAAAAATATATCTGTGAGGCTGCAGGAAAGAATATTTCAGGCTTTAGTTGTAATTAAGCAAGAGAAGGATAGGAAAACAACAAAAACATCAGAATGGCAGGCATTAGCACACCTTTCAAACATAACTCTGAACACAGATGGCTTAATTCCCTAATGAAAAGAGATTAGCCAGAATATCCTGGCACTCAGGAGGCAGAGGTGGATGGATCTCTGAGTTCAATACCAGCCTGTCTACACAGTGAGTTCCAAGCCAGTCAGGGTTACATAATGGGACACTTTCAAAACAAAACAGAACCATACCAGCAGAATGGATCAAAAGGCAGGATCCCTTTTGTTGGTTCAAAGAAATATACTTCTCAGAATAGCAAAAAGATGCTACCCAAGGTTAAAAAGATGGTAAAAGGTATTCCAAGTTCATGGAGCTAGCAAACAGACGGGTGTCACTGTTCTAATACCTAGCAAAATAGACTTCAAGCCAGGACTAGACAGGGAGATAAAGAAGGTACTTCATGATGATTAAGGGAACAATCATCTAGGGATGTTACAATTCTAAATATATGTGCGCTGGACATGGATGCACCTGATTTCATAAAACTTATTGCAGATGTAAAATCACAAATTAGCACCAGCACAATAATAACAGTGGCATCAGTACCCTACATTCATTAATTGACAGGTCAATCTGGGGAAAAATAAATGGAGAAATACCCGGATCAAATGGCACTTTATCTCAAAGGGATCTAATAAATATCTACAGAATATTCTGTATGAACACTGCATAACACACATTTTTCTTAGCATCCCACGAAACTTTCTTTAAAATAGAGACACAAAGTAAGTCTTAATAAGTACAGGAAAATGGAAACAATGCTTTATAGTCTATCTGATCACGGTGGGGTAGAATCTATAGTTCAACTTATGAAGGTGAAGCTACATACTGTTGATGATGACTGGACCATTGAAGAAATCAAGAATAAAATAGAGAAGAGTGCCAAGACTTGAGTGAAAATGAAGACTCAGCATATGAAGACCTATGACCTTATCCTACGGGGGAACTTTATATCTATCTTTAAGTGCCACCATTAGCAAGTCAGAGAGCAGCAAATGATTTCCCTTAGGGTCTTGGAAAAATAAGAGCAAGCCAAAGTTAAAACCAGTAGACAAGAAGAAGTAATTAGAACCAGTGCAGAAATGAATGAAAAGGAAATAACAAAATACAACACAAAGGGTAAATAAAACAGAGTTAATTCTTCAAAGAAAAACATAAGCAAATCAACAAACGCTTAGCCGAACCAGCTAAAAGAGAGAGAAGATCTAAACTAGCAAAATTAGAGATGGAAGGGGGGAGAAGGAAGTTCGTAACAATGAAATTCAGGAAATTATTGAGACATGCCTTAAAACCTAGCTCCACTAAATTAGAAAACTTATAAGAAAGAAATGCATTTCTAAAGGCTTATCACCTGACAGATCAAACCAAAATGAGAAAAATGTTTTGAATAATTCTTAAAGATCTACAATTAGCACTAAGATTAAAGCAGTAATAGTAATTTTAAAAATGTACAGACTAAAGCAAATCCAGAGTCAGACGGATACTCTAGTGAATTCTACCAGAGCATCAACGATGCTTCTTCCATTAGATAGAAATGGACACTTCCAAGCTGAGTTAGCAAAAAGGACACCAAAACCAGAGAAAACACAGCTACAAGAGGAAATTACTGCCCCACGAACACAGATACAAACATTCTCAACAAAATACTTGCAAACCCAATCCAAGAATACACGAACAAATCATCCATCACAATCAAGTTGGCTTCATTCTTGAGATAAAGGGGTGGCTCAACATACCAAATTGATTAATTTGTCACGTAAATGGATGCAAAGATAAAAATCACATGATCATTTTAATAGATGCAAAACAAACTTGATAAAATACCAAGTCCCTTCACAATGAAAGTCCTAAGATGAGGCTGGAGAGATAGATCATCAGTTAAGAGCACTGGCAGCTCTTCCTGAGGACCTGGGTTCAATTCCCAACACCCACGACAGCTCACAACTGTCTGTAACTCCAGTTCCAAGGGACCTGGAGCCCTCACACAGACATAAATACAGACAAGACACTGATGCACATACAAATAAATAAATCTTTTTTAAAAAGTCCTAAGAAGCTGGGCATCACATCTGAACATGACAGAGGCTACAAACAACAAATCTATAGCTAACATTACACTAAACTCAAAGCAATTTTCCCTGGAATTGGGAAGAAGACAAGAATGCCCACTTTCTCCACTCTGGTTCACCACAGAACTGGGAAGACTTAGAGCAATAAGACAAGAAAGCTAAAAGGTTACAAACAGGAAAGAAAGAAGACAAAGAACCCTTACTCCAGGTGACATGATTCTCTATATACAAGACCCTAAGGGTTCCCACCAGAAAACCTAGAACTTATAAGTAAACCCAGCCAAGTGGCAGGAAACAAAACTAACACACAAAAATTTCTTTCCTGTATACCAATAACAAAAACTCTGAGGAAGAAATCGAGGAACCAATCTCATTCACAACTGGGTCCACTCCACCTCCTTACTCTTCCTAAACTCCCTTGGAGTAACCATAACCGAGGAAGTAAAGGACCTCTATAACAAAAACTTTAAAATACTCCAAGGAGAAGTTGAAGAAGACAATAGAAATTGGAAAGACCTTCCATGCTCATGGTTTGGAAGACTCTCTGAAATGGAGAGCCTACAAAAAAATCTACATATTCAACACATCCCCATCAAAATAACAGTGACATTCTCCACCAAAAAAAAAAAAAAAAAAAAAAATGGGGAATGAAGGAATTTTAGAATTCATTTACAAGCATAAAAATAGTCAAAGTAATCCTGACCCAAAGGGAGTAAGATGAAACATATTGCTGTGCTAGCTTTTAAGTTACATGTTTTTACTGTTTTTATTTATGTGTATTTGTGTCTACTTGCCAGTTTGTGTGCATGCAATGCCCCTGGAGGCCAGAAGAGGGCATCAGAACCCTTGGAACTAGATTTACTCATGGTTGTCAGCCAACGGATGTGGGTACTGGGACCTGAACTTAGGTCCTCTGCAGGAGCAGTAAGTGTACTTAACTGCCCAGTCATCTCTTCTGAGCCACAGTCTCAGGTTATCGATAGAGGCAGAATAATAAATACAGCAGGCACTGACACGAAACAGACAAGTAGATTGAAGGGACAGATTAGAAATTCCGGACATAAACCCATGCGGCTATAGCCACTTGCTTTTTAACAGATACTCTGTGGTGGTTCGAATGAGAAATTTCCCTCATAGGTTCATGCATTTGACACTTGCTCTCCAGCTGGTGGTGCTGTTTGGGAAGGTAATAGAACCACTAGGAGGTGATGCCAAGCTGGAGGAAGTCCATCACTTTAAAGTTTTATAACCTGGCCCCACTCCTGTTCTCTCTCTGCTTCCTTTATGCAGATGAAATGTGACCAACCAGCTTCCAGCTTCTCCTCCTAGGCTTTCCCTGTTGCCACACCTTCCCTACAGTGATGGGCTCTATCCCTCTGGAACTGCAAACTAAAATAAATCCTCTCTTCCCCGAGTTACTTTTGGGTGTGGTATTTCATCTCAGAAACAGAAAAGTAACCAATGCAGATGCCAAAAGACTCACGGAAGAAAAGACGGCTTTTTTAGCAAATGGTGCCGGGGAAACTGGATATTTGCGTGTAAAAGAATAAAACTGAAAAGCTGACTCTTCATCTCTCATTGTGTGAAAAAAAATAAAAAAACAAACCCACCAACTTCAATTAGGTCAAAGACCCTAACTGTGAAATTCCTAGGGAGAAACGCTTTCAGACTAGGTTACAGGTGAGGAGTTTCTGAATAAGATTCTAGTAACTCGCAGCTAGAGAGATGGCTCAGGAGTTGAGAGCATTAACTATTTTTTCAGAGCACTAGAATTCAATTTCTTCCCATCACCCTCATGGCAGGTTTCAAGGGCCAACAACTCCAGTCCCAGGGGATGACGCCCTCTTCTGGCCTCTGAGAGCAGTGCACACAAGGTACAGACACCCATTCAGGCAAACACTCACACACAAAATAAAAATAAATATAATCTAAA
Organism: Arvicola amphibius; assembly: GCF_903992535.2. Taxonomy (NCBI): domain Eukaryota; kingdom Metazoa; phylum Chordata; class Mammalia; order Rodentia; family Cricetidae; genus Arvicola; species Arvicola amphibius. The sequence goes on from NC_052051.1 coordinate 149,346,533, forward strand.
AGAAATTTAGCTAGGCAGTGGTGGTACACACGTTTTATCCCAGCACTAAGAAGGCAGAGGTAGGTGGATCTTTGTGAGTTCAAGACCAGCCTGGTCTCCAGAGTGAGTTCCAGGACAGCCAGGACTACACAGAGAAATCCTGTCTCAAAAAATCATAACAAGGGCTGGAGAGATGGCTCAGTAGTTAAGAGCACCGCCTGCTCTTCCAAAGGTCCTGAGTTCAATTCCCAGCAACCACATGGTGGCTCACAACCATCTGTAATGAGATCTGGTGTCCTCTTGGGGCCTGCAGGCAGAGTACTGAGAATATTGTATACATAATAAATAAATAAATAAAAAGATTGAAAAAAGAAAAAATCAAAACAAAACAAATTAGAAAACAACAAAACCACACACACACACACACACAAACCAAAAACAAAAAGAGAATCCAGTCACTCAGGAAATAATGCCAGCTACTAACAAACAAAATCTCACACAATTAAAGACCTGTGGCGCAAAGGAATCCTTTAGCCAAGTGAAAACACGACCTATGGACCGGCAGAAACTTAGCTAGCTGTGTATCTCATGGGCAATTAACGTGAATACACAAAGAACTCAGAAGGTAAGTTCAGCAAGAAAGCAAACAGTCTAGCAAAATGGGCTAAACAGAGACTAGGAACTAAATAGAGAGTTCTCAAAAGAAGAAATACACATGGCCAATAAACAGCTGTAGATATGAGGGAAGTGCCAATTGAAACTACATTGAGACACCTTCTCACCTTGGTCAGGATGGCTTTTATCAATAAAGCAAAGGACACCAAATGCTGACCAGGGTGAGGGAGGGGAGAAGCTCTTGCTCAAGGTAGACGCACAAACTGGTGCAGCCACTATGGAAATCAGTGTGGAAGTTTCTCAGAGAGCTGAACCCAGCACTACCATATCCCAGATACACTATCTGGGCATATACCTAAATACTCCACATCCTGCTATAGAGAGATACCTGCTCTTACCTGTTCGTTGCAGTTCTGTTGTAATAGTAAGGATACAAAATCAACCTGGATGTCAATCAACCGATCAACAGATAATAAAAATGTGGTGCCTATATCCAATGGAATTTTATTCAGCCATAAGGAAAAATGAAATAATGTAATCTGTGGGGAAATGGATGGAACTGGGAAATTATATATCAAGTGAGGTACCCTGGCTTAGAAAGATAAACATTGTATGTTCTTGCTTGTATCTGGACCTTAACCTCAAATTTTATGTATTGGTATTGATGGGGAATGAGTGTGTATAGAGGCCAGGAAGCTAGGAAGAGACTCACAAGAGGAGAAAAGAAGCCTTAAGGGAAAGAGGTGGAGAGGGTTTGAAGGTGGAAGGATGGAGGCAGGAGATGAAAGGGTCCAACCAAGGATGTGGAGGAGGGTCAACCAAAAACAAGTATGTTTGGAAATACCATAAAGGAACCTTCTATTTTGCAAGCCAATTTTAAGAATGTTTAATTTACAAAATAATCTTTCTTGCAACGCACTCAAAACATACGGCATTAATTTCCATTTTTGTATAAACTATGAACTCAAAAATTCTTTTCAAGTCCCTCAGATTCCAGATAGCTAACCCTCACTTCTATCTGTTCCTTTGCCCGCTGGACAATGATCCGTGTCATCCCGGGCAAGGGAATGGACACGTTCACATCTGCTGTCAGCATAACTTCGTAAGGAGAGGACTTGTCAGATCCATTAAAGTTAAAAACATTTACACTCACTGGCAGAAGCCTTCCTGGCAGCATTGTCTGTAGTTTCACAAAACTGAACACAACTAAAAAAAAATGTACCGATATGGCATCGATGAAACAGATCCAAGTCCATTAATCCAACCAAATATGGATCGCCCGCCATCTATGAAGCTTGAGTTTTCCTGTGAGGAAATGGAGAGCCAGCAACTCACCGGGGACCTGTGCGCGGTCTTCAGTGCGTGCCTGGTGTATTCAGAGCAAGATTGGTGAAATGTGTGTAGACGGGGGTGCGTCTGACCTGCCTCTTCTTTTTGTTTGCCTTGGAAACTCAACGATGATTTTTATACTTTTAGATTATTGGGAGAAAAAGGCAAATATTACTTCACAGCCTATGCAAATCATGTTAAATTTCAAATCTCGGAGTCCATAAATCAAATCTAATTGGCATGCAGCTAGGCTGACTGACTGCTGCTCTCATGGCAGTGGAGGGTTTGGTTACAGTGGTGTACTCGCTGTGTCTTGGTAAATAAAGCTTGCCTGAAGATCAGAGCGCAGCAGCCAGACTAGTCAGCCATTCAGGCAGTGGTGGCACACAGCTTCAGTCTGAGCAGCCACTCTAGTTAGCCACAGAAGCCGGGCAGCAGTGGTGCACACCTTTAATCCTACGAAACAGGGAAAGACACAAAAGGTACGCGCTGCAGAGGATGCGCTGGCTCCCGTGTCGATGACAAACCCCACTGAAAGAAGCAGCAGCACGTAGGGTGGTGAGGGGCAGAGGTGATCTGTCCTATTCTCCCCCAGCCTCTCTTGATCCTCTGTGTTACCACAGTACATGGTCCAACCCAGAAAGTTAGCACTGGCACAATGCTGTTGCTTAAACCGCAGATTGCAGGATCCACCAGCTTCAGTCATGTCCCAGGCCAGGGTGCCACCCAAAGCTCCTTATTACCTTTGTTACTTCTGAGTTGCCAGTCTGCAATTACTCCTTGGTCCTCTGTAATCTCACCCACAGATTTCGGCCCTACCCCAAGAAAAGACCAGGATGTGACGAAGGAGGGGACCATACCTTGGAAGGGGACTGAATTCTGCTGTGGAATATTATTGCTAAGGTTTGAATGTGTCTCCCCCGAACTAGTGTACATGCTACATGCAAACCATCCATAACACAACTGTGCTGGGAGGTGGGACTGAATGGGAAGCATTTAGGTCATGAGGGTGGAGGCCTCATGAACAGGTTAACACCATCATTACAAGGCTTGAGGCTACAGATTCCACCTTTCGGTCTCTCTCAGCCTTGGGAAACCTTGTGCCATATTCTGCTGCAGCCAGAAGGCTCTTACCAGAAGCCAAACAAATACTGGTACCATGCTCTTGGACTTCCCAGAATCAACAACCAAGTACATTTCTCTCACTTAATCAGTTTCTCTGTCTGTCATCTAGTGACAGCTGCACAGAATGGACTAAGACAATTATGCCTTTGTATCCCCGGTGTATACAAACGGATGTCAAGAAAGCATTTAAAGCCAGGGACAGCAGTATAAACAGCATGAACCATCCATTTTTGAAAATGACATATATTCGTATAATTATATGTATTTTATATTCATGAAATGACGCTGGAAGGATATCAAAAAAATCGGCTCTGTCTGGGAATGGAAACTGAGTGGTTGAGTGTGTGAGAATTTGTTGTTTTGTAGGGGTTTCCCCTGCCTCTCTCTCTTTCAAATCCATGGCCTCTTTTTCTTTAATTGTTCACACACACACACACACTCACACTCGACTGTCATGTAATGAGTTGCATTACCTACCAAGATGGTAAAGATGATAATGATGATAAACCTATCGCATTTTGGAAAACCCCAGTTAAGGGCAGGTATGGAGGTTCTAAAAAGAGCAGCCTCTGGGAATCTCCCAGAGGAGAAAACCTGCAAGTAAGCACAACTCAGCCCTGTCCCAGTTTAGAGATTGTTTGTGTTGAGTCCCATGGGAGATAAGATTAGCAAGCGGATTATAAAGATGAAAGAGGGGTCATAATAACTGTTGATGGATAACAAGCACTGATCTATTATCTAGGGATGTACGTTCCTCGAATGTTCTAGAACTGCAGGTAAGCAGTTTGGCAGCTGGGTTTTGTCTTCATCGTGTAATTTTCCAGCTATGAGCTTGGGCAAGAACCTCCATTCCCCGGGGCCTCCCAGAGAAGCAACAAGCTTACACATTCAGTTTCCCTTCTTGCCTGATCCTGGGTGTTCGTGCACCAAACCACAGAGCCACGAATGCTCTGAAGGCTGGCTGGGGAACCAGCGAGTATGTCAAGGGAACCACAGCAGAAGTGGGCGAAGCCTCACGAGAATTACCATATCCTGTTTGTTGCGGGAGCTTCGCCAGACTCTTCACTGGGTTCCAGTGACTCATAGGATCCTCCCAGAACCACTCACCGCACCACAGATGGCGCCAGGGACTGGGGAGAGCCTCGCAGGGCCGTAAATCTCAGCGGCTCTAATCCCCGTCAGCACAGGCTTCATTAGGCAAGGGTGTGTTGGACTTTCATGCACACATAATTGATATCCGCGCAGGAGATGCCTGGATTTTGTCTTTAAAAATGATGAAATAGACAAGTCTGGAATTTTTATGGTGCTCTTCACTTTACAGAAAGTTAAGTTTAACCATGATGCTACCCTTCTGATCTTATCTAATAAAAGTATTTATTGTGTCTTTTATTGCAAAGGTAATGCATGCTTTTATACACAGGTAATTTTATATACCTTTTATGGAAAACATAGAACAATATAATAGCAAAAGTAAGATCCATGAAGTACCAGGTGCGGGTGGTACACACTTGTAACCCCAGCACTTTGAAGGCTGAGACAGGAGGATCACAAGTTTGAAGGCAAGCTACCAGTAGGGTGAGCCTGTCTTGAAAACAAAAAGTAAACAAAACATAAACAAACGACGATAAAGAAAAACTTCTGGAAGAAAGAGAAAAGGAAAGAAAGGCTGGATTAATCTGAGCACTGGGACGTGAGGCAGGAGGAAGGAAGGTGGAGGGAAGAAGGGAGGAGGGGAGGCTGTCAGTCAGGTCGCAGATTGTTCGAGATGCACTTTGCTATAGTAAGAAAAAGTAGTATTGCTGAGGCTTTGTACCGAACTGATTAAATATGGACAGTCCGTCATCATACCCTCAGGAGCCCCTCAGACTGGTCAGGGGAGAGCCTGGTACTCCCCTGAGGACAGTACCCCTGCCTCCTTTGATTTAAGTGCTAATTACTTCCCAGCAGCAACCCCCCTCCCCGCCCCGCGCTGCCCCCCTCCCCCCGACGCACACACACACACACACACACACACACACACACACACACACGCACAGTGTCAACTTCATGGAAACGCAATCTAAACCTGGTCCATTTGGAGGGCACCTGACCTCTTGGGATTGGCTGTGTTGGCGTTCACTGCTAAGTGTTCTGGGCTCACCAGTGTAGCCCCACTGGCTTCTATTAGGCTCCTGACCTCAGCACAGCGTATTTCCTCCTGGACATTGGGCTTCAAGTGATCCTTTGCTAGGTACAGGGAGGACATGGAGAACCAGAAGCTGATGGCCCATGCATCCATCCAGCTCCTGCCCAATTGCCTCAGTCTCCTCTGGGATCACTGTGTATCCATGTGATGGGCTGCCCCTAAACTCTGAATGCTGAAATGCTTTTCTGGCATACGATGAGAGGAAAAACGGGGGGGGGGGGGGGGGGGGGGGGTTGAAGTCCTGGCACCTGACCTTCTTGGCCCAATCAGCCTTTTTCCCTCTTCGTCCCATGGGAGCAAGATGGTCAGTTTTACTTTGGGCCCTCCACTGCAGCTGCACCACCTCTTGCCTTGTTCTCAGGTTGTCAGTTCTCAATAGTTCCAGGTCAGCGGAGAGGCTTCCCCAGAGCTAGGGACTGCAGGTTCTGAATCATCCAGAGCCAGGCCCTGACACAGGGCTTCAGGAATTGATCTGTCTTCCTTCTCCTGATTAAGTCTGCCTCTCAGGCCTTTTCCCATGCTATAAAACCCCATTGTGGATATCAAAAGCAAATTATGGGCTCTTTCTTTTAGTTACAGTAAAGCGATCTTATCTGTTCTGTCTCCCCCTCCCCCATGCTATCAATTCCTCTCTAATTTCATAGGCAGATTAAGGCAAAGTCGAAACACAGAACAAAAACTCAGTTTTACCTTAGCTATAACACTTTTTTCTGTATCATTTTGTGGGAGCATTTAGTAAGAATAAACAGTTTATGAGCCATGCCCTATTTACTCTTTGCATTCAATATACTTTTTGGGGGGTTAGGTTTTTTTGTTTGTTTGTTTGTTTTTTGTGTAACCCTGGCTGTTCTGGAACTTGCTCTGTAGACTAGGCTGGCCTTGAACTCACAGATCTGCCTGCCTCTGTCTCCTGTGTGCTGGGATTAAGCATCCCCAGATTCAGCATACCTTTTTCCTATAAATGTTTTTATTCTTAGGGTGTGCTTTAGGTAGAGAGACAATTCGTGCAATTTTGTTTCTTTTATGCTTAGAAAATGAACTCCAAGGCTATTTCACGTATATTGGTTATCTTTTTGATCATATTTTGATAACACTACAACTTTTTAATTTGTTTTTTCCCTTTCATACACTGAGAATTTATTTTAGAGTATCAAGGATGGTAAAAATCAAGCTTGCTCGGCTCTAAATTGCCACTTTCCCAGAATCCTTGGTGACTTCCTAGGAACTAATACATCACGGTTAGTAGAGCAGTTGGCCTTTTCTGGAGGCAAGGACACTAGCCTCTTATGTCTAAAGAATGGTTTCCCTTCTGAGCAATGGCTATAGAAGACTGGCAATGAGTCTAAGGATGCTTATGTTGCTGGAAAGTTCTTTGCTAATTTCCTTTGGAGATTGTTTTTGGAAGCAGCTTTTGGGCCACATAGGAAACCAGTCTTTCAAGTTAATAGCGCTTTCTCGGACCCCAAATTACATCCTGCGTCTTGATTATACCCCTTTTCCCAGGTAACGCGATTCAAATGGCTCCTTCCTGTTTCCAAAGAGGAAATACACTTGGAAGCATGCTGAAGACGGGGGATAAGTTGAACCTCTGTTCTATATGTTTATTTAAGTTAGTATTCTTATGGCTATGTTTGATGGCAGGAACAGGATATACACACACAAAGGAGGTGCCACTGTTTGGCTCTGTATTATGACTGTAACCATGAAGAAAAGCAAGAAAAAAAGCCATGTGTCTCTGGGAGGAAGATAGCCTTGGAAAGACACTGGCCTGCCGCCTCCAGGAAGACGAACAGGGGATCTTGGTGCTCTGAATTGGATTCACCACTGAGGCTGGTGAGTGGTTCCTGAAACACACTGAACTCTGGATATGAGCAGAGCCTATGGTTCTGTTGGATTTTTTCCTAAAGCCCTACACACTTCTAACAACACCGACTATAGGAAAAAATGACAACATGGATTCCCCCTGGATTTTATACATCTCCCAATTTTCTAATTGCTACAGCTACTGCCAACAACACACACTAAATCATGCCCCATAGGGAGAGGTCTCAGAACACACCACAGGATAGGACTGCAAATTTCAGTGATTACAAACAATTAAAGTGGGCAGCCAACATGTAATTTTCTTTTTAGGCATGGACAGAGAATAAGAAATGACTTCCTGGGTTGGGATGGAGAGGAACAGAACTGTTTCCCTTTGTGTAAAAAATCATACTTGATCAATTTGAGATTAAAGTCAGTGTGCCCTCCCCTATTTGCTTTTAAAATTGAGGGATGCAGACATTAGCGAAATTAAATTCACAGCTGCGTTAGCTGCAAATAACAAAAACATGCTATGTGATTTTGTGTAAGCAAAAACCAAGGATATTTCAGCTTGTAGGCAAAAACAGAGTTGGGCATCCCAATAAAGGGAGAGTCAGATACACCACTGGTTCTTCAGAATGATTGGAGCTTTGGTTCCAAAAATGACAGTATCATTCTTTCTTGCACACTTTAGCTTACTTCCACAGACTGTCTTCCTGCTGTCTCGCTTCAGACCTGCCTTTTCCATGTCAGAGTGGGTGTCTACCTAAGTTGAATTGTATTCAGTTCTAGAGTGCTTGCTCTATTGGTTCCAGTCTGCATTTAAAAGTCTCTCTGTTAGAATGACCACTCAAACTCTAGGACATCATTGGTACTATAAACTATATTGATGCCAACAAACGCCCTCACGGATTGGATTAATGGGTCTTGAGGAATGGCCCATTTTCTAAGTTGCATAAAAGTATCAGTGGGTGGTCTTAAGCAAGGACATTTAGATTTGCACAGGTTGGGCAAGGAGCCTGTCCCTAAACCTATAAATGAAAGTTGTTTAAGAATATTAGCGCCTCTGCAGAATCTCTACAGGTTAAAAAGAGGCCACTACTAGAGACGGAACAAGTCAATTGCGCTGAGCAAGCAAACCAAGACTGATCTTTGCTTAGAGTTGGGTATTCATTTCTTTTGACTTAGGAAGAATTTCTTGCTTTTGCTCATCTTCTTGCTAAACTAGAATTCTGCTAGGGTAACAACTCCGGTTCTCTATGTTCTCAGAGCAGGGGAAAATCCAACATCATTGTACTTTTAGTAAATGGTTACAAGGCTACACTCATTCATTAAGTAGTTAGCCTGAGTGTGGGATTGGTTGGCCTGTATTCCTTGACATCTGTACCATTCTTGTAAGATGCTTTGACCAGTGCCATTTCCAACACGAAGAGACCTAGTTTAGTGGACTTGGATAGGTCAGTCCTGACTCCACCACTGATTAGATGGCTACCTTAGAGCGCATACTTCAACCCTATATCTTCATCCACTCTTCTGAAACCTGGGAAAATGAAAATACCGATCACAGTATCCAGCATATCCATCTCACAAAGGATTGTGAAACCCAGAGAGGAAAACGAATGGATGAGTTTCTAGCATAGGAAGCATGGCAAACTATATTAGAAAGCCAAGGCTAACCTTAGACTTTGCTCAGTAATATGACTTCCACCATCAGAAAAGGACGGGCACTTCCTACAGTTGCTAACTCTGAACAGGACCCCCAGCTATAGACTTGACGCTGCTATCAGCTGTCTCTGCTGGGGACTGGAATGGTGATATGACCATTGCTACAGGAGGATTAAAGCAGGAGTGAATTAAGCAATCCCATGCCACATTAAATATGTGACCTAACAGACTAATGCTTTTCTACTAACCAAGCATAATTACTTCTGCTGTTATTGTGGACTTGGGCACACAAGAAAATATTTTTAATCAAGCCAGAAATAAAATCTTATGCATTTTTATTTTATTTTAGACAGGATCTCACAATGAAGTCTTGGTTGGCCTGGAGCTCACTGTGTAGACCAGACTGATCATAGCGATCTGCTTGTGTCTGCTTCCTGAGAGCTGGGATTAAAGGCGTGTGCCTCCACACCTGGCTTGTAATATTTATCCTTATTCTTGTTACTAATAGCTATGGATAGCATTTACAGGATCCTAAGCGATATCAGTCACAAGTTCTTGAGTATTTTCACGTGTGCCACACCGTGTTTAATTCTTCTCAGCAACCTCATTTGGTAAGGATCACTATTACTCTAGTTTAATAAAGCGACCTCCTACAACGGTGCTCCTATAGCTGGAGAGTGGAGTGGAGTGCTCCTATAGCTGGAGAGTGGAGCAGAGTGCTCCTCCTATAGCTGGAGTGGAGTGGAGTGCTCCTCCTATAGCTGGAGTGGAATGGAGTGCTCCTCCTATAGCTGGAGTGGAGTGGAGTGCTCCTCCTATAGCTGGAGTGGAGTGGAGTGCTCCTCCTATAGCTGGAGTGGAGTGGAGTGCTCCTCCTATAGCTGGAGTGGAGTGGAGTGCTCCTCCTATAGCTGGAGTGGAGTGCTCCTCCTATAGCTGGAGTGGAGTGGAGTGCTCCTATAGCTGGAGTGGAGTGGAGTGCTCCTCCTATAGCTGGAGTGGAATGGAGTGCTCCTATAGCTGGAGAGTGGAGTGGAGTGCTCTTCCTATAGCTGGAGTGGAGTGGAGTGCTCCTATAGCTGGAGTGGAATGGAGTGCTCCTATAGCTGGAGAGTGGAGTGGAGTGCTCCTCCTATAGCTGGAGTGGAGTGCTCCTCCTATAGCTGGAGTGGAGTGGAGTGCTCCTCCTATAGCTGGAGTGGAGGGGAGTGCTCCTCCTATAGCTGGAGAGTGGAGTGGAGTGCTCTTCCTATAGCTGGAGTGGAATGGAGTGCTCCTCCTATAGCTGGAGAGTGGAGTGGAGTGCTCCTCCTATAGCTGGAGAGTGGAATGGAGTGCTCCTCCTATAGCTGGAGAGTGGAGTGGAGTGCTCCTCCTATAGCTGGAGAGTGGAGTGGAGTGGAGTGCTCCTCCTATAGATGGAGTGGAGTGGAGTGCTCCTCCTATAGCTGGAGTGGAGTGGAGTGCTCCTCCTATAGCTGGAGTGGAGTGGAGTGCTCCTCCTATAGCTGGAGTGGAGTGGAGTGCTCCTATAGCTGGAGTGGAGTGGAGTGCTCCTCCTATAGCTGGAGTGGAGTGGAGTGCTCCTATAGCTGGAGTGGAGTGGAGTGCTCCTATAGCTGGAGAGTGGAGTGGAGTGCTCCTCCTATAGCTGGAGTGGAGTGGAGTGCTCCTCCTATAGCTGGAGTGGAGTGGAGTGCTCCTCCTATAGCTGGAGTGGAGTGGAGTGCTCCTCCTATAGCTGGAGAGTGGAGTGGAGTGCTCCTCCTATAGCTGGAGAGTGGAGTGGAGTGCTCCTCCTATAGCTGGAGAGTGGAGTGGAGTGCTCCTCCTATAGCTGGAGAGTGGAGTGGAGTGGAGTGCTCCTCCTATAGCTGGAGTGGAGTGGAGTGCTCCTCCTATAGCTGGAGAGTGGAGTAGAGTGCTCCTCCTATAGGTGTGCTCATCTATCACCACAGAAAGGATCTTCACATTCTAACATACTTCCTTCATCCCAGCCTAGATCTGCAATTCATTTTCTAACAGAGCAAATTTGTAGATCAGTTGCTGATTTTGATCATGCTTCTTTGGGTTATCATTGCTTTCTTCAAATGCCTTACAATGAGAGGGGTACTTGTTTATTTATTTAGCTTTGGTTTTTGACTCTATTCATTACTTAGTAGGTTTCAGTGTTTCTCTCTTCCTGCACCGAGCAGCTCATAAGGAATCAGCATTCCTGCTGTGGCCTGTGTGCTTCCTGTGCTCCAGATGGAGGCGGCAGGGGGGGGCAGCAGGGGACTTGTGGCTCTTGGATATTGGTTATGTTACCATAGCCAATATCTATCTCATCTTCCTCAGTTTCCCTCTTGTTTTCATCAAACCAGCAACCTTACACCAAATCCAGCAACAGTCTCACTGTGGATGCTGCCTGGAGTCCAGGAACCCAGGCAGCCACGGCTTGTGTCCTATTTACTATCTGATCCTCATGTTTTGTTTCTGGGCCATGCATGACACTTTTGATTTTGCTTTTGGGGTTAGTTGGGTTGGTTTCCTTTGTCACCATCCACAACTGCCCTGCTGGAGAATAAAGGGGTGCTTCAGGATTTACTGTCTCCCCTGGGGGAAGCTTCACACCACCAGGATTCTCTTACCTTCTCCTCTCCACCCCCAACTCTGTGTTCCCTAACTGGTGGCTCTCTGAGAACAACACAGATGGCTTCTGGCTGCAACCAAAGAGAAAAGGCGTCCTTCAATGGTGGGGTTCTGACAACCCCGGGAAACTATTCTGGGGGAGGGTTTACCCTTGACCTTCCTGCTCTCAGTCCCTTGATCCCTCCCCTCCAGGGATCTTACCTTCTGTCTCACTAAGCCACAGGCAAAGCAAAAATTTTAATTCCATATTTTTAAAGTATAGGATCACCCAGAGAGGAAACATTCCTCAGATTGAATATTAGTATGTATCCTTTGCTATATTCCACTAATGAAGATGAGTTATAAAACACAGAGTAAAATAGAAATATTATATTTTAATGCCATTAAATGGTAACATATAAATATTAAAATCTAAGAAATATAAAATTCCATACTCATGTATGTAGAGCACAAAGGTTGGTGTGGCCTAGCGTGCATTTCTGTTGCTGCAATAAACTGTGAGCAGGAGCAACACAGGGAGGAAAGGACTTGTATTTCAGCTTTGACTTTCAGGTCACACACCAACATTAAAGACAGAGCGGGAACTCAAAGCAGGAGCCTGGAGGAAGGAATTGAAACAGAACCCATGGAAGAATTCCTACTCCCAAGCTCCCTCCCTTAAGCTCAGCCAGCTTTCTTATCCATCCCTGGACCACCTGCCTAGGGATGATGCCGCAGAAAGTGGACAGACCTTCCTACCTCAGTTATCAACCAAGATGAAGCCCTACACGTTGGTTCTCAACCTTCGCAGTGCTGCGGCCCTTTAATACAGTCCCTCGTGCTGTGGTGACCCCGGGACACACAAGTCTTTGGTTGCTACTCTATAACTGTAACTCCGCTACTATCATGAATTGTAATGTAAATATCTGATATGCGACCCCCAAGGGGGCATCACCCACAGGTGGAGAACCACTGCCCTGCAGACATGGCCACAGACCAACCTGAAGCAGTTCTTCAATTTAAGTTCCCCTCTCCCAGGTGCCAAGCTGTGTGAAGTGAAGGATAGAAACTAACCAGGATATGGCCTGGATGTTTGCCAATGAGCTTCTAGGCAACAGAGTGACTAACAATTGACTTTTAAGTTTTCTTCTGGCAAAGAAAATCCTTCCTATTTCTTTAAGAAAAATAAACTTTTTTTTTTTTTCAAAAGACTTTGAATTATATGCACCTATGTATGCCAGTGGAGGCCAAAAGAAGGCGTTGGATCCCCTGGAACTGGACTTCGGGGCTGTTGAGAGTTAGCTAATGTGAGTGTTAGGAATCAAACTCAGAGCTTCTGCAGCAGCAACTGCTCTTAATCACTAAGCTTTCTCTCTGTCCCCAAGAAGTTAGTTTTTCTGGCAGGAAACTCTAAAGTACAGTGAAAGTCCTCGGCAGGGGGCAGCAGGAGGAGACTTAGATGATGCCTTCAGCAGCTTTGCCTCTGTGAACAAGGGAACAGTCAGAGGTCCTCCTGAGGAAGCCTCTAGGCACAGTGCCCATTAGCTGGCAAAGGGCAGAGTTCAGGTAAGCACAGGCAATCGTCTTGATGAGATGTTCTTGAACGCTCTCAGAACTTCATCCTCCTTGGCATCTGACCGAGCTCCATATCTGAACCTTGTATTAGATTACTTGGACCACGGGGCGAGAGGTGAAATTCCTTATTAGTCATTTTATTGTTGCTGCAGATGGAAGATAGGAATGCAATTCAAACCAGTATGTGTGTGGGGGTGGGGTGCAGGGGGCTAGCAAGTTATTCACGCTAAAAAGAACCAAATTGAAAAGTTGTGGAGGACGTGGAAATCTGGCTATGGAGACCCCTGACTGCAGGAAATCTCATACCACCAGGATCCTCTTCCTCTCCCATCTCCTCTTTGAATGCTGTGTTTTGTCCCCTACCAGCTTTCTCTCTGTGGTACAGCGCAGATGGCTGTATAGGGCTATGGGCGGCAACCAAAGAGAAAAGAATCCTTCTTCAGTGGATCAGGTTATAACAATCCTTCTAATGGTGGGGTTGCCCTGGCCTTGGCTTCTGTTCCTTGATTGTCACCCACATTGATCTTACCCTTGGCTTTACTAAGCCCTATGGTCACCTTGTAGTATTCAACGATAGTAGCACAGTCCCAGTGTAAAGCACCCCACTCCAGCTGCTCTTCCCAGCACCCTAACTCCACATTCTTGGGGTTTCCTGTGTCCTCTGATCCATAGACTCTGCCACTTCCCATGAGCAGGACACCATGAGCCTCACCCTCTCCTTGCCTCCTTCAGAAGCTGTGGTCCATCACTGTCCTAGCTTGATTACCTCACAGCCGACCCCGAGACAAAGATTTGGGAGTAATTTCTTGTGCATGTGGGCTGATCCCAGGAGACATTGGTTAGGTGTGAGGTCAGACAGGGAAGGAAGGGACACAAAACATGGAGTGCTCCACCTGTCCTGCTGAGGTTGCTCTCAGGGGCATTCATCTCCCAGTGCTGCCAGCTCACGTAAATGCAGATCAACAGGAAACTTGGGTTGAAAACTGCAGGCTGACACAGGAAACTAACTGCATTGGTACTGGAAGTCTAAAGAGCAAATGGGGTGTGGATGGCCAGTGTGATCACTTTTTCTCTTTTCATATTTTTATTAAAAATACTTTATTTTTCATTTTACATACCAACTCCAGTTCCTCCTCCCTCCCTTTCTTCCAGCCCCACCTCCTAACTTCCCATCCCCCATCCACTCCTCAGAGGGGCTAAGACCTTTCTTGGGGAGTCAGCAGGTCTGGTATGCCAACTTGAGGCAGGACCAAGCCCCTCCCAGGATCACTTTTGTGGAATCACCTTTGTCCCAGTAAAGTCCCAGTCCTGTTGAACATAATCTCTGCCTAAGCTGAGCGACGTGGCTGGAGGGAAGCCCAGACCTCCTGACTAGTTTCATGTTAAGATGTCCACCACTATCCACTAAATCTTCATATTCTCCCCAGTGCAGCTAAACACCTAAGGTCTTGTGCACTCTCTGCCTTCTCAAGGAACTGCAGGTCAGCACACCCCTTTTTCATGGATGATGCCTTCAGTTCCTTTGCTTCAACCTGAGAGAGCAAGGAGACCATCAGAGGTCATCCTGAGGAAGCCTCCAGGCACAGTGCCCGTCAGCGGGCAAAGGGTAGGCAGAGTTCAGGTAAACTCAGGCAATCATCTTCATGAGATGTTCTTGAATGCTCTCAGAACTTCATCCTCCTTGGCATCTGAAGGTGGCCCATGTCTGAACCTTGTACTGGATTACTTGGCCCATGGGGCGAGAGGTGAATTCCCTTATAGTCATTTTATCATTGTTGCTCATGACAGGAATGCCCTTTACAGTTTTTAGATTTTCTGCCGTGAAAATTTAATGCCATGGATACACTGTATGTCTGTTGCTCGACCACATGTATATGCGCTCTGTGCATAAGAGAAAGAAACCCAATGTTGTCCCCACTGAGAACATACACAGCCCTGAACCATCAATGCTGCTCTTAGTCCATAAAGAACTGGTTCCCACTCCCTAACCCCAGGTAAGCACCATTGCATGGTGTACCCATTCTCTTACACAACCAGTTCTCCTTTCGGGCCAGATCACACCTTCCAACCTACAAAAACCTTCCTTGTTCCATATTATTAAAGTCCTCCCTCAGGGAAGGTGAAATGGACCAGTGGGTGAAGGAACCTGCCTTGAAAACCAGCTAGAGATCATCCCCTGGAGCCCACTTAAAGGTGGAAGGAGAGAACCAAGTCCACAGAGTTGTCCTCTGAACTCTACTTGTACCCTGTAGTGAATGCGCACATGTGGAGATACACATGTGTGCATTTGTGCGCGCGCACACACACACCTAATCAACCCCCTCCCCAAATAAGCTTATTTATGCCAGTATTTCCCTTCACTTGACTGTCCCATTTCTATGTTTCCATTCTCTTTTACAAAAATAATACCAGAAGACTATGTACAGATTGTTAGTCGATAGGCAACGTCACAACCCGTTTGATGTGTGAGCGCAGGCGTGGCCAGATGACTCCAGCCACACAGCTTTGGTCTCAGCAGGGCTTTGCATCAGCTTCTGCAGAGCCACGGTGGATATGTAGAAAAGACCCATGAAAGTCAAGTGCTAGAGACTCCAACCTACTGCTGCTTGGCTGAGCTGGGTGGCTGATCACATGCCTGCACTTGGTGTGCTCGTCTTCACTCTCATCAGAAATGGTTGCTGATCTTGGGCAAATTGCTTGTCCTCTCCAGGGACTTCTGTGCTTCAGGAGAGAAATATCTTCTTTATGGGACTATTAGCAAATTAAACACGACAAAGGAGCCTTAAGTGTCATACATCCGTGCAATGACTACAGATTAACAGGAAACTCCCAGATTGAAAACTGCAGGTGGACACAAGAAACTAACATGCATCGGTGTTGGAAACGTAAAGGCAAGCTGGGCTATGGATGGCCAGTGTGATCACTTCTGAGGAGGCACCTTCGTCCTAGTGATTGTTCCTAGCTGCTTTATTTGAAAGAATTTTAAAAAATGGAAACAATCTAAATATTGATCAATGGGTAAATAAAATTGTAACATGTTCACATGATACTATGTAACAATAAAAAGAAATGAACATTTGGCAAACAAACACATTTAGGAATGAACTTTGAACCTTAGTAGCAGGTGACAGATGCTGACCATTTTCCTTTTCCAGTCTTCCTCCCTAATATGTCCTATTTTACCAGCTGAGCTAGAAGCTCTTGGTGCACAGTACCTTACTCTCCTCTGTATTCTTTATTACTCACTGAATGGCACATTGCTTATCATGTGAAATGCTTTTGTGTGTGTGTGAGAGAGAGTATTGATGCATGTACCAATGGGAGTGAGTACGTGTGTGCCTGCATGCATGTGTGTGTGCGCGCACACACACACACACACACTAACACACACCTGGGGGTGGGGCGGAGCTAGACACTGGGTATCTTCTCTCTCTCACTCTCTACCCCCACCCAGTTCCCTTGAAACAAGATCTCTCACCCAACCTGATACTTGCCATTTTGTTTAAACTACAGGCCAGCAAACTTCTGGGATGTTCTCGTTTCAGCCTCCCAATGTTGGGGTACAGGCACATGTAGCCATGGCCAGCTTTATGTGTGAGTGCTGGGGATTTGAACTCAGGTCATCAAGCCTCCACAGCAAGTGCTCTTACCTACAGAGTCTTCTCCCTAGTCCCATAGAGCTTTACTTGTTATATTCTCATGGTTCTTTCCTGATCTCATTGAGAGGATAGAAAGATTTCCAAAGCAAAAGAAGCTAAGGGCCTTCTTGGTTGAATTGGGTTAGGACTCTTAAGCAACATAGTTGTTGGACATTAGCTCAGTGGTAGAGTGCTTATAGCAGGAAAGAGGCCCTTGGTTTGATTCCCTGGCACCACACAAAGAATACATATATGATAAAAAATATCCATAGTACAGAGGTACTAGATAGTATTACATTATATGATTATTTATGTGATAAAAGCAGTATAGCTTTAAAAGTATATAGTGCTACAGTATCCACCCTGTGTAATATAGACCCAGTATATATCATATATAGGTGTATATATCATATATAGAGTAGTGTGCTAATGACAGATAGTAGGGCTGAGACTTAAAGTTGTTTTTTGGTACTTGTTCTTTGAAAGAAGTGAGTCATTAAAGCTGTCATATTTAAAATATTGTTGTCCCCCCCCTTTTGTTCATATCTCACCTGCTTTACTATTTAATCTCTGAAAGAGAAGGCCTGAGCACTAGGTAACATTCTGTAGCATCAGAGATCAGAGAACTCTCATTCATGTATTTGTTCGATAACAAAATTAAAACATAATAAGCTGGAACCAAATGGAAGTGTGTGTTAAGAGATAAACACACTGATTGTCATATGAAGACTGGGAGGTGAGCAATCCATGAATTCCTTTCCCCGTGTTTGTCTCCGAGGCTCACACACTCAGTGTGTATGTTTAAATCTGCTCAAACTTTCATTTTCTCCATCAAACAGAGGAGTTTTCCTTAACTTGGCAGTCAAACCCTTAACAGTGGGGCCCCTCTTTGTTCAGCTTCTCTCTACACCCTCTCCTCCTAACCAGACATGCACCTCATGTTTGGGCGTCTGTTTATGTTTATCTGGTTCTTTGCCTGGCTAACTTCAGTATCCTTTGCACTTCAGTTGGCTGCCCTGACCACCAAGACCAAGTGAACTGTCTCTCGTAACAGAATGACACGTCTTTGAGGACAGGTACCCTGTCCTGCTCTTTGACTTCCCAATAGAGCACACAGCTGATGTAGAACAGGTTTTCAAAATCATTTGCTAAAGAAGCTGGGGAGAACAATATAGCTCCCTGGCATCTTTTAGCCCAAGTCATTAAAATGCCATTAGCCAGACAATTGTTTCATTAGTTTGGTGAGCCAGTGTAGGCATAAGTGTGTGTGCGTATGTGTGTGTGTGTGTGCATGTGTGTGTAATATATATCTAAGCCACTACCATAGTAGTGAGCTGTGATATCCATACCTAGTCTTTTAGAATATTTGGCAGTGTTGGGCATCATACTTAGATAGAGAATCAGAAGGGCAGGGGCGTTTCCTAGCAAATCACTATGTGAAAAATAGAAGACTTAGCTCTGAAGTCTAACACAGACTTTGAATTTGATCCCTAGTATGGAGGGAAAAAAAGTAGAGAAACATATAGGAATTCTCAGAGCAGGGTTTTTTTTTTTTTTTTTTTTTTTTTTTTTTTTTTTTTTTTTTTTTTTTTTTTTTTTTTGGTTTTTCAAGACAGGGTTTCTCTGTGGCTTTGAAGCCTGTCCTGGAACTAGCTCTGTAGACCAGGTTGGTCTCGAACTCACAGAGATCCGCCTGCCTCTGCCTCCCGAGTGCTGGGATTAAAGGCGTGCGCCACCATCGCCTGGCTCTCAGAGCAGTTTTTTTCATAAGAAACAAAAAGTGAAGAATTCCTGAAAGTGATTATGATTCTATAAAATTTGGTGTCTGTGTAATCAAATATTATTTGGTTATGAAAAGGAAACAATATAAGAAGAATGGACCTTGAAAATACTATACCAAGTGAAGGATGCCACAGCCCCACCCCACCCCATATCGCATGACCCCACTTGTATTAATTATTCAGAATAGATAACTTCATGAAAGTTAAAAAACAGATAGTTGCCAGGCAGAGGTAGTGCATACCTTTAATCCCAGCACCCGGGAGGCAGAGGCAGGCGGATCTCTGTGAGTTTGAGGCCAGCCTGGTCTACAAGAGCTAGTTCCAGGACAGGCTCCAAAGCTACAGAGAAACCCTGTCTCGACCCCTCCCTCCACCAAACCAAACCAAACCAAACCAAACCAAACCAAACCAAACCAAATAAAACTAGATAGTGGACCAAGGTTGAGGACTGAACGTTTACAGAATGGGTTTGATGAAAACATGAAATTGTGGGGCTAGCTCTGTGATATACTAAAAGCCATAAACCTGAACATTTTAAATGATCAAGTTTCATAATAGGAGAAATAAATCCTAATAAAGCTTTTTTATTTGTTTGTTTTAAGTTATAGATGCTGGCACATGGTGCACATTTGTAATCCCAGCAAATGTCAGGCTGATGCCTCGGGAGGAGAGCCCCAAGTTCAAGGCTAGCCTGAGTTACTCTGGAAGACCCTGCTTAAACTAAAGTAAACCAAACCAAAGGGGCCATGTCCTTTGCCTGGCTCCAGGGATTAATCTAACTGGGGGTGGTGAGGAGATAGAGAAAAGACAGACACACAGACACATGTACTGGGCTCAGGTAGGCCTGGCTCTCTGGTGGAGAAACCTCAGTAACCTGGAAGCTCAGGTGTTTATTATATGCAGTTAAACAGAGGCGGATTATTGCACACAGCTGAACAAGAGGATAGGCTTATTGCACTGATAAATAAGAAGGCAGGGCTTCAAGAAGGCAGGTTTGGCTGTTCTCAGTAGGAGTGGTCTCTGTAGGGGAGTGGTTTCCAGGCTGTGAATATCTGGCAGGAGATAGCTATGACGGTCATTTTCTGCACACTATTGACATCTGCACACAGATTGGGGGAGGCTTTGCCATCCGTCTGAGCCTTACTTGAGGGCGGGGGGGGGGGTTGCCAACCCTCTGAGCTTTACTCAGGGGCGTGGTGCAGGGGAGGGGGAGGAGGCTTTACCATCCCTCTGAGCATTACTGGGGGGGGGGGGGGGGGGGGGGGCGGGCTTTACCATTTCCCATGGGACTGAGGTTATAGAGTACTTGGCATGGTTGTGCCCATGTCAGGAATACACACCTACTCAGGCCTTTATTCAGGGCTTCCTCAGCGCTTCACGCAAAGCAAAAGGAGTAGAGAATGTTTGCCGCAATAAACCTGAATATGTGTGAAAATACTTTTAAATGGTTGTTATGTGTGCTTCTTAGTGATAAACTACACCTCTAAAGCCTGGGTCTTAGAAACCTTATGCATTCAGAACAGAAAGCCTCAGGATGCCAGCAAAATGGATGTTGCATGATGAACTTAGGAGGAAGCTGCAGATGAGGTGAGCGGAAAGAGGGTTCAAGGGATACAGCACGACTAAACAAGAGTTTGGTGTAAAACGTAAACATGTGGAGAACGCAATTCAGAAACATGGTTGTTTAGCCACTTCTCTCTGGCGAGCTGCTTCAAATAGGAAGCCTTCCTCTCCAGCATCATAGCTGCACGTGGAGGGCAGAGGCTGAGCTGAGGGTCAGGATGAGGGTCCAAATCTGTGCTCTTCTTTGTTCACATTCCAGCCACTGTTCCTCAGGCCCTGCACCTAAGCCTGGTGAGGAAGTTTCAAGACTCAGACTCAACCTCAAAGCTCTCACTCTTGAGGGAAAGATGAAGGAGGGAGGAAAAGAAACACTGCTAAAGGGAACTCTGTGATAATGAGGACGGGCCCTCACCCATCTGGAGGAATAAGGAAGGTAGGGGGAGGGGAACCTAGAGCTGTGTGGCTTCCATGTCAGCTTTTGGCTGTCTGCACACATCCACCCCATCACTGTTCAAGTCAACAGTCCCCAGTGCACTCACCAAGGACACTCACAACCACTGGGTTACTTTTCTTCAGGATGACTGAATCCCAGAAAGATTTAAGGGGGTGGGGAGGTTAGTTTTGGCTCACAGTTTGGGAGGCACAGTCCATTGTTGCCCAGAGAGCAGCATGGTTGGGGTCATGTATACGGTGGTGGGAGCTCATGGTGTGGCTTGTTACATCTCAGCAGATCAGGATACAGAGGACCAAGGTGCAAGGGAGGCAAACCTCAAATGCAAGTACAGTCATATTTGGAGATGGGGCTTCTGTAGGGCAAGTGATTGATCATGGCTTTTCTCACTTCAATGGATTGATGCAATGAAGTGGTCATAAGTTATGGAATATGTAGATGATGGAAACTTTAGGAGGTACAGTCCCACTGGAGGAAGGAGGCCACTGAGGTGATGGAGGAGGCAATACCCAGTTGGAGAAGGAAGTCCTTGAGTGTGTGCTCATGAAGGTGAGATCTTATCCCTGCCCCTGTTCTATCCAGGTCACTTTTCCTTTGCTTTCTGGCTGCCATGAGGTGAATGGCTTTGCTTCAAGTGTTCCACTATGATGCTCTGCTTCAGCACAAACTCCTAATGGGGCCACGTGACATGGACTAAAGCCTCTGAAATCTTTAACCAAAATAAGTCTTGGTCCCTTAGTTGATTTTCTGAGGCACCGTTGCCAGGATGAAAACCCGAGACAGAAGGCATTCCTCACTTGCATGTTCCCTAGCACCTCACTGTGTTTCATTTGTAGAGTTTACAATGACTGCAGGAGAGAAGCAGCTCCCAGTGACAAAACAGAAGCCCCTAAGTGTCAGCTGCATACTTTTCCAATTCTTCCTGTGAAACAGCACCGATCGCAGTCTATGGCCGGCTAATCTAACGTGTCTGCTTACACATTATAAGAGACCTTTCAGACTATGCTAAGGACTTGTAGTTTCATCCTGGAAAATAAGGTAGTAGCATCAGATTTACATTTAGACAATATATTAGTGTTTTAAAGAGGCTGGCAGCCGGGGTGAGAATGAACTCGAGTAATATTAGTGTCAGGAAGTTAAGGAGCTACAGCAACGATTCCACTCTTTGATGACAGTGGGAACCACAACAGAGAGCCTGAAGAGATTTGGGAGATGCTAAGGTAGTAGAGCCAACAGGAATTCTGCTTTCATTGTGACACAAAGGAGCTAAGAAAGGAGGTAGCTCATGGATGACTCTAGGACCTAAGTATAGCAAGTAAGTGGTGATGTCGCTCATGCATTCACTTATTTCACAGACAATCAGGGCTTACTGTGATAGGGGCTGGCTGTAATGTCTGAATAAAGCAAAGCTGGCCTACCTTTGCTGCAATGCCCATGACTTTGATTAGCCTCAGTGTGATATATTCTCAGGTCTTTTAAGACATGCTATTTTGCTCCAGCCCATGGCCAATAGACTTAGTAAGTCCTTTATGGTTTAATTGCTGAGACCAACCAGTTTTATGCATCTGGCTTCTTTCTGCTACTTCTAGATTCTAGGGCATGGCACCTGGCTTTCTGAGTTGCTATGGAGAAACATGGATAACACAGCTGGAATCTTAGGGATGAACTTTGGCCAACTGGGTATAATGTCCCTTCCTACTTCAGATATCCCAAAGCACAATGACTACTCCATCATGATACTTGGAGATATCCTGTTTGAATGGGTTGTGGCACTTGTAGAGAGGAAGGCTGTTATTTCTTCAAGGCTTGTCCTGGATCATTGTTGGTACAGAACTGTATCACAATGCATTGTTTGTCAGTCTTTCTTGGCTTTTCATCTCCCTACTGATGTCCTGGACTCATATCTCCTAAATAAAGGAACTATACCATGTCTCAGGCTGTTTTCTAGAGAACTGAGCTAAGACACACAGTTTGAGCAAATAAAAATATAATAACTAGTTTAGCTTTGGTATACTGAGTCTGAGTGAAATTACCTATCCATTCAAAAATATTTGAGGGTCACTATGTATCCAGGAATTAAGGATGCTACAGGTGAGCCAGGTACACATGCTTAAGGACACTGTGGTGACAGAAGGCGATATGGCTCCTGGTCATGTGGAGTTTATATCAGCAGGAGGGTGAAAAAGATCAGTCCCTATATGGACATGATGATTCCAAATAGTGTTAAGCGTTTTAAGTATTAGAGTACATATGGAATATTTGTCTGTCACTAGAGGTTTAGGTGAGGGTAGAAAATTGGCCTCTGTTTTCACTGAGAATTAAACATGAGCTCATATGCATAGAATGTATGGGAATCGGAAGACTGAGGAGGTGAAAACTCGGAACAGTTGTTTGGCAGCATGGTGTGGGGAACAGTCAGAGTTGGTGGACAAAACCAGGAAGAAGATGCTGTGTGAGTGTTCACAGAACTCCGGGGGAGCCTGAGTCTCAGTTTCCTTCCCGGCAGAGTAAGAACATTCAATCAGGTTCCGTGGTTACATGGAGACAAGGAAGCGCTGACATGGGAGTCTTTCTGGAGCCTGAAACCCACCACTGTAGGCTTTAGGACAACAATAATTGGTTCTTTTCTACCATGAATTACATATGGCCCCTCACCAGCTAATACAATCACCAGACCCTCCAGCAAATGTCTTTGTCACAGTTAAGGACAAACAACTGGAGTTCATTAATTTAGTCATCAGGACACTGATTATGTACCTATTGTTAATTACATCAACCACGTTAAGTTCTCCATGAGAGCAATTATACTAACATGACTGACTCCTCAAGAGTCTTCTACCTTCATACACTTGTTCTGCTTAACATCAGCCTGGCTCAGCCAATATGGTCACACAGACTATTATAATCAAGGCATAAGGCCCTATTGTTGACATCTGACTAGCATATTATTCTCCTTCACAAAGAGCTTTAAACAATTTGTATATTGTTCTCTCAGGGTTTAGACATTGGCTTTTGTTTAGCTTTTTCCAAACATGTAGATCTCTGATAATGTTTAAATGCCTTGGCAGTAATGTTCAATCTACTGGAACTGCACTGCAATTTTCCAAATAACATTTCAACAATCATTTATGAATTCTCTAATGACCAATTAATGTAATAATCATTTGTGGATTTAAATATGTAAATGAGAATAATGTAATAGATTATCAGAGAATGAGAAATACAATTTATTTTGTCATACTATTTTCAACCAAAGTAAATTTGCCTTATAATTTTTAATTTGTAAAAACCCTACCTCTATGTCTCACTTTTTTCACTTAAAATAGATTTTTTTTCTCTCTCACATAATATATCCTGATTATGGTTTCCCCTACCTCTACTCCCAACCTCCCCTCTCATCTAAATCCACCCCCTTTCTGTCTCTCATTAGAAAACAAACAGGCTTTTAAGGGATAATAATAAAATAAGACAAAAACAAACAAATCAGAATAGGACAAAAGAAACAAACAGAAGAGAAACAGCCCAATGAAAGACATGAATCAGATGCAGACTAAGAGACCCACATGTTTATACACTCAGAGACCCTGTTAAAACACTAAACTGGAAGCCATAATATATGGGCCTGAATGACAGAAAAGAGAGAGACAGAAATAAAATTAAAAGATTAAAGAGAAAAAAGCCCTAGCATGATAGACAGGAGACAAGTAAACCTCCAGCGATGCCACTGAGTTCTTTCTGTGTTGGCCATCTCTTGCTGGGCATGCTGCCCGCTCTTAAGAGTAGTTTGTTTTCCCAGTGGGACTTCCTTGGAGAAAACTAAATTTTCATTTGCAAATGGCTATCAACTGGAGATTCCTTATGGTCTAGGGATGAGGAAACTGTGTCCACTTCTCCTTTCAGCTCTGGGATCCCCTCTGGTGCAGACCCATGCTGGTCCTGTGTACACTGCACACTCTCCTAGTCTCTGAGTTTAGATGTGTGTCAGCCTGTTGCACTTAGGAGGCCTTGTTTCCTTGGTGTCCTCCATCCCTCTGGCTCTTCTCCCTTTCTGCCTCCTCTTTCTCAGGGTTTCTTGAACCCTGAGGGAAGGGATTTGATGGAGACATCCTGCTTAGGGCTGAGTGTTCCAAGGGTTTTCATTCTCTGCATATTTCCTGGCTGTGGGTTTCTGTGTTTGTTCCCATCTGCTTCAGGAGGAGGCTTCTCTGATGATGTACTGATCCATGAGTATAGTAGAATGTTAGGAGTCATTTTGTCACTGTATTCCTCTAGGAAAATGGTAGTGTTGGTTATTCTCCAGGCCCCTGGGCTCTCTAGTCCCAGATCCCTAGTCACCCAGGTAGTGTTGAGTATTGGTTCCATTTTGTGGAGTGGGCCTTGAGTCAAATCAGAGATTGGTTAGTGACTCCCTCATGATTTGTGCCATCATTGCATTAGCATATCCTGCAGGCAGGACACGATTGTAGATCAAAGCATTTATAGCTGTGTTGGTGTTTACAGGTCTTCTTCGGTAGCCTGCAGGGTACCTTCCAGTACCAAGAGCACTAGTCAGTAAGGTCAAGGCTCTAGGTAGGTACCAGCTTTCTCTTTCAACAAAAGTCTATTTGTGTTACAATCTTTAATTCTCAAAAACTACCTCTTACCTCTCTCTCTCTCTCTCTCTAAGAGGGAATTTGGCCAAAGAATGAGAATATTCCATGATCAGCCAATACTTTTATGGTAGGTGCATAACAAATGCCTGATGAACACCTGTTGAATTTAATATTTCCCGTTTATATTCCTGTGGTTGTCTCCAGTATTTCCCATTAGATATTATTTCCTAGAAAAATCTAGCACGTAAATAAGGCACTTCTGCATTCTCTCTCCTCTTTCTGGGGTGTGTGTAGGTGTAAACATCATCAGTACAGATTTATTTCAAGCATGAAGATTCATTGTACTGGTACACAAATCTAGCTGAGATCGAATATCCTCATAATTTTTCAAAAAAAGTAACCACATAGTTGTTCTTTATAACTTTTGCCATAGTTGTTCTTTATAACTTTTTCTCAGGTTATCTCATTCAGTCAATATTGTTTCAGTTTCAAATAACCATATCTTTTCTTATGTAATAATATTCATTGCCACTTAGTCTCACCACAACAAGCAAACATCAGTCTTGAGAAGAGACCCAACAGTTACACAGAGAACTACAAAGAAGGATGGTACCCACTACACAGTGCAGACCTGTGATACACGTTACTTGCCGGCTGTGAAACACTGTATCTTATCCCTTATTAGCATGTTGGTAGGGGTGTGAGGAGGCAACTGGGAGGCAGCTGTTTTAACATTCAGAAGTTTACAATTTAGATGTGGAGACAAAGTAAGAACATATGAGAAGTTAAGAAACTCCCATTACTGTATGAATAAATCGTCGATCCAAACATTGATCCAGGTAAAGTCACGGTATGTGTGTAAATCAACATTAACAAAAAAAGAACACAGGTACTATAACTTTGGTCTGAGTAGACCGAAAGGGATTTCGAGATTTACAGATAGGACATGAACATGAGTTGGCTCTTTGGAAAAACTAATGCATGTATTATTATTTTTTAAGCCAAACTATACAAAAATTAACAATGGCATTTAAATTTTTTACTCATACCTCTCAGGCTTTTTCCAGAAAGTTATAATTTTTTTTGTCTTTCAAATGCACTTTTGAGTTGATTTAGGCTTAATTGATTTTATGCTGGCTTGAGAAATGAAGGGTTAAACTTGCTGTTCATTCATATAGAAAACCAGACTCATTCAATATCACTTATACAATAGGGACCTACTTATAGATCTTCAGGTACCCTAGTGGATTTCTAAGCTGATTGTTGCCATGGTAATCCTTGCTCCATGTGCCTTCAGCTTCTCTTGACCCACTTTGGTTTAGATGCATTTCTAACCGAAGGGGTAGCAGGCATGCTCCCATTTCAATCCCCTTGGAGACTACATTAGTAGCCAGGTTGCTCCTATTTCTTTCTTCAGTCCTCTAGATCCCCTTGGGCAGTGGTTCTCAATCTTGCTAATGTTGTGACCCTTTAATAGAGTTCCTCATATTGTAGTGACCCCCCACATAAAATTATTTCGCTGCTACTTCACAACTGAAATTTGACTACTGTTATGAATCATAATGTAATGATAGGCAGGGTATGATATTGTTGAGAACCACTGCTCTAGATCTTGGAAGGCTTTCTAAATGGAGGAGTTATGATCTCAAAGTCTGACACTTTGGAGAGATGGTTTAACTCCAATTCAAGAAGCATATTCTTCTAGAACATATTGCCCCTCTCCTTGACAATTACTCTTGTGACACCCAAATCCACATATGAATCACACAATTATATTTTATGATTCAAGACCACTTTTAAGAGGCCATTCTGTATTAAAGCTGTTGATTTCTATCAGTATAAAGAAGGGTTGCAAGCCAGAACCAGTTTTCCTACTTTCAACTTGAGCATCATTTGCCTTAACCACACCCCCAGGTAGCTTTGGAAGGTGGAGACCAGAGATCTCCTTAAGTGGTGCCTCTCAAACTTAACTTTTATTTTGGTGGTTCTGGGGGGGGGGGGTAAAACCAGGGTCTAGCGTGGGCCAGACAAGTGCTCTTCCAGTGAAGTACATCCTTGGCCCACAAACTATTAAAACGGGGTTATGTGGCCTTCCTCTAAAACTGTTAAACAGAAGAAACACCCAAAACCCTCCGTGAAGGGGAATTTCATGTTAGCATAAATATTTGTCCACAAAGGGAAGCTAATGATCCTTAATTTTCGTTTAGTTTCAGGTCTTGTTCTCTTCATGTTTACATTTATGATTTCATCAGCACATAACTATGTAAGTCGGTGTTATCACTGCAAGTGAGCTCCACTTTGTCAAAAGCCTTGGATTTGGATTAGCACTGCATGCAAAACCAGCTGGGATGCTCTTCCCAACTCTCCCATAACAGAGGTAGCGATTTTGAAAGCCTATTTAAAAAACCTGTAAATCTCGAGGAATGACCAAATAACTCAAGGTCCAAATGAAGGTTCCTCCTCTGGGATGCCCTCACATATGAGGACATCCCTCACTCGTAACTGCTTCAAGTTCCTGGACTGCTCTGTACTGCTAGTGAGGCTTACTGGATTAACTTGAAACTCCCAGGAAGCGTATGAAGAGGTAGGTTGCACGACAAACATTCAAGGAAACTGTCTTCTGGCATTGTCTTTACCACTAGCAACCTGAAAGAGGCATTTCAAATTTGGGTTTATTATGCTCCCTGTCTAACACAGGTGCTTTACACTGGGGCTCAATCTTTCAGCTGCCAGAGTTGAGTTAAAATCAAGATTACTGATGAATCTGTTTACAGCGATGTGGGCAGTCTTAAGTTTGGGGACTTTCTTCTTCCATAGGTAAAGGTGAAAAGTTGGGGCCTAGCAACAGGGGCACAGTGAAGGTAAAATGAAGCAGGGGCAGCAAATCCAAGAGTACACTTCTAGGGGCTCACACTTTACAGTGAGCATTCGGGACCCAAGGTCCGGGTTGGAGAAAAGCCCCTATCAGCTGCCCAGCATTAACCCCAAGCACTCAGACAAGAACTCTCTACTCCGCGGATTTTTGCCCCCGTTCCCCCACGAGGCTCCGCCCACTCATTTGCATAGGACACGCCCCTCTGCGACTAGCACTCGGTTTCTGCCGAGCTCTGCGGGCCCAGCGGCTCATACCGGGCTGGGGGCGGGCCCGGGCCCGAGCACGTGTCCACTCGGGCCTCACGACGGAGGTGGGCGAGAGCTTCGCCGCGGCGCTCCACCCAGAGGCGCCGAGGCGGGGGTCTGCGGGTGTGGCAGGCTGCGCGGCCTTCCGCGCGTCTCCACGAGCCCCGTGGGAGCGCGCCGGACACGAACTCCAGCGCCACCGCGGGCGGGCCACCCCACCCGGCCGCGCCTCGCCTCACGCTCGACGGGGAAGGCGGGACCAATCAGCGAGCGACGTCTCCCTTCCGATTCCAGGCCCCCCGACACGCTGCTCACACCCCGGGCTCCCCGTTCGCTGATTGGCTGCGTGTGCCGCCGGTCGGGCCGGAGGCGGGAGGCGGCGGC
Source organism: Arvicola amphibius (assembly GCF_903992535.2). Lineage (NCBI taxonomy): Eukaryota > Metazoa > Chordata > Mammalia > Rodentia > Cricetidae > Arvicola > Arvicola amphibius. Next base: position 149,374,948 of record NC_052051.1, read on the forward strand.
CCGCGCCTGCCCGCGCCCCGCTCGGCCCCCGGCCCTGCCCGCGGCGCCCGGCCTCCTTCCGTCCCTGCGGTGCTCCCTCCGTCTTCCGTGCGCGTCCCGCTCGGCCGGCGTGCCTCACGCCTAACGGGCGGCCGCGGGCGCCAATCAGCGGGCGGCAGGGTGCCAGCCCGGGGCTGCGCCGGCGAATCGGCGGGGCCCGCGGCTCGGGGAAGGAGGCGGGGCTACCGCGCGCGGCGGCGGAGGAGCTGCTCGCCAGCCTGCAGCTCGCGAGCGCTGTGCGAGCCGCCCGAAGGTAGGTGCTCGGCGGCCGCGGCCGGGGCGGGAGGGCGGAGGCGCGGGGTGCGGGCAAGGCCGGGGCGCGGGGACGCGCCGAGCGGAGCTGGCGGCGTCCTCCCTCCCTCCCCACCCGTCCGCTGGCCTCGGCGAGCGCGGGCCTGGGGGCGGGGCGGGGGCCCGCGGCGCAGTTCCGCCTGCGCGCGCCCACTCCTCCGGCGGCGCGGAGCCCGTCGGAAGAGGAAGGAACAAAAGGTCCGAGGCTCGGCTCGGACGGGGCGGGACCTGGCGCTGGGTGCAGGTAAAGCCGGGGCGCCGGGACTCCCGGGCAGGGGTGTGCGGGGCCGGGTCACGTGGCCGCCCGTGTGGGGTGTGGCGGGCCGTGGCGCGCGGGCCGGGGTCGGCGCCGTGGGCAGGGCCGCGAGCCCCCGCCCCGCCCAGCCTGCTTGCGGCCCGCTTCAATCCCAGCGCGGGGCCGCACTCGCGGTTTGCGTTGCAGAAGGGCCCGGGAGCCGACTTAGGGGCGTGTGGTACTTTGCTTCGCTTCCACTTTTTCCTTTTTTTTTTTTTTCGTCTTCAGTCCTCTTTCCTGTAGTCTTTGTTAACAGTCGCGTAACAGTCGCGGGTCCCGAATCGCAGTGTGGACTCACAAACACGCTCGTTGCTGAGACTCCCGGGCTCATCCTCCACGCACTTGGGAAAGTTGCTCCATGGGTACAGCCTATTAGTTTCTAATCACACGCCTTTCGGAAGCATGCTAATTGATTGCACATATTTCAGACTTGGTTTTCACAATCGGTGCTTGGATTATTTTGTTTTAGGGAGACTGTCCTTGGGTACTTTTGTCTTCTCACCCTTGCGTGTTATGGTTTCCTTGTGAACCTGAACAAAAGGAAAACAAAAATCGAGGTTGATTTTGTCATTCCTTCCTTTCGCCCTTAAAGGCAAATACTACCTGTTTGTTGGTTCACCAATTTAAAAGAAAATAAAAAATGACCAGGTGAAAATAATTCAGAAACAGCTTACCGCCTTATTGTCAGGCCTTGTTGGAATATTCTAAATGGTGATGTTCTAAACTAATAAAACGACATTGTAAATCAATGAATCATCAGGCAAACTTAGCTGAAGATCATCTTTTTAACGGTGGTACCCTGATATGTCAGTTTTCAGAGTCCCTTTTAGCTTTTGTGATTTCAGCTGACCCCTTAACATTGATAGAGAGGATGTTTCTCTTGAGCCTAACACAAGAATACCTTTGCTGCCATACTGGAAATATCTTTCCTATTAGTTTACTTTGATCCCTGTAAAAAGCAATTTTCTCCTTTACAGAGAAGTGTTAAGTAGTTAAAACGAAGTTGGAATAGTTTCAATTCATGAGTTATTGAAGCAGATGGAATCCAGACATGGAAGAAGTATTATAGTTTAAGGGTTTTTTTCCTTTCCTTCCATTTAACTATGAAACAACTCCATAAGGAATTTTTTTTCTATTAGGTCATTTGGCAAATGTTTATGTTAAATTCATAAAGTAATACTGTTATTTTTATAATTTCTTTGTTTTTGCATAAACTTACCTGAGGTGGTAAGAAAAATTGTTCTGATCTTTGGACATTTCTAGAGTGTCTGCTTACTTGCCTAATGTTAAAATCCAAGTGACTTAAATGAGTTGAAGGCTGCTCACTGGCCGGGCCTAAGGAATGTACTGAGATTGGCGTTTCCTGTATTGTAGCTGCATCTCAAGTGATTTCATGTTGTAGGTGTTCAGCAAAGTTTGGTTTTCACGGTTCTAAGGTGCTCGTCACTAAACAGCTATGCAATCTGTATGGTTTACAAAGTAATAGTCTTGGGGAAAACTGCAGAGTAATTTCCTGTTTGGGGCCTGTTAGGCTTGACTATGTGTTTGAACTCTCGGTAAGAATATTGGAGCTTGTTTTGTACACAGCCTTTTCCTTCAGGTGAACAGAGGTGGTACTGAATGAGGACAGCAATTGATACTATAGGTAACAATGTAGCTTTTACTCAGGACTTGGCCTTACCCGGAGGATGTACATGAGCAAACTAACTCAGTTTAGCTGCGTGAACTAGTGGATAAGGACCTTCTGAGTTTTTATATTCTGTCAAAACTATCAGATTTAACTTGTGGGCCTGTTTCCCTTCTTGCTGGGCTTTGATTCTGTTGGCTTAATGCTCTGGATTCCAGAAGCTGTGTTCGCAGCAGCCTTTTTTATACAGGTGCTTTTGTAGTGCACGCAGGAGCTGTATATAGTGCAGTCTGGCAGATGGAGGTTTATTCATATTCTTGGGACAAGAATCCTTTTTAGGGGGTGGAGAGAGGCATATCTTTTTGGATGCTTTGTCTGTGTAGAAGCAGAAAAGACATTTTTAGGCCATTGGTTTCTGTAAGTGCAAAATGTTTTTCACTAAGTATTGCAAAGGTGTGTCAGAAACAATATAAAGAATTTGGTATCAGTCTTACTGGACAAGTAACACTTGCCCACTTTCACACAAACTTTTTCTGTGGCTAGTCACACCAGTATTCCCAAGTGGAATTAGGAAAGTAAGAACTGTCTGATGACCAAGGCCCCAGAGTAAATTATGTTAGAGTTTATAAGTTGAGCCTGAGCATTCAATACATTCATTCATAGTAGATTCTTGAAGTATGCTTGCACTGCTTTCTATCAAGTGTAAAGGATGGCATTAGGGTAGATGGGATGTATTATCTCCTATGTCACTAAGAACAATCTCTTTGTTGGGGTGGGGGGTAGTATCTGCCACTTTGCAGTTCGTTCAAATTGAAGAAGATATGGCTGATCTTTGAGAAACATGCTTGTTGAGCAGATATATACAGTTGCTAAGCTTACTTTGGTCTCAGTTTGATTAACCATTGCCCTTAGTTAAACAGAGTGGTTAAGGAAAGAAAAGGAACTTGAGTCATTTGGGTTCCTGTGAAAGGAATATTGTATGCAAATAGTTAAGCTAAGAATGCGGGATTGGGCAGCATCATCATGTAGTGGAATGGCTGGCGGTGGAGCTTGGACTAAAAGCAGTAGGCTGGTATTTGGTTTCTCGGTTGTGGTATTGGGTAAATTAAACTCCCAAGTCTTGGTTTTCTTACTAAAAGTGGAAGAAGTAGCTTTTACCTCTTAAGATTGTTATAAAATTAGAGAACTGAGAGAGACCATTCTTTGAGACAGGAGTCTCTCAATTTAACATTCTTGTTCTTTAGTTAGTTATCTGGGCTCTTAATGCAAATGATTTGCTAATACTGTTATCCCCGACCTCCTATTAATTGGGATGAGAAACAGACATTGGACAATGAGGCCTTCAGCCTAGTTGTACAAGTTTGTATCTTAAATCATAGGGGAATCCTTTCAGGTCCTTAGTTAGAACCTGTTAGTATTTATTTAAAATGTTTTTGACAAAGTTATCTGGCATCTAAGTCCACAGTAGATTGAAACTAGTAGATGATGGGTAGTGTGGGAGGCTTCACAGGGTGTGGTGGGGAGTAGATAGGAGGATGGGGGACTTACAGCTTACTGTCTTTGTTAAGAGAAAACAGATAACAGCCTGGAGGGGATAGTAGAGATAATCTTCAAGACACAGAAGAGTATCCCAAACTTGACTAGCTTGTCTGGGGCCATTCAGAGCAGGGCCAGACCTGAAAGCCTAGCAGTAAATGTTCATCAGTTAACTTCAATATGGTTTGGGGAAAACCCTTTTAAACACCCTATTAACTACTAATATACTTAGATGATTATTCAGCATGGTTTACAGATGGGGCGGAGAGTATTGTGCTGTTGCCAAGGACTTCATGAAAGATCCACAGTACCTTGTATACAAGAGCTCTTTCTCAGGAAAGGTGACTTTCGGGATACAGCGTCAGATCTGGAGAGAAGTCCATCCTTTCTTTAGCCTGCTGGTGTTAGGTGAGAGTTTTCTTTCAGGCTTTGAGAAGCAGTATACTACAAATTTCCTGGACAGAGCAAATGTGAACAATGCACCCACCTCTGGTCAGGGTTTCTTGTTTCTTCATTTTATTAGCTTTGATTTTGAAAAAAAAAAAAAAAACCTTCCTGAGATAGGGTCTTACTGTGTAGATCAGATTTTCTCAAACTGGCCTCAAACTTTCTATGTAGCTCAGGCTGGCCTTGAACTCATTAATCCTTCTGACTCAGCCTACCAGGTGCTGAGATTACAGGTATAAGCCAATATGCCTGGCGACTTTGGTTATTTATTTGGGTCCTACTTCATACCTCAGGGTTATTTTATAAATCTCTGTCAAATAATTGTTGGTGACCTTTTAGTAAAGCACCCTTGCCTGACTAATGAAACTAATTGTTTTCATTAAAAATGCACCAGGACTGATTGCTTGTCACTGGTCAGTTTTGGTTATTTTTTGTAATGTAACGGTGATGCCTTTGGCTGTGATTCTAGATTTATGTCCTTAACTACGGTTTTTAATTCACTTCAGTAATTTGATTAAGAAAATAAAATTTTGTCAGTCCAGTTGGATTTAGGCCTTGCCTCTAGTTTGACCAGGTGGCTAGATGTGTTACGGTGATTTTTGTGTCTGTCCTCTTCCCTCACATCCTGCAGTGTGAGTGGTCTACAGCTCAGTCAGTTTTGCTTATTTTATTAATCTTAGTACAGTTGCCTGGGGATTTGATGTTTTAATGTTTGTTTTAAAAATATTCTTCATAGTTTTACACAAGCATAATATTCTTTGACCCCCCATTAGCTGTTATTTTCCCCCATCTCCCATCAAACCCCTTCCCAACAAAGATACCTTTCTACTTTGATGTTCTTTTATTTATTATAGGTGCTTGCATGTGCATGTGTTGTGGGTTATTTACTTGAAAAGAGATAACTTAGTAGTGACTGTGCCTCTGAGGAATATGACTCCCCTCCCAGCACTGTTGACTGCTTATCGCTATGGAACCTTATGAGCCCTTCCTCTGCCCATAATGGACTCTGGATGGTTCCAGTCTCGTGCAGGTATCACAGCAGCTGTGTGCTCGCTCATCACTGCTGCAGCCCCCATGCCCAGAAAATGGTGTTTCACAGCCGTCCTTCACATCTTCTGTTCTTCCTTCTTTTTCTTCTGCTTTCTCAACCATTGATATTCCCTGAGCCTTGGAGGAGAGTGATAAAGATGTCTTGTGTAGAGCTGAATACTCATCACATCTCTTATTCTGAGCACTTTGATGGGTTATGATCTATATGCTAACTGTCACCCACTCACTGCAGAAGCTAGTTTGTAATTATGTAGAAGGCGGTTGGATGCCTTGCCCATTTAGCAAACACCAGTAGTAGGTTCTTCCTTACCACCTGGTACCTCTCTAGTCAAGAGCTTTTTGTCAGGTTTACAGTGTCAGAAAGTAGTTGGTTCTCGCCTAACAGTCATGCCACTGTTGCACCTGTGGGCACATATTGCTTGGCAGGTTGATAACCTCAAAAGACTACAGCTAGATCAAAGAGTTGATTTTTCTTTCCCTTTCAGTACTGTAAAAGCTGGCAGGGGGAATCTTCCAGCTTAGTTATAACATGATTCCTTTATGTGCTTAAATCAAAGTGTGATATTTTTGGTAATAATCATCTAGTTCTGGTGATTAACCATGAGATATGGCAATAGCTTATACGTACACACACACATGTTGGAGGGGGTAGAGGTGGGATCTCTCTCATAATAACTAATAGAAAAGTATCTTATAGCCTGGCATTGGAGATTTATTTCATTTAATAATGCATGGCTTTCAGTAATAGCATTATCTACCTGTGCAGATACCCCCCTTCAAATTTTTATTTTATTTTTAAATTGTCTTACGAAGTAGTCGGTTTCCATATGACTCTTTCACACATCATTAGTTCAGTTAGCCCTCCCCCACCTCCTCATTCCCCCCATTTCCTCTCTAGCCTTGGCCTCTACAGACACTGTCTTTACAGCTGTACCCACGAAGAAATCCTGAACAGATTCTAAGTTTGTTGTTAACATTTGGAGCTTAATGTGAAATTATTACTGTTTTTTTGTTTTTTAGATGTACAAGCTTTGAAAATGTGGAGTTTGTTGGCCAAAAGTCTATAAAGTCTGTAAGTAGCTTTTATGCAGTTGCAGCTGAAGGAAGGCCTGTGTTTCTCTGAGTTATCTGCAAAGCCCCACTTCTTTCTCTTTTTTGGCTGGGTACCTGTAGGTTTAATGTATTCAGGAAGGAAGAATATTCTATGAAAAGACTCAAAATAATTTTTTAAATTGGTAGTAATAGTAGGAAGGGGGAGTGGGCATTCTTGCTCGCAGAGGCCTTTGAAGCTTGCTTGCAGAGCAGGAGTTTTATAGAAGCCTGGGCTGTGTGTGTGTCAGGTAGCAGTCAGATGTGGTACCTGTTTAGCACTTGAAGTACAGATGATTTGGCTGAGGAACTGAAGTTAGATTTTATGTTGTTTTAGTTAATTTTCATCTAACTTTAGATGGCTATATTATAGGTGTTGGCTGCTGTATTAGACATCACAGGCAAAGACCACTTTCACCATTGTAGAAAGTGGTATTGGCAGCAGCTGCTCTAGGTGTGCTGAGTTAAATTTGCAGCCTACAAGCACTGCCACGTGATTGATGTGGGACTACTAGGTGATGCTTTAAGAGTAGACAAAATAGACCTGGGACTGGAAAGGCCATTAAGAAAACATGGCACTTTGCTGACTTGCATTTGGGCCTGTGCAGTCTTGTGCTGGTGTGCATTTATGGTCTAGGATGCTTACGAGCTGATGATAGAGAAGCAGCTTCCACACAGCCTATTAAAAGTGTAAATTTGGCCAGCATGGAACAGGTAGTCTACACAGGACTCACTCCCTGTGTCAGCTTCACTGAACTAAATGAAACAGCTTGTCTACATAGAGCTCACCCCTTATGTGGGGTAGATTCATTGAACTAACTGCTTGCTTCAGGGGTTAGATCCAGACACATTTAGTTGTAACAGTTCATAAAATTGCACATGTGAATGTTTTCTTCTTGTTTGGAAGGCACATTACTTGCCATCTCTGTGAGGCTGCCTTAGGTTCTTCTTTACTAGTTTAAAACTTTGGAAGAAACCTGATTACTAAGAGAATTAAAGAATCTGCTTTTCATTTTTTAAAATATATATTTTAATTGGGGGGTAGTGGTGAGGTTTGAACCTACTAAGCAAACACCATTCCTGAGCTATATCCTCTACTCTGTTTTAATTTTAAAAATCCTTATTATTGCCTTCTTACTAGTGATTTCTTTGATTAACACAAGAAATTTCAGGTCATTGGTGATGTTTTTCTCTGTTTAGTGTACTGTGTTTGCCTATAGTCTAAACTAGTGATTCTTGTAGTATTTCCCTTGGAGCGTTGGATATCCTATAAGGCATTCATCATTCTCTTTTCAATTTTTTTTGTTAACATAATTAACTGTGAGTTTCTCTTAAAAATCTGTTATTTATTGTGCTGTATGATGTGGGTGTGAGTGCCAAGGTGCTCATGTGGAGGTCAGAGAAGAGTTTTATGGAGTTGGTTCTCTCTCTACCTTTTATAGGTTCTGTAGGAAGAATTAAGGTAATTGAGCTTGCAGTGACGACCCCACCTCAGTTTCTATTTTTTATATGTAGGATGTGTATGTGGAGGGGGAGGGGTGCACACACACAGGCCAGAACCTCAAGGACATGAGGTGTTTCCCGTCTCTGTCTTAGTCCTTTTAGATAGTGTCTCTGTTGAACCTGCAGCTTTCTGTTTTATACTTAAGCTGGTAGCCAGCAAGCTCCAGTGATGCTCCGTCTCTGTTCCCCTCCTACCTTTTTACATGGGTGCTGGGGATGCAAACTCAGGTACACATGCTTGTGCTGCAAGTGCTTTTACCCACTGAGCCACTTCGCCATTTCTGGTTTCTGTTGAAGTAAAAATTCAAGTATGTATTAGGGAATACTTTATATTCCTCAGCCATTTGAAAGAACAGTTTATATTATTTGCTCGCTCTCTCGTGTTCTCTCTCTCTCGTGTTCTCTCTCGTGTTCTCTCTCTCTCGTGTTCTCTCTCTCTCTCTCTCTCTCTCTCTCTCTCTCTCTCTCTCTTTCTCTCTGTGTGTGTGTGTATGTGTGTGTGTGTGTGTCTGTATGTCTGTCACCAGGGACTGTACCTGGAGTTTCTTGTATCCTAGACAAGTGCTCTATCACTGAGCTACCTCTCTAGCCCTGCATTTGCTTTCTGTATTTGACTCCTGCTTCTGTTCTCCATTTGAGCTTTTGGCAAGGATTTTTCTTGCCAGATTTTCTCCTATTCTCTTAGATGAAATGTCAAGTTTCATAGTCTTTTTCTCAAATGGTTGTGCTAGTTTCATCATCGTTTGCCAGAATGAACTATTTTATCCAAATACTGTTTGATTTGTTTGGTTGTTTACTTTTCCCAGACAAGGTCACCTTGTGTAGTCCAGGAGAGGAACTTGAGATCTTCCTGACTCAGCCTTTTAGTGCTGGGATCAAAGGTATGTGTGATCATGCCCACTCTTGGTTTCCTGTGGTGACATGCAAATATGCTAGTACAGACACAGGTTAGGACCATTTCTTCCACTTTAAACACACAGCAGTGTCAGATAAAATAGACTACATAGTTTCTCATGTGTTTAGTTGAGAAAGGGAGAGATGGTGATTGTAGGAAAAGTAAGTCAAAAGTCAAGCTTCTGGTTTATTGAAACATCTGCTTCAGAGGATACATAAGCCTTTGCCACTCACCTGCCTTTGCAAAGGCAAATAGTGCTACCAAGCTTTTGTTCACCCACAGGCACACTTGGACAAATACTGCCTTTTAGCACATTGTGGTCAAATATTATACTTGGAAGTTCATCTCATAGATTGTTTTATGTCAGTACATGATAAATGCCTTTTGTTCTGGTTATGTTAGCATTCAGATTTTATACATTTTACATGTTGTGTGTGTTGTGTTCACATTCACACTTGTGCATGCACATATCATGGTGTCCTTTTGGAGGTCACAAGACAGCTTATAGAAATTGGTTCTTCAACATAAGTATTTTGGGGATTATCTCAGGTCATCAGGCTTGGTGGCAAGTACCCTTTTTGTTTTCTTTTTGTTTTTTTTCGAGACAGGGTTTCTTTGTGTAACAGCCCTAACTGTCCAGAAACTAACTCTGTAGACCAGGCTGCCTTCGATCTCACAGAGATTTGCCTGCCTCTGCCTCCCAAGTGCTGGGATTTAAGATGTGGGCCACTAATGCCCAGAGGTGGCAAGTATCTTTACTCTTTTGCTGGGCATTTAAGTTGTTTTTAGTTTTTTGATACTAGAAACAGTGTGACAGCAGATCCTTACCTCGTTAAGTGCCTGTACAGCTGTGCCTCTTAGAGTAGTGGGCCAAAAATATCTGTCTTAGGGAAGGGTAGTTTAATAATTTCTGCATAGGTAATAGTTATACATATAGTACACAAATCAAAAGCAACAATATAGGAAATTGAAGTGCAAAGTAATTTCTCTCATCTCCTACATGTAGTTTTGCTTTGCAGAAATGTCCCTATTATTACTAGTTTCTTACATATTTTGGAGCTATTCTGTCTGGCATGATAGCCTTTAACTGTGTGTGGCTCAACAGCTCTTAAGATGGTTCATCTGAATTGTGATTGACTATAAGGATAGGATACACAGTGTTAGATTTCTAACAGTGCAAAACATAAAATGTAGAATGCCTCAGTGTTTTTACTACTCCGTAACAGTTAATTACAAAGAAATGCTTCCAGAAGTACAAGTAATTGGAAGGGAAAAGAGTGACAAGTTAGAGCTCATTAATATGAGACATGGCATGGTTTATGAATTCACCAAAGGTACATGCACGAACAGAAAAGGGGAGTTGGAACTTTATGAACTTTTGTGCATTAAAGAAAATAAAATGTGAAGATAATCCTCAAAATGAGAGATTATATTTGGAAGTAGTATATCTTATAAAGGTTTAGTGTCCAGAGTGTTTATTTAAAGAGTTCTAGAACAAAAGAATTAAATGGGTAAAAGGACTCAAATGGACATTTCTCTGAAGATGTACAGATGGACAGAGGCATTTGAAAATACACTCAGTAGCACTGATCACCACTAAATCAGAACACAGTGAGAGTCACCTCATTTCTGGGAGAATAGAAATTAGATTGAGAGTAATTGTTCAGTTAACTTAGTGCTGTGTTGGGAAAACCAGAGCCATTCTCGTCCTTTGATCTGTATGGCCTTTTTTTTCATCCCTCAACTTACAGCTTTGCCCTCAACATTGTGAGGTTTCCCTGTCATCAACTATAGCTAAGGTGGGCTTTGACCCTTTGCTGTACTTCAGTTGTGATGGCCTCTTTCATGTGGAGGCATCTATGCTCTAGTTTGGAGATTTTCCTTGGTTTCTTTGGCACCTTCCCCTCTGTTACCTCTGTTGTCTTTCTGGAATTACTGTTTGGACCTTGGACCTCAGAATTGCTCCACCTATTTCTTCACATTTCTGCTCTTTTTGTTTTCTACCTTTGGGGAGTTTTCATGTATTTTTTACTCTGTTGCTGTGTGTGTGGGTGGATGGGGTGATTGTTCTGTCTTCCTCAGCTACTACACTGAGAGTTCTCCTTTGTGCTCCCTCGGAGTGCATGCTGCTTTTGCGTCAGTGTTGCTCTGTGCTGCTCTGTCTTGATTGATTTTTTTTTCTCCTCTATGTAATATCAATTTTCTTGAAGCTCCTTTTTTGTTTTTGCCAGTTTTCTTCAGGTAGTCAATGATTGTATTTATGCTTCACCAAGAAGTTGGGGTCTGCAAAGCTGTAGAGAAACTGGAGATGTGGGGATACTTGTCTTCTTTAAGTCTTATGGACGACAGCTGAGTGGGCTGTTTGTAAGCTCTCAATGTTAGTGTGTGTATATCTTCTCTGAGGTTGATAGATAACCTATTGAAGAGTATTAAGAATCTAACCAATGAGGTAGAAGTCTGACTGTTCATGTTTAAAGGCCAGGACCCAACAGAGGACAGGGCTTGGGGAAGTCCTTAGTGTGTTCTTGTTCATTTACTGTCAGTGATACCTAGCCTAGGACATGTTTTACTCACAGAACAGTGAGACAGAAGCAGTCAGTTAACCTGTAGAGGTTTGGGAGTTACTTGAAGGATCTCATCTGGCCCTGTCAGTTTTATCTTCTCCCTCCCTCCTGACCCCCAGTTTCAGCTTGTGGGTTAGCCTGCTGTTTCTTAGCCTCCTGGGACTACAGCTGATCTAGAGTTAACAGTTCCTAAGTTATTTACAATTACTATTTGTCATTTTTCACCTATGAGATAGGTTCCCTTTTCCTTACCTAATCTCCCTATTCTTATGAGCCCTTTTTCTTTTTTTAAAAAAATTCACTTATTTTTAAGGGGAAGCATGGGGACTTATAGCTGTGTTGCACTAGGCTGGTCTTAAACTTGTGGATTTAAGAGATCATCTTTTGTAGCCTCCCTAGTAGCAGAGAGTTGGTATTTATCACTATACCTGGATCCTTTATTATTATTTATAATTTAAAGTGGCTTTTATTATTCCTTTTAATAGGCTATACTGTCTTTACTTGTAATCACTGAGTTCAAGTTTCCAATTCAAACAATTTTAAGAGTCATCTTTTGAAGAATTAAAATAGAATGTATAGTTTGATAAATCTGTTAGGATGAGCAGATATAAATGAATAAAAAATGATCATAAGGGAGTGATGGAGAAAAAGAATAAATATATAGAAATTAGAAAACAAAATAAAATGGTAGAACTTAAGTATATTTATAAGCCTGTGTATTTTAGTTACTTTCCTCCTGCTGTGTGTTAAAACACCATGTCCAATGCAGCTTAAAGAAGAAAGGACTTCTGACTAATACAGAAGAGTTTATGGTTCCAGAAAGATAAGAGTTGCCACTCCTGTGCATGTGGAGTGGAGGGGCGGAGCAGCTGAGAGCATTTTGAGAAGCAAGTAGAAAGCAGAGAGCAAACTAGGAATGGCATGTGGCTTTTGAAATGTCAAAGCCTGCCCCACTCCTTAGCAAAGCCATGCTTCCTAATGCTACCCAAACACCACCACCAATGTGGGGGGAACCAAGTATTCAAATGCCTGAAGCCATGGGGGGGCATTTCATTTAAAACACCATATCCAGGTATATAATTTTAGGTTAAGTTTACAGATGAAAGAAAAATGAAAAAATTCAACCAAATATTTTATTAGGAAAAAATTGAAAGTCTTAGGTTCTTGGGCTGAGTAGAGTTTTTGTTTTGTCTTGGAATATGTGCATATACATAAAAAGATGTCTTAGAGATGGGGCACAAGCCTGAGTATGAAATTTATTTATGTTTGTATATATCCTGTATGTATAGTATGATATTAATTTTGTACAGTATTTTTAATGAGCTTATACTTTGAAATCAAACACGTGAGGTCATGGATGTGAAATTCTGCATTTATAGTGTCATGTTGGACTAAAAAGTTTTACATTTTCAATTAGGACTTTGATTTGGAGAGATTCCTGAAAGTATGATTGCATAATTTAATAGTAAAAGAATGGAAAAGGATTTTCTCAGTAATCTATAAAGATAGACAGAATTAGAAGGATAAACATTTTATAGTAGGAATTTTAACATACCTCTGAGTTATTTAAGAAAAGATAGATTTTAAAAAGATACCAAGGTGCTGGATTCAGTCCTCATCACTGAGAAACAAGTCAGAAAAGCAAAAGTGTCCAGGTTTAGAGTGGGGCAGTTAGCAAGTACGCCACAATGACAGATATGTGGTCTTTTCAAGTAGTCATAGACTTGTACAAAAATTATGTGTTAGACTCCAAAGGAAGGGTTCAGAAATTCTTTGCTTAAATCACAATCTTTGGTTCCAGTGCAATTAAGTCAGCAACATAACAGTCCTCTAATCCATAGTTGATAGTAAAATACACACTTAAAAAAATGACGGGGTCTGCCTGCCACGGCATACTGGTGTAGTTTGTGCTTCTTCACAGTTACCTGGGGTTACAGATTGTACTCAGGTTGTCAGCTTGTTTGACAAGAGCACCTTGTTGTCCATAAAATACATACGTCTGAGTATGTGTGGAACCCCTCAGTGAAAACTAGAAAATATTTAGAATAGAATGATGAGGATACTGTTGCCCTAACCAGAGGAAGGAGTAGTAATGTATAGTTCAGTTAGCACGCTTGGGGTGTGTGCAACAGAAAAAAGTCCTGTGGTCGCAATGCAGTTAGTTCTATGAGGAACTTAGAAGCCTAAGGATTTGTTAGTAAATAACTTATGAGCATGGTGAAAGTTGGAGGTAAATGTTAATGTTGACTCAAAAAAAAAAAAAATAAAACCAGACCATAATTAATTGAAGTTAGCCTTAAATGTAAGGATGATTGAACATTAGCAAATTGGTAAATGAAATTCATTGCACTGACAAAATTATCACAGCAAAGGGGAATGCAGTAGGAAGGTCATGATGGAGGACAGGAGAAAATTGTAAAAATCAGCCCTTAAAGCAAAAATATTTAGAAAACTAGGAAGACAAGATTAGAATTTTTATATAACTGATAAGTGTACAGATCACACCAATAAACAAACAGCTGCATGAGTTGGAAAGGCAGAGTGAAGGATGTGAGAGACTTGGGTGAAAGGCTTTGTTGATTGAGATAGTTACAATAGAAACAGAATTCATCCAACCACATATTTAACATATTTTCTGTACAAATTATGCCTCAATAAAATTAATTTTAAAAACTGAAAGTCAATGTGTTTGTATTGTAACAAAGTTTAAAATTAAAAACCTTGTCATTTAAAATAACACAAGCTACCAAATACCTAGGAGCAAATATAACTCAGTTCAAATTATAGGAAAGAAATGTTTGCATTTATAGGAAGAAGCAGTATTGTAAAGCTGTCAGTATTCTCCAGTAATTCATTCCAGAGAGCATCTCAGCGGGGAGAAAGTTCATTCATTCACAGGTTCAGGTGTAGCAGCATGTAGCTTTGGGGTTAATACACAGTGGTATCTGCTTCAGGTGTAGACTACCAGAAGAAAACCAAAGAGCCCAGAAACACAGTCATACACTGTCAGAGAAAACTTGGAAGTTGTGGTGCTGGTGCACTTTGTGGTCTGTATCAAGGAGGGAAGATACTTTTATCTGTAAATCGGCTACTAGAAGGTGAAATGTTAAATGTGTTAGATACTTGGACAGTGATGCTGCTCTTTCTTTCGTTCTTTCTTTCTTTCGTTCTTTCTTTCGTTCTTTCTTTCTTTCTTTCTTTCTTTCTTGTAATTTTACTTTTTTAAAAAGATTTATTTATTATGTATATAGTATTCTGCCTATATATATCCTATAGGTCAGTAGAGGACACCAGATCTCATTACAGATGGTTGTGAGCAACCATGTGGTTGCTGGGAATTGAACTCAGCACCTCTGGAAGAGCAGTCAGTGCTCTTAACCTCTGAGCCACCTCTCTAGCCCCTAATTTTACTTTTTTAGTTTTTCAAGACAGGTTTCTCTGTAGCTTTGGAGCCTGTCCTGGAACTTGCCCTTGTAGACGAGGCTAGCCTCGAACCTACGAGATTTGCTTGCCTCTGTCTCTCAAGTGTTGGGATTAAAAGCGTGTGCTACCACCGCCCGGCAATACCACATTTCTTAATGATAGAAATAATGTGTACCATCAAATAATATTTAAAATAGCTGATACATCTGACCACACTAATGTGAAATGTTAAAATATACAAAGACCTTCAAAAATCACTTGCTGTCTGAAGATGTATAAAGCTTATGTAATTGAATATACAAGTGATTGTGGTAAACTAAGAAAGGATAGTGAATATGAACAAGGGGTTGCTAGGAATAGAACCCCAAATAGTCAGCAGTGGTGAAGATGTCACTAACGTCCTTATCATGACCCCATCCTATAGCTAAACTTAGAAGGTTCAGACAATGTCAGGTGATAATTGAATAGGCTCATAATTCTTTGGAGGGTTCGTAATTGGTATAACTACTTTGGTAGTACTTGATAAAATTGTTCATTTGTGAGTCCTCTGTACCATTTCTCCTTCTTGATAGTATGTTTCAAGGCTTTATTATATATTTAAGATGTTACAAACACAGAATCAAAACTTGTTACCTACCTTTTTCCTTCTGATTTTTAAAACTGATACTACCTTGGTTCTCCTCTGTCATGGTTCATTAGAGAAATAGAGTACAGCCTGCTGGGAGATGTCTCTGGAGTGTATGCATGAATGAATGCTCATTAGGTTACAGTATGAAGTGTGTTTGCTGAGGTACTCTCGGTTACAGAGTTTGAAAGTACTTGCACTAGGACAGCATTGACATGGTGTAGAAAGCGTGTGTACTAGAGCATACATGGAGTACTCCTGAGAGTAGAAACAGGGTCTCTAGTAACTGCCAAGACGACTCTCACCAATGGCCATGAGCCATGCAATGCCTTGCTGTGTTCAGCTAGAGTGAGAGAGCTAGGTAGGATACAGGTTTTTATATGTATAGGTCAGCACAGGTAGCTACTACATTGAGTGAAGAAAGTTAGTTGACCAGAGTTGGGTTCAACATAAGCTTATAAAGTGTACAAAATTTTAGATTACACAGTGTGGCAGAACCCCTAAGTGAACAGTGGCAGACAGGATGGTTCTTTCTGAGAAGCACCTAGAAGGGAATGGAAGTAGCAAGGTAGGGGTAGAACTTTTTTACTGTATTTGCATGCTTTATATTTGATGACCACATAGTCCTAACGTTTCACGGTGGGTCAAAAGGATAGGGACGTTTAATATGAAGTGTGTGTTCTTGGTGCTGGGAGTGGAATGCAGTGCTGCTTACACATACAGAGTAAGTCATACTTAGAACCTTGCTGTTTCTAACATCTCATCTCAATAATAAAGATAACTTGGAGGAATGAATAAATTTAGCTCAATGTATGAGACCTTTGTGGAAAAATTAGATGACATTTTGATGGATATTGAGTCCAAAATAACTACAAATACTACATTTTCATACACAAATGTATTCACAAACTTATTTCTGTAGGGCTTTTGTATGGAACTTCTGTATCCCAGAAGATAATATTAGAGGATGAAAAACCATCCTAGTCATTTGGAGGTTTTTGTTTGTTTGTTTTTAGAATGCATATTCTCTGGTATCATTTGCATCAAAATGGTTTAAAAAAAGAACAACGGTTGAAGTGCATTGGAGAGGAGTCACAGTACAATAAAATATGTAGATAATGCTGTTTGTAAAACTTGGAGATTTATCAATAATTAGAAGACTTGGTTAGAAACTCGATAGTCAGATCTTACCTAATTGAAACTTTCCAGTGAGTAATCTTGGGATCTCAGTTTTAGTAAGGTATTTTGTAAACTGTCTTTGGCAGTAAAGACTGTCTTTCTGTTCTTTCAAAACCCTCATTATATAACTACCACTTCTTGCTGGAGTTAGAAAGAGGTACCCTCTGAACTTAGTTTTTAGTTCTTGCAGATGCTAGAAAGCAAAACTCTTCATGCCAGTGAGCTGCTGCCACACTGTTGAAGAAAACCTTGCTATTCTATAAATGATTCATTCACATTTTTGTGGTAGGCTTTTAAGTTGAGTTTTTTTTTTTTTTTTGTTCCATTTGTATTCAACTTGGAACAAATTGCCATGTCTTGTCAATTTATTTTCAATGCATTTACATTTCAAGCAGTGGCTAAATACTTGTTAAAAGTACAATAAATGGCCACCCAGTATCAGTACCATGATAGGGAAAGTTATTGTTGGTAATTAAGTGTTTGCTTGATTCCAGATTGGTCATAATTGGTCCTTAAGATAAGGGACACATAATGTGGTAGCACAGGTCATGTCATTCAGCTAACTCAGAACAGGTTTATAGTTAAGGTATTTTCATTTTCATAAAGCAATTTTATAGAAAAAAAGTTGAGATATGCAAGGTCACATCTTCACTTGTAACTGCAGTGCAGCGGGGGAAGCTGCTGGGGTCTTCCTGAAGAGAAGTACGGGACTTGTGTTCTTGTTGATGGTCAGGAGGTTTAGTTATTTGTTTTGAGCCTAAATTCTTGTGACTGGAATAATTTGAACCAAGAATCTAGAAACTTTTTAGGTTTTTGAGACAGAGTTTCTCTGTGTAGCTTTGGAGCCCTTTCTGGAACTTCCTCTGTAAACCAGGCTGGGCCCCGAACTCATCGAGATCCACCTGTCTCTGCCTCTTGAGTGCTGGGATTAAAGGTGTGCACTACCACTGCCCGACTGAGTATAGAAACTTTCAAGATAAAGTCTTAGACTTTTCCTTTTCTGCCAGTTTTTCACAGGACATATGGATCAGCCACTAACCCAGGAAAAGGATTTATCCTAAAAGATCTCAGTAGCCACAGCAGGCTAAATGGCCTTGAAGCAAGCTGGTTCTGCTGGTCTACAATTGGTCTGCTAAGCTTGGCCCACTTGCCCGTGTGCCCTGTCTAGTCTCTCCCGCTTTACTGTATTTATGTGTGCGTAGCACATCTGCTTGTTTAACAGTGTGTATAAACTGATCCTGATACCTTGCTCTTGAGATTTACCCCCACACCGCCATGTTCCCCATGGTGTTGAATGCACCAGTGCATACTTGCCTGCTAGACCAGGAAACAAGCCCACATACCTTTGGATCATAAATGCCCACATCTAGTTGGTCATTAATTAGTACATGTGAATTGTCTCCAGAATTAGTCTTTTTTTTTTCCTTTCAGTGATTTTATTAGTATGGTCACAAGTTTGACACCTACAGGTCACTGTTCAGAGCTGATGACAGATACTGTAAAAAAAAAAAGTGAATTATTGAAGTATGGCAAGATTTAAAATGTCAGCTCAGAATGATCGTGCAACCCATGCATTGATGCCTGAGTCCTAATTGGAAGACCCCCTCTGCTCATCCTCATGGCTCTGTACTGTTTTTAAGGGCAACAGCGTTGAGCCTTCCCTGGAGCTTGGTGACGGACCACACCTAGTTTCAGCTTGCTGGGGTGAAAATATGACTATTGCTAATGCGAAATTACAGTCTTTCTGATGAGCACAAATTGTGCTGGGTTGAACCCTTTTCATGTTCTGTCACAGTGCTTCCAGAACCTACGTTCTAGTGATTAGCTCCTAAATTGTTTCCTCACTTCAGAAGACATGCTGAACTCACAGCCTGTGAGCTGAGACTTCTGCAGTACCTCTCCCATCCAAAGGTTGAATTAATCATATTCTCTGTACTAGAAAGAGACCGTGTCACATGGTGGTATATAGTTAGCGTCCCTAGAGCATACTTTGTGGTACAGTAAGAATACAACAGGACCATAAGTATGTTCTTTGCTTCCTGCTAGTGTTACAGAGATTATTGTGTATCTGATGGGGTTTTATATGTCTGCCTTTTTGTCAGATTGAAGCTTGATGTATTGTACTGTTGCTTGTGTTTTATCCGTCAGCTCCTGTTGGTAGTTGAACAGCTCTTGTTCTGATTGTTGCTCCTTTATTGCCTTATAGCTCCCCAGCTTAGCAGACTCTATCTGCCAACTGGGTCTGCTCTATTGCTAAGGAAAGTTCTAGAATCCAGTTAACTCTGCTTGCATATTTTGGTGTCTATAAACTTCGAAAGCTGTCAGTGCTGTCATGCAGTCTTGTTAGACAGACTAAATGTGTCCATAAATGGGACCTGGAGCTAAATTGATGGAGATCCTTGGGTGGATGTCCTGAATGAATCTTTGAGGCTCTGCTGGCTGCTTTTCCCTTCTGAGGGAAGTGAGTATGACTTTTAGTTTGATCCTGACAGTTGTTTCTAAGCAGCCTAGTTCTTCATTGAATCCCTGCTTTGAGAATGATCTTTTAAAAAGTGGAAAGTCCTTCTGAGAAGACGCCTAGTATGTTTTGTAATTTTTCGTTTTTACCATAGTGTAGCTCTGTTATGGCAGTCATAGCCAATAGCCTTAAATACATTTGTCTTGGTTGTTATTTGGGGTTTTAGTTTTGTCCTCAAAACAATAAACAAAAAATTTCCCCAGGCCTCTTGCAATTATGTGGCTCCCTGTCCTGCACACCCTGTAACAGGTTGTGGAAGACAACCCAGGCTTATATTTCTTGGAGAGGTAGTTTCTTCCCTTCTGGTGTTAGGGTCTTAGTGTGTACTGCTGTGGTGAAACTTCTGAGGTTTTGAAGACATTTAACTCATTTATCAGCGTCTTAGTATATTTGTTCACATGCTATTGCCCTTTTAATTGATTGTTAATCGATTTCTGTTTCACTCACAATACACATCTGAAAGTGCATAGTTCCAAGTTTTCAGCTCTGTGGGTTTGAATAGCTGTGTGCTCTCATGTGAGTGACGAGAAACAGTGTTACTGTCTCCAAAGGGTGCTTTGTGCCTTGGTAGGCATCCCATTCTGTTCCTTCATGCTTTTGAGACAGCCACTTTGTCTTCTGTCCCTAAATTAGTTCTGTCTGTTTTGGGAAGTCATAAATCATCAAACTGTGTATATATGGTGCTTTTGAGATTTACCCATGTTGTGTAAGTAGTTGGCTGGGTTTGTTTCTTGTTTGAATATACTACATTTCAAAATGTTGAAATGGTTTTGATAGTTTCAAGTTTGGGGCTATAGTAAATTATGGTTGTGAATATTTTTATTTGTATATATGTATATTTGCCTGTATGAGTTTATGTGCACCATGTGCTTACTGGTGCCCATGGAGGTCAGAGGGCATCACATCCACTGGAAGTGGTGGTTGTGAGCTACCTGATCTGGGTGCTGGGAGCTGAACTTGAGTCCTGAGAGGAGTAAGTGCTGTTAACCACTGAGCCATCACTCTAGCCCCTTACTACAAGCTTTTGTTTTTCTGAGACAGGGTTTCTCTTTGTATCCCTAGTTGTCCTGGAATTTGCTTCGTAGACCAGGCTGGTCTCAAACTCACAGAGATCTGCCTCCCTCTGCCTCCTGAGTGCTGGGATTAAAGGCACCACTGCCTGGCTTATTATGAGCATTCTTAACACAGCTCTCCTCCTCTCCATCTCTGTCCACAAGTGAATTTTGCCAAGCTAGCTTTGAGTTTGTAATCCTCCTGCCTCAGTCACCTGAGGGTTCAGATTACAGGCATCTATCACCAAGCTCAAGTTGTATAGGTCAGTTTTTAAAAATGAACATAGTTTCATATTTTTTTTGAAGAATTTGTTTACATTTATTTATTTTGGAGCAGGGGACATATGCTTGGAGTGCCAGCTTTGCTGACACCTGAGTTAGTCTGTTTGTGCTGTTTTAGGCAGTCAGTGTATGAGACTTTGTTACGGCACCAGTAGGATGTTAAGGTAGTCTGTGTTCTCACCAACTCTTGGCATTGTCAGAAAAATTTAGAACCATTGTAAGTGATGAAATAGTATTTCATTTTGGTTTTAATTTACATTTTTCTGACAGTAGTGGTATTAAATATCCCCTAGTATGATCTTTTACTCTCTTTGATTAAGTATTTGTAATAATTTGTTATTTAACAAATTATTTTCTTTATTAGTTTTATACATTCTAAATTATAGTCCATTGTCAGATACACATATTGTAAAACTTGCCCCAATCTGTGACTTGTCTATTTACCTTTCAGTGGAACTTTCACATAAGTATTCTTTAACTTGGATGGCTTACTTTATGAATTTATGGTTGGTGCTTTTTAAAGTTTTTAAGGTCATTTATACTCTTTTCTCCAGAGCTAAAGATTCTGTCCAGCCATGAACAATGATGTGAGGAAGTGGTAGGTGCTTTTCGTCTACATGTTGGAAAATTGTTGGAAAGTAGACTAACTTGGTACCTTAGTGGAAAGTAGGCTGTTAATCTGTAGGCTCTTCTGAGCGTCCTTGCCCACTAGAATCGTAGCCTTTCCCTCTGGACCTACTCTGTAATTACTAAGACTGTGTAGGCTTTTTAATTTTTGTTGTTGGTTCTTTTCAAGTCTTGAAATAAGGTAAGGTAGGTCACTTAGTTTCCTTTTTCATTCTCAAAATTGAGTTTGACTATTCTACATCTTTTTTGTTTCCATGTGAATTTTTAGTATTTTCCCCCTTGATCTGCAGGTCAAAGCTTCACCCTTGCTCTAAGTGCCTCTACCCACTGAACTGCACTTGGCTGGAGCTCAGCATGCTGAGACATTTCAAGTCGGGAAGACTAGACATTAAATAAGTATAATTAACATTTCTTCCTGGATGTTCTGGGATCCCCACCCTGTTCACACCTTTGTGGTTCGCTTTGGATACTTTAATTTGGCCTTTCTTCAAGTTCACTGTGTGAACTGATAAAGAATGACTTCAGGACATAAAGCTGGTACAAAAATCTAGTTTACAAAGTAGTACCATATGTAATAAATAGGACTGATATGGTGAGAGTGGGTAGAGATATATGTTTGTGTTCATAGCTGTAAAACAACAGATTAAAAAGCAAGACACTGATAGGATGGGCAGACACTTGTTATGTAGTGTGACTTTGGAAATGTATAAACATTTACATGATGGATATAAAATTTAAGGAAAAGAATAATCCTTAAGTGGAAGGCACAAAGAAATCTATCTCGCATTGCTGTCACTGCTGGAGAAAGTGACTATTTTAGGTGACTTTCTAAGGGAGTTTCCTGAGTGTCCTCAGTAGATAGAGATGTAAAGAAATCCTAAACTTTGTATTAAATAATCTTAGTTTTAGAAATTACATTGATATTATGTCAGACTTTTTTCTATATATAGTAAGATAATAAAAGTGACTATTCAAAACCAGTGTTAGAGAAAGGGACATGAGAATAAACCAGAGTTATAGTGCACTGAATGGATCCCACCCCCAACCTGCCCAGGACCTGTGATGTGATTTTATTTGGATAAAAGGTCTTTTGTCAGATACACTTACAGATCTTGAGATGAGGTTGTTCTGAGTCTTCCTGATGGACCTCCAAGCCCAGTGCCCTTATAAAGGTTTGTGGTAATGCATGACAGCAGCCCCAGGAAACTAATAGAAATAATAGACATTAAAATGAAATACTTAAGCATTTAACCCGATTTAACTTTAAGTAAATGTGTTTTAGGTTAAACACACAGCCCTAACTGATGAGGGAAAGTTCCTTTTAAAGAGTTATAGATAATAATGGATGGAATAGACTGAGAAAGTAACCCTAATAAATAGATCTTGCCACTGGTCATTAAAGGGTGATCAATCATATTGCATGGAAAGATGATAGAAGTTCTTAGCCTGCAAACTGGTACAGCAGGTAGAACATTGTTGGCTTGTAGATAAATAATGTGATACAGACCACACAGTGTCTATTGTTGGAGGTTGAAATAAAATCTAAAGTATGTATAGCTAACCTCCTGTTGTATGGATAGAAGAATAAATTTATGACCCCACAAGGAAAACAATTAGAGAATGTAAAATCACATAGATGTTACTTCCTGAATCAGTTTTATGAAGAAAAACAAAAGTTGAGGGTGGGGACTGTTGTAGATTTAAAGTGACTCAGGAAGCAAACTATCCAAATGATTTCCATTTTCTGTTTTGCACCTGGACTCAAAACAACCATAAGATGAAATTTTCCTTTGAACCAGCCAGGCAAATGATGGATAATAGATGTTACCAGGCTTTGATAAGGATCAAGAGGAGGATCTCTGTACTCTTCTTATGGGTCCTAAATTACAGAATTGAAATAGTTGTCAGAGATTTGCTTTTTTTGTTTTTGTTTTTAAGGAAAATTAAGGTAGTACCATACATATCTTAATCATTGCAACAAGTGGGATAAGGGTATTACTATTTCTAAAAGTAAATAATATTGTGTAAAAATGTATGTTCCAACAGAGTCTTATAGACATCTGTATCTCTGTCAGGATTGAGCTACCCGATGAAACAAAAGATGCAGTAGGTAAGAAAGATAAAGACTTTAGCTCACAGAGGTGAAGGGAGTTCCTAGGATGCTGCCGGTCAGAGTATTGTTAGTTCAGTTCAGAGTGGAACGATACAGAATAAAAAGCAGTCCATTGAAAATTTTTTTGATTTGTATAATTGAAAATTTAATGCAAGGGACTGGCATAGTGTTGGTGGTAAAGTGTTTAGAAAATAAACAAGTGAAAAAGCAAGTTATTTCTGATGAGTACCAAAAGGTACACAGAAACATGCTTACATAGTAACTTCTGGTCTCATCAGATAATGTACAAATAATTATTTATTACAGCTGCAAAGTGTTTTTCATAATAGGGGAAAGAAAAGTCAGTGGTGATGTAAAGGAATGAGCTCAACATTGTCCATGGGGAAATCAGTAGCTAATAGGGAAAAAGTAGCTAATGCCTGCACTTGATGCTTGAAGGGTTACTGTTACAAGCCTGTTCTTTGACATAAAAGATATCAGAGAATGGCATTTTGATGTAGGAAGCAAAATTGTTCTTAATTTTGTTGTGTATATTATTAGATAACAGTAAAGGGGCAGGAGAGATGGCTCAGAGGTTAATAGCACTGGCTACTCTTCCAGAGGTCCTGAGTTCAATTCCCACCACCACATGGTGGTTTACAACCATCTGTAATGAGATCTGGTGTCCTCTTCTGCCATGTGTAGCCAGAAAAAATCTAGGTAACAGTGAAAACGGGTGTTAGCAATAGGTAGAATTAAAGCTGACGAGGTTGAATAGAGCCTTTCTCCACAAGTGTGCTTGATTCTCTTTATTTTTAATGAAATTTTAAAATTTAAAAACCAGCTGGTAGTGGCACACACCTTTAATCCCAGCACTCGGGAGGCAGAGGCAGGTGGATCTCTGTGAGTTCGAGGCCAGCCTGGTCTACAGAATGAGCTCCAGGACAGGCTCCAAAACTATAGAGAAGCCCTGTCTTTAAAAACCAAAACTCTGTGAACAGTTTGTTTTTGTATATTTTAGGACTCCCTGGCCCTCATTGTTGGGACGGTTGAACCCAGAGCCTGTTCATGTTAGACAAATAGTCCACTACTTAATTATGTATATGCCAAGCCTTGATTTTTGCTAACTCTTTTGAAACTAGAATGAGGTTCTAAAAATGTAAAAAAATTATCTTTGTGAAAATATTTTAATTATTATCAAGTGTTAATTTGTAAAAATTTAATAGTAGAGAGAAATGGCTTTAGTAAAATTGTCCGGAGCATTTATAAAGATTTTTATTTGCAAAATTATAGTTGCTTAAGACTTTGAGTCGTTCTGATTTTTAAAAGGATTTGTTGCTACAATTCAGCATTTCACTGAATATAGAATTCCAGATTGAAGAATTTGAATTTCTGTTTGCTATGGTTTGCATTCGATAGCATGTTGAAATCACTACTTTAATTTAGTTTTAAAATTAATGTTTCAATGTCTTTTCTAGGGTATATTTACCAGGCTGTTTCTGAGTGTGGATTGTAACCTTTGGTAAGAAAATGTCGTCCATCTTGCCATTCACTCCGCCAGTGGTGAAAAGACTTCTGGGATGGAAAAAATCAGCCAGTGGGTCTGGAGGAGCAGGTGGAGGGGAACAGAACGGGCAGGAAGAAAAATGGTGTGAGAAAGCCGTGAAAAGTCTGGTGAAGAAGCTAAAGAAAACAGGACGATTAGATGAGCTTGAGAAAGCCATCACCACTCAGAACTGCAATACTAAATGTGTCACCATCCCCAGGTAAGTGAGGCGGGGCCGTGCGTGTGGAAGGCACCTGGAGAGAGGGCATCTGTACATAGTGGTCGTTAAAATACAGTTATTTTGTTCTCTTTAATCCTGTTTATTTTACAGTTTAGTTTCTTGAGTAGTGAAGTTTAGTCGAGCAATACTAGATTTGTTTTATTTTTATTACTTGAAGTTGTTTGCTATTCTCATCTCTATGATTGAAATTTGAATAGAGTCATTGAATGGGAGGGAAACGGATGCCCAAAGCTATCGCTGACAGGTACTGGCTAGTAGTTTCCTTCTTCCTTGGTCAATCAGTAAATAGTTAAAAGTGCTGCTGTCTCCTGATGAGACGCACACTCCAGCAGGGACTGTAGGTGAGGCCGCGCCTCAGAGACCGGACTTGTGCACTGGAAGGACCTGTTTCTCACAAGGTTGGAATTTTGAATAGAATTTTAATCATTTTATAGCTTAGTACCACAGTTAGGGTTGTGGCAGGTCATTTGGAAGCATGTTCCAGTGGTTTGTGTGTACATTACAGCTGCATATGTGTGTTCAAAAGACAGAATGTTCTGAGTGATGGCAATGCTATAGGCGGGGGCTGGCTGTGCTTGCTTCCAGTGAGCTTGGAGAGAGCCACACTCAGGGCCTACAGTGATGGAGCCCAGGAACACCAACCTTCCTCCTTGTCAGATGGAGTAGATTGTTTCTGCTTTTTTTGTAGACAGTCATTTTTACTTTGTTTATGTATATCTTAAGCTACCTTTCTTTGTTTGTTCTTTTGTTTTTAGAAATGCTGATATGCTTGGTGTGTGTATTATTTTTAGACAAATGGGGGCATAGTGATGAGCAGATAGAAAGTTTCTAAGTCAGTTTACCTGTTGAATAAGTGAACATAATTTGAGAAAATAATGAACTCAGAAGACAAATGCAGGGTTGGGATGCAAGCATGTGAGGCAGAGGTTGCATAGCTGTTTTGGCTGCAGAGGTCAGATTTGAGCTGGTTGCCAGGGGGACTGTCTTGTAGCCAGGGGAAAGGGCCAGTGTAAAGATTCCAAGGCAGAAAGGAAGAAAAAAAACCACTCAGCGTTTTAGGGAGCTGGGGAAGTTTGAAAGTTTGACTAAATAACATAAGGAGCAAATAGGGACTTTTTTTTTTTTTTCAAATTGCCTTTTAAAAAAAAATTTTCAAAAAGTGTATCCTACTGAGTTATTCTGGCCAACAGACAAATGCTGAGGGGAGAAGAGGTGGTGGTGCTGTGGGCAGGTGCAGGTGTGCGTGCGTGCGTGGGTGTGTGGGAATGTGAAGATGAGCTGTAGTGTCAGGACTGTCCATGCAGGGCAAGCAGAATTGGACTGACATGACTGTGCTGGGTCTCAGGATGACTGCAGCTGGCACGTGTTTGAAGTGGATATCACAGGACTCACAGCAAATCGGCTAAGATTAAGTCAAGTTTTGCTTGTTAAGTTTTCATTCTGTGGTTGGTAGCATTTAGTTTGTAAATAATTTAAGTGTCCACTGCTTGGCTCATATGTGCTGGACTTGCTGTTGAATCGCTTGCTTGTTGTAAAGGAGGTAAACTTACGTAATTCTGCAGGGATAGTACTTATTAGGAAAGAAACACGCCCAGGGACCTCCATCCAAAGGAAGCCCTGGGAAGCTTTGTCCCAGGGAGTCTCTGTGGTGGAGAGTAGAAATTAATCAGGAGAAACCGGTTTCAACAGGAGTAGCTCTGGAATGGAGGTGGTAGAAGTTGGGGACAAGGGACTGGTGAAGGATTGCTCAGTCCCAGTGAGAAGATATCCTTAGAGTATAAACCGAGGGGCTAGTGATGGTGGAGCCGATTCTGAAAGTAGCAGGAGCCCACAGCATGCTGTGCAGGGACTTCAGACTGCACCTGAGTGTTACTCAGAAGGATGGAATTGTTGAAATCTTAAATTCAGAAGACCCAGAAGTCAGCTTAATTTTGTTGTCTTTACAGTTTTGTTGTTTTCTAGTGGTGCTAAGGATTGACTAGAGGGCCTACACGTTAGGCGAGTACTCTACTACTGACTACATCGCCACTCTTAGTTCTCTGTCTCCCACCACCACCTGGCTTATTAGTCATTGCTTAATTATTAAATATCCTTAAACAGTAAGTTTTAATTGAAATTCAGTCACCTCAGTTATGAAGTGTAAAAGATGGGAAGTGAGCGTGGGAAAGGTAATTTCGGCTACATGAGTTCATGAGTGTTGTGGGTAATCTAAGGCCAGTTCAAACAGCTATCTCAAACGTGATACAAAATGTAGTTAACCTCATTCACTTTCAAATGCAACTAAGTTGTTAATACAATCAATACCTTAAGACTTTACAAGCCTAAAATTACAAGGTCACTTGGTGGAGAACATACTGGCTTACAATATAGCAAGTGTTTACAACTAAAATAATTGTTTTGTTGACTTGGAGTAGTTTCCAAACCCTTTGTGCCCTTTGCCCTACTAATACAGAGTGGGATTAAAATTGCCCAGAACAGCCCTGGCTTTCTGTTCTCCTATTCCCCCACCTCCAGCTGCCTCAGAGAGTTAGAAGCTGGAAAGATAGCAGCACTAGTCAGCTGTCTTACTATGCTGTGCAGTGGAACAGATGGCGCAGAGCCATTTATGTGGAACTGGACCAACCTGGGCCAACCAACACAGTTGCAGGAAATTCTCCTGTCTCTGCGTTTTTAAGAGCAGGGAAAGGGAGAAAACTCAGTCATAAAATCATAATAGGAATCGAGTCAGGGAAGAAACTAAAAACCATTAAGTATTTTTTGCTATAATAAAATAAAGCAAAATCAAAACCTCTGATGGGAATGGAGTTATAAAATTAAGAACAAGTTATAGGACCTAAAATAACAATTCCATAGTAGCCATAGCCATTATGCATACATGTGTGGGAACCCAGAGGTCATGTAATAACTTTTTTAGTTTTTCATCCTAAGGAAACAGCTAAAGGAACAGTCAGAGATTCCTCATGTTCTTGGCAATGATTTCCACTGAAGAAAAGAATTTATTGAAATCCTCTTAGTTTCTTTAACTCTGATAACAAAGAAAACTTATCCAGCTTGTTTTCTGCCACAGCTGAACAAGGATGGTAAAACAGAAAGCTCTCCTGGTCTCAGAGTAAACAGCTGCAGAGTTACAGATACTAACTACAGTTCCTTGGTTTATTCGGTAAAACTCAGGTGATAATTGCAGGACAAGGTTAAGTTTATCACATACTACAGGATGCTGCCATGACAGAAAACTTAATACTACACACTTGAAGATGAACCAAGAAAATTTTCTGTTAGACTCACCATTTGTACTGAGAAACTGCAACTAAGTATATTTATAGTTTGATAAAGCATGTATTAAAAATGTTAGGTTTAATCATGTAACTTTTTAAAAAGAGGTATACCAAGTTTTTAATGGTAGTTACTTATGGGTGGACAAGAGAAAGAAATGCTCTGTTATCTCTTCCTACTGTTATCTGTAAAAGTGCTTTACCCTTAGAGTTAATACAGTTTAAATAATGTTAATAATGTTTAAATAGGATTTAGGACAGTTTAATTCTTGTCTCCTTAATCTACCTGTTGTTCATGTTTGTATTTTTCTCTGTATTGTTCCAGTTTTAGTTTATGTGCTGCTGAAGTTAGCACCATGTATAGTGTTCTTTGAAGTCAATTTTTCTCTTAAAATACACTTTTGAACTGGACCTGGTGGCCTGCAGTCTCAGTGCTTAGAGGCGGATGAGATGGTGAATTCCACAAAGTCTGGGCTACATACACAGCAAGACCCTATCTCAAGAAAAAGAAAACAAAACCCAATTTAAAATAAAAAGACAAGTTTATTGTTTTAGGATTCTTTTACACATAGCACACACGTCCTGCTCCAGAACTGTTTACTTAGAACATGGAAGCAGTATGTATATGGTTGAAAGTCAGCCTAGAATATATTGTTGGAAAAAGTATCACAGGTCTTCTCTTTCACCCAGTTACCCTCCCAGTAAAGGTCATATTGCTTGTTAGGCTGGTGTCCCTTCAGGACAGTAAGTTTCTAATGTGATCATTGATACTTGGTTTTTCTTTTGCATCTTCTAAACTTTTAAACATCAGAGTAATCAAAAGAATTTGTTCAGATTGTCAACTTCTTTTCTGGTATCATATTCATATGCTTTTACATGTCTGGGTAAATGAGAATACTTGGAAGTTATTTGAAACCCAAACTGTAGTATTCTTTTATTCCTAAACATGGGTGTTTACTTCAGAAGAGGCTAATTCTCCCTCCCATTTATGCATTGTGCAGGTTAGGTGTGGTTCTGAGTGGATCACTAATGGGAGAGCTCTTTGATTGCCTGGTTTTGAGTTAGCTTACCCAGTACTGAGACTGGATCCTAACAAAGTGGATTTGACTTTACTGCTTCCTCGTGTGGGAAAGGTGTGTGAATGTGTTCACAGTCCTGTTTCTGCCCAGAGAGAGTTGTAAGATAAAGCATAGGTCATGAGTAGAATCTATTTGTTTTATTGTTGTTGTTGTTAAATATTTTATTTATTTATTATGTATACAATATTCTGTCTGTGTGTATGCCTGCAGGCCAGAAGAGGGCACTAGACCTCATTGCAGATGGTTGTGAGCCACCATGTGGTTACTGGGAATTGAACTCAGGACCTTTGGAAGAGCAGGCAGTGCTCTTAACCTCTGAGCCATCTCTCCAGCCCCAGTAGAGTCTATCTAAAACAAACACATACTCCACATCTTCACTTTCCTTTTATGTTTTTCAGATGGATATACATTAATTGTAGACATTTAATTGTCTTACCCATCCTGCATAGAAAAGGTTTTGTTAAGGCAACATTGTATTATGTAAAATTTAGTTAATTCAAATATATAGTTTATTTGTAAAACCAATAAGATCAGTGACTATAAATTCAAGAGTAGAACTTTGAGGTTATAAGTAATGATACTTTTTATCAGCCTTAGCGTGCAATTACAGTTTTTATATTCTGTTTATAAATTGTGAAAGTGCTTAGGTCGTGGTTAAGGATCCCATAAAATGCTTTGAAAGGCACTTATGAGATTCCTAATGGTTTTCAGATGCCTACATTAAGGTTTTCAAGGGGTCTCCTGTTATAACACATTCAAAGCCCTTTTGTATATCTAATATATTCAGACATGAAAGTTTTTTTTAATCGTGCGCGTGTGTATGTATGTATATGTGTGTGTATATATGTATGTGTATACACACATGCGCACATGACAGCATTCATGCGGCTGCTAGAGAACAGCGTCAGGTGGCATTCTTGCTGTCCACCTTATATGAGACAAGGTTTTCATGTTTTCCCATTGTGTGTATCGGGCTAGCTGGGTCACAAGTTTTCAGGGAACTGTCTTTGCCTCCCACCTGCCCTTAGGAGTCCTGGAATTAGAGGTGCTCATACCGTGTCTGAATTTTGGGTTCTGGAAATTTCAACTGAGACTCATGTTCTTGCAACAAGTTGCTTTTAAACACCGAGCCATTGCCCCCGCCCACACAGAATTTATTTTATTTTTATCATCACTTCATTAGAGACACCAGCCTTAGGACCTTTGATCTTTTGTAAAAATTAGCGAATTATGCTCAGATTAAACAGCTCCTATAATATTAGTTTTTAACATGTGAGGCAAGATAGCAAAAATCTTTCTTGTGCCATAATTTATTGTGTTGACTTCAGGGAGAAACTCATCCTAGCTAAAGTAGTACTGACAACCATTTTGTTTGTTTCCAATTTTAACTGGAGCTATTTCAGTTGCACACACTTTTCCTGTATGGCTAACTGCATTCTGGTCAGGTCATAATCATTCGGGACAGTCTTTAGGAGTACTGGTTACTCTTTTTTCCCTCTGGTCTGCAGTAGAGTACTTAGGGGCTTGTGGAGTCGCCCCTGATGACACAGGTAAGCACGGCACCTGTGGAAAGTGTAGTGGAGACATAGTAAGACACCACTTTAGGTTATCTTATGTTACTTTACATCTTCTCTGTACTTGGGCTACAATTAAATGTCTCTACTATTGCAAGTCTTGGCATTCTTTTTTCCTTTCACTCCTTTTGAATTTTTAGGTTTTTTTTCCTTTTGACATGCCTTATTAGTTACTGATTTTATTTTTGTATTTGTGGTAGATGGTACCAGTCTATAGTTATGTATAATAAGTTCTTCAGATGATCCTTGGTTTTAGTTTTTTATATGGAGTATACTAAACTGTCCATTTTATCTTTTTCATGACATTTATAATTACATTAAAGTGTTTTCCAGCTCTTAATATCTGGAACATCTTATTTGTCTACTAATACTGCCTGATTGTTGTTTAAATTATTACTCACATTTTCCTACTTCTTCAAATGTCATGTAAATTTGGTTGTATTTCTATCACATAGCATAAAAACATTCAAATACAGAAGAAATTGTAATTGGTGCAAATGTTAATTTCATGAAAGTAATCTACCAGTGTAAGGTAGATGGTGAGAGAGGCTAATCGAAATGCATTAAGTCTGGTTGCATTTTAATTGGATGTAGGTCTGTGTTGCCTTACACCTCATCTACAAACAGTGCTCTCCTGGGATTTTGATATAAAACCTGTTAGACTGTCATCTAATCCCTCAAACTCTAGCAAGTTTACTTTTGTCTCTTTCTACTCTGAGTTTAGTTCTTTGTCATCAGCCTTAAAACTGCTAAGCATCTTGAAGGGAGAGACTTGTGAATGTCAAAAACTGTACTGCATTCTTTTCCTTAGGAGGGATGTCCCCCAGACTAGGGCTAGCCCTCAACATGTGCCTAGAACCTACAGTGAACCATGTGGGGAGACATGGACAGATGTTCAATTTACTTCCAGAGCTTTCTCCTTTCACAGTTACAGCTCATTTTGGATTCCATTATTCCACGTGCTCTCCATTGTCTCTGGACAAGATTTTTTTATTTTTTGTTTTTCTTAGAAAAGGAATACTGAACAGAGCTGGAACATTGACCAGCTGTGTCCTGCTTCTGTCCAACCTGCTGGCAGGACTAACACTATTAAGATGGAAGTCAGACCACAGATCTGAGAACAGTGGATTGTCACCGATGTTCACAGTTGAAGTGTCACAGTATTCCTGTATGACTTGCACAGAGGGTTTCCTGAGACAAGTATTGTTACACATGCACACGCAGTTTTCAGTCTTAGAGTGTGTGTGTGTTTGTGTCTTTGTGTGCATGGGTATGCACATCATATCATGTAACAGGTGTGATGGTCAGAGGGCAGTTTGAAGGAATTGGTTCTTTTCTTTAACCATGTGGGAACCTAGGTGTTAAACTTAGGTCATTGGACTTGGCAGCAAGCTCCCCTTTACCCATTGAGCCATCTTGATAGCTTAAGCATTATTATACTTAAACCTGTCACTCACTTGTAGACCATGTAAAATAGAACTTGACTAAAGAGAGTAGGGTCTGTGGTAGTATTTCTCCTGGTCTTCAAACTGAAGGTCTTCAAAATGATTTCTCAGTTTGTTTGGTGTCTGCTGAGGTTTGAGAGATGCATAGATTAGTACCTGACGTCTTGGAGAGGCTTAAAAAGTGTGAAGCCAGCCAGAGCTGTTCTTTATAGCATTATCGTAAAGAAAGTTCATGATTAGAGTGGCCTGCCTTTTTGGGTGTGATGGGTCAAAGATGCAAATGTTATCCCAGGGACTGAATAGATAGCAAGATAGTGAAAGTTATGTTGAAAGGAAGAAGAAAACCCAACGCTGGGTCTGCACAATCTAGGCATAATGGTCCGAGAAGTTAGCTCCTGTCCAAATGTAGAGGGAAGAGAATCAGCATTAGGGTGTTTGACTTGTGCAAGGCCTCACCTTCTTGTCAAATCAGAACCCTTGTTAATCCTGCACTCGGCAGGCTGTAGAAGTGACACCTGGACAGTCCAGGGAAGATGGAGTATAGTTAAATGTTGTACAAGATTTTGATTTAGATCAGGCAGAATTTTTAATTCCTAAAAGTATTTGCCATGTATAAGTGTCTGGACATGACAGGAAACCTTGTGATAGCTTTAGGGAATACTGTTTGACATGGTAGCACTGGGCAGTGGGAGGAGGGCTTTCACCAAGGCCAGCGTATTCCGTGTGTTGTGTGTCTTCCTTTGGAACTGAGTTCCATGTTGGATGGAGACAAAGAAACACGAGGTTGGAGGGACATTACAAGCATTTGTAAGACACTTTATTTTCAGAAAATATTTTATTGTAACCATTTTTAATTGGGATATCCTTTTTTATCATCATTCTGCTATATTGTGTGTGTGTGTGTGTATGTGTGTGTACGTGTGTGTACATGTACATACAATATGTACACTTGTGTTTTCAGGTGTGTGGAGGACAGAAGTGACAGTGGACAGGAGTCACTGAGGTAGAGCTCACTGAATTGTAGCCCCCTGATTCAGGAAGACTTGGCCAGTCATCGAGTAGCAGGATGACCTATCTGCCTTTCCAGCACTGGGATTCCAGGCATCTGCTGCTGTGCCTAACTTGTTCCCAGGCGCTGTGTCTAAACTCAAGTCATGCTGGAGTGGCAAGCACTTCACCAGCTGAGCTGCGTTTTCAGCTTTGGTGTAGGCTTTGTTCTCATGAACACTGCTTTGGGGTTGTTACCGGATATGTTACGGGAAGTACGCTTTGGAAACTCCGGGATACCTGATCAGTAGATGCTGAAATGAGACCTGAAGCACGTTCGGAGACACTAACATCAATCATCTTGGCCTTTTCCTTTTAAAACTACCCTTTAGGCTCTTGCCTGTATTTCAGAGGATATAGTTTCTCCTAACTTTGCTAGGGTGGTAGGGGATAGGGAGGGGTGTTAATGGAAAATTATTTTCATTTAGGTAGAGGAAGATAGATACTAAGCAAAAGTTTATAATGAAAATGTTAACTTAGTTTTCTCACGCCAGGCATGCTTCATGTCTTTAACCCCAGCACTCCAGAGGCAGAGGCAGGTGGATCTCTGTGAGTTGGAACCAACCAACCTGGTTTACATAGTGATAGTGAATCTGGGCCAGCCACATAGTGAGACATTGTCTCAAATAAATAAATGAAAAGATTTTTTCCTGTTACTTGTGTATGCTGGCTTCTGACAGCTGCATCTTAGGGATAAATAGAGGGCAGTCTGCACATTCCCTGAACAGTTAATCTTGGCATGTGAAAACCCTTGCTTTATAAGTGGGAGTTGGTTTCCATTTGGTGGTATGCTAAATATTGAATCTTAGTTGTTACATTATAAAGACATTTAAAAACCATTTATTTGTAGAGGAGTAGGTATGTAGAAGTCAGAAAACAACTTATATAAGTATGTGGGTCCTAGAGTTTGAACTCAGGTCATCTGGGTTGACTGCAAGCTGCTTTACCCACTGATCCATCTCTTAGTCCCTTAAAAGCATTTCTTTACAACCAAATTAGAGAATTGCAGAAATCTATGCCTTGACTTTTACAAGATTCCATTTTTTATTAGTCATCCCTGTCTTATGTCTGGTGTATATTCCAGGTTTTTCTGCATCTAATTTGAAAGATTAAAGTGATATATTTTTATTAGGATTTTTCTCCATTTGTGATACTATTTTTTGAATTGTTAAAAACTATATGTGAAAATAAAATTAGAAAGCCCATATGCTGTATTATTAAAGTCTGTACTCTTTTCATCATTGGCTGTATTTTTTAAGTAAAAAGTTCATAATTTTCAAGTGGCTTGAGATAATCCCACAAACCATTTTTAGACTTGATACTAAGTTATTTCAATGGCCAAGGATGTTGTATGTCTGTGGTAGTTTTCAAAGACAGGGAACATGTAGAAATATCTCAAGTTGCATTGTGACAACACTTATAGGTAGACAGAAAAGATATTGGAAGCATTTCCCTTTTGGGTCTGTCTGTATCTTAAGTTTCCCCTTTGGGTCTGTCTGTATCTAAGACAAAGAAGGGCACAGGCATTGACCATGATGTCTCTAAAAGGTTAGAGGTTAGTATTTGTTAGAAACATAGATAAAAATTGTTGGCATGTACTCAGGTGATGTTCAATAAAAGGAAATTACTTCATAATTGAGGATAATGTATATTATGCTAACTGTGACATAGGTATTGTAAATCACTGAGTTGACAGCAGAGAAACCTGAAGGTTAAGATCAAACGCATCTTAGCAAAACTCATAGTCCATTTATATGCCCAGCAGATTGGAGTCTCTTACCTCATTAAGAACATTTAAGAAAAGAGATGGCATACATTTAATTACAGAAGACTTTAAGATCAGCAACTAGACAAAAGCACTTATTCCTGTGTTTTGGTTCATTATTTCAGTGGAGAAATTGAGTTCAGTGAGTTAATGGAAAGTCTAGAAAACAAAGGTAAAGGAGTGGATCACCTTTCTTTCTGTGCAGAGAAAAGCAAATGAGTAAATTCAGCGAGGCACGGCTGTCCTTCACAGATGCATTGTCTATCTGAAGCCAGTAATATTTTACAAATACTAACTCAAACAAATGGAAGTGTGATAATAAGAAAACAATTGATTAAAATACCTAGGAATACAGTCTGCCTAAAGGATATAAAATCTAAGATCGCTCCATGACATTTCAAAGCTTTGCCAAGAGAAATCAAAGAAAGGAAGGAAGAATCAGATGTTATCTAGCATGGTCAGATCTGTCTTTCTTTTAGACTGACACTGTGTCACATGGCAAGCTGCGTGAGCTGAAGTAGCATAAGGTGATAGAGACACAAGAAACAAATTTTAGATGACATTTGCCAGCGGGAAGAAGAGAAAATGAATGATTTGGTAGATTTTGCTTTTATTCACACAAAGTTGCAGAACCCACTATGTCTGACCTAAAGTACCACAAGGCACACTGGGCACACACAGCACTGAAAATGGAGACCAGAATCCCAGTAAAGAATGGACTACACAGGGGAGCCCCACATATTTTTAAATGGTGTCATGTGCGAGGCAAGCAGACTTACGGCAACCTGCTGAAGATTAAATAAATAGCTTATTCGTTTGTTGATTATTTATTTATTTGGTTTTTGGAGACAGGGTTTCCTAGAGCTCTGGAACAGTGGGTATCTGTATGGAAGGAAGAGCTTGACCCTCTGTCACACTGTCTCAGAAAATTCTAGGTGAATCATGCTTCTCACCCAGGAGTTAAAACCATAAAATGTGTTTAGGGAAACACATTAGGGAGTCACTACATTTTATATTTGTGGCTTGAGGGTGAAAAGGCTCTCTCTTTAAAGGGCACTAACGTCAAGAGAAAGTTACACCCAGTTGTGTTGGTGTTAAAAGCTGCTCCCCAGAAAAGTTTTTAAAAGAATAGGCCAGAGAGAGAAAAACATGCAAGACATATTTAGAAAGAGGATTAGACGCAGAGTTTGTAAGGAACTCTATAATTCAGTAGTGAGAGATGGGCGGCTCAGGTTTTAAATGGACAGATTGAGATATGTCACAAAAGATACAAAGGACCAGCTGGGACAGGGAAATGCAGTGTCACTAGAAAACTAGAACTGACACTGTGAGGAAATAACCAGCGTACAGTCACCAGAATAATTAAATTGACTGTCCCTGGAGCGCTCAGGTAATGAGGGAGTACATCCACTCAGGAAGAAGGGTGTCCATTTTCAGTAAGTCAAGTACGCATCTGGTTATATCACAGGAATTCTAGGTAGTTCCCAACACCAGTCGGAAACTGTCCACAGTGGATGTATGTGTTCCACAACTTTTGTCCTGACAGTTACAGCCTGCTGACAGGTTGGGTATGTATTGGTTAGAAAACAGTGACTAAAGAAACTGTTCTGTTCAGGGAATGGAGAGCTCAGCAAACACATAGAAAGAATTGTGCCCTGCATCAACATAAATAAATTTTAGAACCATTGTGTTGAATGAGTCAGGCTGAACCCCAGAAGTGTACAGTATTTAATTCCATTTCTATGGCATTCAGGAAGACTCTTAAGGTGAGAAAGAGAGTTTAGCAGTTACCCTGACAGTAGGAAATAGAGGGGTAAAACAGTTAACTGAGAAAGGGTCATGAGGGATGGGTTTTTAGACAGTTAAAAATAACACAATTTATGTATTTTATAAAACTAAAAAAAATCCATTAAGGTTTGTGCTATACAGTATAAATTTTGCAAGTGAACCAATAAAGCATAGTTAATGTGCTGATGTGTTATATATTGATTTGAAATATCTACCATATCTTTTTTCTCTGTTAGTATTGAGTTTTGACAGTGTGCTAGGCACATTAGAATATTGAAAAAAATCTCCATACCAAGTCCTTGAGGTGCTTACATTCTAAAAGGAGAGAGAAACGGAGGGAGGGAGGGAAGGAGGGAGGGTCGGTCAAGATGCCAATTTTGGTGGTATTTTTTATAAAAAGCAGAGGAATTACTCTCTGGTGAGCTTTAGGCATTACTTTAACCTTGTTACTTAGAGATGAAGGAGAGGGAAGACAACCAGTTCATCATCTCAGGAGGAGAGTTTGTGGGGTGCAAGCAGAGCAAGGAGGGTTCTTAGATACTGAGTGGACCTAGATTCTTCACAGGGCTTTCCCCAAGTCCAAGGCCACCAAGGAGGAACCGTTGGTGATAAAATGAGGTTATAAAAGGGAAGTAATCTGTGCCTGACAAATTGAAGGAAGAATCAAGATTGAGGACAGGTTATAAGAATTTCAAGAGACCTTTTAAGAGATGGGACTCTGAATTCCTGATCCTCCTTTCTCCACCTTCCAAGTGTGGACTTGTAGACATGTGCCACCTCTCACTCAGTTTTTGCATTGCTGGGAATTGAACCTAGGGCTTTGTACATAGTAGGAAGGCAATCTACCAGCTAAGCCATGCCCTCCACTCCCCTAGAAATCCTTAAAGCCAAATCTTAGAACTTAGAGTTAAAGTCATTCAGTGCCATGCTGGGCCAAGACCTGCCTGCCCTGGCTGTCCTAGAACTTGTGCCTGGTCTATATTGTAGTTTCTTGAGTTAGAAAGTAGAATTTTATATTTTAATGGAATTTATTTCTTTTTCGTCAGTGAGAACTCACTCATTGTGTTCATCTGTTTCCTTTGCTAATATATTAAGACAAGAGTTCCAAAGCTCCTTTCTTGGTATGATAGAAGGAACAAGAAAAGTTCATGGAGAGGACTGGGAGGAGGGCACAGGCAAGCTCAAGGATATGAGTGCCATCCCAGTACCTAGTGGGGTGAACAGAGACAGGTGAAACCCCGGGACTCACTGATCACCAACCTAACCAACTAGGTGAGTTCCAGACCAGCGAGAAACTGTCATAAAAATACAGTGAATGTGCCTGGGGAGATGCATAGTGGGTAAAAGCAACTGGCTACTCAAGCCTGGCAACCCGAGTTCAGATCCCAGAGCCCTCATAAACACCAGTGTAGCAGCAGTGCAGTCTGCCATCCCAGTGTATCCCTGTTGGGAGCTGGGAGGTGAGATAGCAGAATTTCTAGAAGCTCTTGGGCCAGATCAAGTAGTGTCTGAGATGCCCTGTTACAAATAAAAACAACAACAACAACAAAAACCACGAAGAGAGGACAGACATCTGGGTGTCCTCGTTATCAGTAGGTTTCATACAGGTGCGTAGCTCCTGGAGACCAGCTCCCAAGGCTGTCTTCATGCACACACACTCTCGCCAGGTAGATGTCTTGTCCATTTGTGTAGGTTGGTGGCAGGTAGAGTATTCAGTTGTTTCTACTTTGTTCCCTTTGTTATTATGATCATCATTGACTTCTCAGTTTATTTAAAATACAAACTTGGAAATACTTAAAAATGAAAGAACCAATTAGTCATCACTAAAAGTAATTATGGCTTCTTAGTTACAGATTTCTTCCCTACAAATCCATATTAAGTGATATGTATATTACTCATCAAGAGCTAGAGCCTTGAATGAAGCTTGTTTTGTTGAGGCCCTTCTCTAATTGATTGACCGATTTAATTTTGTTCAATTTTCAACCTGCTTTCATTTTTTCATGGGGTATCCTATATTCTTGCCCACTTTGATTTGCAGAGGAGACATTCTCTTTAGACAAAGAACGTTATAAAAAACAAAATGCTCAAACAGTGGTTGTTTAGTTATAGTTGTAAATCATACAAATAGTATGAATAGAAAAACAGTTTAAAGATTTGTTGGGTTTGGGAAGTATGTCTTTTTTTTGCTCAAAGTTAGTGCTTTTTTTCTTTTTCTCCCCCCCCCCCCTTCCAAATTTCCAAGTGTCCCCCAACCTTGAACTCAGAGATCTACCTGCTTGTATTTCCCGAGTACCGGACACAAGGCATAAGCACTCATTGTTGGTGCTTCTTTTCCTTTTCTTCTGTAATACTGGAAATTACACGTAAGATACTTACACGTGCCAGAAAAGCAAGTTACAGATGAGCTATAGGCCCTTACTGTGTAACTCAGGCTCGCTTTGAATTTGCTATGTAACCCAGGCAGGCC
Source organism: Arvicola amphibius (assembly GCF_903992535.2). NCBI lineage: Eukaryota > Metazoa > Chordata > Mammalia > Rodentia > Cricetidae > Arvicola > Arvicola amphibius. The sequence goes on from NC_052051.1 coordinate 149,414,306, forward strand.
TCAAACTCAAATGTAATCCAGGGTAGCCTGAAACCTGTGGTCAGTTTTTGTTCTGGTAAAGCAGGTTTGTACTAGAGGCCCAGTAAGTGAGTGCTTTCTTGAACTGAGTTCTTACTGCCTCTTTTTATTGTTCAGTAGAATGTATATGCACAAATATACATGTATTTCATGAAAAAGTATGTTAACACAAACATGTTCATGGGTATTTGAAATGAAGTACAAAATGTTAGTTTATAAAATATGTATTCTAGGATACAGCTTACAAATTACATGTTAGATTTCAAATTGGGCTTCAAATGTGAGCTTATTGTTATTTTAGATGAAGAAAATTTATGTGTAGGGAGGATTTGGTATATGAGCACAGGTGCCTTGGTGTGAGTGTCAGACAGCTTCTAGGAGTCGGTTCTTTCCTTCCATCTGGCTGAGACAGGATCTGCTGTTGCTCTGCCATACTGCATGCTCCATGGGTGCTGGGATCACGTACTGGACACCCCTACATCTGGCTTTTAGATATGTGGTTTTGGGTTGACTTCAGGTTGTCAGGCTTTTGTGGCAAGTGCTTTCACTGCTGAACCATTAGGCAGGCCAAGAAAAAATTTAAGTATGTTAGTTGCAGTAATTCCTTGAGTGTGATTAGTAGGGAAAGTTGATAAGGATTTCTTCCAAGTTTATTGCTAAATAATTTCGTGAATACAGTGATAAATAGTATGTCTGTATGCTGACGAATATGGTTATCATATTTGTGCCCTTAGGGTTTTAATCGATGCTTCATTTCTCCTTTCTATGCCCGTTTTCTTCAGGGTGAATATAGAAGCAAGAAAGCTATATAATCCATCTGTGATAATATGCCCTAGAGAAACTGTTCCATACAAAGAACTATGGGACTTTGCATAAGATGCAAACACAAGTGTGCTTGCTCATCTGTCTTTATAGTAATGCAAGGAGATCATTGTAGATGGTCTGTGGTCTGTTATATCATATTTCACGTACATATGGTAGTCTTCATAAATTGTATTAGTAAACTATTAAATTTAGTCAGAAGTTATTAGACCATTTTCTTTTGGTATGATTTTCAACAGCTAAGTTGTTTTACAATGTTCTGTAGTTAGGCAGTCAAATAAACTTGGAAATGGAGAGTTGATGTGTTTGGGGTATTGGTGTCATTGTTAGAGAAAATAAAATTTGTCAGCCTTCCAGTACTACAAAACAGACAGGACAATAACAAAAACCCCTGTTTCTTTAGGACACTTTATTTCATATTGCTTGTCTTTTCAGAATCTAGACTTTCCTCTACTGTTGGCAACCGTTGCATTATCAGTTCTTTGCGCTTTTCCGAGTACTGGTTTCCTCAACCCCTGTGGATTTGTTCATGTGTGTCAGTCAAGGATTCATGCATAGGTCATAGTTTGAAGAGTCCTCCCCAGTGGCTCCTTTATTTACTTATCGTTAAGCTGCAGTTTTATGTGTGAGTTCTGGTTATCCTGAGTTACTGAGACTGAGGGTTTCCCTCAAGTACAAAGTCTTGGGAATGCAGCTCTCATCCAATGCAGAATTCCTTACCCGCAAGTTGACACCTTTCAGTTTGCATGCTTCTGGTCTTTCTACTTTGTTTTTAAATGCTTTTTATATTTGGTTGGTTAAAACTGTGGTTTGAGGAAAATTACCTAATTGCTGGAAGTGGAGTCTGCTCTGCGCTAGTATGCTCTCTGTCTGTGTACTTTTGAGCTGAGGAGGATTTGTGATGTAGGATCAGTCTCTCCTCAGCCTTCCGGTGGCTCTTACTTATTGTGTTATGCTTGGAGAATCTTGTCTGGATCATAAAATCAATGAATTTCTCTTTATGTGCCTTTGTCTTTAATTATGTTAAAGTTGTGTCTTTAATAACTACACATACTTTAGTTGCTTTGTACATTACACAGTGGATCCGTTTTAGAGTGTTTGGCTGGATGTGGTGATGTACAACCATAATCCCAGCCCTTGGGAGGCTGAACCAGGTTTGTGTGTTTCAAGCCAGCTTGAACTACTTATGAAAGAAGCAAGCAGGCAAACATTTTGCTAGCCAGCATTGATGTTTTTAAATAAGCTTTTCAGTTTGAGGGAATGGAGCAGGTGAGAAAAGGTGAGAGGCGTGACCGGGGTCAGGCTGAGGTAGACTAAGGTCTGTGTCATGTCTGTCCATTCATGTTCTTACCCGTTGCTCTTTATTTACTTTATTTCACACCCAGTAGAACACAGTTTAAGTGCTTTGTGCCCTAGACTATGGTGGTCCTGTTGTTCTCATAGGAGCCTGAGTGAGATATTCTTCTAATGCAATGGCGGGCCGTTATTTTCCTTTAATCAGCTGCATACTATTCATTTCAGTTCAAAATCACAAGAGGAAGATCTATATTATTCTTTTATTTTTTTCCCATTTGTAGTATGGTGATGTTTGTACTATTAAAAAGTGAGACTGTCTAAAACATAACAGGGCAATACAGGAAAATTTCTAAGTATTTCCCCTTTTCCTCTCTCCTTCTGTCCCTCTCTTTCTTCCCTTTCCCAGCAACTGTTTAATTCTAGTTACTTTGCACTCTAAATCAGGGGTGTCCTGCAACCAAATAGCATTTTAAGGGGCCCTGGGTCAGTCTAGATTAGTGGTTCTCAACCTGTGGGTCATGACCCCTTGGGGGGTCAAAAGACCCTTTCATAAGGGTCACCTCAGACCATCAGAAAACACAGATATTTACATTATGATTCATAACAGTAGAAAAATTCCAGTTACAATGTAGCAACAAAATAATTTTATGGTTGGGGAGGTCACTGCAATGAGGAACTGTATTGAAGGGGTGCAGCATAGGAAGGTTGAGAGCCACTCCTCAGATTGTCCCTAGCCTCAGGAGAGCTTGTGCTTTCCCACTGCCCTTCGCTGATCCAGTTATCTAACTAGTGGTAAGAAAATGTGAGATTTAATCAGTCATTTATTCTTAAAGGTTATTAGAAATGTTCCCTTTTTCTCAAATTTTGTTGATTTTGGTAGTATGTGTGAAGTGGAATTGAATTTCAAAAAATATATTTGACTAATTTAAAGAGTATAGCTTCATAGCTGAAAGATAAGGTCACTAAAACTCCATTCTGAAAGTTCCATTTCAGTTCTTCCCTTTGCCCACAGGCCAGTAGGTACTTTGAGATGAAGTAGTAATAGTGATTTTGACTTGCCAATACTCTGGAAAGATGCGAAAAGAAACTTGAAGATGTGCTGTATTGAGTGACTTTAGTGTATCTACGGTGCCCGTTATAGATGATGGCAAGAAAACAATTACAGCTTTCAGTGAAACTGAATCTCTTTAAGTAGTACAAATGGATAACTGGGACATTTTAATCCTGGGCATGTCTGGTTGGTTTATTTTACTTATTTGTTTTTGAGACAGGATCTCATAGACTAGACTGGCCTTGAATTTACTGAGTAGCCTAGGCAAGCATTGAATTCCTCTTCTTCCTACCTCTATCCTCCAAGTGCTGGGAATGCAGGTGTGTGCTACCACACTCAAATGATAAGTATTTATTTTCAGTGGGACTGTTTCTATATTAAAAGCACCAGTTGACAGCTATTTTTAATTGAAATGGGTTTGTTGTTGCTGTTTTTTTTTAAACTGAGTAATGAACTGAAGCCTTGTTAGTGGGGTTGATGGCATAGGATGAAGTCTTTGAGTAGAGGAAGTTGGAATGGATGTTATAGGTATGATTGCATTAGGTTAGTGAGCATTGGTGTTCTCATATAAAAACATAATCATAACTTATCTGGAGTCACATGTTCCATTTATTGGCTTCCTTCATATAGAAAATATAGTGGCCAGCAGTGACCCATGGTGGGTGAAGCCATGTATATCTTCTGGGTGAAGGAAGTGTTCTGTACATTCTCCATGCTTTGCATCATGGTACTTTGAATAACCATGCTTCCATGTTCACATCAACTTTTTGTTTTTCAATTTATGCACAGCACTTGCTCTGAAATTTGGGGACTGAGTACACCAAATACGGTAGATCAGTGGGATACAACAGGCCTTTACAGCTTCTCTGAACAAACCAGGTGAATATTCTGCCCTCTCTGAACCCTAGAGACCTGGTGGGAGGGTGTGCTTTGGAAGACCTCGACGGGGTTGCGTAGCGTAACTTTTGCCTAGGATGTTAACTTATTGTAAAGAAGGCATAGCATGTAAATTATCTGCTTGCCAGTATTAAAAATATATTAAATGTTTCAACTGATGTTTTGGTCAATGCAATTTTAGTTTTGAATCTTTAAATGATTGTGTCCCATAAAAAAATAAGTCCTTTTTATAGCTCTATACTCACTGTAATCCAAGATTAGACAGATTTGTTATTGGCCTAATTTTTAAGTAGATTCTAGTTTTTTCTAAATTTCTTGTTAATTTCATTGTTATACTAGTATCTGATGAACGCTTACATCACAATTAACAGTTGGCTAACTTGTTTTTCTGTCATCTTTTTTTTTAATCACTTCATTCTCTTGTAAGCCCATTGGTATTTGTCCATTTCATCTCACGTTCATCACCATCCGCATTTCTGTGTGAGCCTCATAAGTAAGCCTCAGATATCAAAAGTCACACTTGAATGACAACGTTAGTCCCAGTAAGTTACTGTCACATCATTGTTGGTATTTACCACCATTTTCATACTACTTCCTTTTTTTGACAACCAGTTGCTTCAGAATTAATGCCTTTGAGGATTTAGCTTATTAAAAATAGACATGAAATTTTCAAGTATAACCACATAACACTTTGTAGACCACCTGCCCACAAGGCTAGCCTTCCACTGGCATGTGAATTGTTATACACACACTGAAGACAGGTGCTAGTGCCGCTGCTTGCTTGATCAGATCCAAGCCTGAGTGCACTGTTCTTCCTGAATATCACTAAAGCTAACTCAGTGGCCGTGGTTTCCTTCATTGTGCTCTTAGTGTATTTATTCATCCCTTTTGATGACATCTAGTCTCTCCTTCTAAAAATGCCTTCCTCTTTCCCCTTGCTTCCAAATAGGTCTCTTGATGGCCGTCTTCAGGTTTCGCATCGGAAAGGGTTGCCACATGTTATATATTGCCGGTTATGGCGCTGGCCAGACCTTCACAGTCATCATGAGCTCAAGGCAATTGAAAACTGCGAATATGCTTTTAATCTGAAAAAAGATGAAGTGTGCGTAAATCCTTACCACTACCAGAGAGTTGAGACACCAGGTAGGAAAACTAGGTGGTTTTTGGTTTTGTTTTCCTGATTTTAAATTAAAAGGCTGACTGAAGGCTAATATTTCTTGTGCCTCCGGGAACTTTTAATGTAAAATTGTAATAAACTTTCTTGAGTATATTATTTGGTGGAAGTTTTAAATGCTTTCTTATTTTTTTAAACTCATGGAAAAGGGGCATATCCACTTCCTGGGAATGTACTCTGTTGGACAGACAGTGTGTATCCAGGGAATTTCACAGACTCGCTGTCTGCTGAAAGTGGTCATGTGTCTTTCTGGTCCCATCTTCAGCATCCACTCTGACTGCTTTCAGAGTGGTAGCATTTTTAGAGAAGGAATAGAGTGAAGTTTATGTAGGACTTTGGATTTAGCGAGCAAAAAAATCCTATATTCTTAGAAAAATTTTTACATCTGAGTTTAGTGATGACTTTTCACTCGCCATTTCTAGTGGAATTTTATAAATTCTTATGGTAATATAGTATTGACAGGGTCAGATCGTTCCCAAAGTAAAAAATAAACCTTAGTTTGGGAACTTAAATGGTGAGTTACATAAGTCAGCTCCATGATGAGATTTGTCAGGTTCTTAATGTCATAATACCAGACAGGTGAGCCAAGACTTTGAAAAGTGAAGCTGCTGCCTTCTGTCTGTGAGGACCTTGAGTTAAGACCCCTCCCCTTTAGCACACTGGCCACTAACTCTGATTTCTTTAACTCCTGCAGTTTTGCCTCCAGTATTAGTGCCTCGGCACACAGAGATCCTAACAGAGCTGCCGCCTCTGGATGATTATACCCACTCCATCCCAGAAAACACTAATTTCCCAGCAGGAATTGAGCCACAGAGTAATTACATCCCAGGTATTTTTGCCTTGAAAATCTCTTAAAACTTAGGTAAATAGCAATCTTGTAACAAATGCCAAGTGTTAGTAATGTGGTTTAATTTTCAAAATGTTCTTGGCTCTGGGTGGAGAAGTCTGATTTGCGGGGATGGTTTTGTGCAGGGTCTGCGCCCAACACATTAAATGGTTTATCTCAATAAGAGGTTTACTCTTAATTTCCTTTTCTTTCCAGTGACTTTAAACAAAATACTCTGAGGAGTAGGAAAAAGATCCTAGTAAGTTTGTCATAGCTGCTAAAGTAGAGAGGAGTCCAGAGCGTGATCATACTATGTCCCTGGAACAGACATAACCATGCATCTCTAAGCAGTCATTTCCCATGGGGAATTTGCTGATGCTTATGGCGAATAAACACTTAGTACGTGCAGTATTTTAGTTTTATAGATAGCAACACATTGAGGAAAATAAAGCGCTTGATTATGTTTCTCCTGGGCCTTAGGTAATTCTGCTGAAAAAAATGAGTGAATTCAGCAACGTGTTTCTCAAATTCTTTGGTAAAAACTGTTTGTGGAGTATGTGGGGTGAAAGGAGGGGGACAACTGGATTCAGTTGTCCTTTTCCACCTTTGCTTGAATGCCGGACATTGAAGAGGTTGCCAGGCCTGTGTGGCAGTCACTGTACCTGCTGAGCTATTTTGCTGGAGCTCAGATTCTGCTCTTATCTCTTGTTATGTGACCCAGTAATATTTCACGATTCAGTACCAACTCCTATAGTTTTTATTGTTTACTAGAAAAAAAGATACTTATTCTTTGTTTGCAGAAACTGATCAGGAACTATTTGTGTTCTGAAGTCTTTTAATCCCTGCCTGCCTGCCTCTTCCATTCCCCTCATCTTTTTCTGATTTTTTTTATCCCATTCCAGCTTTTATTTTATGCAATAAAAATATGCAGGGAATCAAAGACTTTTATTTGGCATATTACATTATAAAAATGATATTTGTCCATTGAAGATAATTTTTAAATTATTAGGGAAAAATGAGTTTTATTGGTTTTAATAGCTTATTTAAGTATTGATTTATTTCAAAAGACTACATTTTAAGGGCTTCTGTCCTATGCCAACCTGCTTTTAGCCCCCAGGTGCTAGCATATAGAAACTTTTTGTGATATTAGTAAAGAAGAGGAGTAAGGTGAGGCAAGAGAAGAATCGTAAATGGAAACATTTCCTTTTTGGGAGAATTGAGTATCTGTTATACACTGGCTAGAAGTGGAGTGGGAATGTGTGTGTGACACGAAGTGAAGCATTTAAGTCTTTCACGTGGCAGCTGCTGTTACTTCATGAGGCAAACAAATTAAAATGTGTGCGTATCGCAGTCTTCTGAGACACACACCAGCGAATTACTTGTAATATTATTCAGAATGCTTTATCGTTTAATGTTAAGAGGTTTAGGCGCCTTTTTTTCTTTATTCTTTTAACTATTTAGATGTTAGTGTTTTATAAAGTAGCAAAATAGAAGGGAAATGCACCAGTTTTTCTGGACATTCAGGCTTTTCAGCTCCCATTGACAGCAAAACCAAAGAATTTACTTTTGTTTCTTTTTAAAATTTTTATTTTTAATATAATATTTGAACAAATATTAGATTTGAATAAATATAAATAAAATACAATTTTTTATTACTGTAAAGTATACGTAACATGTATGTCTATTTGCATGTCAGTGCAGATACCCACAGAATTCAGAAGGGGGTATTGACTTCCCTAGAGTTGAGTCACCTGACCTAGTGCTGGAACTGAGTTCAGGTTCTTTGCAAGAATAATACCTGCTAGCCGGGCGGTGGTGGCGCACGCCTTTAATCCCAGCACTCGGGAGGCAGAGGCAGGCGGATCTCTGTGAGTTCGAGACCAGCCTGGTCTACAAGAGCTAGTTCCAGGATAGGCTTCAAAGCTACAGAGAAACCCTGTCTCGAAAAACCGAAAAAAAAAAAAAAAAAAAAAGAATAATACCTGCTCTTAACTTCTGAGCCATTGCTCCAGTCCCACAAAAGAACTTTTATCATTATTTTAATGCTAATAGCTTATCAGTTTATAAATAAATAATAACGGAGGATGGTAATAAAATGAGATAAAGTGTCTTAAAGTTAAGGTTTTTACATCTTAGACCTTTAAAACACCAGTGTTGAGACTATCGGATCTCAACTTTTAAAATTTTCTTACATTTAATATTTAAAATAGTGTGTATTTTTATTTTTTATTTGGATCTATGAAGATACTTTTTTTTTGTTTTTACATACTGACTTCTAAATGAGAATGGGGGAGGCAGTTTGTTTTAAAGACAGATTGACTCTTATTGTGTAGACCAGATCTGCCTCGAACTTACAGGGATCCTCCTGCCTTTGCCTCCTTGAATAATGTCAGAATCTTTTTTCTGTTGTGTGTCTGCATTATTTTGAGTTATTGTTAAAAATTGAAAATGATACTGTTGAAATTTTTTTGACTTTTACTATTAAAATTACAAATGATAAAATTGTATGCATGTTTTTATTATCTTTGAAATTTACTAAGTTTTATAGGTGCCTCCTGAATGTAAACATTTTATTCCAAAAATGTGTTGGAAATGATATTAGAATCCTAATATTTTCAACAAGTATTTTATGTTGTTTTGGCTTCAGGCATTTAGAACCGTCAGGCAGTTAGAAATCTAAGCAGGGGTGGTGGATTCAGGGTAGGTCAATCCTGAGTTAGGCTACTGTAACCTGCTCAGTACAGTTTAGTGTATTTTGAAATCCCAGCTTTGTGTACATCAGTCTTCTCCCAAGTGACTGTCCGTGCCTGTACATGGTGTCCACTAGTTAAAAAGAGCGAGAATACTAATGTCTTTGAATCCTACTGAGAGGTATCTTTGTAGTTAAGCTCTTGACTGTTTCAGAATACATACACATGAGCCAGATGTTAAATAATGTGTAAGAAAATATGCCAGGAAAACTGGGTTTTGTTACAGGTCTGCTTTAGGGATTCATCTACAAGATACAGATTAGACCTTCAGTTGTGGACCAAGTTTTGCTGTTTATAATGATGTATATGTATACACATAGAGAGTAGTATCTAAGTTTGCTTTTAATTATGTTTCATGTGTGTGTACACACACACACATATATGCATCCTTTTTTTTTGGTTTTCTCATTGCTTGCATATGGTAACTGGGAGAAAAAGCTGAAATCAAATCAGCTATATTTGATTTGTTGTAGAAACGCCACCACCTGGATATATCAGTGAAGATGGAGAAACAAGTGATCAACAGTTGAACCAAAGTATGGACACAGGTAAATATGAACTTTTCAGTAATTGGTCATTGAGTTGACTTTCTGTGATCTCAGAGCATATCACAAGATTCAGCTAACCACAAATCAAGAATTTTTGAAAATAAAACTTGATTCTGGGGCCTAGTAAGTTGGCTGAGTGGCTAAAGGTGTTTGCTGTCATGACTGCTCAGGTTTGATCCTTAGAACCACAGAATAGAAGAAGCATGGAACGTGCATGCCCACGCAGTAGCTACCCATCCCAGGGTGAGAAAGCAAACTGTTGGTTCAGGAGCAATGTTTGCTAACTCTTAGAGAGTTGGAATATGTACTCGAAAAGTGAACCTCACCTATCTTGACAGTACCTGAGCTGCCGAATGGGTACTTGATGTTGTCAAAAAAATGAATTGTACCACTCCACAGTTGCTAGATATTTCTCTTACCAGACAAAGTACTCAGTGTCCTCCCCCAAGTATTCTACACTGCTTTCAAAGTTTCAGTCACCCTGTGAATAAACACCTTTCATAATAGACCATGTCATCTTAGTCACCTGCCTTTAAGAACGATGTGAGAACTGAAGAGGGAGACCAGCTTTTCTGTGCTTCTTTAATTTAATAGCAAGTTCTGAATTAATAGTAAATGTTTACATAAAGTACATTGTTCCTGATCTAAATTTGATTAATTTCTGATAATTAACTATTATGTCCAGTGTTGGGGAAGTTTTAGCATATAGTAGTGAATATTACATACTCCAAAACTTTAAGCTGTTTGTCAAGTAATAAATGCTAAAGCCCAGGGAAACCAAGTAGGGTACCTTTGAAAATGCTTTGATGTTATTGTCTAGCTTGATTTATTATTCAACCTGTCTTATTTTAAGGATTAGTTTGTCTCTTAGTCACTGTTCTGTTGCTGTGGAGAGACTCTGACCAACTTTTAGGCAACTCTTAGGAAAGAAAGTATTTAGTTGGGGGCATCCGTAACTATTTTAGAATTTTAGTCCGTAAGCATCATGGCAGGAAGCATGGCTGCACACTGGCAGATGCTGAAGCAGTAGCTGAGAGCTTCATCCCCATCCATAGGTGGAGAGTATCCAGTGATATATTTCCTCCAACAAGGCCACACCTCCTAATTCTTTTAATCCTTTTTAAATAATGCCACTCCCTGGTGACTAGGAGGCAAATATTTGAGCCAGTGGGGACCAAATCTTAGTCAAACCACCACAGTTAGTAATCCAAACTGGCTTGAAATTTACTGTGTGATCTAGGCTGCCCTCTAACTCAGATCAACTTGCCATAACATTGGAGTGGTTGAACTGTAGGCATAAGCTGCCTTCTCTAGCCTATCTAAATTATTCTTAAATGGATTATTATTAATGTTAGGGAAGGGGAGAGCTTTCTATCAATTTTGTTGTTTGACTCCTTCCATCTGTTAGATGCCCAGGAGAGATGCCTCTGTTGTAGTCTGACTGTAAGAGTGGTAGATAAAAAGATAGATGATAATCTAATGATGATTGAAAATAGCAATTTACATATGTTAGTGTATATGATACTTGGATTTTCAAATATGTATCCTTGCTCAGTATGCTTCAGTGACATTATCTTCGCACTGTGGTAAGTAGCTATTACCATGGCATTGAAAGTGGGTACCATATAAAACTGAACATCATACATCACAAGTGAATCAGTATTTCATACTTCTAGATATCTGTATTAAGAACATGACTGTTCCTTATTAGTGAGGTTGTGGAAAAACTGGAGCACTTATATATTACTGATAATGTAAATTGTTGTAACTATTTTAGGAAAGTTGGTTTTTCTTCAAAAACTAAATATAAGATTACTACGTAGTCCCGTCATTTCACTCCTAGATCTATACCCAAGAGAATTTAAACAGGTCCATGTAAAACTCGCAAGAATGTTTGTGTTGTAAACATTATATATTTCATTTCACAAATGGAAACAACCCAGATGTCTACCACATTTTGAATGGGTGAACAACATGAAGTGTGTCCTACAGTAGACGTATGGCCTGAAACCTGTGAGAGAGCATGGCCCTACTGGCACCTTTGAGAGTAATATTAAGCCATTCAATTTGTGGTACTTTGTTATATAAGTTAAAGTTGGTTAATATAAAGCTAATAAGGTTTTGAGAATGTATTACTAATAATGATAACTTGTATTTAATAGTTTGTGAACTTTGTAGGTACTTAATATATTATTTTTAATTTTTTTGCTTTAAGCTTTGAGACAGAATCACACAAGATGGCGTAAAACCCATCAGATTAGACTAGTTCTAGATTCGCAGGCACCATCCTGCCTCAGTCTCTCTAGTTGCTGGGATTACAGGCATGTACCACCATACTAGGCCATGTTGTATTTTTGTTTCTTGGTTTTTCAAGACAGGGTTTTTCTATGTAACAGCCCTATCTGTCCTGGAACTCATTTTGTAGATCAGGCTGGCTTCGCTGGGCACTGGGATTAAAGCCTTGCACCTCTACTTGGCTCATGTCACATATTTTAAGCATACAAAAAATTTTGAGATGAAAGGATAAACTTAAGTAACTAGAAAATAGCCTACAATTTTTTTCTTAGGATCCAGTTTTGTACTTGGAGCCCACATGAAGGTAAAGGAGACAAGAAGCTACAGAGTTGGCCTCTGACCTCCTGGCATACATGTTACACACAGTCATGTTCTAAAGGAAAATAACAATATTTTTTATTATTTATGATTGTAGAATAAAGACATGCATAATTTCCTATTAAGGAAGACTGTTAGCTGAATATTTTATACATGTTCTTTATATGATTGAAAAAGTTCTATTCATTAGTTTATTGATTAATGATAGAAAACTCTAGGGTCTCATGCATGCTAGGCAAGCCTCTTACCACTCTTAGTACTCAGTTCAATTCCTATATTCTGTGAGATGGAGTCTCCAAAGTGGTTTTCCTAATGATAGTGTTAAGTGTGGGCAGGGTGTTTTTTTTGTTTTGGGGTGTGTGTGTGTGTGTGTGTGTGTGTGTAGGTCACTATAGCTGTAGGTAGCTAGGTTTAGTTCTGGGTCCTCTATTTGCTTTCTTCAGTCAGTGTGTAGTTTGAGCTTTTACAGTTGTGGCTCTATAGTACAACTACCGCACTCCGCATGCAATACTGAGTCTGGTTCTTTGGTACTTACTCAAGTGAATTGAAAACACATCCTCCACAGAAAAATGTGACCTTGGGCACTTATAGTAGCTTGACCATTTAAAAAATTTTGGACAAAACAAAGATGTTGATAAATTGTGATACATTCATACAGTGTCAGGTCATTCAGCATGAGGAAGAAATGACAACATAGGGTGAAACTTTAAATATATATACTAAATGAAAAATGGTGATCTGTACAGGACACATACATACTGTGTAATTTCAGCTGCCAGACTTCCCGAAAAGGCAGGCCATTTTCTAACAGAAAGCTTAAGGTTATAGAGTAAGAAGAATTGAGTAGATAAAGCCATAAGGCAATTAGGCTGATGTCTGTGATAGTAAAAATGGAGGTGCATATTATACATTTGTCAAAACCTACAGATAATAAATACAAGGATGGGCCTTGTTGTAAACTGTGGGCTTTTGATAATAATACATGTTTAGCAATTATAGCATATCTACCATTGGGGTCTGGGAGCATGGATAGAGAGACAGGTATATATGAGACTTTTTTTCCACTTGATACTCAATTTTGGTATGACCCTAGAAATACTCTAAAAAGGAAATTGAGTTTTTTATTTTGTTTTGTTTTGTAATGAAGTTTTAATATCACCTTTAAAGTTACCTTAAAGTGGGTCCCAGAACTGGGGAAAGTGTTTACAAATGCATGAGATTTCTAGGAACTGTTTTAATTTAAAAACATAGATGTCAAAAGAGGGAGAAAAGATAGTAATTAATAAGAATAAAAGTGGGTGAAAATACTTACAAATAAAAAAAAGATAAAAGAACCATCCTTTTAAGGATGTTAATTTGGCAGCTATCACCACACAGTAATAGTGAAAAAAAAAAATACAACTTGTAAGTTCTTGGTGGGGCTAAAGGTTTTGGTAGTGAACCTTTATACTTAAGAAAACACACAGTGCTTCTTTGCTGAGGAACTCATCCTACAAACATGCATGAACTTGTAAGCAAAGGATACACACAAATTTTTTTTGGATATGTTAGCTGAGACTTCCTGTCTCATTTACAATATGAGTGTTTGTTTCATTGATCAGTTACCACTTGTTTAAAAGAATGCTTTCTAAAAAGATTGTGTTGTTTGCTTGATTTAAGTTTTAAAATTTATAATGAGCCTTTTGTCACACCTGACAAATTAACAAACGGCAAGCTTACTGGTTACTTCTAATAAGTGTCTTAGATATGTAAATGTTAGAAGATAGGAATGATTGGGCAGCTCTTTCATCTCCAGTTGTTTATATCTACTTCAGGAAATACCGTGGATTTTGTTTCATTGTTCTAAGCCTATTTTGACCTTTCTCATTTGTACCTGTTGTGATTTGTCAACGTTTTTTAGAAAATGAAAAAAGGGACATGATTGTGTAATATAATTGTTTTCTAAAAACTAGTGTTTGCCAGATTGTACTCTGTTCTGTATCTGCGGTGACTGCTTCTTTACTTGTGCCCCCATGCTGTTGTATGTACTGTTGGTAGGGTGAATGGGGCAGAGTGCTATTACCTCACCTCCCTGCTCTCCTTCTGTACTGTGGCGTACAGTTGCGCTGGAAGCATGTGGAGCATGGTCTTTTTCATGATCTTTTTTTTTAGATTTATTTATTTATTATGTATACGGTGTTCTGTCTGTATGCTTACTGGCCAGAAGAGGGCACCAGATCTCATTACAGATGGCTGTGAGCCACCATGTGGTTGCTGGGAATTGAACTCAGGACCTCTGGAAGAGTAGTCAGTGCTCTTAACCTCTGAGCCATCTCCAGCCCTTCATGATCTTTTTGAGACTTTGCCTAAACATATAGAGGGTGCTGCTCATGGGATTGCCACAAATCTAATCACAGAACCTTCTGGCTGTCTCATGTGTTAACTAATTCTTACTATCTTACTTGAGACTGATGCAGAAGTTCTGAATTAGTGATTTATTGTTTCAGCTCTAACCAAGCCAAGTGTCCTGCTTAGTGGGAAAACCCTAGACACAATACAGACAAGTGTGTCCATTCTCAAAGCTGTTTATTAAAATGTGACGTGATCCCCAATATAGGCTTCATTGTCAACCTTAGAATCGAGTCACCAAACAAATGACCAAATGTTCTGCAGCCCTGATTGATACTCCGACCTTCCTATAGGTCGGTAAGTGATCAGTGCGAGAGGAGATTGAGCAAAAGCAGATGTCACAAAACTGAACTAAAAAATAAAGTAAGAGCTATGTAAATGAAAATGTCCATTTAAGACAGGGCTACTTAGCCTGACATGGTGGCACACATCTTGAATCCAGCACTCAGGAGGCAGAAGCAGGTGGATCTCTCTGAGTTGAAAGCCAGCCTGGTCTACAGTGTGAATTCTAGGAGAGCTAGAGCTTCATTATTGAGACTCTGCCTCAAAATACAATCAAATAAAAAGACAGGGTCTTGTGTAGCCCACCTGTACTTATTTCCACCTGGCTCTGTAGCTGACGCTGGCCTTCAACTCCTGATCTTCTGCTTCTGCCTGCTAAAGGTGGGATTACAGGCATGCACTACCATCCGGATTAAGACTACACTTGTGCAGACCGTGTTTTTGTCTGTTGTCAGTTATACCTTGGTGGTGTTAATGGGAATGTGTCCTAGTACTATCTTTGTGGATGATAATTTAGCCAGGATCTATCAAAATTGCAAAGGCACCAACCTTTTGACCTGGCATTTTTTTGAGTTCCTTTCAGAAAAACTGGGGCTAACCAGAGGTGCGAGATCAGTTGCAGTCTTGGTTCCTAAAGTCAGCAGTCATCTCTCAATTACTGTGATGTAAGTTAAGTTAGGCCACCAGCTGATACAGGGAAGCTAGGAGAGCAATACAGGAACAGCGCCACAAATGGTTTCTAATGAGACAACTCATGAGCATGTTTAGAACTGTTACTATGTGTCTTGAGAAGGGGGGACACAAAGCAGAAGTATAGTCGCTGATGTATTTCATAAACTATTTCTGGAAAGATACACAAAGAGCTGTCAGTAGTGGGCTCCTCTGGGTCGTGAGAAGACCAGTCAGTTTATATGAACCTCATGTTGTAGCCCCTGGCCGGATTAAACTAAAATAAGTCATGTGTTTTTTATCCTTGGGCTGTAGTTATCTGTATATTTATTATTGGTGAAAAAGTCAGAACCATTTTATTGGTACTTGATTGTAAGTTCCGGAGAAATGTCAATATTCTTTTCTTCTCTGATGTAGGCTCCCCAGCTGAGCTGTCTCCTACCACTCTCTCTCCTGTCAATCACAGCTTGGGTAAGTTGCTGTTACTTCCTACTATTTTCACTGGATTAAAGAAAGTCCTCTCTGGGAATTATTTTTGTATGTATCAAAAAATTATTCATATGGTTTATATCAGTGACATTAGGAAGGATGGATATAATGTGCTGCTGCTGCTTTCTATTGCAGGAGTTTATAAGACAGTCTGAGTCATTGAAACTGTTCTTTATGAAGTTGTATAGGTTTTGATGGGTGTTTATTTCGGATGTATCATACAAATTGTCTTGTTATTTTTCCTCTTGTGATCTTCCTTATGATACATCTCAGTGAAAATGACAAGTTAGTTGCATGTGATACGCATTTTCTGTTAGTGAGTTGTCCACTGATGCCAAACCCTGCACACTTGTCCTTGACTCTGCTTCTTACATTTATGAAGGTAGACAATGTCAGGGAGTGTGCTTCTTATGTGTAGGAAGGTAGACCGTGTCAGGAAGTGTGCTTCTTATGTGTAGGAAGGTAGACCGTGTCAGGGAGTGTTTGTTTCTCCCACCCTAATATCTCTTCTTTGTGTAGCTTTCGACTTTACTCGGCTTTATGTTTTGTCCTATTTGGAATTGCCTTCTCAATGTGTTTTAGAAATGCACCCAACCACAACAGGCTTGACCCATAGTCTGGTTTTTTTTTTTTTATTTTTATTTTTGTTTGTTTGTTTTCAACAAGAACTAGATGAAAACTAATAAATAATCCAACATAAATTAACTTTATGAGATGGGGAAATTTTTAAAGATTGTGTATCTGGTGTGATCTATGGAAATAAATTTTATATGAAACACTGAAAATCTGGTCTAATCTGTTTAAACCAGTGTAGATGCTAACACAGTGACTTCCTGAGCCAGCCTGTCGCCATGGAGTGTGTCCATGGCGTTCACTCGGTTTCATATTGAGTTGTTCATACAGCATCTCTTCCCTTCAGATCTGCAGCCTGTTACCTACTCGGAGCCTGCCTTTTGGTGTTCGATAGCGTATTATGAACTGAACCAGAGGGTTGGAGAGACCTTCCATGCCTCACAGCCCTCGCTTACTGTGGATGGCTTTACAGACCCATCGAACTCGGAGAGGTTCTGCTTGGGTTTGCTCTCCAATGTTAATCGAAATGCTACTGTAGAAATGACAAGAAGGCATATAGGTATGTCTTACTTTCTTTGTGTGGAAAGAAAAGTTCAGTTTACTCATAGTGTAGACAGTATGTGGTATTAGGTCTAAAGTTTGTATGAAAAAGCCCAACTTAGTCTCCATCTGTAAACTGCTTTAATAGGGCCTTGATGATTCTTAATCTACAAACTTTTGTCTTTTTTTGGTTTGTTTGTATTTGACACTCTTGATAGTGAGAAGTCCTTTGATAAGTATATATTAAAAGTGATTAACTTGCTCAGTCTCTTTTAGTCAAAAAAGGGCAATGTTTAGTCTTGATCTTTTTCATTTTTCCCCTCCTCAGTGATTTTATATCTAATTCAGAATGCAGTCTGGAGCTTCAAAATAGAGTGGAGGATTTCTGACAGTCCCATGAAGCACATTGGCCTGTGTGAGGTCAGCACTGCTTTCCCAGTCATGCTGGGTGGGATGCTGCGTGCTGCTCCTCCACAGTAGAAAGTGGAACATTCTGGAGAAGAGATGAGGTGTAGACCTGAGAATCGAGACAGGAAAGAAACTTGTCAAACTGTGAAATATTCCCACTTGCTCCTAATTTAAGTTTGAAAATGGTTATATTTCATAGATCTTGTTTGCGTTAATAGATTTGTTGTTGTAAGTTTTTAAAAGATCAACACATTTTTGTCTTTTGTCTTTTCGAAGGGACCACCACCCAGCTCTCAGATAAATCACACATGGACTCTTATTCTTAGTTATGAATGTCCAGCCTAGCTTGACTTACTTCTTGCCAGCTTTTCTTAAATTATACCTTTTGCTTCAGGGCTTTTTATTTCTCTTACTTCTGTGTATCTTCCATTCACTCATACTCCGTGGCTGACTGGGTGGCTGGATGGTTGGCCCCCCCGGTGTCCTTTTCTCCTTGTTCTTTTGCTCCTTCCCTTTCTCAAATTTCTCCTATTTATCCTCTCTGCCTGCCAGTCCTGCCTCAACACTGGCTGTTTAGCTCTTTAGTGGACCATTAGGTGTTTTAGACAGACAAGGAATCACAGCTTCACAGAGTTAAACAAACGCAGCATAAAAAAAGCAGCACATATTTACATCATTAAACGTTCCACAGCATAAACAAAAGTAACACAACTGTAAATAATACTCCCCAACACATTCTATCTCAGTTTTCTTAGTGTTTTGTTTTTAACTGGAGGGGAAAAGTGTAGAGCTGCAGATCTGAGCATTGTCTGGTCAGTTCTTTACCTTCTGTTTGGGATTAACCATTTCCTCCTGCAAAAACGATGTTGATTACCAAAAGTTGATGCATTATGAAGTGATAATGGCTAGGGAATGTGTTGGCTTTATGTGCACTTCTCAAATTTGATTACGTTAGGTCATCTTGTGTCCAGGAGCAGTTCCCCTGATTTTATCTACACTGTTTTATTTTCCGTGTTTTTATTAGATCTTTATGTTTTTAAAAAAATTAGTGGTTTCCTCTGCCCTTGCTCCCAGCAAAATTTTAGTTCACTATAATTTTAGATTACCTTTTACATTTTTAAAACTTTGGATTGTTTATCATGTGATCAGGGAATAGTCTGAAAAGTCTACCTTTGTTCTTATTGGCTATTCTTCCCACCCACCCCTGTGTTGAGTGTTTAATCGAGGATTGTGTTAGTGCTACACAGGCGCACTATCTGGGTGCATCCTCCAGCGTGAACCCTATCTGTTATTGATAACTAATGCATGGTTGGTGTTTCACAGTTCGAGTCCTCAGACAGTAGGAGGGCAACAACTGCATTTCGCCTCTGCATACGGTTTGCTGGTTGTCTCACTGCTGCATGCCAGGCTGATCTGCTGCACTTCGGTTTTTGTCTGCAGTATGTGTGATTGCATTACAAAGTAGACATTTGCATAGCAGTGTAGATGAGATAGTTTTGAGTCTTTTCTTAGCCTAGTGGTGTCTTTAAGGAAAATTTGCCCAAATGTTAGTTAAGGTTTTCAAAATTAGCTCAATTTTTAAACAAATTTTAAAGCAGCAAGTGATTTTGTATGAAACTGTCTCACTGTTGTGTACTTTTTCTATATTAAAATGTTTTTCATGAGTGTTACTTTGAAAAAAACAGAATTACTGTTAAAATTTCTTGGGGAAATGCTGTGGTCTATTTCAGAATTACAGCTCAGGAGGAAAGCATGACAGTGAGAAAAGGTCAAGGAAATACCTTAGAATTCCTTCTAGATGCTTCTCTCAGGAACACCTAAGAGAGTTAAGTGTTCTGAAACTAACCATGTGTGTTTTGTTTTAGGAAGGGGAGTACGCTTGTATTACATAGGTGGGGAAGTTTTTGCCGAGTGCCTAAGTGATAGTGCAATCTTTGTGCAGAGCCCCAACTGTAACCAGAGATATGGCTGGCACCCTGCAACAGTGTGTAAAATTCCTCCAGGTATGGATTCACCTACGTAAATAAACAGTCACAATAACATAAGTCATATCAGCTTACTTCACTAACTTTCTAATTGCTAATGATTTTAGGAATTAGGAACTAAATTGCATGCTCGTTCTAAAACATAAATTCCCTTTAAAACTGTTTTCTAATAAGGATACTGTTTTTATATCTTATTATTTCTCAATTCTAGGCTGTAACCTGAAGATCTTCAACAACCAAGAATTTGCAGCTCTTCTGGCTCAGTCTGTCAATCAGGGTTTTGAAGCCGTTTATCAGCTAACTCGAATGTGCACCATAAGAATGAGTTTTGTGAAGGGATGGGGAGCAGAGTACCGGTATGGAGCCCATGCTCAGTTTCTAGTCTTCACTCCGGTTATCTGTGTTCCCTGTTGCATCTTCTGTAGCTCGTTATATCTGTTTTGTACAGATCTTTATGTGGAATGATAAAAGAAAGCGGGTTAAGGACATAGCTCAGTTAGTGGAATGCTTTGTTATCATGCATGAGGTGCTGAATTCAGTCTTTAGAAACAAACCAGGTGCTACGACGTATTCAAGGCCATGATAAGCTACATGAAGTCCTTAGTTAAGAAAGTTGGAGGCCTGAAGATATGAAACTGAAAAATTATGTACTTGTATTATAGGAGACTTGACTAAATTGTGTGTAAACATGCATTTTAACATAATGTAGAATGTTAAGTGCCATAAAGGGTGGATTCGAAAGGTTAGGTCATTTAATCATAGATGTCTTTACTTAGTACTCAGAGAACGCTCTCTGATTGGAGTGTCATGTGATTTAGGTTCTAGAAGATGCATATGGATTTCAAGAGATAGGAAAGGACAATATGGGAAACTAATTCCAATAGCAGAGTAGCAGTATGATTAGAAGTAGAGCTGGACAGTTAAGTTGAGATCAGCGGAGTAAGTGACCTCCTCCCTCATCTGTGGTCTCACAGTGCATTATCCCAGTCAGTCGATGTTCGTGTGCTTATGTCTCCAGCCTACTGTACATGCAAGCACAGCAGAAATTCTCGGGCATGGAAACTCAAATGCCTGTACTTGGAAGTTGGCTAGAGCATACTGAAAACCCGTGAGCAGGGCAGCGATTCCGTGTGCTGCAGAACTCTACATACATTCTCGGACGTTTAGTTCCCCCCCCCCCACACACACACATTTAGATAATGTGTATATGTGTGTATCTTGTGTATATATGGATCTATGTGTGAATGTAGGTGCCTGTGAAGTTCAGGTGTAAACTGGGAGTTACTGGTGTTTGAGTTGCCAGATGTGGGTGCTGCAAACTCAGTTCAGTCCTCTGAGAGAGCAGTGCACACTCTTTAACTATCTAGCCATCTCCAGCCCCTATTTTTCCAGTCCTGAATGCTATTGGGCATGAATTGTTTGCAGATGGAGAGCTGATAATAGCCTTTTCTCATGTTTATAGGATGTCATGTTGAAAACTCAAAAGTAAATGTATTAACTGACACTGTAGCAAATAAGATAGAGCTAAATCCAATGCCGAAGACAGTAGTAACAAGATGTTCTGTGATCCAGGGAATAGGCAATGGCCCCTTTGTTAAAGCACCAGAAGATTCTAATTTTGCTTTTTAAACGAGAAGCCCAAGGGATGTTGCTGACAAAGATGTTGCTCATTTTGTCTCTAGAGAAAAGTCAGTTCCAAGTCTTAACATTGTATGGCAAGGAATTAGTTTGGGTTAGCAGGCTTTAAATTTGATTATTTTTGACTTAAACTTATTTGATACATTTAAAAGTAGGATGACCTTATGTGTCAGTTTCCTTAGGGCACTCTTTCCTGGTTTATGTTTCTCCTTCCTGCCTCATTAATAGTACTACCTAAATTCTCTCTCATACGTATCCTGTGACTATACTAATTTAACTTGAGAAGAAAAGGATGTTTTTGTAAATCTTTTGAAAAGATGAAATTCTGGGGAGATGGCTCAGTTGGTAAAAGTGCTTGCTATATAAGCATAAGAACCTGAGACTGATCCCTAAGACTCCTGGGAACCAGACATGTCTGCATGGAATGGTGTTGGGATTTGGGGACAGATAGATCCTAGGAACTTGCTGGCCAGCCATTCTAGCTAGTATAGGGAGCTTCAGGTTCAATGGATGACCCTGACTCAAGGGAACAAGGTAAAGAATAATTGAGGAAGACACTCAACCCAAACTGTTTCCCCCATACAGCTCCTCTGGCCTCTACATTCACTTGTACACACACATGCGCATACATGTACCCCACATAAATAGATACAGTTTTTGAAAAAAAAAAAACTCATTACATCATTTTAGTAATAAAAATTATTTTCAAACTATAATTCTATATACCAAATAGATATTTATTCTAAAAAGTAGATTTTATTATGTACAGCCTTTTAACTTCCTAATTATTTTTTGTGTTCTTTCAAACAGGAGGCAGACAGTAACAAGTACTCCTTGCTGGATTGAACTTCATCTGAATGGCCCTCTGCAGTGGTTGGACAAAGTATTAACTCAGATGGGATCCCCTTCAGTGCGATGCTCGAGCATGTCATAAAGCCCATCACTAGTCGAGTCCATCAAGAGACTTCGTGTAACAACCTCTCTGTCATAGTATTTGTGTATGATCCCGTGGACTGTTTGCTATCCAAAAATTCCAGAGTGAAAACAGCACTTGAGGTCTCATCAGTTAAAGCACCTTGTGGAATCTGTTTCCTATATTTGAATATTAGATGGGAAAATTAGTGTCTAGAAATGCCCTCCCCAAAAGGGGAAGAAAAGACTTAAAGACTTGTGATGTCTTGTTGGGCATAAGACAGTGTCCCAAAGGTTATTAATAACAGTAGTAGTTATGTGTACAGGTAATGTATCCAGACCCAGTATTGCAGTACTATGCTGTTTGTATACATTTTTAGTTTGCATAACTGAGGTGTGTGTGCTGCTTCTTGGTCTAGGCAAGCCTTTATAAAGTTACAGTACCTGATCTGTTATTCCCACTCTCCGTTATTTTTGTGTCTTTTTTAATATATAATATATATATATATTAAGATTTTCAAATTATCGTTTAGAAGCAGATTTTCCTTGTAGAAACTAATTTTTCTGCCTTTTACCAAAAATAAACAAACTTGGGGGAAGAAAAGTGGATTAGCTTGGAAATCCTTGACCTTTATGTGTCCAATGGATCTTAGCAATCATTCTTTCTGTGTGTATTTATTTCCTGCTTAATTTCATTAGAAGGAAACCTTACTGGAAACTTCCGGGCTCTTCATCCCATTTCTGTTCTGATACAAAACAATACAGCATGATGTCATTGTGGTAAATAGTTGCACTGATGGCTACTAGGGTAGTTAATCCTGGGTCCAGTGAAGGTTTGTGGGGAGTAGGCCTCTTGTCTTAGAACCAGACTCCCCAGATGATAATGGACTTGTATAACCTGTTGGTCTGTTACACTTTCGTCTCAGAACATGCACAGGTCACAGTATAATTATTTTCAGGGCTACTCTAGAATCATATCAGTATGTGTTTCCTTCTTCCAAAGCCAGTCTAATAATAAAGGATCTTTCTGTAAAGGCAGCTGACCTTCTGCCTCATTTCGCTTAACTACCAGATTGTATTACAAAACGGACCTTTGGCAAATGTACTTGTTTCTGCAAATACATAAGCATGACACCGAGGTGTGGTCAGTAGGTGGGGCCGTCTGTTTTCAAAGTGTGCTGTATGTGATTCATAAATGGGACGTTATATTACCTAACTTCAAAATTTCAAAGGTTGGGAACTAAGCCGTTATCAAGATTTTTAGCCTGCTTTTACCTGCAGTCTGAGTTCTTGACTAATCCTGTGTGTGTGTGGGTCATGGACCTTTCTGCTCTGCAATAAGGGGATTCCAGCTGTTCTGGTACTCCTCCGCTTTGCAGCACACAGCAGTCATGTTCAGTCTTGACTCCCGTCTCGTTTGCAGCTCCATACAAATGGAGAATACTTCCTGATCTCCTTTTTGTAAATTTTCATATTTTTGCAGACAAATACCTTTGGTACTTACTCTTTGAAACCATACTCATATGTATGTACAGATAATCATTTTCGATGCTTTTCAACATTTGTTGTTTTCTATTTGATATTTCCCATTTTCTTATATTTGTGTGTGTATGTATGTGTTCATGTAAATTTGGTATAGTAATTTTTTTATTCAAATATTTATTGTTCACCTGTTAATGTGCCATGAACTTTCTTAACCTTTGGGTGAAGGTGAACAAGATAGCTCTAGTTCCTGCCTTTGCTGAGATAGCAGTTGACTTAGCCCATGCTCAAGTGTCTGTAGGAGGTACACAGGGTACTGTTTAGAGTATGACAGATAGGATGCTTCTGGTAGGGCACCAGGAAGGCATCTGGGAAAGTGGTGCTTGAGCTAACACCTAACCTAAAAGGGGTGAGCCATGTGAAGAGCTGAGGGAGATCAGCACTGAAGCCACAGCATCAGCCCCAAAGGCTATTGGGTATCATCATTACATACATACCTGCATACACCCAACTGTAAAAACGAGAGTGGCTCTTCAGCTTGTAATTTGTTGAAGGTGGCACTGCTTTGTGATAGGCTGCTCGTCATCTCACTGTATTCCAATCCCCAGATCTTTGTTCCTAACAACCCTCTCTCATGTGAAGATTCACCAGTGTGGAAAGCTGCTGTTTGCTTCTGGACTTGTTGCTGCACACTGATTATCACTGCTTCTGCTGCCCATCTTGGGAGAGAGGAAATGTCCTGGGCATCATTGTTTCTGAGCTGCTGGAGAAAATCATAGTAAACTGCCCCTCATTGGACGTTTTCACAGATTGAAAAGCTTGTGCTGTCGAGACAGTTCGGGGCCGCAGATGGCTTTGGAAGTGGTGGAAGGTTATCATATCAGGCAGGCTAAAGTGATGCTGGCAGTGGTACAATCTCCATGGTTTGGGTTCCAGATGATACCCAGGGCCTCCTCTTGGTTGATTTGTCCTGATTTAAGTTACCTGCATTATTTAGCATCTCTGATCAATGGTAATTTGAAAACCTTTTTTAGGCCAGTCTTTGGAATACCACTGAATTGGGCTCTGATTTAAAGACGCTTTCCTGCTAGAGTCTGAGCCGTACCGGTTAACACTGACTGCATCGTGGTGTACATTTAGTTAGTCAGCATAGTTTTCTGATGCCTGTTGTTTTTCCAGCCACTGTGATTCTGCGACAATGTCCTGGCCCTTGAATTGGGCTTAGTCCTGTGGGAATTACTAATGCTTTCAGGGCCTGTCACTTTGCCAAAAGGGATCTGCATGTGTTTTCTTTCTTTTTTCTTTTTTATTTTTATTTTTTTGGTTTTTTTGAGACAGGGTTTCTCTGTGGCTTTGGAGGCATGTGTTTTCTTAAGAACTAAATTCTTTAATTCTATATTCTATATTTGCAGATTGTTTAATATCTAGGACTTTTTTTTACCTTAAACGATATGAAATTTAGTGTAGTAGTATAGTTCATTTGTTTTTTAAGCTGTCAGATTTCCCCTTGGTTTCTTTTAACTTGACATTGGTTGTGCCTTGGTTGTTAATTTATCCAGACTAAGACTCCAGTCGTGTTAGTAGGCTTTGCCAGTCGAAATCAAAGAAAGCAAATGCCCTTTTGGTTTCTCTACCTCATCCAAGAGCTGCCCGAGTGTATCTCTAAAATATTTTTTTCAAAGATTGTTAAGTACTTGGAACAGTTAGGAGTCCTTTTTTGCTGAGGGTAGCTAGGCTGGTAGTGGGGTATAAAGTACCATGAGACAATCTAAGCTGGCTCTTTCAGTTTGCCCTGTTTGTTCCCTCTGCAACTTTCTCAAGTGTATCTTCACAGGGCAAGCCAAGGACCCTTTTCCTACTGTGGCTTAAGGCCTTGGCGACTTAATACATCCCACTCCTTATTTGTCTCCTTGCTGTGTGCCACACTTTGCTCCCCAGGCTCCCATGCTCCGTGCCCTCCCGTCAGCTGTGGTTTTCTTGTTCATCAGTGTTTCTCCCTTAGGACTGTGCACTTCTTCGCAGTCAGGCTACGATTCCTCGGGCTGCTGTTTTAATTGTACAAATTGTTCTGGAATTTAATATAATTTAGATGGTAACAGCATCTCCATCCCTGTTTGGGGGAATTCTGAATTGTCAGTTTTAGCACAATCAGAAGATGATATGTGGTCTTCAGAGAGACAGATACCTGCTGTTAGTTCTTTTTCTCTTTTCAAGTTTCCTCAACTGTTAGATTTTTTTCAGATTACCTTTTATCTGAAGGAGATAGAGGGACAAATTATTTCTTGGAGTAATTTATGTATTTCCCTTCAAAACTTGGAGCCGTAAAATACTGAGTTAATCTCATGAATGCTTTTGTGATAAGACCTAGTTTCATGTGTGTGTGACCTCCTGGGCAGTATAGCTAGCTTGTATATATGAGAGCTGCCTCAACGTTTTAGTTGTATTTAGAAAGTACACACATAGACTCTCAGAAAAACTAATAGCAGGGTCATCTTAACAGTGATGAGTGATTATGTTGTTTAAATCTCAGATCTCAGTAAAGACAGCCTCATTTGCTTGTAGACCTTATCCTATGTGACACAATCAGTATATTTAAAATGAAGTCTACCACAGTCCTGATTTGATGGTTCAGCTGTTATGCTGATGTTTAGGCCCTGCGGTAAAAATCATGGGAAATTCATTACCCCCAGTAAAGCTATTCCTCTTCCCTAACCTGTCCACCCAGTGCTGAGGGGTAACTTGAATAGCATGGCAGATTATATTCTTCATTTGTTCTCCACCCCTGTGAGATGCTGCTTCAGAGACTGAGAAGTCAAGCTCCTTGTACCTAATGCTCACTTAAATGAAGGTGCTTCAGGCCTGACTGTCTTGGCTATGGTCAATAGACATGATTTTCTAAGGCATTGGGGGCCTCTGTTTGCTAATACCTCAGTGTTCCTTAGCTTGCTTCTGTTAGTCTTCGTGTGGACCCCAAGTTTGACAAATGCTAGAGATATAGGATCCTTAGGAAGAAGTTTGGTGGTGGTGAGACGGGCTTATTAGCTCTGTACATGGGACTGCGGCATTTTTATTTTGGTTGTTTTGTTTTTGAGAAAAAATGACATTCTTCTGCCTCTCAAGAAAAAAACTTCAAAATTTCTGGTTCACTGCCTTTGAGTGGAAGGTAAGAATTTGTTTTCTGCCAGGCAGTGGTGGCACACACCTTTAATCCCAGCACTCGGGAGGCAGAGGCAGGTGGATCTCTGAGTTTGAGGCCAGCCTGGTCTACAAAGCAAGTTCCAGGACAGACAGGGCTACACAGAGAAACCTTGTTTTGAAGAACAAAGATTTTGTTCCCCATTTCTGACTTAAAATAATCATTGAATAATAAATTCCACAACATAGTGATTTAAGAACAAATGCAAAGCTTTAGAATTAACAGAAAACACTGATTATTACACTTTCCAACCAGCTGCTACCCTTCCAGCTGTGACTTTAGGGTTCTTGGCTGGTTGCATTAATAAAGGTATTAAGTTTTCCCTTTGCAGTTGTATCATAGGGTTGGCTTTGGGAGTGTTTGTGGGATAAAGGCTTACAAAAGTCTTCTTCCTGGGGGAAGTCCCTAAGAAAATGTCTCTTTGACACTCTCAGTGTTGACACCCGTGGACCTGGCTGAGAAGAAACTGGCTGCAAAGGGACAGTGCTTGGTTGGTGCACATCTGTCTTCACCTCAGGAGTATAGGCGGGTATTGGCTTGTAGAGGAAGTTTACAGGGATTAGTTTAAATCTGGAGAATAGTTATATGTAACATTTAGGTAACATGCATGGATTTTGATTTAAAAGTAACCAGTTTTTGGAAGACACCAGATTCAACCTGTGAATTTGCCCACGTGTATACACATACATAACCAGCCTTTTTCTTGACAGAATGCAAAACTCAGATTGGGCACAGGTTTGACCAGCTTTACCTCAGACTCCACTTAAGCTTTTCTTGACCTTAATGTTTTAAGGCAGAAGTATTTGACTTTTTTAATCAATGGCAGTGATTTGTAAAACTCAGTACTTTCTAGTGGGCTAAACCAAGAGAACCCACAGGGACTGGGACCGCAGCATTGCAGGAAGCCAAATCAAAAAGCTTTGGAGAAGTGCTGTTACTCCCCGCCCCCAAGGCCAACCTTCCTGAGAGCACAGTATACAGTGGTGTAACTCTGGGTCTTTACCTTCAGTTGACTGTCTTCATACATGAAACAAGAATGCAGGAGAAGCCGGCATTGAAGGTTTTCACATTTTAAAAGGATGTAAAAAACATACAAGGAACTGGAATATTCATTTAGCTCAGAAAATCTCAACATATGGTAAAATACTATGTAACTGGGCAGAGCAGGAGACAGGAAGTCTTGTCTGCAAATGGGTTTCAAGAGTGAAGTCCGGTGCACCACCACTAATTGATAACTAGCCTTTCAGTGTTTCTGGGCGTCTAGCAGTGTAGCCAGTTTGGAGGAAGTAGCCTTTAGCAAGACAACTGAAAGCCTGATGTTCCTAATGCACTTGGAAATTCTTTTCTCTAGGCCTGTTAAGGAAGGTGACCAGCCTTGCTGTGCCTGGGACAAGTGTCCCAGATGTGCAACACTCAGTGCTAGACCAAAGTAAGTCCCAGGGGTCCTGGGAAGAGTTGTTCACCTAAGGTGTCCTCAGGATTGATTCTCATATTGATGTCATTATAATTGATACTGCAGTGGGTTACCCCATGGTTGTCAACGTTTTCAGTGTTTCCAGGATTGACCTGTGTGCCCCTCTAATCGCTTACTACTATGAATGCAACCTAAGATTTACAATAAATAACAAAAGTAGCGAATAGAGTTGTTTTGAAAAAGAGAAATGGGAAAAAGGAAATTGGAAGGTAGCAACTAGATGCTATAGATCTGTGTAGGTGTGAGTACATTTTGTGTCCTTATGAGGTGAAGTTTAAATGTTTTGTAACATGGAAACAATGTGATTATAGATTTTCTTTCTCATAGGGGAAAACATGGTCTTCGATGCCTTGGTTTATTTCGCAGTCTGTCCTGCTCAAGAAGCCAGAATGTGATACTGTGTTTTTGGTAAACGTTGTCTTAAAATTACTTAATGTGTCAACCAAAAGCAGGTAAAGGAATCAGTGCCCTGATAGAGTTGGAGCTGTTTGCTCTCAAGTCTTACGTCCTCCTACTCTCAAGGTGCTTACCAGCTAGACTGAGTGTGGGAGCCAAGGGTTTTCTAAAACGCCATGGACTCCGTAATGTAGTATGGCA
Organism: Arvicola amphibius; assembly: GCF_903992535.2. Taxonomy (NCBI): domain Eukaryota; kingdom Metazoa; phylum Chordata; class Mammalia; order Rodentia; family Cricetidae; genus Arvicola; species Arvicola amphibius. The sequence continues at coordinate 149,442,934 of NC_052051.1, forward strand.
GACGTGAACCCTGTTGCTGTTCTCTGGTAGTCCTTTGTGACCGATCTCTGCACACTGTGATGATGGAGATGTTAAGTGTGTTATTTGTGAACCTTCTCTTCACGAAAGTCAAGACAATGACGTGGGGGGTTTTTTTGTTATTGTTGTTTTTGTTTTTTTTGTTTTTTTTTTAAAATTAAACAGTGAGCTGAGGCTTTATAGGTGGTTTCAAGTAAAAATTGTGAAATACTTATTTCCCGTCCACACCAAATACTTAAGTCTATTTAATGTATTAAAGAAATAGTTCTGCTTAAGAAAATGTTGCCTAAATGTTCTGTGATTTCTGGTCAATTTTTATACCGATCTGTGTGCATCTCTGTGTGTTCTCTTTCTACTTTTGCTCTACTGTGTACTGTTGCCATTGGAAGGTGGTCGATTTTCCTAGCATTAAAAAGAACATTTGAGTTATTTTCCATGTCATTATGGGATCAGATTTGTTTAGATTTTGGTGTAAGGTGATCTTTTTTTTCTGGGGTGATTACATTATGGTGTCTACAGTTTATATTATGTGAATGCAAAAATGTGGATTTTGCATGTGCAGGTATGAGAGAGAGTGTGTTTAAATTGTGACACACAGAAAAATTTGCTTTGTTCCTTTCTCAGACAGGTTGGCCCTGCTTACCCAAAACACACTGCATAGTATTAGTTTCATGTTTTAATTTCAGTATGCCTGAGGCAAATTAATGATAATAGATAACATTTACATTTAAACAAAATATGGTGAAATTCAAGTTTGCCCTGAAAATGTGTGTGTGTGCGCGCGCGCATGTGTGCAAGTGTGCAGTTTCTATATTTTTTTTAAGGTCTCTCTCCTTGAAAAGACCCAGAGAACCTAATTGTGCAGGTACATCGTAATCATCATGAAGTAATTGAGAAGCATCCTGGTTAAACCATGCTTCCTATGGCTGAATCTGTGTTTTCCTCATTTGTGGTCATTCTGCAAGTCATTTTAACCAAGCTTCAGAGTTAAGGAAAAGAGAACCTCAAAAGCTGAGGTGCACAACCCTATTTGGCATTGAACAGACCAAGCATTAAGTTAATACTTTTTATTGGGAGAAAAACCTAAACTGCTTTACTACTAAAATTGCTATAGCACTTAACTGTAAACAGTGGAAAAGACCCTTGCTAACATTCTTGCTGCAGCATCTCTTTAGGTAATATGACAAGTGTCCATCCCTGCCTTAGGACAGCTATTGACCAGCCTGCTGTCCTGCTGGTTCTTTGTATTAGAGATCACGTGACCATGTTTGTATGAAGTGGCAGATGAGGGGAACCATTAAGCCTTGTATTTGGGCTCTTACTGCTTGCACATCCCTCTTTTCCTCAGTGTAAATTGAATTCCTTCAGTACAGGAAACAATCAGCTGATATCATCTGGTGAAGAGGTAGTAGGATGAAGACTACATTGGCTATTCAGGTTTATACTCGGGCTAGCAAGAGGACTCAATGGATAAAGGCCCTTGCTATGCAGACTCCTACACCTGAACTTGATCTCTCAAACTCACAGAAAGGTGAAGAGAAGACTGACTACAGAGTGGTCTTCTGATTTCCATATGTGTGCCCACTCTTAAACCATACATAGAATAAGAACCTAAGAGCATTTGGATCTTCCTCCTCTCCTTCCACTCCTCTGGGCTCCTTCCCATGATCTCATGGGCTCCACCTTCATTTTTTGACAGATTTCTTTTCATCAAAATATCAAGTCCTAAAATTGAGATGGTCACAGATAGGACTCTAAAGCAAACTTCTTCAGTGAAGAGCTTTTTGAATATTTCTAAAAATCCTTTTAACTGATCGTTTGTTGAAAAAAAAAGTTCATACTGCACTGCACACATGAGGACTATAGTATTTGCATTCTTAAACATTAATAGAAGTCAAGGTCATTGAATGTGGCTTCAAGTAAGTTCAGGGCTAAGTCAGTGAGTGATAGACCAAGCATTTTCCCAGGAAGCTTGAGAGTAGAATGTTTACCATAATAGTTAAAATGTAAGTAGGATTTGCAATTGTAACTTGTCAGGAGTGTTTTTGGCTCTTGTTTTGGCCTTTTCTGCCTCATAGTACTGTTTATTACTATAAAAGTTCTAAAATTGAGAAGAGATGTGATCCCAGAGCAAAGAAAAGGTGCTTCTGAACACATGGTTCAGGAAGGACATGGTGAGTGCATTAAGGATTTGACTTAGGGAGTAATTTGGAGTGGGTTAACATGAGGTCTTGGAATGCGCCTTGTGCGGATGTGTTGACAAAGGTTTCTGTCCCACCACGTCCCGCAGGCATTAAGTCCCAAAGAAATACACAGAGGTCTACATTAATTATAAACTGGTTGGCCTAGTAGCTCAGGCTTCTTATTAACTAATTCTTACTACAACTTCACTCAGTATTCTTGTCTGTGTTAGCCATGTGGCTTGGTACCTTTTTTGACGAGGCAGTCACATCTTGCTTCCTCTGTGACTGGATGATGACTGCAGACTGACTCTTTCCTCTTCCCAGAATTCTCCTGTTCTCCTTGCCCCACCTCTACTTCCTGCCTGGCTACTGGCCAATCAGCATTTTATTAAAGAAGTACAAGAAACAGATCTTTACAGGGTAAAAACCATTGTCCTACAGCATGAATGACAGCGCAAGAAACCCCAGACATTGCTTATTAAGCATCCATTGAAGGTGCGGAGCAGAAGATTGTCAACCATAAGCTTCCATAAAGATCACATCTGATAACAGTCTGGAGGGCAATACCAGGGATGGCTTAGGTCTACCTGCTGAGACTGCTTCTGAGCAGTCAGGAACATGGCCGTGGGGGACATTAGCTGAAGATGGGGTGCTCTGGAGTGCAGTGTGCTGTGTTGCACCAGTAACCTCTCTGCACCAGAAAATGTTATTTGTTTACATGGCTGAAATTTGTTAGGGAACTCCCTGAGTCTTGAGTGTGTTTGATGGTAGCAAACTGCCAGTCTTTAACCACTTGCCCAACAGCAATTTGCTTGTTGAACTTCAGCTGCAGGTTTGTGTCCTCTGCTTTTAAATTGTAAGTTGTTTTCGTAAGAGATCTTGTCCCCTTTGACTTGTTACTGGCACTGTTTAATCACACTATTATGTAAATGCCATGAAATGAGCCCATTTTCCATTGGAATAAAGTATTTTAGTAGCAGCGTCTAGCTGCCCCTTTCTGTTAATAGTTTTACCTAAGAACTACAGTTACTTCAACTTTGAAGTCAAGCTCTGGTGTGTGGCATTTTAGAACCCTCTTGGTCAACCTTGAACGCATTCTGTATGGAATTGAATTTTATAGAAATAATTGAATGTTTTCATCTGTAACAGAATTAGTGGCCTGTAAAGCACTGTGGTTTCTTGCAGTGCTCTGCAGTTGTTAAAGGAGGAACTTTATTACAGGCTACCTGCTAAGGGAAGCAAAAGGCACAGAAAAGTATTGTTTCCAGAATGAGAATCACTGATAAGAATGTTAGAAAATTTTAACTTTTAAAAGCATTCTGTCCCCCATCCTATTATTTAAGTGCCCCAATATTTAAGGTTTAAATAAAACTAAATACAGGTGAATAAAATCAAACTAAACTTTGGAGGTCTAAATTTTGGTGCTCAGTCTTTATAACAATTTATATTGGTACAGTTTTATTTGCCAGAATGTCAACTTCTTTCTCTGTCCTGCTTTTACTTTTTTACATTCTGTTCCTTCCCCTCTATAATTAAAGAAACCTTTAGAAAAATACATTATCGTAGAATACATAATTGTTGGTACTTGCTAAGTACGAAATGCCAGGAGAGTGAGATTTCCATCACAAGTGAATGGGTGTTTCATGTGTCCAGAACTTTTCCAGTTTATTTCTGACCATTACAGCCGCAGGTATGCCTTTCCTCCAACCAGCATGGCCACTGAGGGTAGTAGTTCTTCATGTGCTTAACATAATCATACAGATTTAAGTGTCTGGGTCATGGGAGAATCTGTATGATTTAAAAGTGTCCTGAGTGTTTCTCAACAAAAGAAGTAGCAGCATCTAAAGACTGTTTAAGAACACAGAAAGGAATGCTTGAAAAGTGTGCTATAATTATCACTATCTTCGGTGATGGGGCAAATCTCGAAGGCCTTCAGCCTTCAGAGATTTAAACAATGTTGTAATAGTTGTAAGCCTTGGTTGTCATTTCCCATGTAGTGTGGAGGACAGCGGTCTGATTATGCCTATTTCTGTGATTAAAGCATTTCATTATTCTGTCTTAAATTTCCCTGTTTCCTGAATTCTCTCATAGGGGGGTATTGATCCTGAAGATCCTGAAGATGGTTAAGGGATGAAATGTGAGCATTTGAGCTCTGAACATAGAGAGCATGGAGTCGTACTAGCTACTTCACAGTCTGAAATGCAGGGAGATAGTAACTCAGTGTCAAATTCGGAGGAAGGAATTACAACCACAGAACCTCAGCAGCAAGTGTCAGCTGTGTGGCAGCAGCATTCTGCTTACCTTGAGTGTCTAGAACAACCTTATCTGCTTGGCCATACATATTGTGCCCTCAGTAGTAGGACTTGGCATTTTCCTTTGTGTACTTTGTCCTCACTCTAGTGCATTCTCGAAGGCTGGACAACGTGGACACGCCCAGTCCACATGACCTTTGAGTCTGCACGATCCATGCTAACTAGCACTGGTCAAAAATAAGCCATGAGGTCAGGTACACGGTGAAAACGGCTTCATTTCTGAGTTGAACAAAGCGTGGAGAAAATCACAAGGAATGTGGGGAGTTGGGGTCTTGGAAATCCCTCTGCCAGGCCCTTGGTTTGTTGCTGTATAGTGGCCAGGCAAGAGGCAGATGGAGAGACTGAAGATACCTCAGAGTTTACAATGTTCATTTGGTTAGAAGTATTTTAATTTATAGAACATAAAATCAATACACATCTTTATAACGCCCTGCAAAGAGTTTAAACCAAAGATTTGGTCTCAGAATTACCAGTGTACCTGGCTGTTGTCATGTGACTAGAAGAACTTCTGGTTCTCTTTAGAATAAAGTTCTCACCTTATAACGGAGGCAGAAGGATCCAGAGAAACAACTTCTGCATAGCGAACACTGATGCCACTTCCAGAGCCTATGTGGGATTTCCCTCATGCAAAGATATGGCCTGCTGTACTTCTGCTGTCCACTTGTAGAAGCTGCAAGTGCTTAAGGAAGCATTATTGATAAGGTTCAGCAATGATGTGACATATAAAAATTTGGGGTGCTTTCACCATGGGTTTTGTTTGTTTTTTTTAAGGCCAGTTACCCATGCCCTTGCCCATGCCTACCTGTTCTATATTAGCAGAGTCTAGCTAGCTTCTGTGGTCAACGAGGTCAGAGTTACCAAGTTGATCACTTATATTGTGCCCAGCATTGCCTACTGTGGCTTTAGAAGACTGAGGGCATTGCTTGATATATATTTAAATGGGCTTCCCTGCCCCGCATTCTGCCTGCAAGTCCCAAAACTTACTTGACAATCACATTCCTGTAAATACACCAAAATATTTTGTGGTCTTTAACTGGCAGCTAGTGTCGGATTTTTTTTTTTTTAACTTTTTCTGATCCCAAACTATCCTAATTCTAAAGTACCACCACCAGCAAAAATCACCTGAAGTCCAACAGCCAGAGAGAACCATTGTTTGGTGTGTATATTTCTCTATAGTTATGTGTGCACAACTGGAAATAGTTGGTGCTTCCCCCGAAGGCCATTCAGCAGGGAAATTACCAGTCACAAGAAGAAAAAAAGTGCAGGAATCCAAACATCAAGCCATAATAAATTTGTGTAACTTTATAGCTTAGGCTAAGGACTGCAAAAGGTCTCTTTTGTTCTATTTAAATTTGGTGTTTGGGATTAAATATAAAAACTAAAATGTGTCATGTGTTTGGTTTTTCTTTAAACATACCTAATGTTTTCTGTAAGTGTGTTTGGAGCAAAACATTTTGTCCATTGCAAATGAAAATGTACAATGAGCTAGAGTTTGCTCAGCTAGCAACAGCATTCAGATACACTGAACAGCTCATCAGATATGTATATAGTGTTGAACTAGTTTAATATAGCATGAGGATGTGAACACTTGTTAAGGTTTTGATAAGTTGCTCAGATGCTAGGTCAGAATATGTCATTTTAAGTGTTTGCAATTAAATGTACTTTTAGGGTATTAGTTTTTGGGTGTTTTCTATAGCTTCACAATTAGGGTCTGAAAGGATGGCTCAGTGCTTAAGAGTACCAGCTGCTCTTCAGGGGACCTGGATTCAATTCCTAGTACCCACATGGCAGCTCAAAACCATCTGTAATTCCAGTCTCAGGGCGTCTGATGCCCTCATCTGAGCTCCATAGGCTCTGCATGCATGTGATAACACAGACCGGTGGTTTTGAATAATAATGGTCCCCATAGACTCATATTTGAATGCTTGGTTCCTCAGTTAGTGGGATTGTTTGAAAGAGATTAGGGGATGTGGCCTTGAAGGAAAGTATTTCACTGGGTTCAAACTTAGTTTTCATAAGCCCACACTAGTCCCAATGTGTCTGCCTGCTGGCTGTGAATCAGGATGTGAAGCTCTCAGCTACCAGAGCTGCCTTGGTCATGGTGTCTTTTCATAGCAATAGAACAGTAACTAAGACACAGTATATTCATGCGAATATAAACATCTAAAACCTAAAAAAGGCTAATTACATAAAAGCATCTCAAATTGTTTAGTAAGTAGAGTTCAGATTTCCTGTCCCCCCCCCCCCAAAAAAAAGAAGGTCCCTAGCTGTGGTGGCACATGCCTATTATCCCAGCACTCAAGAGGCAGAGGCGGGTGAATCTCTGAGTTTAAGGCCAGTCTCTATAGAGCCAGTCCAAAGACAGGCAGGGGCTACCCAGAGAACCCTGTCTCAAAAAAAAATTCTATGTCAGCATTTTCACCGTCCTCCCTGTTTCCTCAGTGGGTGCTAACATTCTCGAGGGAAACTGACTGATCTCTAGACCCATGAGATCATTGGTGAGGTGCACCTTCAGAGCTCAAATGGTGACTCCTGCTAGCCTCACTGTTGCTAAAACACCCCTCCTCAAGCTCCTCTCTTGACACTTTAGCTCAGTGAGGCAGAAGTCAAGTCTTGTGTTTGCTAAGTTGTGCTCTGAGCCCTTAGCTCAGCAAGGCATTTAGAGAATTCCATTACGTCACCATTTTCAGCTTCATTTCCTATGGTACACAGGCTCTGTAACTCCTCTAGAAGTGAAAAGATGCAGGGTGCTGGTAGCGCAAGCCTTTAGTCCTAACACTCGGGAGGCAGAGGCAGGTGAATCTCCAGACCAGCCTGGCCTACAGGAGCTAGGTCCAGGGCAGTCTCCAAAGCTACAGCAAAACTCTGTCTCAAAAAAAAGGAAAAAGGAAAGAATAAAAAGACAACTTTGCTGTTGCCCATCTCTATTGTTCCCAACCAAGGCTGTTCAGACAGCCAGTCTTATCTAATTTTGGCTCATCCATCTTGACTGTGGTCACTTCTTCATTTTCCACAGTTGCCCTTGGGTGCTTGGCTCTGAGAGGGAAGGGACATGATGGTCTTATTTTAATCTGCTTTCTCTTTCTGAGACCTTTTTTCTGGCTGGAAGTGAACCCATTTCCTCCAACCAGATGCCTCTACATCTTACCCAGGTATCTTCCATCTAAGGCTTAGAGTATACAGCTCATGTTCTGTCCTCCAAAGTTGTTCTTGCTGTGTGAAGGGAACTCTTAAAGTTTAGAGTTCCCTTACTCAACAAACTCGCCTTTGAACACTGGATGCACACATTGGCAGTCCAGGCCCAGAAAAGCAGTGAGTGCAGAGATTCATTGCTGCTCAAGGTGTTGAGAAGAGCTATGTGCTTAGACCTAAACAGAACGTTTACACCACCCTAAGACTCGGAACATGGGGAAAGGGAGCAGAAAGGAAAATGAAGTGGGAAGATAGGGAGGAGAAGAGCTGGAAGAGGGTGTCTTGGTGCTAGCATTTGATTTGCTCTGCCCTGGGCCTGTTGACTGCTAGGCATGGATTGGAAACAGGGTTTAGGGGGCTGGGCTCCTCCCTGGTAACTATGGGCTACTATCTCTGAAGAGAAGAGGCAGTCATTACATTCCATTGCGTGCTCAACAGGGAGCCCTGCAGTCTCAATGACTAGTTCCAAAACTGTTCACAGATAATCCTGGTTAAAATCAGTGAGTCTTACGTAAAAAGATGTGAGTGTGGAGGAGGGACGTGTGGGGAGGAGGAGGTCTACTTGAGTAGGAAAGAGAAGAGAGAGTAGGCATGAGATCAGCACATTATATACATGTATGAAATTATCAAAGAACAAGTTTAGTCGATCAAAAGATGTTACATAGCCATTTCTGGATTAGGGAGAATGGCTCAGTGGTGGAGCATTAGCGTAGGCCCTGGGTTCTGTCCCTAGCACCTCACTACTACCAATTACATCCACAGAGAAAACAATATGACACATACTCTGGAGACGAGTTGAGTGGTGGCTGTTAATATTAAGACTCCAGTATCCACCATCTCCTTTGCTACAACTCCAGGCTTCCTGGCTCACCTTTATTGAAAAGATGGTGGGAGTAGGCATAAGGAAATAAGTCGTTGAAGTACGGCCCAACACAGACATTATTGCTCTGGGTTTGCTTTCTGGTTCTAGTGTTTGCACTTATTTGGATTTTAAGGACCTTGAATGTCATTTTCCTGATGGACTGAAGTGGCATTGTTCTCTTCAAAAGAAGTTCGGATGCCATCTCTATCATGAACCATGTCTGTCCTCCCCAGATTCTGACCCACCCTAGGCCCGGCTTTGCCCTTTTGTTCATGCCAGTGCACACACTGAGCAGCAATTGGGACGGTGCATCCAGGGTCCCCTTGCTCACTTGGGAGTGCCTTTCTGCTTTGGAAAGTTTTTTGGCCTTACTTTGAATTTCGGATTCACTTGTATTTAAAACTCATGAGGTCTTCGATAACCACCTGTGTTGAAAATGTCCCCCCGACCACCTTTTTATAGCAATAACTGACATTAGCACTTGGTTGTTCGTGGGATGTGTTCATGCACAAAAATACCAAGTAAGGCCTGTGGGGGGCAGTGATGGACATGTTAAAGTCCTAAATGAGGGGGGTTCAAGAGAGGGGTCTTTAGATTTAATTAATAACACCTTAGTCACTAAATCCCTTGAGGTTAGATACTAGATCCGTTTCCCCCAATTTATATATGTGTGTGTGTAAGGGAGGGGGAATGGGAAAGAGGGAGAAAGAGATACTGATGGTGCTAATCAAATACAAAGTCGTATACTCACCATTAAATTGTAACTCCGTCCATTTGTGTGTATCTTGTACAGAGCAAGAATGAAAAGAAAGAAAAAAAGCCCATAGGTCGCCGGATGGGTGCTCAGAGGATCTGATTGGACGGATTGATGGTCTTGGGATGCCTTCCTTCCTAAAAGCTCATATTTTTTTAGTTTTTTCCTTCACCATACTTGGTAGGCTGTCCCTCCCCCTTTTCTCTGTGCGTAGGATCTGTGGTATTTTGAGTGTAACTGGCCCTCATAAGCTCACGGGGAACAGTGCTATTAGGAGCTGTGGCCTTGCTGAAATAGGTGTAGCCCTGTTAGCGGAAGTGTGTCACTGGGGGGTGGGGGTGAGGTAGACTTTATGGTCTCTTGCTCAAGCTTTCCCCAGTGTGACACTCAGACCATTTCTTACTGCCTGCAAGATGAAGGACTCTCAGCTACCTCACCAGCACCGTGTCTGCTTGCGTGTCACCGTGCTCCCCACCATGATGATACTGGACTGAACCTTTAACTGTAAGTGAACCACCCCAGTTAAATGTTTCCCTTAATGAGAGTTGCTGCAGTGATGGTGTCTCCCCTAAGAGAGAAGTTGGTACCAGGGACGGGGGTATTTGCTGAGATGGGCCTGACCATGTTTGTGTTTGAAGGAATCTGGACCTTGGGACTCTGGATTAGAAAAACAGTTGAACGCTTTAAGTGCTGTTTAATAGGCCATGGCAATATGAACATGGAAGACAATACTGTTAAATGTGATTTGATGGGCCGTGGGGAGAAGAAGTGTGGAGGCTCAAGAGTTACAGGGGAGAAGTGCCTAGAGATTGTTCTTACGATATTTTGCTGAAGAAAGTGACTGCTTTTTACCCTTGTCTGAAAACTTTGCCTGTAGTTAAAGAATTTTGGATTAATTCTCTTGGTAGAAGAAATCTCAAAACAGCCTAGTATAGACTCTGTTGTGTGGATATTAGCGGTAACTCTAATGAAGATTTATAATGAAAAGGAACAAGCCAAGCAGAGTAAATTACGAAATATAAAATTTAAGAAAAAAAAAGGAGCACCAGGCAGTGGAATGGAACTAAATCCTGTGTTCAAGAAGATAAACGGATTAAGAAATGGAATAAAGGGAGTGGTGACTTCAGGGCAAGATCCCACCCAGCTAAGTTTCTAGTTCCTGAAAAGGAACTAAAGAAAATTTAGAGCTGGGTGTGGTAGTGTGTGCACACATTTAATCCCAGCACTAGGAAAGCAGAGGCTGGCAGAGCTCTGAGTTTGAGGCTAGCCTGGTCTACAGAGTAAATTCAAGACAGCTGAGCTTAGGCAGTAAAAGTAACAATCAAAACCAGAAAGCTGATGAAGATGTAATTGAACATGGGGGCCATGTGCCCCAGCAAACAACAGAATGTGGCAGCTTCGGCCACATGGTACTGGCTTTAGAGTTAAGGACAGAAGAAGCAAGTTATGGAATTTGCGTCTGTGCCTAAAGAAAGCTGCTGAGGCCAGGCTAGTGTCAGGGTGTCCCTGAATGGAGGCCTAGAGAGGCCATTAGGTAACGCTGGGAATTTGAAGCCTGGATTGCCTTGGAGATCCCAAGATGTTAGAGATGCCAGAGTCATGAGATACCTGTGGACAGCTGCTAACAGGGAGTTTAAACAACCCAAGAGAAAGAAGTGTGCAGCAGTCAGCAGAGCTAAACAGTGTTGGGAGATCGGAAGAGCATTGGAGATGCAGAGTTTGGAGTTTGCCCAGCTGGTTTTTGGTCTTGCTTTGGTCCAGTATTTCCCCACTATGCTCTCTTCTCTACATTTTGGAATGGTAATGAATAGCCTGTGCCATTAAATATTGAAAGTATGTGATCTTTGTTTTTATTTTGATTTTACAGGGGATTACAGTTAAGAAATTGCATGAATTTGGGGCTTTTTTTTTCCTTCAAGACAGGGTTTCTCTGTGTAGCTTTGTGGCCTGTTCTGGAAGTCACTCTGTAGACCAGACAGCCTTGAATTCACAGAGATCTGCCTACCTCTGCTTCCAAAGTGCTGGGATTAGCCGGGCAAACTTTGGACTTTTAAACATTGTTGAAACTGTGATATACTATGGGGAATTTTGAAGTTGGACTAAATGCATTTTGCACTGTGATATTATTTAAAGCTTATGAGGGCCAGGGAGTGGAATGTGGTAATTTGAATGTAATTGCTCCCCATAAGCGCATAGAGAATGGCTCTATTAGGTGGTATGACCTTGTTGAAGTAGGTCTAGCCTAGTTGGAGGAAGTGTGTCTCTGTGGGAGCAGGCTTTGAGGTCTCAAAGTTTCTCTCAATATGACTTTCAGACTGTTTCCTGTTGCCTGCAAGATGTAGGACTCCCAGCTACTTCGTCAGCCCCATGTTTCCCTTTGAGTCACCATGTTCCATGATAATGGATTGAACCTCTGAACTGTAACAGAGCCACCCCAATTAAATGTTTTCCTTTATAAGAGTTGCTCTGGTCATGGTGTCTCTTCACAGCAACAGAAACCCTAAAACAGGGTTCATGTTGATCAGTGGCTGTTCTTTGCTTTTTGGGGATTACAAGTTCTAATGAGCTGTGAAGTACCTGGTGGCCATGGATGGGCAGACTATAAGTGTGGAGATCCTCAGCCTGACCCTGAAAACCGGTGGACAGCATCTTATTGTTAGTGCACATTTGGAAGTAGCAGCTAGATGCCACATGGGTCTCAGCTAAAACTGTAGCTACTGCAGTTTGGTTTCCTTTCTTTGTATGTGTGCACTTGTTTTTTTTTTTTTTTTTTTTTTTTTTGCATTGCTAGGGATCAAAATGAGGATCCGTGCATGCTAAACAACCACTCTCCCACTGAGCTACATCCCCGTCCTGTACGGTTGTCCTAATGGCACCTCATGTCTCTCTACTACTTGTGGTATGGAGGTGTACCCAGAAGTCAGTCATCACCATCTTTGGAAAGACACTGGCTTTGCTCTGGCTTGAGAAACCATGATTTGCAACATGTGGTATATGGAAGATGATGCTGCGTGTAGAAAGCGGTTCAAGAGAGTCGTCGTCAGGGTGACGAGGGGGTTGTGATGTGATGGCTCAATGGGCACAGGCACCTGCCTGCAAAGTCTGACCACCTGAGTTCAATCCCCAGGTCATACCGAGTGGGTGGGAACTCGCTCCTGCAAGTTGACCTCTGACACCCACACAGGCACCATGGCAAATACAGCACCTCTCCCTCATACATGCACACACATAGGCACATAAAAGTTTTCAAATGCCATAAAAAGCATGAGAGCTCAGTCATGGCTTTTGCTGGTGCGTGAGGATATTTTAATTGCAGGTCTAAAATCAGATGTGTTAGCTGACCAGTGGGAGAAATACTGTCCCTACGGGGAGAACCTTGGCTGCTGGTTGCCACCAGAGCAAATCATAAGGCAAGGTGGGGGATCTGATGCACAGAGGTTGCAGGGGAGCTGTCAGAATGACCAAAGTGGGGAAGAAAGCAGGGAGAGTTGGCCAAGAGCCCTATTACACAGATGTATGGGCTCTGGGTGGGGCGGGGTGGTGGGAGTGGGAACAAAACATGAGGGAAAAAAGAAAATCCCAGAAAGTTCTGGACCAGGGAAATGGCTTAGCTGGGGAAGTTTGTTATCACACACACGCACACACACACACACACACACACACACACACACACACACACACACACACACACACACACATATATATATATATATATATATATATATATATATATATATATATATATATATATCTTGAAACCTGCCTTGTTCTTGGCATTCCTAGTAAGGTAATTTCTTTCTAGGACAAGAAGCCTATACCTGGTGTATGGTGTTCCATGATGGCACTTAGCTCGGATGGTTTGGGCAGCCCTCTGACTTTAGTCTAAAAAGAAATGTGTTTTGACTGTATAATCACTAGCCTTCACGGGAACATTGTCTTTGGGATGGTTGTTAGCAACTGGGTATCTTTGGGAGACTCCCTCCTGCAGTCCACTCAACTCCAGATTTAAGGATTCCAGACTGTGTGTCAAAAGGAAGTGCTAGCTTGTTTCTATTGGTCTGGGGATTGTAACAGAGCTGTCTGCTTCAGTAACAGGTTCATGGTGGGAAAGCATGTCAGCTCCCTACAAACTTGCTCATTAGGCAAGGAGAGCGGGGCTGCACTCATCAATGGTTGGGGAAACAGAGGCGATTTTAAGAGGATTACAGACAGGAGAATATCAGCTGCCAACCAAGCTCTTAGAAGATGAACCACTCCCCTTTCTCAGGCTCTGACCTGGCGGGAAAAGGAGTCTGAGAAACCTGGAACAGACTTGAGTGCTTAATGGTCTTTCTGTTTCTGGGTCCTCCTTGGGTACTGAGAGAGGAGGGTGCAGGCAGGGAGCCCCTCTTTCGGAGTTTTGTAGCACACCTCGTCTGGCTATTCTACTCAGCAGCCCCCTGTGGCTTTCCTTAACTTATGCCTTGCTCAGCTTTCATGCCAGCCCCCTCCCACCTCCCACTGCCCGCCTGGAAAGCAGATAGCTTTTTGCCACCAACAGACATCTGCCATGGGCTTTATGCAAGGCTTCCAGGCTGGCTGTGTGATCAGAGACTGTCTCTGTAGTATCACAGCTGACCTCCATCCTCATCAAGGTACCACAGGGCACCGTGCCCATCCAGCAGTGATAGTGTAAGGGTGTTGCTGAGTGTTGAGGTCTGCCAGTACCTCAAGATCTTTACTAGGCCAGCAGGCAGACTGCTGGAACAACCACAAATTATTCAGTTGGTTGCCATATAAGGTGCCAGTTGGTGTTGGCAATGAAAGCAGAAATGAAGTAATGAGACTGCCTTTTCTTTGTGGCTCATAAATAAACCTTATATCAGTTTGGGCAGAGAAGTCTAGAAATGTTTTGAGCACAGAAGTGTGTAGGTGGTCTTGGGTAAGGCTCATGTGCCGGATACCACGTTAAGAGCTGGCAGATAAAATCCATGGGAGCCACTGCTTTGGATTGAGTTGGTGTTCAGACCCCAACAGTCCAAATCAAAATGAAGTCTTCTAAGCTAAGTACCTGGGACTTTAATAAATCGGATTGCTTATCTGACCTTCTAAGAAATCGTGAGAAAGATGATGGGGACTGGACATGATTGTGTGCAAAGAAGCAAGAAGCAATGTCGGTATGGCTTCTGGCCTTTTAGGATGGCTTAATGTCTTCAGGAGACTGTCTGAGGTAATTTTGACTTCTTCCTGGTCTCAAGATGGTAAGAGGGGGACACCAGGAGCAATGCATAATGATTCCAAAGGGCTTCATAAGCTGGTGAGTGGAGTGAAGTCTTAAAATGTGGATAATGAGCTGGTGTAGTGGCAAATGTCTTTAATCCCAGCTCTTGGAGGGCAGAAGAAAGAGAATCTTTAGGACTTTGAGGCCAGTCTGGTCTACATAGCATGTTCCGATTCAGCCAGGACTACTTAGAGAGAATCTGTCTAAAACAAATAACAACAACAACTTTTTTTAAAATGTAGGTAATCCCTTTGATTTTAGAAACTGAGCCCTCTTGGGAGTAAGCTTTCTGGTATATGCTATAGGAAAGGCTTACTCTGTATATATGAGAGATGTATGTTATCTGAAGCAAGGAGCTCCAGAGGTTCAGGCGGGAGTATTCTGTTAGAGTACTATGTGACGTGATTTCGTACACAATACTGAGCTGCAGTTTGATAAAGAATAATAGCACAGTAAACATATTGTGAAATAGCACTGAACATATGAGTTCAGTTATCAATAGGGCATTTACTATTGTAATTTTCCTATGTGATTTTGTGGGCCCTCTGTAAAATACAAGATGAGAGATAGGTACATTTTGAGCCTGGTGAGTGAGAGGCGATGTGTGTGGGTATGTGAGAGAGGGGTAGGGATCTGGAGGGTTACCCTGAGAGATCACTTTGGGTGAGATACTGTGGTGGTAGTCCTTGGGAGAACAGAGGTGTGCACTTGTGTGTGTGTGTGTGTGTGTGTGTGTGTGTGATATCAGAGAATAAATGAGTGAGTTAACTAATTTCCAAGACAAAGCTGGACAGCAGGCAAGAGGATGACTGGAGGGAGAAGATCCCCGGCTACAGCTCCTGTGCTGGCAGAAGGAGCACAGAAAACGGGCTAGGGCGTGGGGCAAGTGGATTTGTTTCCATGATGATGCTGATGAGAACTGGGTCAGTACCAGGTTGGCACTCGGAGACTGAAGGTTTCTTCCCCACTCGTCACCATCTGCCCTCGGTCTTGACAGTGCCCTTGTCTTGGGGACTGCAAGGCAATTTTATTGAGCTGAGTTCTTTGGGACGCAGATGGCCAAGGAGGACAGGACACTTATCCCCTGCTCCTATCAGCTGTGTCAGGCCACATGGGCCCCGAACGATAGCCAATTTTTGCTGCTTCCCACCTACGTGACAAAAGATCTTCTAATGTTCTTCCTGCTTTTCAATAGGACATAAACATGCCGAGAATGAAATGGGAAAAGTCTGTAAGAGAGTAGCCATTAAAGTCTCTTTATTCCCCCTCAAAGACATCACCATTACCAGTTTATATTCTATCCTTCCAAGACATAGCTCATGACCAAAGACACAACTGTATGATTCATCCCTCCTTAAATGCTCTATTTATTCTAGAGTCTGTGTCATTTATTATTTCTTAGAAATTATTTCATGTTAGTGAGTTAAGAATGCACTCATTTCTTTTGCCAACTGCATACTATTCCACCGTGTGAATGCGTTCTAACATATTCAATTAGTCCCCTGCTGTCGAACACATATTGTTGCCAGTGTTTTACTATTATAAATTATGTTTCATTGAGTAACATTATACTTATGTCATTTTGCATATGCAAATAAGACAAATTCTCCATGGTAGAATTGTTGGGCCAAATTGTTTGCAATTTTGAGTTACTGCAGAATTGCCTCCATAAAGCTCTCTCATTGTACACCACCACTAGCTATGACTAAGGGTACCTGTCCTCCTTAACCCAAGGCACTGGAAAAAACTAGTTCAACCAAGTTTTCTCCTCCTAAGAAGGGACTAGTTAGTAGGAGAAATGTGATCTTTCAAAAAAGCAAGTCCGATCACTTCACGCCCCTCATTATTTCCCTGCTGCTGCAAGGACGAAGCCAAAGCCCCTTAACCTGGCCACAGCTCCCCGTGACCTAGACATGATGCCACTCTCTGCTCCTACCTCTCATGTTCCCCTTAGATACACCGCTGTGTTTCAGTTTCCTCGACTTTCTCGTTTGCCCTGGAATGTGCCAACTTTGGCCCGCCTTCAAGGTTCTATGCTTACTGGGTCCTCCATGATCATATTTGATCTTAGTGTCTCCCATATTATATAGATTTCTATCTAAAATCCATAACTTCAGATCTCAGAGGAGTTGACATTAATATCAAACTTTAGAATGGTTTCCAGTGGAGAAAATAGAGCATCTTCTCACAAGTGATGCCAGTCAATAAATCCGTGGAAATCACCATTACCTAGCTACCATTATTCTAACTGATTCAGGCTGGATCCACCAATGAACACCAAAACTAGTAAGTGAAACATGGTTGGGGGTCTAGATAATTGCACAGATAATTTGTTAGTTATATAAAGGGAGGAAAAGTACCCTTTATCATGAAAAGATATGGCAGACCAATCTGCAATAATCAGTACGGCCTTCTGGTGTGAAATATGAGAGAGATGCCTCTTTGGTGCCTTTACCTCCAACACACAGAACCCCACCATAATCATGGTGTGACAGCAAAACATATCTCAAGCTCTGGAGGCCTATGAAATAATTATAAACGAAAGAGCAACGCTAAACTTTAGAAATGATTATAAAAGTGGTGGATGTTTTGTTGCTACCTGTCTCTTTGGCTTTTTAAAGCGGGGACTGATGTTTCATCACAGCCATAGTAACCCTAACTAAGACAGATACTAACCCAAGAAAAGGCAAACTGATTGTTCTCAACGGGGGATGCTGGTGTTTTCACTTTGAGTACGAAGCTGCCGATAACCCAGTCCGACTAGAAGAATGGGGAATGGGCTGTGGGGATAAGGGACATCCAGAGCTGAGTTCTTAGTATGTTTCCTTCATCCCAGTGCAACTGTTGGCTTAGCAGCTGGGCATGTCAGTGTGATGTCAGGGAATGACAAGGCTGGAGTTGTAAAGTGTGGACCCCAGTGCGTGTAGCCGATGGCCACTTAGGTAATGCACATGGCTAGCAAGGAGGTAGAGACGTTTTCGTGGATCATCTAAAGTTCAAGGGTTGGCACTGGTAAGGAGACTGGTGGGGGTGATGTTGGAGGGCTAATGTTCTTGAGATGACATTGCATGGGAGAAAAGAGGGTTTCAAATATTACTAGCGAGTAAAAAAGACAAAGAACGGAAAGATTATTAGATTAGAATTACGGACATTGTTGGTAACAACATAATACCGGTTTCTGTAAGCAGTGGACCAAATCCCACGTGATTCAGACCAAGAAAGAATGAGCTGAGGAAGTTGAGACAGGACAGTGAAACCATTTCCAGAGTTTTGCCAATAATAAGTGCAGAGGAATAAGGTGGACGAGTGAGGGTTTCTGTAGATGAGGGTTGAGAAACATCTGGTTCACAGAGAAGGACTCAGTGGAGAGAGAAAAGCAGTGGGCTATGCCTGCCATGATAGGCAGCAGGATACTGAAGTGGGGAATAGGGCAAGGGTAGAAGCATGGGCACACAAGCGCAGTGGCGAGCTGCCGCTGACTGAACAAGTTCCGTTGTGGCTGTGTAGGAAAGACTAACTAAGACTCTAGACTAAAGGCTAGAGCGAAGGGGAGGGCTGTCACACATCAAGAAGGACCGAGAAGACACAAGAATGATATAAGTGTGACGGAACCGAGCACCGGAGAATGTTGCTGGCACCCCCAGAATCCAGCATTTGCACACGAAAACATTCTGCAGGCCCTTTGAGGAAAAGCTACCCGCATGATGCCGCCAACCCTGAGCGCTAAACCTGCAGCAAGCTATGCACGCAGGAACTTATGAGACAATATGTGTAAGCTATGGCCTGGTGCCTCTGCTCAAGACTTCCATGTCACAGGGGAGGCTGATCCACCAATCTGGGCGCTGGCGTGAAGAAAATAGGGGCAGCCACAGCCCAGAGCTCTGGACCTGGTTGGAGTGCCACGTGATCCTTGCGAGTGGAAAGCCCTGAGCGCTGGAGGTGTTGGCTCAATGCTGACTGAAAAGCCCACCTGTCCTGGAGTCTCCTCAGCCGTCTTTCTCTGTCTGCGTGCGACACTGAGAGGGAGAGGGGGCCCTTGTTACAAACAATAGTGGGGGATCCAAGGGGTAGGGGACACAGGACACCAGATGAGGGTGTGTTGATTAGAGGCTAAGTAAGGAAACAGAAAGCAAGTGAAATGTCCAGCTCACCCCGTGAGACACTCCTTTATGTTTACAAGATGGTGCCAGAGACAAGCAGGAACAAATCATTTCCCTGCTCAGGTCCCCAAGGAGAATGCGTTCTTGTGTCTAGTCAGAACTTTTGGCATCAAAAGACAAAGCTTCAGGTTTTTCTAAAGTTTTTGTTTTGCTTTTGTGTTGGAGCCTTGCAGTGCTGTCCCTGGCTGGTCTTGGACTTAAGATTACACACTACTGTGCCTAAGTAGGATTTATCTCCTCTCCCACGCCTGTATGCATGCACGCACACGTGCGCACACATGTGTGTGCGAACATACACGCAAAGGGCAGAAGACACTGTTGAGTGATCTGCTTTGTCGTTCTTCACCTTATTCCTCTCACTGAGCCTAGGGTTAGGCTGGTTACTAGTAAGTACCAGTGACCCCTGCCTCCTAAGTGTTGGGTTATGGGAACTCACTCCCTTGATGGCTCTTGTACCTGGCAGCTGGGGATTCAGACTCAGGTCCTTACTCTTACCCAACTGAGCCACCTCCCCAGCCCTGCTTGGCCTTCATTCCAGCACCCTGGAGATAGAGGGAAGGGAGTGGGGGACAATAAGCTCCCTGCCTGCTGAGGGATTTCTGCTCTTAAAACACCACACACATTCTTAGATGAGGACGGTCCTGTGGGGCCACTCACCCTCCACATCCATCCAGACAGAAACAGGGGCCATATTATCATGGAAACTGTGTTGTCCAGGCTCTACTCTGACTGAGTACAGCCTCACTCTGTCTACAACCCTACTCTCACCGATTGCAGCCCCACTCTGTCCGACTGTAGCCCCACTCTGTCCGACTGTAGCCCCACTCTGACTGACTGTAGCCCCACTCTGACTGACTGTAACCCCACTCTGGCTAACTACAGCCCCACTCTGTCTGACTGTAGCCCCACTAGGTCTGACTGTAGCCCCATTCTGACTGACTGTAGCCCCACTCTGACTACAGCCCCACTCCATCTGACTACAGACCCATTTTGTCCGACTGTAGCCCCACTCTGTCTGACTGTAGCCCCACTCTGTCTGACTGTAGCTCCACTCTGACTGACTGTAGCCCCACTCTGTCTAATTGTAGCTCCATCCTTACTCTGTGTCTGTATCTCGGAGCTACCTGGGAACAAGACTCCCTTTCTGCACCGCCCCTACCACCCCATTGGAGAAGCCAGGGGTCCCTGCCCAGCCGTGGACCACCTCTTACCCAGCCATGCGCAGAGGAATTTGCTGTCATTTCTGCACACTTCTCCCAGTCTCTGGCCCCTCTGGCCAAAGACCTACGTGTTCTTTTGCCCTTCAGCTGTCACATTCAGTACAGCTCAGCTGGGCCCCTTGTTTACCCTCAGTTGGATTTTCACTGAAGTTGGGGTTATGTGTGAGGTAACTCCGGAACTATAGGGTGGGGAGGGGCAATCCTGTCTTCCAAGATGTTGTTTCAAGTTCCCATAGTCTTCTGGTTTGTGTGGAGGTGACCTCACAAAGTCCCCCAACTCGGAAAGGACCAGGGAGTGTTTGACAGACAGAGCTGGTCCTCTGGGAAGGGCACAGGGCAGGTTGATGAAAAGGAGCAACCTAGGGCCAGTCTTGTCATGGGATCCTGAGCCCAGTGCCCTTTCCACTGTCCTGCATCCCAGAGACAGCCATCCCTGCCAGACTTCCTTTGGCCCATTGGCCTCCACAAACCACTGTGCCTGGCCGAGGGGCCAGGCTAGGTTTGCGCAGTTGGTACTGGGATATCAGGGGCAGTAGCAGTAGCAGCCCTGTCTTGCCTCTGTGACTCTCCAGTCTCTCCTATAGGAGGGCCCCATGTATATACTTTACAGAACCCTATTTGCTCAAGAATCTGAAATCGTATCTCAGGCCGCTTTAAATGAACTCCCAGTTCCTGGTGAATGGCTCTTCTTTGCTGCAGTCTCCCCGTGGGCTTTTAGCTTCTGTGGCTCACCACAATGGTTCTGAGAGGGCAGGACTCATGTCAAGACCTGCCTGGTTGTAGGCCTTCTCCAGCCACAGGGAAAGAAAGCTTTTCAAGATCTGGCTGGGCAGGAGGGCCAGCTGCCAAGGCCCTGACTCACCACCACCCTGGAGACTTGGGCACAAGCCAGCCTTGGTTTTCCCAGGTATGAAATGGGTACAGGACATTTGCTGCCGTGGGAGGGTCTGGAGGGCTATAATTAGAAGAGGCTGCGTGAATCCCTGTGAGCATTGAGATGGGGCATCCTGAGGAGGCCAGCCAAGACAGCATGAATTTGAACTGGTTTGGGGAGTTCGGAAATTCCTGTGGCGGAGAGGATGACTGTGGGTGAGGGGAGAATGGAACGGAACGGCAACTCTGCAAGAGCCATCTTAGCACACACCAAAGCCCTCTCACAATTCAATCAAGTTGCTTCTGTTCATACCAAAAGGGCCTTTTTAAAACACAATTAGGCTCTGTTTTATTATGTGTGACAGACGAGGCCATTAACCATTCCGACTATTAAATCAGACTTCATTAAAAAAAATGGAAGAAACTGTAAATTGCCTTGGGTCACGATCGTTTAGAGCTGAGACATTTCAGAGAAAAACATTAGGGAGCTCAGGACCATGAGGAACTTAATCAATCTGACATTGCACGTTGGGGCGGGCCTGTGTGCCCCAGCTCCTCTCACCCTCTTCCACAGTCGGTTCTTGAGGCAGGAGGCTGCCAGTCCCAGCCTCTCTTTTTCTCTAGAGGAGTATGAAAACCCCAGCAATAACGTGGCTATTTGGGAAGACAGAATCTGCCTTATTAGAGGGGTTTATAGCCGCAAGATACAGAAACACACACCTTACATTTTATGTTTTTCCACCCAAAAGGGACTTTGGAGCTATAACACTGTTCTGGGTGGTGTGCGCAGTGTAGCTCTGGTACCCCGAAACAGGGCTGGGGGGCTCCAATGGACGTTCCTGACTTTTGGACTTCTTTTGTTCCTCTGCACCCCGGTACCAGCTGGTAGCTCCTTGGTGGGTCTTGAGGAGAAGTTCCGTGCTGGGGTGAACCTGGTCCTCCTCTTTCTACGTGGGTGGAAGGAGAGGGTCACACAGCTGATGGGGAACAAAAAAAAACAGGAGAGGGGCAGCCCATTCCCTCTCTTCCATCGGCCCCCACCGGACCAGAGCAAAGCCAGTGTCTCCTCCCAACAGTGGGCCTGGCCTGGGTGCAGGACTCAGGAGAGGTGGGGGAAGGAGTTGGGTTTAAAGTACATTCAGGCATTGAAAGGGCTGATGCTGGAGGGAAGGCAGAGAACTCTCAAGGCTGGTTTAGGCCGTGGGAAAGTGGGCAAAGAAGGTCCTAAATGTTGAGGAAATGGGAGTCTTGGCTAAACAAGTGTTTCCCAATGGGGTGGGACAAGGTGGGGTGGGATGCCGTGGGATGGGGGTATAGAGGGAGGGGCTGATTTCCAAATCCTTGATTGCTCCTTACTCCAGCTCCTCCCTAGTGAGTAAGAGGCAACAGGGCCCACTTGAGACTCAGCTCATCTTCTTTCTTTGGTCACCTGTATAGGGCTCCTCTCCCCCCCCCAGGAAGCCTATCAGGCCTGCTCACTCGGTCTGATCTCTGTCAGTACCTCGTTCCTTCGCTCAGTCTCTTCAGTGTCTAGACACTTCCTCCCACAGCACCGTCATCACGACATTGGAGGTGGAGACTTTGTTCTGTCGCTTAGTGTTCCTCCATCACGGTGATCAGCAGGGCCGGTGCTCAGTACCTGCGGGTGGGACCACGGTAGGAAGGACAGTGATCCTATTCTGGGCTCACCCCTCTCCAGCTCTGGGCAGCTGCCCTGGGAGTGCTGGGTCCCTACATGGCTGCATCATCATCTTCTCAAGACTGTCCGAGCTGTGTGGCTTCAGCTGACATTTGTGAGAGCATGGGGCAAATGTGCAAGACTTGCGGTTGAATGCAATGTTTCATTGGGCCATTACAGTATCTGTGGCTTTCTGCAAAGGCAGCTCCTATTCTTATGGTACGAACTCTAAAATAGAAGTTTTAAAAGATGCTAGCCGGGCAGCCCCACCCCTAAGTGAAGCATTCCAGGCAATTAATGACTGCTGAGGGAGGGAGAATCAGTTGTCTCCAGAGATGAGGCCCCTAATTCATTATCCAAGTGGTCAGCCCTAAAGAAACAATATACATTTAAGCAACACTAAATGGACGCAGCAGGTTGTGTTAGCATATTTCTTTGATTACATATGTAACGATAATAATTAAAGACAAAGGGGCCATGGATTTGAGAAACGTGAGAGATGTGGGAGGAGCTGGGGGAGGGGAGGAAGATGATGTAAATATAACATACGTATATAAAAATAGTTTTTAAAAGCTAGCCCTGGGCAATGATATCGAAGTGATTCTGTCCTGGGGCTGTGATGGAACCCATCAGCAAATCAGCCACAAGATCTTGTCTTGCAGAAGAAGAGAGGACTGTTGTCTCCAGCTCCATCTTTGTTCCTGCTTCCAGACTGGAGAAAGTGTCCCACCCAGCATAGGCAGGGAAACATGGACCAGACCAGATCCAGCCAAGCATCCACCCCCTCCCCTGCATGCTTCCTGCATGTCACTCATCAGGTGCCCCAGTGCCCTGGAGACTCCCTGTTGCCAAGTGTTGTGATTTTAGTCCTGGCTCTGTTTTTCCTTCCTGGAGACCAGAGCCTTCCTGACACTGGTCACACACAGGCTCTTCCTTTGTGCTCTGAGGCCATTTCCTGCAAAGACAGCTCCCAGGGGAGGTCCCAGTCACCAGGTACTGTGGTAAGGACCTGGGCGGGGCAGGGGTCCTGCTATTGTTTGCTTTGGCTCTCCACTTAGGGTTTGGTCAAAGCCAATTCTGTCCTGGCCTGAACACAGCTAAGCGGGGCCCGCCTTGGCAGGCCCCAGGGTACTCTGGCAGATGCCATCATTTCGTATTTTTCTCTCTGAGAAAGTCCTCTGTGTTTGCAGGACAAAAGACTTCCTGCCAACCCCCCCGCCCCCCCCCCCCCCCCCCCCCCGTCTGCCCACTAACAAGGCTCGATGCAGGGAGAGGACCAGCAAGAACGTGCTGCGTGCCCTCAGGCGAGTGGATCCTGATGCCCGGTATCCAGCTCCTTGAGCTCTGACCTAGGAGCCAAACAGCTGCCTTTCTGCAGCCCGAGTGGTCCTTGCTATCCTCATCTCCCTGGCCCCACTTCTTCTATTAAGTGAGGATTTAAAAGAAAATACTGAAAAAACATAAGATGATGTTTGTCAGCCCCAACGAAAGGGGCCTGATGCAAAGGTCAGGTTAGCTGAGGTGGGAGCTATGGCTGGGAGCCACGGGGTCGGGAGCACCCCGCAGTTTCAAGGCTGTGCTATTTTTAGGCTTCACAGAGTGACTCTGTGCTTCTCTTGGTAAAGCCATCTTGGGGAGGGTCAGCTAGACAGACATTACAGCCTTTAGCAGGAGGTAAGTTAAAATACTGAAACCGTGGCTAAGATTAATGTTCTAAAACTTTACGGTACTTGCCATACCATAGTTTACCACCAGGGGCACTGTCTGCCTTCAGCCGTCCAGGTGGAGTAGGTTAGAATGAGCCCCTCCCTCCACGAGTTCAACTGGTACAGACAATTCAGGTAACCAGATTTCTTTCCCATGGATGAGGAGAGTTGGAGGAGTTAGTTACTGGGAGCCAGAATTCAATTTAAAGCTAATCTGTTCTTCCCCTGAATCACCAGGAGAGATAGCTAAGGATTAGACCATTTAAATAAAGCCAAGAAAGAAGGCTTAACTTCCCTGCTGAAAATGAAAAATGCAAATTAAAATCCCATCAACATACCATTTCATACCCATGAGCTTGGCACAATTGTACACGGTCTGATAGAGCCAGCTCTAATGGGGTGGGGTGGAGTTCAGGTGCACCAGTAGGAGGCAAAGCCACAGAAGCCACTTTCAAGAGGTGGTTAGGAGCAGCCAGAAGAACTGAGGATGTTCTCCTTGTTCCGGGTCACTCCCAAGTCTATGTTGTAGAGGAGAACAAGAAACCTGATAGGAAAGGAATGTTTTTGCAACAACAAAACAAAAGAAAAAAAGAGAAGTTGTTTTAGCTGCCCATTTATTCAGCATCTAAAATGGACGAACTGTAGACGTATGTACCGACATGAATATGTCTCAGAACTGTAGACGTATGTACCGACATGAATATGTCTCAGAGACCAGTTGTGGTGTAGAAAGAGACTGCAGAGGGAGTAGTCAGTTGGGTGGCACTATATAAAGTTTTAAACATGTAATAAAAGGTGGCTATAAAAGGTGCTTGGATACTCTCAGCATATTTTTTATTGCTTTGATAAATATCATATTGGATAAAATTTTAATTTTATTTTATGTTTTACTCCCACCCGTGTACCTTGTAATTTTACTTTTATATTTTATGTCTGTACCACATGTGTTCAGTGGCTGCGGAGTCCAAAAGGGTGTGGCAGATCCCCTGGAACTAGAGTTTGGTTGTAAGACACCTGATGTGAGTGCTGGGAATCAAAGCCACGGTCCTCCAGAAGAGCAGCTACAGCTTTTAGCAGCAGAACCAGCTCTCCATCCCCTAGATTTTAAAATACAGAATTCTGATTATGGTCCCTAAGGGTGGAAAGTCCAAATAGAGGGACCACATCTGGATAGGGGAGCTGCATCTGGATAGAGGAGCCACATCTGGATGGGGGGCCACATCTGGATATAGAGACCACATCTGGGTAGAGGGGGATCATCTGAGTAGAGGGGATGCATCTGGATAGAGGGGTTGCATCTGGATAGAGAGGCCACATCTGGATAGAGGGGTTGCATCTGGATAGAGAGGCCACATCTGGATAGGGGGGCTTCATCTTGGTAGAGGGGTTGCATCTAGATAGAGGAATCACATCTAGATAGAGGGGCCACATCAGGCAAGGGCAGTAATGAGGAAACTGGAGAAGGAGACTATCTCCTTCTAACCTGGAAGGAGGTTGGAGGCCAGAAGAGATGGCAAGAGATATGGAGGGTATGGTGGCTTCACCTGCTCCACCTTAGCCTGTGAGTTACCCTTTGCACACGAGGTCACTGAAAGTAAAATTAATTAACACGGGGTTGTTTGGTGTGCTTAAAGCCAATGTACCAGTGTTTTTACACAAAAGGGGATTTGGGACCCAGACACATGATGTTTTGCTGGAGGCAAAATATGGTGATGGGTACACCAACAAGGAGTGATGAGATTACCAGTAAACCTCCAGAAATGAGAGAGAGAGAGAGAGAGAGAGAGAGAGAGAGAGAGAGAGAGAGAGAGAGAGAGAGAGAGAGTTCTCACTCTGCTGACACTTGTCTTAGACTTCCTGCCTTCTTTACCGAGACAATGTGTTTTTGCTGTTTAAGGTTTCCAGCCTTTGTGTTTTGCTGTGGTGGCCCCAGCAGACAAACACAGTCTAAACTAGCACTTCATGAATGAGAGGCCGAGGACCTGAGCCTCTGAGAGCTGTGGACATACAGCCCCCCGAGAACACAAGCCAACACCTGGCTTCTCTGCCCACACCGCAGGCTTGGATATGTCTTCTGTGTCAGCCGCATCCCCTCACAGGCTGGGAACAGCACATGTTGCGTGTGTTCTATGAAGTGTGGCGTGGCACAAGCGCTTTCTGGGTGGTCTAATCCTGAACTTCATCTAGATGGCGTTTGGGAAAAGCAACACATCTCACTTATCGCTCCTCAGAGATCATATAACAAGCTAGACTCACACCATGACCCCACCATAAAGCCTGCAGCCTTCTGGGTAATTAGAGCAAGTTAGGCATGTTTAGCGGCTTAATTTATCGAACCTATGGCATGGCTGTGGCCTTCTGATCCTGGATTCCTTCCTTCTGTGGGTGTGGATGGTCGTGAATGTCTCTGAGAACTGTTCCTTCTCCTGGAGTCCAGCTGCACCCTTACTACAGCATCCAACTATGAAATTTGGAAGCTGAGCAATGGGGAATGTGTAGTCATGGAAAGGATAGGGACAGGCATTAGGAGGTCCTCTCTCCATCTCTCTAGCTATATGTGTGGTCTTGGCAAGCTGGGTACCATCTGTGTTCAGCATTCTCAGCAGCACAGAGGAGACTAGTAAGTAGGGGCGGGGTGGCGACTAGCTCTTTCCAATCCTGAAGGAGATCAAGAGGTCAGCAGAGATGGTAACAGATACCCAGGGTAGGGTGGCTCCACCCACAGCTTTGAGTGTTTTTAAAAAAACCTAAATAGGCCTGCCAAGATAGTTCGGGTGGGTAAAGTCACTTGCTGCTCAGACCAATGACCCAAGTTGGGTCTCTCGAACCCACATGGTGGAGGGAAAGAACCAGCTCACACAGGTTGACTTCTGAACTCCGCATGTGAATCATGGCAGGCATGCCCATACAACAAATCAATTAAAATGTAAAAACAGAAACCCTATCTATAGGCAGGTTCCTTTCTCATGTGTCTGAGCAGGCTTCTCGAATATTGGCATCTCTCAGGTCAGACTCACTATCCTCTCTAATTAGCAGAAAACATAAATTAGGTGAAAACATAAATCTAATTAGGTGAAAACATAAAACACACACACGGATTCTAAACTTGTACAAGTTAGCTGATAAAGAACTTTTTAAAAGGAGAGGTTCAAAACAGAACATTTTTTCTTTTTGGTTTTTCAAGACATGGTTTCTCTGTGTAGCCGTGGCTGTCCTAGAACTCACTCTGTAGACCAGGCTGGCCTCCAACTCACGTGCCTCTGCCTCCCAAGTGCTGGGATTAAGGGTGTGTACCACCCCTGCCTGGCCAAAATGGGAACTTTTTAAAGGATGTTTTTGGTTTAAAACAAAGAAGTGCAGTTCCTTGGCCAGGTCTCCCACCTGCCTCCTGCTCCAGGAGCCTATCCCGCCCCATCTCAGTGACTAAACTAGGTACTTTTGCATCCCTGTGACCTGAACACCCAGAGAACAACGTAAGGAGAATTATTTGGCTAGCTCATGGTTTCAGGGGTGCTAGTCTGTCTGGATGGGAAGAGCATATAAGAAGCACAGCAGCTTGGGAGCAGAGAAAGGGTACACAGGAAGGGGTGAAGGCAAGGTATAGCCCCAGGACATGTTCCCAGTGACCTGCATCCTTCCCATAGCATCCTCTAACTCTTCATCACCTTTAGTCATGCTCATCAATAAATCTGTCCACATATAGGTCAAGACCTCAGCATCCAATCACTTCCCCAAAGCTTATCTGGTAACCTAGACCCATACATGAAAAGGTACGGGGGACGTTTCCTTAACCAAACCATGATCTAGGTAGGAGGTACCCTCCATCTGTGACTCATCTCTGAGTTGTCAAGGCGGTACGTGGAAGTTCCCTGCATTATAAAAATACTTGGGGACCAGATAGATGGCTCAGGAGCTGTTCTTCCAGAGGAACCAGAATACTGGCTGTTCTTCCAGAGGAACCAGGTTCAGTTCCCGGCACCGACCTGGCAGCTCACAACTGTCTTTAACTCCAATTCCAGGGAATCCAACGCTTTCACAGAGACACACATACAGGCAAAACTCCCATGGACATAAAAAGAAATCATGAATTAAAAAGAAATAAAATCACTTTAAATTATCACAAGTGGGAACCATAATATTGGGAGAAGAAATGTTTAGGTAATTTTTTCTAAAGTAGCACAACCTAGTCTCATCTTGCTGCAGACTATCATTCAAGGTCACTTGACCCGGAAGTTTTCAACTTTAACTTGCTGACGGATGCCAGGGCCATGCTTGATGGATGAAGCTGGCCTTTGTTTGCCTTTGCGATGATGTGGCACCCCTTCCTGTGTGAAATTCCTGCAGCATGGGGATAGTTATGGGCACAATCATCCAGAGTCCAGGGCTGTGAGTTCTTCCAGCTGTGGCCAGAGGTTCTTGTGTTGTGGTATGAGGTTCCACAAGGAAGAGGCACAGAGGTGGTTTGTTAGATCTCTGGTACAAGGCAGAAAAGCGAGTCCCGTAAGCTTTCCTCCTTAAGGGTACTATTGCACCAGAGCGTTCCCCCCCCCTCCCCCCCGGAGAGCTTGTAAACCGTGGATCCCAGATGGTAGCCCTACGGGACAGAAGAACAAAACGCACCTGCAGTGAGAAAGAGAATTGTTTTCTTCAGCTCTAAAGGATCAGTTTCCAGAGCTTCCGTGGGGTTAAGGCTGACTTTGAAGGCAGGAGCTGGAGACTACTAAAGACCTAGGCTTGAGTGGACCTATGTAATAGCTCCAAGGTGATCATGACCCACCAGGGTACAGTGATGAAAACCTTCCAGAGATCACTTCTAGCTGCCTCCATCAGATTAGCCTCTAGACAAGTCTGTAGGACATTTTCTTGATTAATGATTGAAGTGGGGAGACCTAACCCATTGTGGGTGGTGTCATCCCTGGGCTGGCAGTCCTGGATTCTATAAGAAAGCAGGTTGAGCAAGTCATGAGGAGCAAGTCATGAAGAGCAAGTCAGTAAGCAGCTCACCTCCATGGCTTATGCAGCAACTCCCACCTCCAGACTCCGGCCTTGAGTTCCTGCCCTTCAATGATGAGTTAGGACGTGGGCGTTTCTGACCCCAAACCCTAAATCCACAGGGACTCTTTTCTTCCTTTTCTTGCACTTCTGATTATCTTTGATAACTCTGTCACAAATACCTCTCTTAAGTCTTGCTAAATCTCCCATTTTAGCAGAGAGAGAGAGAGAGAGAGAGAGAGAGAGAGAGAGAGAGAGAGAGAGAGAGAGAGAGAGAGAGAGAGAGAGAGAGAGACTTGGATTTAGCAAGCCTCAGTGCTTTGGCAGGCAAGGGCATCTGACTATAATTTTTGGGCATTGTTTCACTTCCATAGTATTTATTTTTAGGTTACCATTTGCTTAAAGTCAGTGATACTGCCTTTCCATTTACAATAGTGACAGGAGGCCACTTTCCTTTTTAAGTGACTTGCTTGGGTAGAAACAATTAAGTCAATTGAAAGATATTAAGTGACTAAGAGAACAGGTTCTATCTGAAACAATGTGACAATGCTAAGGAGGTGGACTGGCAGCTGACAAAAGTCTGGGAGACAAGGCTATAGACTGGGCTGCTTCAGAGAATTTCTTCTCAATACTGCTTCCTCTGACATTTAAGGCTCTTGATTTTGATGATTCAAATTATTCTTAGAATGGGTTTTCCTAACTTCTCAAATCGGTGATTCAACAAATATCCCTACAGACCAAGCGTCATAGAGTGTGTGGCTCTGAAGTCAGACTCTCTGGCTCTTCAGATTTCTGGTTGTGGGATGCTTGGCAAATGTGCGGACCTGTCTGTTTTCAGCATCCCGTTCACAATATGGAGCTGAAGATGTTATGTGACAAAGTGTGGAGAGCCCTGAGTAGTGTTTGGTATCCATCAGGTGTGCAACAAATGCTGGCGGTGGTGATTCTTGCTAGTGTGACTTAAAGGCACTAATAAGGCGGTGCCGAGAGTAACCTGCTAAATATTTGGAGTGAAATAACTGTTTTGATGAGCAGAGAGTCTCATGTCTTAGTGGGAAGATGAGTCATGTTTGGCATAAGACATATACAAACGCTGTGCTCAACATGTCAACGCAAGAACAATGGCCACAGAAGGTCTTGGCAAAGGTCAAAAACTGAAGCTGGAAACTCTTCTGTGTTATGTGACCTTGAATTTTGATCACAAAGAAGGAGGTATCAGATGACTATGAAAAGAAGGAAGCTATAGCGTCTATTTTCTTTTGTAAAATCTTTCTTTAACTTGTCTTTATTTTATTCTATGTGTAGGGATGTATTTGTTGCCTGTGCACCAGTGTGTGTCTGGTACCCAAGGAGGCCAAAAGAGGGCACCAGATACCCTGGAATTGGAGCTACAGCCAGTAGTGAGCTGCTACGTGGGTGCTGGCAATTGAACCTGGAAGAGCAGCCCATGCTCTTAATCACAGAGCCGTCTCTCCAGCCACTGTAGCATCTGTTTTTGTACAATTAGAGTTTAATGAAGGGCTTTGTGAGAACTGTCAATCCAACACTTGTCCTGAAATAGAAAACTTTTATTGTAGAGAAACAAAATAAAGGACACTATTCTACTGATGCCAGATGAAGTAGTGGGAAGTTGGGAATATCTCAGCTAAGACTACACCACTAAGCACGTCGGACAGGCACATGGCCTCCATGGCCTAGATCACTGCCTGCCATGGATCACATACCTGGGAGTCAAATAGGTGTTAGATTCTAGATAGACTAGAATAGTTCTAGTCCTTGGTTGGTAACTAATCACATCTGTTAGTTTCCTTCCTCATTTTAAGCCAAACCCATAGACTGCCTCAGAAACCTTTAGCCTTTAATTAATATTCATCCCAGAAGGCAACAGGAAGTAGGGGATTAAGATACATAGCCAAGTCTCAACTTATCCAAGATATTGGAAGGTCATGGGCCTTGGAGTTGCGCGGATCTTGGCTCAAGCTCTCTGAATTACTTGCTGCTAGGGAGTTTGGGGGTTAATTTCTTACCCTCCTGATCCTCAGATTTTACAGCTGTAAAATGAGCAGAAAAAATAATTTTTGAATAGGGATGCCGAAGAAACAAAGGATAATATATTGAGTAGGCAACACACACACACACGCACATGGCAAATAGATACAGTGTACATGAAAAATGCTTAGGACCTCCCACAATGATGAATTAGTTATCAGATAAATTTTACCCATCAAACTAGCAAAGGTTCAAAGGCTAACAACCCCTATCATTGGTGAGGGGGCCAAGAAATGATCACTCTCTTCCACGCTTGATGGGAGGATGAGAACAATGGCTTCTTACTCTGGAATAGTTCCTATTTATAGAGGAGTGGCTATGGAGTGCAGAGCGTTTGTCTACAGCCTTCACCTGGCTCCTCTGAACACCAGTAACCTATAGTACCCTGGCTCCACCATCTGAAGAGAGATGAATGTAGCTAACAATCTAACCAATGCAATCCAATATGGGTTAACAATGGCAAATATGTCGTTTGTATTTTCCAGTTTTTGTACTGGGATCCCCCAAGGAGGGTCAGGGGATCTTAGACTGATTATGAAAGCAAGGAAGGACCCTTTGAGAGGGGCGGCCTCTTGTGCCCCTCCCAACTGTTTTGATTGCTAACGACCAGCTGGAAGGAAAATACCCATAGCTAGAAAACTGTAAGTGGGACCAACAGGCAGCTGGGGAAGAGGAGGGCCCTGGGATTCTATAAAATGTCCAACCCAGAGGTCCCCGGCAGAGTCCCAACCTTGGGGTTGTTCAATCCAGATGGGAGTGGTTTGTCTGCCATGATAAAGTCTGTGGTTTTCATGCTCCTTTCTCTCTCTGTGGCCGTAGCTTCTCTGTTCCCCACATCTGGGGTCCTTGCCCCCTCATCCAGTCACTTCCGCTTTCTCCGCACCTGCGCTTTTGTGTGCTGTGCTCGCTGCTTGTGGGTTCGCTGCCTTTGCTACTTTCGTGTTTCTCCCTAATGTCCAATCCCTTGTTTGTCCCACGAACGAACTTAACAGATCCCCTAGACACCCTCCTCACACCAAGACCCCTATAGCATTTGCTTTGTGTTCCCGGACCCCAGCCAGGGCATCGTCATGTTTTCATGAATTCCCTCCTGTTTTTCCTGCACCGATCCTCGTGTTTTCTTCGGTCCTTTCCAACTGCGATGTCCTCTGGCCCCTTTCCCTGTCTTCTCTTCCCGTCAGCTCTCCTGCAGTGCTTCACAGACACACCCAGAGGTATGTCTCGTTGCTGTTCCTACGTCTAGCCATGTTGACCATCGCAATTAACCATCACATCTCGTTTGGATATTTTGTAGGATGATCTTCAATTTGGGTTTGTCTGATGCCTCCCCATGATTAGACCAAGATTATAGGCTTTGAGGAAAGGAGTAGAGAGGTGAGATGTTATTCTCATCAAAGAGCCCATGATGTCATTATATCTTACGTCCAGTAATTTTATCTTCTGTCACTTGCTGAAGATGGTGTCAGCTAAGTTTCTCCACTATACCATCAATATATTTACCTTTATATGCTATTTGTTACAACAGGTTCCCAGAGTCCAACACACATTGGGAGGGTAATTAAAATCTGCCTCTCGAAGAGAGATGTGTCAGAGTTTGTGAATGTGGCCATGGAAATTAGTAAATATTTTGAGGAGGATACTTTGAAACTACTTCCTGTTTTTTCTCAAGCCTTTGTCCACTAATTTTAGCATGTATTGCTGGATTCTACCCACAGTGATTGCTATTGTGATGATGTAGTGGTGACCTAGTCCCTGTGTTTGCTCTACATTTATTAGTTGGTATTCTTAGAAGAGCGAGCTCTCTTTCCCAGTTATTTGCTCAATCATTTGGTTTTTCTGTGTGGGATACTTGATGTTTATTTTGTTCTTTGAGATATAATCCAGCACAGTTTTACAGGGAACACTCTCTCAGGTGTATACTGTTGGGTGACTCTTGCTGGGGAATGTGAACAGATATCTGCTTATCTCAGATAGCCCATCTACAGACCAAAAAGCAAAGCAAAGCAAACCAACCAACCAACCAAACAAACACAAACTCAAAACCAAACCAAACCAAACCAAAAACCCCACAGATTCTACTGGAGTCCAGTTTGGTTTACTGATATTTATTGGGGGTACTTATGGAATTATGGGTAAAGGAATATGGATGACCCAAAGGCAGCCACATTATCAGAAAGCTAAAGCTCTGGAGCTGTCTGCATGACTTGTAGACAGATGGGCGTGATGGAGAGAGTTCTCGCTCCCAGAGCCTTTACTGCGTATCGACCTTGGCATTGAAGGGTCTTGTGAATCTTCTAAGTTTCAGAGGCTTCCTGAGATTAGTAAGTTGTTTACCTCCTGAGTCCTAAGGGTGCTCCCCTTCTAGGATAGAATGATCCAGTTTGAAACTTCTGGAATCTTAACAAGCCCCTGCCAGGGTGGAAAAATTTCAATTCAGAGGCTATAATTATACAACATAATTATTCTTTGACATTTCCCTTCTAATATTTCCTAACCCTTCTTTTATATAATCAATTATTTATTTGTATCAGAATGGACTAATAGTCATTTATTTTATTCTTGGGGGTATA
Source organism: Arvicola amphibius (assembly GCF_903992535.2). Taxonomy (NCBI): domain Eukaryota; kingdom Metazoa; phylum Chordata; class Mammalia; order Rodentia; family Cricetidae; genus Arvicola; species Arvicola amphibius. The sequence continues at coordinate 149,476,763 of NC_052051.1, forward strand.
ATTCAATACAACTTTCAGAGTGGTATATATCCTTTGGCATGCTCATATATGCATGTGTGACTGTAGCCGGCAATTTTGTTGTTTCTGTGGCCCAGATGTCTGATACAGACAACTTTGTGCAGTTTCGGAGGGCGACCTGAACTTGCATGCTTGATCAGAACCTCGCTGGCTGGTTCTGTTTACCTCACGACAGATAGGAACCAGAGAGAGAAATGTAGGAAAAAGTCAGGGTAAGATATAGCCTCGAGGATACATCCAGTGACCTGCTTGAGTCAATCAGGCCCATCTTCCACTTTTTACCACCCCTCTATAACCATCATATTACGGCTCCACTAAGGACTTAGTTCATTGATTAGGCAGTGTCCCGAGGATACAATCAGTTCTCCAATGCCCCTCATCTGGTAAAGAAGTTCTGACAACATGAAGCTATGGGGAATATTTCATATTCAAACGACAACAATGGTATATATGCATACACATACGTAGACTGCATGCATATGGTATACATACATGCACATACATAGACTTCATACATATGATATATATGCATACACATACATAGACTGCATACATATGATATATATGCATACACATACATAGACTGCATGCATATGTGTAGTTGTACCACAGCCATACACGGAACATTTTCAATAGACTTATATGGGAAGGAAAGGTCTTCAGACTGTAAGGAAACTATACAACAGGGGAGCCCAGACCCTCTGAAGAGAAGACCACCGAGGGCAAACATTTGGATAAATAAATAAAATTCAGTTTCCCCTCTAATAACACATGGCTATTTACAAAAAGTATCTGCATTTATTAGAGCATCTAGTACATGTAACACATGCATCATATGTTGAGCACATAAACCACAATGGCATGAAGAGTGCTGTGCGTGCATTAGAAGAAGGGAGCAGATGCAGCTGCAGGGTTGTGAAATGTCTGTTATGTACAAAGTGTGTGATAGTAACTCCCAGAGAAACAAGAGTGTCTTCTGTAATCCCTGGAGCAGCCTCTAAAAGTAACACAAGTAGTTGAAGTTGAAAAGGGAACAGACACAGTAAAATGGGATTCTAAAATGTCTTCAAACAGTGCAAAGTGGGAAAGAAAGTGAAAACAGAGGCACCAAATCCCCAAACTTGATCAAACCAGAACACCAAAAGCAGAACGGAGAGCAAATGATGAAATGGTAGAACTAATTTCAATCACATTAATAATTAAATTGAAATATATTATCCAGCCCAATTAAGGAGTTGCTATTCCTGGACAATGTGCTGAGAATGAGAGACTTTGAACTCAGCCCTAAATGTGATATCGCTATCAAATTCTTCCCTTCAAGGCCCAGCAACCTGTGCAGAAGAAGAGAAGGAAAGAGTAGAGAGCCGGAGGGGATGGGTGACTCCAAGGAAACCAACTTCCAGACACAACAGAGCTGATGCATGTATGAACTCATAACAACTGTGACCGCATGCACAAACAAGGACTACACAGGTTCAAGTCAGACAAGGGGAAGCAGACACAAGTCCCAGCACTAATGAAGAAGCTATTTGGGATTGATACCTGCTGGGGGAGGGACAGTCAGTCTTCTCGAATGGAGTCTCGCTGGGTATGTCAACCGTGACACTCTAAGGCAGGTCCCATGTCCAGGAGTAATTGACCAACACAAAATGAACTCCATGGTGTGTGTGTGTGTGAGAGAGAGAGAGGTGGGGGAGGGGAGGAGGAGGGGAAGAGGGAGAGGGAGCGCTTTTCTGCTTGCTATTTTTAATCTTATTGGTTTGTTTGGATTTTCAGTTTTTTGAAGAACATGAAGTAGCATTGGTAGGGAGGTGGGCAAGATTTGGGAGGAGTTAGGAGAGGAGAAAATATGATCAAAATATATGATATGAAAACATTTTTAAATTAAGTGGTCACTGTCCCCATTACAATTGCCACCATTTTCACCCAGACTGTACAAACACGAGGCCGTGCTTTGGTGTGATCCATCCTTTTAGAAGATCCCTCAATCTCTAGTGTCCAGGAGTGGCTTTGGGTTGTCTGCAGGCCAACGGCAGACACTTCTAAACCGTTGTCTGTCTGCTCTTTCTGAGTGCCCAGGGTGCGGCTCACCTTGAGCAGCGAAGAATCAGCCAGAAGAGGGCACACCAGCCATGGGTTCTATCTTAACCAGTGCCTCAGTTTCCTCTGGAAGAGATTTTAAAAGATAATCACAGGTACAGTACACATTTTAAGTTCCATACACAGAACTTGTGAAAATCAGCATCTTTGAATCAATAAGGACAAGTGATGGGGAACCTTGTTAGCCAACCATCTTTAAGAGGTGGGTCTTAGTTAAGGCGTGGCTTCACTGGGACTCAGGGTAAAAAGGTGTGCACCTCCCTGTGTGCCCTCTCTGCGCCCTTTCCTGCGGGACATTGCTGTGCTTGGATTTCTCATTTCCTGTTTCGTGAGTTTTCCCCTTATAATAAATAAAATATAATTGTTTCATCCTTAGCTAGCCTGGTTATTTATACAGATGTGTGTGTGTGTGTGTGTCCAGCCTGAGTTACCTCTGCAGGGGTGGGTGGGCTTGAAGCAGCCGCAGGAGCAGTTGGCTCTTAGCTCCCCCTCTATTCCAGCAGATGGCTGCTTCATGTTCTTATTTTAGCATTTGAAACCAGCCTCCTGGAATCTGTGTCCTCACCACCGGCAAATGATAGTATTCCCAAAAGCTTGTTTTTATGGAGGAAAATCCAGCTAAGCCTGGTCCACTGGTCCTGCCAGCTTAATAAAAATTACAGAATTGCATTAGGGGGAAAGTCTTTCATCGCTCAGAGCTGCAGGGCTGTGTGTGGGGAGAGCACCTTGAAATAGCCTCTGGATGCTTAAATTTAGGGATAGAAAATGAAGTCATCTTTAAAACACTATTTGCAGAGCTGGAGAGATGGCTCTGTGATTAGGAGCACTCACTGCTTTTACAGAGGATCTGGGTTCAATTCCCAGCACCCACAGGGTGGTTCACAATGGTCTGTAACTCCTCCAGTTCCAGTGTACTTCCTGAGGAACCAGCACACCTGTGGTGCACATGAACACATGCAAGCGGTCATGTGTACACTGAAATAAAACACTCTCCGATAGTCAGAAAGTTTGCAATTTTCTTTCTCCAGAGCCCAGGAAGTAGAGTAGAAAGTGAAAAGGTCAGGGGTCATGGAGTCTTGCCCCGTGCTGCTCAGCTGTGGTGACTTCCAGAATGTTGCCAAGCCTCTGCTTTATTGTTTGTAAAATGATCACGGCACATAGAAAATATTCTACAGATACAGTTTTCTTCCCTGACTCTGCTATTTTCTGTCTATCTAATACCACCGTACAAGCCGTCCGCAAACCTCTTGATTGAGATGACAGAACATCCATTCAGCAAAAGAGCTTCCTCTGTGGCGGGTGCTGTTCTCATCCTGTAAAATCCTTTTCCTGCGTGGGGCTGCCCTTCACCACCTGCTTCCAGTGAATGGAAGGCACATGCGTGATGCAATGTCTTTGGTCCCTTTATCAGAGTTTGGGCCTTTGGTTTTGATACTGTTACTGGTGGCTGAGGTCTGGGCTGCATACTTCCAGGTTCTTAGCCTCTTATCCCAGTGATTGAAAATAGGGACTCACAGATTTGCTGAAGAGGCAAGATAGCTTTATTTAGATCAAAGCAATAGTGGGGGCTGTAGAGGGAGACACTGTCAGCATCGACAGGTGAGTACCTAAGGGTCCCAGTTATCACCTGGGACTTCCTTTTATGGGGGTTAAGAGAAGGTCACTAAGGAGTACGGTTTAGACTGGTCTCTATTTTGGTTGACAGTTTGGGTCATATATACATTTTTCCCTTCTCACAATGCATTTGATTTTAATTAAATGCACTAATTAATTATGCACAGGCATACTGACACAGGGAAGACTGCTTGGAAGGTTACTAGAAGACAAAGTTTTGTCTTACTATACTCTCAGCCAAAACCTGTTCAGACTGGGCTAGCCCTTCTATTCCTCATACCCAGATACGTTGGAAGTATATTTAATATAAATTGTCTAAATTTGATTGTTACGAGAGATGGGGAAACTCATACCATTGTTTAAAGATTGGTGTAGCTTGGTTTGAGGGAGTTCTGAAGTTGCCAGGTGCATTGTTTGAAGGGGGAAGGTGTATATAGTACCGGCCGGCGAAGACACTAGGCTGCCGAGTGCATCAGCCCAAACTGAATGGGGCCCTAAGCTAAACCATCCCTATGCCTGCCTGAGTGCTGCTCCCTTCACTGCTGTCTTGTAGGCTGCCATGAGAGAGAGAGAGAGAGAGAGAGAGAGAGAGAGAGAGAGAGAGAGAGAGAGAGAGAGAGAGAGAGAGAGGTGCCCAAGTGACCACAGCTGAAAGCTAGAACTCAGCAGTCCCCCAGGGAAAGGAAACCAATTAGTGACAGCTTGTGACTGCTTGGGAGAGAGCCCTTCCCGGTGCACGTTGGGGTAGTGCAGACAACACGGTCAGTCTGAGACAGGCTCTGACACACACACGTGCACATACGCACACACACACACACAAACCCGGTAACTTACACACATGTTCCTCACCTACAAAGGCTGTGAGAAAACCAGCTTTGTCTTAACCACTAATTTCGTTATGGTGTTCGTTATGCAGCAGAGATAGCTAAGGCCTTGGGAATCTGCATTTTCTGAAGGACACGGAGGGATAATATAACCTCTTTTTCTTAACAGCTGAGGGTAGATCCAAGACTGAGGACAAAGTCATGTGGAGGCTTCTCATTGCACAGTTGGCTGGAGCACACACGTGTTCTCCACCTGAGGCTTTCTGCTAACTTGAGGAGGGTCCCTGAGGCAGGAGAAAGGGGAAGAGAAGGAAGGGGAGGGGAGTGGGACTGAGTGAGGAGAAAGAGAGAATGGGGGGTGGGGCAGGAGAGGACAGAGGCTGCAGAGAGCCAGGTTAGGGGGAAGAAAATTCAGACAGACAAGTGGGGTAAAATATAGAAAAGACTAGAAACCACAAAGGATAAAGAAAACGAAGGCCCAGTCGCTGCCAGATTAAGTAAATGAAATTTGACACTTTCTAATAGTTGCTTTACGGGAAAATAATTTGCATACTATGGAGTTTGAATGTAACTGGTGCCCATAAACTCATAGGGAGTGGCACTATTAGGAGGTGTGGCTCTGGTGGAGTAGGTGCGGCCTTGTTGGAGGAAGTGTGTCTCAGTTCACTTCCTGCTGCTATGGATCAAGGTGCAGAACTGAGTCTCAGCTCCTTCTCCAGCACCACGTCTGCCTGCGCACCGCCATGTCCCTCCATGATGATAATGGACTAAACCTCTAAAACTGTAAGCCACCCCAATTAAATGTTTTAATTTATGGGTTGCCATGGTCATGGTGTCTTTTTGCAGCAATAGAAACCCTAAGACACCTACCATAAAGTTAAAGTGTACGACTTAATGGATTCACAGAGTCACTGCAATTCGTTTTAAAACATCTTCATCACCCTGATATGAAATCTTGCTCCCTCTAGAATAAGCACTAGCAGTAATGACTACCTATCCCCCAGCCCAACTGCCAGCACTGGCACAAATCTGTCTCTGTAGTGCCCACTCTGTAGCTTTGAGCTGTCTCTTAAAACATAGGGTAGAGCAGTGACCACTGCTTGTGGGGTCCCTACAGCTGCCACATTGGCTGTTGCCAGCCACGTATTTTCTTACCTGCTCCTTGGGAATGTCCTATTCCTTTTCTTCCCCACCTTGCTTTCTCCTACTCTCTCTCAGGCTCAGCTTAAACATCCTGTTATCAAGAAAAACTTGTTTTTTCCTCCTTTGCTCTTTCAGACCCCTCATTTTATATCTACAGAGCACATTTCTTGATGCTCACCACTTGGTTGAGGTTAATTATGACTGCAATTATCTGTTAGAAATAAATAGCATTGATGTATATGTCTGTGTGTGCCTGAGTGTATGTATGTGCACCGTGTGTGTATGTGTGTGTGTGTGTGTGTGTGTGTGTGTGTGCAGCTGCCCGAGGCTGCCAGAAGAGAGTATTGGATGCTCTGAAGCTGGAGTGAGAGGTGGTTGTGAGTCACCTGATGTGACGCTGTGGGAATCGCTCTCAAGGTGGAGAGGAGTCTGCATGCTATCCAATGTCTTCCTCTCCAGAGGATGTAGAGCCAGGCATGGTGGTGTATGCCTATACTCCCAGCACTGGGAAGGCCAAGCAGTTCAGCGTTAGCCTGGGGCTACACAGTGAGATGCTCTGTAAGAAAACAACAAAACAAATAAGAGGCAGAACTGTTTGTGATTAATTTGGAAAGTGTTTTTGTCAAGAGCTAAAATGGTGACAATTGATGGCTCGCAGGAATCTTGGCTCACTCACGAATGGATTCACTAGGAGTTCACAACCTGGTTGTATGCAGTTGAAGCAGCATCATGTGGTGAATTTGAGAAGTGACAATGACTACCATGTAGCTTTGTCACATAGCTTGTTCACCATGTATGAATATGAGTTTGACCTGGATCTCCTTAGATCACTATGGGTCTTATTGATAGGTGGTCCTGCCATGTGTTTCAATAGCTCCTTGATTTTTCATCATAAATTTACTGGGTGAGGCCTACACATCTCTAACAGGCTGGACAGGATCTTCAATCATGGCTTATTTTGGACCCCAGCTGTAATGCTTTTGCTCAGAACTGCTCTCAGCTGAACCATAAGGCTGCATTAGGAACTGTTGTCTTGTTTCATCTCAGCTCGTAACTTACAGATGCAGGGGTGAGCACTTTGTCAGTAGAGCCCAACCATTCACATCTGTAGTTAGAGACCAAGGGAGGCTGACAGCCCTATGGTCTTCTGCCTTGGCAGGACTTGAGGCTTTGGGTCTATTTCTGAGACATACAAGAAGACTAATATTAAACTTTGGAGGCAGAGGCTTGGGAAGGAGTTAGAGAAGAAATCTAAGTCCAAGAAACTGTCCTGTGCCAATGAGGATGAGATACTGGTTTCCTTCCTTTCATCGCTGTTTCTCTATAGACTCTAAGTGCCTTGGATAGTAACCAACATGTGCAGAATGCACAAGAAAACTCACTCACGGGATGCTCATGAAAACTCCTCACGGGATGCTCATGAAAACTCCTCATGGGATGCACACGGAGACTCATGGGTTGCACATGAAAACTCCTCATGGGATGCACATGAAGACTCAGGGGATGCACATGAAGACTCCTCATGGGATGCACATGAAAACTCCTCATGGGATGCACGTGAATTTCAGGGGATGTACATGAAAACTCAAGGGATGCTCATGAAAACTCCTTATGGGATGCACATGGAAACTCATGGAATACACATGAAACTCTTCATGGGATACATATGAAGACTCTTGGGATGCACATGGAGACTCATATGAAGACTCATGGGATGCATATGAAGACTTGGAATACTCAAAACACACCTCAGTGAGGGTTTTTTTTTTTTATTGAGAGTGGGGAAAAGAGAAAGATGAGGACAATAGAGAAGCCAAGGCTCAGTGGAGGGAAGACCAAGGTGACTGGTGAGGTAGAGAATGCTCTGCGTTCTGTCTTGGCATCTCCTGCCAGTTTCTCTGATCTCTAGGGCGTCACTGACATGGTTCCTGCGCTACACTTCAAGGGCCCCATATTGTCACATCCTGCTTCCACTCTTCCGCTGTCCCTGACTATATGCTGTAAGGCAGGGTTTGAGTGTGACTGGACCTTTCAGAGCCCAGCTGTGCATGACCCAAGGGTCTAAAAACACCTGACATTGTGGCGCACGCCTTTAATCCTAGCACTCGGGAGGCAGAGGCAGGCGGATCTCTGTGAGTTCGAGACCAGCCTGGTCTACAAGAGCTAGTTCCAGGACAGGCTCCAAAACCACAGAGAAACCCTGTCTCGAAAAATTAAAAAAAAAAAAAAAAAACAAACACCTGACATGGTCATGTAAGATCAATCTGGGGTAATGCCTGTGCGTTCATTATCTCTTGCCCATGATGATTAATGACACAGACTCTCACTGGAGTGTGCAAAATAGCAAGCAAGTTTTATTAAGAATTACACAATTCTTCATGGTGATACACGTCTTTGATCCCAGCTTTCAAGAGGCAAAGGCAGGTGGATCTCTGCACCATTGAGCCAGCCTCATCTACATGGTGAATTCCAGGTCATCCAGGGCTGAATAGAGAAACCCCATCTCAATAACACCAGTAACCACCACCACCAACAGAAAAGCGGGAAAGTAAGAAGAAGAAGCCCCAGAGAGTGGAGGGATTTCTCAGAGGAGAAAGAGCCTTCAAATTCCTTTGTCTAAGGTTTTTAACATGGCTAAAGAAGAAACTGGACAAAAACTGATGCCATCTCTGTTCTGATTGGTTAATTTCCTGGGCTAATGTGGGCCAAGCCAATGCAGGGTCTACATATTCTCTTGATGCCTGTCCTCCTGGCCTCAGGGGAGATAATGGCGCACTGTTCACGAGCTGCCCGCCCACTGTCTGTCTCAGACTCTGACTTTGATAACTTTTGGCCTCGACTGTCTGGTAGCTGTAATTCTCTTGGCCAGCATTACTGCCCTCTGACCTTGCAGGTGTCTCAAGTGCTGTTGATGACACTAGGCTCTCATATTTACCTCACCCGCTTGCAGCTCTGCTGTGACTGACTGAACTCTAATCCAGCCACCAATGGCGGCTGCAGCCTCTCTTGGTTACCTCATGGTTAGCTCCTTGCCTGCAGGTGGTCTCTGGAAACAGGGATCTTTCTTAGACACTACCTGCATTTAGTCTACTACAGTGACCTGATTAAAAGCAAGACTATGAGAGGATAATAGTGCTGTACCAATGTCCCTCAAGGGCGTCTGGGGGCGGGAGAAGTCCTGGCAGACTGCCTCCCTGGTCCAGGAACCCGTCCTTCCTCCTGTCTGTCTAGCTTGGTTATCTCCTATTGAAACACAAGCCCTCGTATCCATCTTCCCCAGTGTTCCCGGGTTAACCCTCACTCTTCTCACTCACCCAGCCCCTGTTCTCACCGCAGCAAACATCAGTAACTTGCAGTTTAACCCTAGGCCCTTCCTACATAGTCTGGAAGGCTGCTTTCCCCCTCCCTGCTCACACTGCGGGCGCCTAGGAGCCTGGCTTCCCTTCTCAGCCAGAAGAGGGCAGCAGATCCCACTATAGATGGTTATGAGTCACCAAGTGATTTCTGGGAATTGAACTCAGGTCCTCTGGAAGAGCAGCCAGCGCTTAGCGTCTCTTCAGCTCCCAGACAACACTCTTCATTGTTATCCTCAGTGTAAGTTGCTTTAGTGAATTGATGTGCATTTTAGTCCATTTTAAAAGTCTGAATATTAGACATTTTCTTATTCTTAACATTTTTTTCCTTCTTGACATTTTTTTCTGGGTATAGATAGAATTGTAAATATTTTTCTCTTGGCTCTTAGAAGATATCATCTGTCCTCCATCTTTTTAGTCAGTGGGCCTTTAGATATACCTTTTTGGGGACTGCTTTTTGATATTTTTATCTATGCATTTTCTTTTCACCAGATTTTTAAAAATGACTTTAGTTCTTCCATTAATTTGGAAAAGCCTCAACTATTTTTTTTCTTCTCAGATTGCTTGTACTCTGTGCCCATCCCCAGGGTTGTCATTGCTTATTGTGTTGGGTTTCCCCATGCATCCCTCGCTCTTAGGCGTTTTCTATTCTTTTTCTCTTCACAAATATAAGTGTGTGTATGTGTGCATGTGTGTGTGTTTGTGTATGGGGGGTGAGGGTCACAGAGCAGAAGTCTTGGAGGACTGGGATTGGGCTTGGGATCTGATCACTTTCCCACCTGGTCTTCCAAAACACCTGGCTCTTTGGTGGTGGAAGGGACTGGGATCTTATATCTATATCTATATCTATATCTATATCTATATCTATATCTATATCTATATCTATATCTATAGAGAGAGAGGGGGTAGGAGGGAGATGGGGAAGGGAGGTGGAAGTGGAAGGGGAGAGAGAACATTGGGAATGGCATGAATCTTTTGAAACCTCAAAGCCCGCCAGTAGTGACTCACCTCCTCCAAGGCCACACCTCCTAATCCTTCCCAAATAGTTCTAATAACTAGGTGTTCTCATTCAAACCACCACAGGATCCTAGAAGTTTCTTTTGGGTGGAGGTGGCTGGAAGTAAAACTAACTGACTCTCATGGATACTAAGACAAGTGCCTAGCACTAACCCTACCCTTGGCCTCCTGCGTTGACTGAGATTTCTGTCCTGCCCGGTTCTACAGCTTTTCAGTCCCAAAGAAAAACACAGAGGTCTGCATTAATCATAAACTGGTTGTCCTAGTAACTCAAGCTTCTTATTAATTAGTTCTTATATCTTAAATTAGCTCATTATTCTTGTGGCTTGGTGCCTTCAACAGTGAGGCATTCTCATCTTGCTTGCTCTGTGTCTGAGTGACAACTGCAGACTGAATCTTTCCTCTTCCCAGAATTCTCCTGTTCTCATCGCCCCACCTCTACTTCCTGCCTGGTTACCCCACTTATAATTCCTGCCTGACTACTGGCCAATCACCATTTTATTAAACAAGTTCAGGAAACAAATCTTTACAGGGTAAAACCATTGTCCCACAGCACTCCTGGGATGCATTCTGGGCATTTTGTTCTGCTGGGGATGTAGCATTAAACAATGCTCCCAGCCTTCGCCTTCTGGATTTGCTTTGGAGGCCAAGGTGAGGTGAGAAGCCCACCACCTTTTCTCTGTGATGTGAGCCAGATTATAGTCTTGATATCAGCAGCCACGCTGCAAACCCTCAGAGCCTCACACGTTATGGTTACTCATGTGTATTTATTACTTAAAAACCTTACCCAGAGGATTATCTGGCCCAGGTCCCTGTATTTAAGTACTTTGTTTTATTTACAGAGGAGGTCCAAAGAGGATCATTGACTGCATGGTTAGTCACACACCCTGCTTTTCCCTAGGGTTTGCTCGGTTCTTGTCTCCCCCATTACCTTCTTTATTGTAATTCCCATTAAGGCTGGCCTTTTCCTGAATTTTTATAGCCGTTAGCCTGAATCAATATTTTATCATTCAAACAGAAATGATAATAATATGCATTTAGAAACCGTTTCTTGCCTGCCAAACACTGTGCTGTGTGTTTAGTACTTCTAATGAGTTCCTCACGACCTTCCTTTGAGAAAGACATTTTAATTATTCCCATGTTACAAGAGAGGCATCTGGGCTCACAGGGAATGGATAATGGACCTAGGACCTCACAACTTGTAAGTGGCAGAGCCAGGATTTGAACCCCGGAGGTGTTGCTTGGAACTGTGCCTGAGAGGAGCATTGTGCTACTTTTTCTTTTCTTTTCTTTTCTTTTCTTTTCTTTTCTTTTCTTTTCTTTTCTTTTCCCTTCCCTTCCCTTCCCTTCCCTTCCCTTCCCTTCCCTTCCCTTCCCTTCCCTTCTCCTTCCTTCCTTCCTTCCTTCCTTCCTTCCTTCCTTCCTTCCTTCCTTGCTTCCCCCTCTCTCTCTCTTTCTGTTTTTTTCTTTCTATTTTGGTTTTTTGAGACAGTTTTTTTGTAGCACTGTCTGTCCTGGAACTAGTTCTGTAGACCAGGCTGGTTTCGAACTCACAGAGATCTGCCTCTGCCTCTGAGTGCTGGGATTAAAGCATGCACCACCACCACCTGGCATGTTGCATTATTTCTGTTGCACTGTGGTAGTGCAAGTGCTTTCAGGTGCAAGAAGCATGTAATAAGTTTTTTTTGTGTTTGATACTCTGTGTACTCCCAATGACTTGGCATAGTACCTCATATATGGTTGTTATTTATTGAAACTTTACCCTGAAATTTTATCAGTTGCACTGCTATGCCTAAAGTGCCACTAGATGGCGCTAAACCCCAGCGAGTGGACAGTGGCTGCTACTCAGCCCTTGGTTCCTTACAGTGGAGTGGAGGCAGTCCATTAAGAAGTTGGTGAAGGAAAAACTCACAGCTCCTGGGAAGAGAGGGGAGAGAGGAGCACTCACTGACTTCACTGGTGCCTGACGTTGCTTCCCAGAGCCCCTGGCAGTAAGAAAAATGGGATCCAAGAGTGGAGAAGAAGCCAGTGGAGACAGGGCCAGTTCACAGCAACATACTTTCAGGCTCCTAGTGGGGGGCACCTGCCTCTCTTCCTTCCCAGGGCCACAGTGTGTAAATGGCCAGCCACACGCAGATGCCAGTCCCATTGTTTCTAGTGGCACTCCTGCATTGTTGAGGTTTGGGTGTTGGGTGGGAGCAGGCCTGTGGCTGGCTCCCCTCTCACTGTCTGTCCTCTGCCACAATCCTCTCCCATGACCATCTCAGCACGCGGTCCTATTTGGCCTGGTCAAGTCCTGGTGGTGAACACAAGTTCAGAGTCATGTGAATGATGGCGATGTCCCACACCAGTAGGAATCAATTTTAGATGGGTACCCATGGATGGTGTCTGTCCTGGTCAGGGAGAGCTTTCTGGAGGAGGAGGTCCCCATAGGAGGATCTGTAACCTTAGGTGTCAGACCTTGGTTCTTGGTGCTAGTTTAACTTGGCAGGAAACAAAACACAAAAAAAAAGAAAAAGAAAAGAAAAGGAGACAAACAACCAAACCATACCAAACCACACCAAAGCAAACCACACAGGCTGTTAGGAGACCCTGACCGAGGCCATGAATTATCTGTGAGCAGTGGCTTCATCTCAGACTGAGCTCCCCTTCTGTAGGATAATTGCATTTGTTGCCCATGCCAGAATGTTCTAGTGTGTAAAAGAGTACTATTAAGAATTTCCCTGAGCCCGGCGGTGGTGGTGCACGCCTTTAATCCCAGCACTCGGGAGGCAGAGGCAGGCGGATCTCTGAGTTCGAGGCCAGCCTGGTCTACAAGAGCTAGTTCCAGGACAGGCTCTAGAAACTACAGGGAAACCCTGTCTCAAAAAACAAAAAAACAAACAAACAAAAAAAAAACAACAACAAAAAAAAAAGAATTTCCCTGAGACAGCAGGCTAGCCTTGGGATGACTGTCCTGGGCAAACCAGAACATATGTTCTCCGGACTTACCCGAGCAATGGTGGTTTTCTCACACAGGACCCTCTGATTTCTGAAGACAAGAGGCCAGAGTGCTTGGTTGCTGCTTTATTCTGGAATGTACGGGTGGAATTCCCACACTGGTCCATGGATCAAGCCGTTCGAACCCAGCCATCAATCTATCAGTGTGCAGGGAACAGCAGCCTCAGACTCTGAGACCCACACACTCCTGTCCTCCAGGGAGGGGGCTCCTTCCCCTTGGCGTGGGTCTCTCCTCTGCATGGGTCTCCCTCCTCCTCTGCACTGCTTATCATCGACCCTCGGTTCTGTTCATACTCCTTACTGTGGGCCCTGGATGAAGGACAGCACCCCGGACAATTTTTCAGATGCACCAGAGAGCGTCCCCTCTTCTGCCCAGCCCGCTTTGCCTTTCCTACTCTTCCTCATCCCATGTGGCCTCCCTCTAAATCCTAACAACCTCATGACAAATTATCCCACTGCTAAGTTAAATTGGCTGCTGCATCAAATACCGTGGATTATCGGGAAAGGAAAATACATAGCTCATTAACTCAAATCCCAGCCCCTCCCCCAGGCTTCGGCCTGCCTCCCTCCCTCCCTTTCCAGACTACTGCGGTCTCTTTCTGAAGACTTGAGGGGCGGGCGGAAGAAGGGGCTTGAGTTCAGGGACAACGGTTTAGATGTGGGGGGATTGTGGAGGTGCAGGGGTCAGGATCAGGACCTGGGAGAACACTGCAGCCCGTGCACTGCCTGAATCCTACCGGCAGAGGGCGGCATGGCACAGCTAGCCCTGTACGCGGGACTCAGGCAAGGATAAAGATAAAGTAGAGAGATCACTGCAGACCCTTCCTCACAGAAGGACAGCCCTGTTCAAATATCCCAGAAAGGAAGTGGGTTCCCTGGGGAAGATAATGCCCAGTTCCCCCACCTCCCCGCCCCCATTCAAGGACCCGCCTGTGGGCAAAGCTAGTCCTGGTCCTGGAGGGCCAGGCTTTCAGAGAGTCATGAAGAATTCATCCAGCCTTTGTGTTGGGCCTGCCGGTGAACTCCACACAGAGACAATGCCTAGGCCAGGGAGGCCTTTGTCTCTCTCCCAAAAGAGTAGTGTCAAATGATGGCCAAGTGTGTGCAGACGCCCCTCCAACCTTGGGAGAAGGGTCGTCCTGTAACATAGAGGGACACCTAATTCAAAGCTAATCAGCTGGAAACTAAATTTTCCTTTCCGTCATCCAGAAACAATTGGGTGGGGGGACTTAAAGCGAGGGGTGAGGGTGGGGATCTTAAATTCTATCTGCCTCAGTGAGCCCTCTGATGTGGAGACGGGATATGCTCTCTCCCTCCGTATAGCCAACCAGTTCAGAGGTCCACGCAACAGGGTGCTTAAAAGGCCCATCAAGAAGGCCTGGCATTCTCTAAGAGGTTTCTGGCCCCACCTTGTGTCTGATACTGTGGTACCCATGTGCAATGCACATCTGAGGGACGTTTCTGCCTTTTGGAGCCTTCAGTCCAGCAGAGGAAACAAAGACATAGAAACAGATTGCTAGGTGGAGAAGTCCCGCGAGAAGAGGTGATGATGGAGAACAGGAGGGAGTGGGAGCCGCTTCTTGAGACAGGGTGAAGGTCCCTGCGGGGAGGGCATGTTGTGGCTATTTGGGGAGGTGGGCTGCAGGCACAGGGCAGGACAGTGTTCCCATAAACGTGGCACTGGGTCTCAAAAGTGGGACAGATGAGCAGGGATGCAAACAGCTGGGCAGAGGGTGCAAGGTCTGGAAGGACTCTGGTTTTAATTCAGAATGGTTCTGAATAGATAGCGGCGTCTTTTATTCCTGCGTTATGGACGGTGGGCTACAAGTGGAGGTGGGTAGAAGCCAGGAGGTCAGGTAGAGGCTACTGCAATGGTCTAGGTGTGAGGTAGCATCAGGGTTCTAAGTGCTTGTTTGAAAATGCTTCGTGGTGTGTGTGTGTGTGTGTGTGTGTGTGTGTGTGCGCGCGCGCGCGCGCCCGCTGCTGGGCTGGCCTCCCAGCGTCAGCCCTTCTCAGCATCCTCTAGTGGAAATCCCAGTACCTGACTGTGCCCATGCCATCCCTGAGATATAAGAGTTTGAGCTGAAAAGCATGGGAGCCAGCCTGGGAGTCCAAGGGCCCAGGATCTCAGAATCCCTGGCTTGCTGAGTGTCTCCAGGCACTTGCTTTCACGTGCTTCAGCTTTCCCGTCTGTACAGTTAATGGGTTCACCATTTAGGAAGCCGGTGCCAGGCCAGGTGAAGTAGGCTCTACAGATGCCAGTGGTTCTCTAGAGAGGCGTGAGGCAACAGCGTGGACGTATGCTGGGAGTCTGTGGGAGGGCTAGGTCCTGATTATGCCCAATTATTATGGAGTTTCTCGGAAGAAGGCACTCCTTAAGGCTGACTTGAAGGGCAAGCATGCTTGCAGAAGGCGGGGAAGGAATGGGGAGAAGAGCAGTTGCGTTAAAAGAAGTCATTTTAATTCTAGACTTTCAGAGCCAGAATAGACTCAGAAATGGTCAGGTCCAGCAGGTTTTCAAATGTGTTTTGTCTCTGTTCAAACCCACTGAGTAGAATTTTGTTAAAGAAGACAGGCAATATTAATAGCAAATGCGTATCGAGTGCTTATTGTATGGCAGGTATTTTGGGTCAGTTAATTTTTCCAATGATTTTAATAGGTTAATCCTACCAATCTCCTCATTTTATAGGAGCATGAGGCCCAAAGGGGTTAAGAAATGTGCCCTTGGTCACTCAGCAAAGACCCCATGCAGTCTGGTCCCCAACCTGCACCATGTGTTGTCAACTGTCCCGCAGCTGTGGCAAGGCTACAGAAGGCTTGGGGAAGGATTCCTGGAGAAGGATGCACATTTTCTGTGACCAGCCTCGCCTGTAGCTTCGGCCTGAGCCTTCAGAAGAAGCTAGGGGAGGGCAGGAGAGACCCACCCTTCATCCTTAACTTTGGTTTTCTGGTTTTCTTCAAGACAGAGGAATTGCCAGGTCCTAGGTTGAGGGGTGCAAAGAGGAGAAAGACTCTGGGGATGTGGAGTGTGTGCATGGGTGCATGTGTGTGTGTGTGTGTGTGTGTGTGTATGTGTGTGTTGTGTCGTCTGGAGCAGAAAGCTGGGTACAGAGGCTCAGTGTCACAGGAGTCCCCTTTTCATTCTCTCCCCACTCCCTCAGCTTACTTTACAGTGGAATCGTGAGGGAAGCTGCTCTTCTGCTGGGAGGAGTGGAGTTTTGGCAGGTGGGGAGCAGCGTTTGATTTTCTTTGGGGTACACCATTGCAGTGGAGGAGGGGGCATTAGAAATCCCTTGAACTCCAGAATCGATGTCTCTGTCCTGGGTGGACCAGGTGTGTCTCTGTCCTAGGTGGACCGAGTGTGTCTCTGTGCTGGGTGAACCGAGTGTGTCTCTGTCCTGATCCCTGATTCCCACTGGCTTCTTCTGTCCTGGCTTCGCACCTGTTTCCCATGCAGAGGGTGTCCTTTGCCCCCATGTGTCCAGCGAGTTCTGGGGGTTCACCCATCAAACATTTATTAACTGCTATTGTAGGCTCCAGGAACTCTGCATAGTGAGACAAGACTGTGTATGCGTGCAGCCCCGTGCGGGGCCTACGCTGGCACTGGGCAGACACTGGTGGCCGTGTCAATGGCTGTGGTCTGTCCTAAAGAGGGCTGACACATACATACCGTGCCAGTTTACTCTGTAAACTGTGGCTGCTGCGGGAGAGTTTTAGGAAGGGATAGGCAGATCTTGGCAGTGGTTCGTTTGGTGCAGGCAAATGCGCCAGCGCAGCAGGCTTGTTCATTTTGTGCCAGGTCAAGAGCAATCCCACCCATCCAGGGACTCTCAGAGCCTGGACTGTGGAGAGCTGTCCCAACCATCTCACCAGAACATTCTATCTTCTCTGCAAATCCCTCTCTCTTGTTTGGGCTCATCTATTTCCACACCACTCCCAAACAATGCCCCAGGTGCACACACCACCCCGAATAGTGGGACAGTGGCGAGGTCCGTTCTTACATCACAATTTGTCCCTGGCTCCTCGAACAGTAGTTCGGACAGTAGTTATTGGTTGTTATTGGCATGGAGCCTGGAAGAGCAAGGGCAAAGACGAGGGGAAATCTAGAGTCCAGCGAGCTGCGCTTGCTCTCATCCTCCGGTTGTCTGGACCTCCGCCCTTCTGGGGGTACGTGCGGCGGGGCGGGCAGCAGGGGGCGCCCGCGCGTCGGGATTTGCGCCGGTTCTGCTCGCGGTCAGGCGGGTGGGGGCCTGTGAGGCCGCCAGGGGGCAGCAGAGCGCGGGCTGCGGCGCGATGCGCTGGCCTGGGCGCGGCAGCTGTGTTCCCGGCTCAGAGCGCAGTTCTCTGTTAGGAGGGTAATTTAGAGCAATTACACCGATTATTATTGCTTTTCTAATTAGTGCTTTTCCTACAGAATTAGCCGAGTGTTTATTAGGAGCTGCTTGTTGCCAGCAGCTTAACTGCTTCGCTGCCAGGCGCGGGCACCGGGAGGGGCCGCCGCGAGGGGCTGCTTGGTTATGTGGTTTCGCATAAAAGCACGGATTAAATATTCATTCTGCTTTGTTACATATAGCATTAAATTTTTATCAGCTGTATGTTTTCTTTGAAGTTTGTCCTACGTGTTAACATGCAGGCAGGCGGCAGAGAAACTTGTACCTTGTCGGCAGGGAGGGCAGATGGGGTGTTCTGGGGAGTGGGGGCCAGATGGGTTTCTTAGCATCTTACACCTTTAGGCTTCTCCAGACCTTGTGTTCTGGACCCTTAGATGCTTGAAGGTGAAAATAAAGGAATTTGTCTCTCCATCTGATGGAAGAGAAAGACCAGGCTTCACAGGGAGGGTTGGGATCTTGGTGACATTCAGATCTTATCTTCGGGAGTTAGAAGATCTCAGGCCTATGGCAGACCCTTGTTATGCTCCCCTCTCGGGCTTCCACTCTCAAAAAAATCGCCTTTAAACTTTTCTCCTTCTGATGCCACCTAAGTCTGGGCGTGCCCAGATGGTGCCTGGTACCCACACCACACTCCTGGACCCAACCACTTACTGTTTGGCAGAACTTTCTGGAACCATTGACCCATTGAAGCAGTTACACAGGATTGGGAAGCCCGGGGCGTGAGTGTGGATCCGTTTACTGTTGTCATTTGAGTAGTTCCTACTTACTTTGCCCGGAGGACTGGGGAACGGTCCTCTTTGCCCTGGGAAACCCCGTGAGAAAATCTGAACCCACAGATCCAGAACAAAAGCAGAGGGTGCCGTTTGGGTTGTTGGCACGGCCTTGCTGTTAAGGGGCCTCGTGGAAAACCACTCCCTCAGCGCATGCGTGCGTTTGCTTACAGCTCATTAACCACTTGATGGAAAGGTTGGTGGGGGCGGCAGGGGCGTATTGACAGAAAATCGATCAGAAATGAAGATTAATGATCTCCAAAGCCGTCCTGTGGGTCAATAGGGAAATGCGACTTGAGTTCAAAACCGGGGGTGTCATAAGCTAAGACTTCATTGCGCGTTTGTCCCTGCGCAGATCAAGACCTGGGTAGAGACTAGGTATGCTGGTAGCTGCGGTCAGAGGGCTGGTGGGTAGGGAGATTTATGGATAGGGCTTGGTCTGGAGTCTTCCAGCCCGATCTTTTCCTGGGTTTGGCTCCTCAGCAGGGGAAGTGGGGCCGACTCGTTCATCTCATAACCCCTGTGGGGCTGTTCATTTCTGTATCCAGAACAGGCTCCACGGGGTGGGGGGCTCTGTTCCCAAGCCTTGTTTGTCAGGGTCAGACAAGGCTTGGGGGCTCTGTTCCCAAGCCTTGTTTGTTTGGATCAGACAAGGCTTCTCAGGTGATGGAGGAGAGCAGCAAGGGGTTGTAAATAAGCCAGTGGGGGTCAGAGGTTACATAGCGGTGGCTAGGTGCAGTGAGCAAGACCTGGAAGCGGTGGGATGACAGGCCCCAGTGTTCCGTTCCAGGTGGAGGGGAGGAAGTAAGGATCGAGCTGCTGCTCCTCGCTCCTCACGCTGTTGGAGGCAGCATTTTTGGCTTCTCTCCGCAACACGACTGCTTTGCCCAGCAGTTCAGGCAGGGTACAATTGTGCTTTCTGATCAGGCCTCTTTCATGAACATTGAAGTGCAGGACCTCTCAGAGGCAGAGGTGTCCCTTGTGTCTGTCTGGGCTTCTCAGGCTGCATGGGAAGGGGTGTTCGGGTGAGTGTTCTGCTTCTTTAGCAGTGTTGTATTCCCCAGGCCTGGAACTGGACCCTGGAATCTCAGTTGACAAGATGCCATAGCAGTGACCCCCAGGGAACTGAGTGGCCTTGCTGGTTCCTCTCTTTCTGGAGATAGGAGGGGCTTTCCCATTCATACCCCCCAAATGCCCCTGGAGCAAGAAGCCCACTAGGGCCGGTCTACCTGCTAGAAATTCAGAGAATGGACAAATGGGGGAGGGGATGGGGATAAAACCTTGCTCGGGGTTTGCAGGGGGTGAACATATATGAAGGGCCACGTGAGGTCTGAAGTCCCCAAGACCGAGAAGCCACACTGTAGAGATATGACTCAGGGATCATTGCATGAAAGCCATGTGTGCCCCTCACCTTTGAAGCCCTTTCTCTTGGAAACTGCCTGGCCACTCATGCCCCCTGGGCACCCTCCTCCACCAGCACTGACATTATTGACCAGGGGCTGTGTGGTAGCCCACAGGCCGTGATGGCAAGAAGAGGTTCAAATGGTCCACACTGGGGGTGGGGGATTGCCCACCTGAAGTGCCAGGCATTGCGGACATTGGGAGGTCCCTGTCGTCTACCCACTCGAGGTGCCACCGCTGCCCCACCCCATGATCATCTAACATGTCTCCAGACATTGCCAAATGTCCCATGGAGAAGAGTCACTCCTAGTTCCCACTAGGAGCCTAATCTCCTTTAACAAATGCACAAACTGATACCTGGAAAATGCCATAGGGATAGTGGCGTAGGGGCCGTTAGTTAAAGCTGTATTAATTTGCTATCTGTTGCTGGATAAAAGGCTTACGCATCCTGATTACAGTGGGGCTTGGACTTAAGCAAGAGCACTGGAGGAAGTCATTGGGGGAAATGCTCACTGGCTGGCTCCCCATGGGTTGCTCAGCTTGTTTTCTTCTCCAGCCCAGGCCACCTGCCCTTGGGTGGGATCGCCTATGATGGGCTGGGCTCCCCCATCTAGAAGATGCCCCATAGACTTGTCCAGAGGCTGGGCTGATGGAGGCAGTTCCTCTGTTGGGGTGTCCTTTTCCCAAACGACTGTAGCTTGTGACAAGTTAACAAAACAACACAACAGAGAAGAGTCACTAACCAACAGAGTTGAGTGGCTCTCTTAGTTCGTGGTAAAACACTCACCAAAAGGAATGTGGGGAGGAAAGGGTTTGTTTCATCTTAGTCTTCAAGGTAACCATCCACCGTTGAAGAAACCCAGTGCAGGGACCTGGAGGCAGGAACTGAAGCAGAGACCCTGGAGGAGTGCTGCTTACTGACTTGCTCCCTCTGCTTGCTCAGCTCCTTTTTTTGTAGAGCCCAGGCCAGCCTGACCAGGTATGGCTCCACCCACAGTGAGCTGTATCCTCCCACATCAATCATTAATCAATAAAATGTTCCATAGATGTGCTCATAGGCCAATCTGATGGTGGCAATCCCTCAGTTGAGGGCTCCTCTTCCCACGTTTCCCTAGTCAGTGTCAAGTTAACAGAAACTAACCAGTCCAGGAGCCAAAGGGGCTCGCATTCTGGAGCCAGTCCCATCCAGCCTGGCTAGATCCACTGTGATCTGAGCCCAGAGAGAGAGACCTCTGTCCTGCCTCCATTTGCCTGTCTGTCATTTGGGGATATTAAAGCTGATTTCCTTCTGGATGGATGCTGTGCTAGACCAAACCATAAGTGTCCAGTGCTCAGTAGATTGCCTGGTGCCGCTCAAGGCCTCAGTTAACAGTGGAGATGATCAGAAGACAGCGCAGGACAGCAGGACAGATGAGAACTAAGGATCTAAGCAAGACGCTAGGCAAGAGCACTTGGAAGACGTACTACAACTTCTCATCCTTCAACACAAACCCCTAGAGACACGGAAAAGACTTTTTACAAAGTATTGAAATATACTCAAAGTCTTAGATGAGAGGGCAGAAAGGGTTGCATTAACCAAGAAGCCGCAGTGGGTATGATGCCAACAGGCTCAAGACTGGAGGTGGTGTGGAGACAGGGACTCATGGGGACAATAGATTGTGTGGCGAGCTGGGAACAGCACGTGGCCCTTGTTAGTTTCTTGCCTTTCCTATGGATGTTGTGTTGTCCATAGTGACGGACACCTGATACTGGTGCATATGGGCCCAGGAAGCCCCCTTGGGACTTGGAAAGTTCTAGAAGGATTGTGCCTCAATCACTCTGAGGCAGATGAAAGTGGCCATATCCATCTGATGCTCTCCACAGGGGTCAGCTAAAATAGCATGCCCAGAGGTACCCGCAACCATCTAGCAGGGTGGACAACCAGGTCTCTGCTGCTCTCCTCAAAGATGAAAGAGTAATCAAGAATCTCTGAGGACTTGCAAGGTAGCATCATGAGCAGAAGTAACCAGCTCAGCACCAGCTCAACAAATGAAGGAACTGGCCATGGAGAGGAGGAGGAACCAGCAGCTATTAGACTTGAGAGAAGGCGGTCCTGACATCATTGCAATGCTATGGAAACCTCTAAGAGGAGGTCCATCACGGGAGCTTTTTGGTCTCTGGGTCTTGTCTTCAATGGTTAGTCTCTTTCCCTCCCCCTCTCCCTCCGTCTCTGCCTCCTGCTTCATAAGTAGCACTACATAAGTGAGCACTCGACTTTTCCATATGCTCCTTCCCAAGAGGACCCCAAACCATAGGCCAGTTGGTCCTAAACCTTTAAACCCAAACCAACCTATTCATAAATTGTTTATCTCAAATACTTGCTATAGAAGCAGAAAGCTAACACAGAAAGGACAATTAATCTATAGAAGACATGGAGGCCTTGAATCTATATGCCAAGAATCAATGAATGATCACAGAAATGAGCAATTCTGTTGTCGAATTTTTTTAAGCTCAAAAGCAATGTATTAAAGTGCAAGATGAGTGTAGAAGAAAAAGAAACAAGAGCACAAAAGATCAAGACTTCTCCAGCAATGCAACACAATGCCAAGGAGGGAGCATGAAGCGGAAGCAGGCCACCATGAAGGACACCTCGGCAGGGAGTGTACGCAGGGACATGGAAACCTCGGAGGAAGGAGAGGCAACAGACAAAAACTTACAGGATAGAATTTTCTAGAACCACACGAAGATACTACTTTTCAGATTTAAAGAACCTGTGCATGGCCAGAAAAAAAGTTTTAAAAACTCACCAAAAACAAAACAAAACAAAAAACAGAGACATGTCATGAGATTCCAGAACATTAGAAGTATAAGAAAAACCAGAGATATATAGATGATAGGTATGTAGAGATAGATAGATAAATATTTTGTCTAGCGTATTCATTTTCTAGAGCTGCTCTATGAAAGTGACTCATGGGACTTTGTAATGATCCCAGCTGTGTGGCCAGAGTCTCAAGAAGAGCTGTGATTCATCTCTTCCCAAGGCTCTGAGAGTCTGCTCCAGTCCCTCTCCCATCTCTGGGAGCTCGTTTGGTCCTCACCTTGCAGCTGCTTAGCCCCTTCTCTGTCTCTGCATGTGGCCTTCTTCTCGGTGTCCTTGTCTTCTGTCCTCTTCCTACAGAGACATTGGTCTTTGGACATGGATCTTGTCCTAAAGCAGTGGTTCTCAGCCTGAGGGTCATGACCCTTTCACAGAGGTCACATATCAGATATCCTGTATATAACATATTTACATTATGATTCATAACAGTAGCAAAATTACAGATATGAAGTAGCAACAAAGTAATTTAATGGTTAGGGGTCATCATTACCTGAGGAACTGTATTAAAGGGTTGCAGCATTAGGGAGGCTGAGAACCATTGTCCTAAAGGATCCCTTCTCCAGACCACTCTTTAACTGTGCACACCCTCTACCTAAGTGAAGTCACTCTCATAGGTGCTGAGGACCCGCGTTGATTTTGAGGGGATGCCATCCAGCCTGCTAGATGGAGGAACAAGGGACCGGATTGTTGCCACACTCCTCGTCAGCAAAATTGGATACAAGAAAATAATGGTGCAATGTTTTCAGAGCACCGAGGGGAAATGGCTTTGAACATAAATTATCATTCAAGTGTGAGGGTAAAATGACGCTATATCAGACAAATAAGGACTCAGAACATTTACCAGGCCTTCGGATTCCTCTTTGGAAGAATTATTGTATTTGGCTATTGTCCCCTTCTCCCCTAACAATGAAGAAAAAGTAACCCTGAGTTGCCAGATACTGACAGAAAAACATATTGACTTCATATTTGTTTAGCAAGCTCCTTGGACAAGAAGTACGGCTGAGGATGTCTAGGAAAGAGCAGCCGGTACCTCATCTTGCCACCCTAAATTCCAGCTCCCCAAGGCAGCCACTCTGCTCTCCCAGCTGTCCTGCCATAGACAGCTGTCTCTTGACTTCTCCATTTTCGGAGTTATCGACTAACTTTCATCTATGAAAAATTTTATTTTAGCTTGCATACATGCTCTTTGCTTTCCCTCTAAGCACACAAACCCCTTTCCCCATCCTCTCTGTATACTGGCTGATTTTGTGTATCAACTTTCCACAAGCTTGAGTCATTAGGAAGGAGCCTCAGTTGAGGAAATGCCTCCATGAGATCCATCTGTAAGGTATTTTCTCAATTAGTGATCAGTGGGGGAAGGCCCAGCTCACGATGGGTGGTGCCATCCCTGGGTTGCTGGTCTGTAAGAAGGTGGGTTGAGCAAACCAGGGGAAGCAAGCCAGTAAGCAGCACCCCTCCATGGCCTCTACATTAGCTTCTGCCTCCAGGTTCCAGCACAACCTGAGTTCCTGCTCTGACGACCTCCAGAGATGGACTCTGATCTGAAAGTGTAAGCGGAATAAAACCTTTCCTCCCCACCTTGCCCTTTGGTCATGGGGTTTCGTCACAGCAATAGAAACCCTAACTAAGAAAAATTGGCACCAGTATAGTGGGGTGTTCCTGTGACAGACCTGACCATGGTTTGGGGAGGATTGTGGGAAGACTTTGGAACTTTTGCCTAAAAAAGCCACTGAGTGTTAAGAGCTCTGTGGGGTGTTCTGTGGAGCCTGGAAGATAAGAAGCTGAGAGCAGTGTAGAAGACGGAGGCCTGGCTTATGAACTCTCAGACGGAAGTTTAAAGGCTCTACCAGGGCCATTTGTTATTTTGAATTAAGTTTCCGTGGTTCCGGTTAGCTGGGGCTGAAGAACCAGCTGTGAGTAACAAGAACCCAGAACTGCTGACGTGAAGCCTTCGCGTTACTGGGACAATGGATGCTGGTTGCTGGAGCTAAGAAATTAGTGACTATTAATAAGAGACCTGCATCACTGAGGAGAAATCTTCTGGGAAGTGTTTCCTGAGAGCACAGAGAAGCTGTGTTGCAGAGGCGGCCATGTCTGTATCTCACGTTGTCAGCAGGACTCGATAATGTGAGAGTCACTCAGGGGGTGCTGGTTTTGAAGGCATGAAGGGGTCATGGAGAGCAGCTGGGGCTTGGCACTGTGAGAGGCCAGGAGAGGCCAGTGGTGAAGGTGCAGCCTCAGTGGCAGTTGAAGGCCCAGGACTGAAGGGGTCTTACAAAGAAGTTAAGGTTTGACACCATGAGAAGGGCCTATGAGAGGCTGTTGGTGACAGTGCAGCTCCGTTGCAGCAGAAGACCCCAGTGTTTTGGAGATGCCAGTGCCACGGGATGACCACCAAGAACAGCAGCAGCGGTGGAGCAGAGCCAGCCAGAGCCTAGAAGACAAGCTGTGTGTGCTGCAGAGGGTGGAGCCGGAGAAGTGACCAAGACCTTCGGAGGAGTCCAGAAGATGGTGAGTGCATCCTAGACAATTGGGCACTGAGTTATTTCTACTGTGGGAGTTTGGTTTTGCTTTGTTTAGATTGTGATGGTGCCCTGTTCTTCCCTCTTGAAGAAGGCATTTAATTTAATTTTGATTTTTAAAGGAGCCCACAGCTGAAAGACTTGAACTTTTAAAAGAGATTGGATATTTTAAAGACTGTTTTTTTTTTCTTATTTGTGGAGGGAGTATTGCACGCACTACCTTTCCACACCAACAGGGGCTTTGCTGGCAGGACTCAGAACTGTGACGAACTCCAGCAAGCAGACTCTGAGGGCTTGGTACAGGTGCTGGGAGATCAGAGAAAGAAGCCTCTGTGGGGCTTGCAGCTCAGGGCCCTTTTTCTCCTCTCAGTTTTTACTGGCAGGTTTGCAGGAAGATGGTTCAGCCCTTTACAAACTGATGGGTGACTTCGAATATCCCCACAGACTTCTGTGCCTTCTCATCATAGTCTGTCCAGTCCTTCCTTGTAGATAGTGTCACTGAAGACTGTCCCTGACTCCACACCTTCGGCAGCAAACCCAGCCTGGGGCTGGAAGCCAACTGGTTCAAGGCTCCAACGCTCAAACTCTACTATTGTCTTAAACTTCTCATTGTTTTCAGTAAGATTTGATGGTTGATGTGGGATTCCTCTCTGTATGCTAGCAATATGTTTTATTGCCATTGGTTAATAAAGAAGCTGCTTCGGCCTATAGCAGGGCAGAATATAGCCAGACTGGGAGAGATATAATAGAGAGAGGAGGCGGAGTCAGGGAGACGCCACGGAGCTGCTGAAGGAGCCAGATGCTGGAACCTTACCTAGTAAGCCACAGCCTCGTGGTGATACACAGAATAATAGAAATGGGTTAACTGAAGATGTAAGAGCTAGCTAGCAAGACTCTTAAGCTATTGTCCAAACTATTGAAATTAATATAGTTCCTGTGTGGTTATTCAAGTCTGGGCAGCTGGGAAATGAACGAACAGTCTGTGACTACAGTAGGTGCTGCTCAGGATTTGAGTGGAGTTTCCCTGTACACACAGTTTGCACTTTGGGACCACGAAGGCACTGCCATGGTCTCCTTTCAGCACCATGCTGCCCATCAGCCGGACATATTGCCACGTCTCTGAAATCTCACCACAGTTGCCGCATTCTATCTTCAGATGCATTGGCCGGAGGCTGGCGATGTTGTCCAGCGTGACTCTGAACTGCAGCACAATTTCCCCCACAGCTGCCGGGTCTACGGAATGTCACTGCGGCCTCTGCTTTCTGGCCAGTCTTCAAGGCAGAAAGTTTAATGTGTTTGCATTTGTGAAGATGGTGGGACTTTTAAAATTATTTGTTTTAATGTGAGATCTTGGGGATGAATAAGAAAGGAAGGGTTGTGGCTTAATGGTGATGTGTTTGTCTATCAGTTGTACTGGCTGGCTTTGTGTCAATTTGACACAAGCTAGAGTCATTAGGGAGGAAGACACCTCAGCTGAGGAGATGCCTCCTTGAGATCCAACTGTAAGGAATTTTCTCATTTAGTGATCAATGGGGGAGGCTCCCAACCCATGGCAGGGGGTGCCATCCCTGGACTGAAGGTCCTGGGTTCTATCAGAAAGCAGGTTGAGCAAGCCAGTAATCAGCACCCTTCCATGGCCTCTGCATCAGCTCCTGCCTCCCTGCTTGAGCTCTTGTTCTGACTTCCTCCAATGATGGACTATGATCTGGACATGTAAGCCAAATAAACCCTTTCCTTCCCAACTTTGCTTTTTGGTCATGGTGTTTTGTTGCAGCAATAGGAACCCTAGCTAAGGCACTTCCGGAGTGATGGCTTCTGATGAAGTCCCCACAGAGTATTGATCAGTATGACCATTTGTGTGGTTGTCAGAGTTAAGGCGTAGGAGTGTGATCATGTGCCTTTCTTCTCCTCTGAATTGGCCCTTGTTTTGTGTTCATCTGTGGGCTGTACAAGCTCATTAGTCCTGCTTGTAAATCCATGTCCCAAACCCCACAGAAGGAAGAGCATCTTTCCAGCATGCCCAAAGGTACTAGCTACTCCAGCTGCCAGTACACCGGAGTTTCCCTTCATCTCTTTTTGAGCTGTCTCTTTTTCTTTGTGTACATTCTCATTTTCATGAACTCTGTTCTTAGTAGCTTTCCATGACAGATTACCCCCCCCCCGACTTAGGATCTACAATTTCATACTGGAAGCCACTTCCCCATAGACCTCCAAAGGGATTTCTATGTGGCCTCTCAGCTTCCAGTATCACTTCAGATACTTGGATTCTGAATCATATAAAACTACTCTTTATTTTTAATATGACCTTTTCCTGCCCTCCTGGAAGCTTCTTAGGACCATCTATTGATTCTCACTATTCTTCAGTTTCACTCTGATGTGTCCTAAGGAATGCATATGCCCACCCAATTTAAAAACAAAACAAAACTAGTTTCTTAGCCTTTTTAGTGGCTATATATAAACTATAAGTATAAATAGAATTACAGTATTCTAGGAAGCCCCTTAAAAGGACTTACATCTTTTTCTTTCCCCCTGTTGCCTTGGTGGAAATGTAATGGCTGGAATCCCAGCAGACATTTGAACCATGAGATAACTTTGGGAACAGAAGCCATGTCCTGTGAGGCGGCGGTATTGCAAGGTGTACATTCCAGGCACCTGCAGTGACCTTCACTGAGCTCAGTATTTCTGGGCGATTGCTAACATGAGACAAAATGTATTTCTATATACCATTTTCCGGTTGGCAGAGTTCACATTTCTGTGTTTTGTTTTATTCCAGGTGTATGAGTGTTTTGCCTGCATGTATGGAGGTATACCACAAGCATTCACTGGCCATCGAGGCCACCAGAGAGTCCCAGAGCCGTGGAACTGGATAAAACCAGAGTTACAGGCCATTACGAATAGTTGGGTGGGTACCCAGGTCGTCTGCAAGAATATTTATTTATTTATTTATTTATTTATTTATTTATTTATTTATTTATTATCTACTCCGTGTTCTGCCTGTGTGTGTGCCTGCATGACAGATGAGGGCACCAGATCTTATTAAAGATGATTATGAGCTATCACGTGGTTGCTGGGAATTGAACTCAGGACCTCTGGAAGAACAGCCAGTGCTTTTAACCTCTGAGCCATCTCTCCAGCCTATTTCTGTTTTTTTTAGCTACTATTTTGTGGGCTTTTGTTAAGCAAAGCCCATGTTATCTCTAAATGATACTATAGAGAAAATCATGTATTTTCCCTCATGCAGTAGCCTTAAACATTCTTTCAAAGACCTCTCACTGCGTGCATGATCGTGAGATCTGGTCTCAACATACAACCCTCAAAAACTCCAGAGACACTAGAGCTTAAAAGACTGAAAGAAAATACAGGACAAAATGTGAGGCATCTTCGTGGGAGATGGCAGGGACAGTGGAAGTGACAGAAAGTTGGGTTAACCTGGGGTGAGAATAGACACCGATGCTTTGATCGACTCGAGAAACAATTGAATCTAGAAGAACCAAATGATGACAAATCAATAACATTAACTGAAAGGTAGAAAAAAGGGGTTAAAAATAAAAGTATGTTATGTAGAACACATGGTGGAGACAGACAGACACACACACATGCAGACACACATGCACACATGCAAACGCACACACTACCACCACCATCATCAATGCAGCTCTAAGCATATCAGCAACCACAACACTTTAGAATGAGTTGTATCCTTCTCAAATTAGATTTTTAAAAATTCTGCTTGTGTGGTTCTCTGGGAAAGTGCATACATAAAACAAGTAACAAAGTTGAAAAGAAGAGGAAAAACATAAAGATATATACCAGTGCGGGCTAATAACATAAAAATAGGGCTAGCAATATTAATAGCTGATAAAGAGGAATGCTTTATGGTGAGGAAAGAAATTCCCTGTTAAGATGATCTATGGCAATCATGGCCCATTATGCACATAACAAAAACTTGAAAACACAGAAAGCAAAAATTGATCGCATTCCTGGGAGAGGCAGACAAATATATCCTTATAGAGTCAGGGATTTTAACTTACTTTTCAACAGCTCAACCAGACAGACCAGCAAAGAAGCCAAGCAAGGATGTGCAGGACACATGGAACATGATTAGCCAGGCCAATCATGTGTTTATCTGCCAACCCGGGGATGGAGGAAAATCTCTAACACAGACATATATGTTGGGTCAGAAATGAGTCGATGCATTTTAGGAGATTGCCACGATAGTTCAATGCCATATGTGCCAAACCCACACAGCTATGATTGAAATACTATACTCGTCTCCGTGATAGCTGGACCACAGGGTCAGTCAAAGTGGAGATTACACACTATCCTGTAGTGTGTAGAGCACACTGTGCCACCATGTGTGGAGTGAGGGGTCATTAGAAAACATCAGGCCTGCAAGTGAACAATCTAAGATGCCACTTGAAGACATTAGATAAAAATCAGCAATCCAGAATCACAGACAGTAGACTGCAGGGATTAATAATGATAAAATCTCAAATGAATGTGAAACAAAGAGGTGACCTTACTCATAAAACCAAAATCTTTCTTTTAAATAGAGAAGTAAAATAGGTACAGTTTATCAAGATTGGTGGAAAACATGAAGGGTCAACACAGCAAAGCAACAGAAGGAGCTAGAAACGAATCAGATTGTAGAAGGAAAATGAAAAAAAAATATGATCTGTAAAAAAGTATTCGTGTTAAAGTTTTGACTCACATATGTGTCAGATGAACTGCAGTCATCAGTCTGGGTTTCGTGATCAATGGACGTTCCCGATGTTCCTCAATTCCCTGACATTCAGAATTTTAGAGTGTGGCAAGATGCTTCAAAGTTTCTCTCAAGATGGGTTTCAAGCATCCTGGGAATGCTGTAAGCCAGTTCACACCTCTAGGGTCTATGGTCTGACAGCAGACCCTCGCCAGAGTCTACCAGTGCGTCAAGCTGAACAGTTGTGAACAGTATGTTTCTGGGGTTGGGAAGCACCCAGTCTGTGGTATGGGTCATCTAACAGGCCCGACTGGTTCAGACTAAGGGTCCACTCCAGCTAGACTTGTAAAGAACAAGGAATCACTTGAGAATGAAAGGTCTTTATCAAGTTGTTTTGGGGTGAATCAGGACAGAACTATTCCTGTTTGCCTTCCCTGGCCGCCTCGACTGTGTCTTGCTATCATGGAGTCTGTAGGTGTCCATGCTGTGGTCTTGTACCTTCTTCCTCTCCCTAGCAGGCCATGTGTGGAGAAGGCTGTTCCCTGGCTGTCTGGTGGCCAGCTGGGCCACATGCATGCGTGCACTGCAGTGAAGCCTGAGTGGAAGTGACATGTGTCCCTTGGGATCAGACGCCTTCTGTGTGGCTCTCCTAATTGTCTCTTCCTCTGTCACAGGACTGGCTTCCTCCCTTCTTGCTTCTGAAACAAATAGGCTAGTTCTGTGATGGCCAGGGGAATAAGAAGAACTTACGGTGAAAGCCACAGCAGTTGGGGGTCCCTTGTCATGGCAGCATCCTCATCTGGGCTGGTGGAGTACCAGGTCCCTCACTGGCCCACAATTTGTCTCTTATATTGGAAAGAACAACACGGAGCAGAAACTGCGTCTTTTGTTTATTCAACAATTGTTTGTTTGGTTTCCCCTAAGGAACAAGTTGTGTCCCAGGTGCTGTAAATACAGAGGAGGACGGAAGGCCCTTGGCCTTGAGAGACCTTTGTCTCATGGGTACCCACATACATGGCAACAATGAAGACCCATCTAAAGAGAATGTGACTGAGGGCCAAAAGGAGCTAGTGAGGGGCCCCATGTCTAGGGACGCAAAGGTCAGGGTTTGAGACATGTAAGCTTTATTTATTGCTGTAGGTATTACTGGGGGTTGAACTGACTCTGTAGCCCAGGCAAGTCTTGAACTTGTGATCTTTCCCTGAGCCTCATAAGTAACTGCAATTACAGGCTTGCTCCACTATCTAGCTTGCAAACCTTAAAAAAAAAGTTGAATGTGCTGGTCTGCACTCCTCAATTAATTTGTTAGCATTACATCTTTCCTTCCAGAAAGATCTTAAAGGTGAAGGTTTTGGTCCCCACCCTGACCCTTCCACCAATCAAAGAGCTGCCATCTTGAAATGCCCATGCACGCACTGGGGAATGTCTGATGTCACAGTCTCTTTCCTGTTCTTGTTGTCTGATGGTGACAACCTCCCCTTTCTCGGGCTCCAAGGATTTCCACTTTCTCTCTGCCCAGCAGGTGGCTTTTCTGATGGACTCTAAGAAGCTGGTGTTTAATGGAAATGCTATTCCCACACACGAACTTAGGATCTTCAGAAAGTCGCCACCCACCTTTTGGCTCCACACCTTAGACGGAGGGTACAGGGAATTGGTGTGCAAATGACATTTGAGGTAAATTATGAACGCTGAGGACCCCTTTATTAGACACTCTTCTACAAAGGAATTTTATTTCAGCTCCGGTGACACATGATAAATGGCTCCTTCAGACAAGAAGTAAACTATATCCTTCTGGCCAGTGGATCCGAGGGCAGTATCAGCTAGGGGACGAAAATCCAATTTGCTTTTAAATGCCATTCACTCCTTTCATACCAATGACACACGTTATGAGAATGTAAAAGTTTAGACGCTAAGAAACTTTGCATAAACCCTGTCCAGCCAAGAGATCCTTTCATCAAATCCAGGCTGGAACAATATGGGGATATCTGGGAAAAGCACACCCCCATTTTTTATGCATTCCCCTGCCCCCCTCCACTGATGTGACACGGGTTTGTGGAATAAAGGACTTTGCCAGGCAGTGAGCGGAACAGAAAATCCACTGAATTACGTCCTACTTAGGAGCTTCCAAAAGGTGTCTTTGAAACAATTCCCCAGGATAAATAGAACAGGCAATCACATAGAGGAAATGTGTACATACATATACTGAGCAAAGCCTGCCTTCTAACTCCTTAAATAGCTAGAGGTGGGGAGAGAAATGGAATTCAGTTCAACATCCCATTGTTCTGCCTCTTTCTTACCCTTTCCCAGCAAGGCTGATTGGCAAGCGAGGCATTAGGTTCAGCTTAGGTGATGCGTGCGGTGGTGGGGGCAGCCACATCCGGTGGAGGACATTGTGGGGTCAGCCACATCCGGTGGAGGACATTGTGGGGGCAGCCACATCCGGTGGAGGACATTGTGGGGCACACTAGTAGCAAAGAGGAGCAGCTATTGGAAGGGGCCAGAAGGACAACAGCATGGCAGGTGAGATATAGTCAGGATGCTCTTCAGCTCAGGATGGGATCAGTGAGCACTGGTGACAGATCATGGGATCAGTGAGCACACACTGGTGACAGATCATGGGATCAGTGAGCACACACTGGTGACAGTTTATGGATGTTTTGGCTTGTTTGTTGGGGCAGGTTCTTTTGTTGTTCCCTAACACTCACAGTGCATTCGGATCCTCCTGTCTCTGCTACCCCAGTGCTGGGGTTACAGATGTGTGCCACCCTGCCTGGAAGATCACAGGGCTTCAAGGGAAGGAAGTGATGTGTCCGTGGTGGGACTCAGTGCCCCGTATAGAGGTGGGTGATGACTGAGGCAGACATCAGGGGAGGATAAATAAAGCAGAGACTTAGGGCCAGTGTGGGCCCACCTCATGATAAATCAACAACAAAAGCCCCATTAAAACCCAGCAATGGTGGCTTCTCTAGATTTCTGAGGTCAGGGCACAGCTCACGGAACTTGCAGGCGTCCTGCTGTCTGAGCATCCTCTGGCTCAGCCAAGCTAACACTCGAAGCTCACCGTTATATCAGTTGTGCATCCCTTCCCACAACTGTAAATCTGAACGCTTCATCCCCCATTCTCCAAATGAAGAACTAGCTCCGCCCTATCACTGTAGCATGAGAAAAAAAACAAACAAACCCAGAGACCGATTGAGGTTCAAGCCGAAGATCAGAAAAGCAAAACAGCCAAGCCACTAGAGAAGTCTTACCTCTGCCAAGGCTGGGCCACTGCAGACTGAGCCCTGAGCCTCTGTCTCCTCCTGGTTTATATTCCCCTTTAGTGCTGGGATTAAAGGTATAAGCCACCACCACCTGGGTCTGTTTCTGCATTGATCTTATGTAGCCCAGGGTGGCTTTGAACTCACAGAGATCCATCTGCCTCTGTCTCCTAAATCCTGGGATTAAAGTTGTGTGACACTCTCGCCTGGCCTCTAGTGGTTTAGTTTTACCCTCTGATGTTCAGACAAGCTTTATTTATTAAAAAATAAAATATCACTATAATGTCATCCAACCTGTACAGCATTCCCTGTCCTAGCTTGGGGTGAAAGACCAGTTGGATGGGTATGGAAAGCCAAGGAAGAGATGGTGTGTTGTACAGGGGGAATGAGAGAGAGGGGAGCCTGGGGTTCTTTATGCCCACACTCATCTCCGTTAGGTTACATTCCCATTCCAGTTCCTTTGGCAGTGTTCCATCATGCTAGCTCATGAGTTAGTTCAGTTGTATTTGCTCACACTATTGTATCCATCCTGCCCCTTCTGCTCCTTTCTCTCCACTGCCGAGGAGGCATCAGGCAGTGTTCTTGGTACCAGAGTGACACACTGACCCAGTGCCTGCTCGCTCAGGGCTAACGTTCTTCCTGAGGAGACAGTGTCACATAGGAGCAGGCTGTTGGGCTCTGGTCCACAGCAGGGCCAACAAGAAATGGGCAGACATTAGACTAGGAGGCCTTGGTCTGAATTATAGGCCTGCTTTACCTTGAAGGAATTCAGTGGTTTCCTGCAGGTCAATGCCCTCATTTGTAAAATTGCAGGTTTACCCAAAATAATCTAAAATGTTGCTTCTCAGCTCTGACATTTCTGCCAGAAGTACCCCACACTTGGCCTTCTCTATTTTCTTACTTATTTAACTTCTTATTTCTCCAAACAATGAAAGACTGTTGCTTACACTCTTTCCCCTCAAGGCACGTAATGTCTTCACCACTTTAACAGTGGGACTGGCATTTGGCAAAAATAAAATGAGTACCACTAGTCTTCAGTCACGGTCTTTTCCAGGCCTCTGAATTTCTATTTTACAGGTCGATGTTCGTGCGTTTTTAACACTGTACTTTCCTGCATGGTCTTAGTTCTGAACTCTTGAAAGCCTAACACAGCGTTTGACTTTCTTGACTTTGGAAGAATCTCTATCGCAATATGAACTTGCCCTTGGGTGACCTTTATGGCTCCGGCACACCCAGGGCTCTATTTTTGTTATGACAACTGCCCCACTCATTGGTGATATTGTGGACTAGCACACAGCTGTGATGTGAAGCCCCACTGTGTGCTAAACCATGTGTGGGAAGTGGGGGACTGGAAGGAGGCTGGGCAGGATAGTGCTGTGGTGAGCTGTGCATGGGAGCCGAGGATGAGGGTTCTAAGAAACTGGACAAGCCTTTAGGACTAGAGCTACGGGCCCAGCAATCTGTCCCATGTATGTACTAAGTTGCTCATTCAGAAAAGCATTTCCTTGGGCGGCCACTTACTCTCTCAGTTCAGTTCAGTAAACCCCAAATGATGCTCAGTTTGACAAACATGAGGACCGTAATGAAGATGGGAGGGATTCCTATGGCCACTCTCAATCACTCCCATCACCTCAGCACTGAATTGTCAGAGTTGTCAATGGCCAGGGACAAGAAGTTGGGTTCTGGAGAAGGGTATGGCGGGCTAAGGCACAGCTAAAAGCCTGATAAAACCACATTCTTTCCCCTGGTTAACACTTCCACGGCACTGTTCATCCCTGAAGGAAGTCAGGACAGGAACTCAAACAGGGCAGGAACCTGGAGGCAGGAGCTGATGCAGAGACTCTGGAGGGGTGCTGCTTACCGGCTTGCTCCCCAGACCCAGGACCACCAGCCCCGGGGTGGCACCACCCTCAGTGGGTTGGCTCCTCATTAATCAAGAAAATGCCCTATAGACTTGTCTACAGGTCAAGTGGTAGAGGCAATTCCTCAATTAAAGGTCCTTTCTACAAGGTGACTTTTAATTTGTGTCAAGTTGACAAAAACCCAGCCAGCATAGTGGGCTCTTGTGCAGCTCTGAGCGGCTCAGGACTTCTGCCTCCAGGCAGCACCCATGTTTTCGGGTCCTGCTTCCATCTCAGGGTTCAGCAGCAGTGCCCCCCAGCCCTTCGACTCAGAGAGACATGTATGATAGTGTGTAGTCTCTTTGAGATGCCACTGGCTGTACCTTAAGAATGCTCACAGAGTACCATCACCTCCTTTTTTCTGACTCTTACCCAGGAGTTCCTAAGTAGCTACACCAGATGCCATAATTACCCAAGTACCTCTTCTACAGCACAGGGCCTTTCTGAAGGAAAAGTAGCAGGCAGGCCTACTTAGCCTATAGTTGTCATGAAATGCACTCCTTCCTCCAGCTTGGCATTTCACCTGAGTCCTGTCTACTCTGCTTACCTTTGTAGTGAGGGTCCTCATGGAGTCAGGCCTGATGCCTTTTTCCTAGAACATTAAACGTCCTAAAACATATGTCAAGAATATGGTTTCCATATCACCCTGGCACTCCCTCTGTCCCTCCTGAGGGAAGCCCAGCGGCCTGTTTGCTCTGGACTCTTCCATAACAAGGTTAAGTGAGGCTGCTGGGAGCAGGGGAATGGAGCTTCTCTTGGGGTGAGTTGGGGTGAAGGGTTTGACAGAAATTATTCAGTCAGTTCTTGGAAGAAACAGACGTA
The DNA here is from genome assembly GCF_903992535.2 of Arvicola amphibius. Taxonomy (NCBI): domain Eukaryota; kingdom Metazoa; phylum Chordata; class Mammalia; order Rodentia; family Cricetidae; genus Arvicola; species Arvicola amphibius. The sequence goes on from NC_052051.1 coordinate 149,512,458, forward strand.
GCAGTGTGTGTGTGTGTGTGTGTGTGTGTGTGTGTGTGTGTGTGTAGCCTTCCCCATCCAGCCCAGCCCACCCTTCCTCCCGCTTTCTCTTCCCACCCCACACTACTGTTTGCTTAACCACTATTCTTCTGGGTTGTTTCCTCCTGCATGCTGAGGCTTGGGGAATAACACACTGCAGCCTATCAGCGAGGCTGAAATCCACGCATTACATCCTACTTAGGAGTTTCCAAGGCGGCTTTGAGATGGATCCCCAGGGATAAGTCAGGTCTGAAATCTGCCGGGTATTGTTTATACACAGGCACACGCAGTGAGCAAATCTGGCCAGGTCCCTTAGGAGGAGGGAGAGAGGGCGGGCAGGGTACTCTCCAGGCTGGGGCTACAGAACCTACTGTCTAGCCTGGACCAGGAGAAGCCTCTCCAGCATGGAGCCAAGGACTGTTTTTAGAACCTGGGTCTCTTTCCTGACTTGGCCTGGGTGTTGAGTGGGTCTGTCCCTTTGAATCCTATGGCCATGTTAGTGATGGTAGCTCCCCAGGGCTCTGGGAGAAGCTAGGGATTTCTGTAGTAGGGCACCTACAGTTAAGATCTGATGCCATAGGCTGCCCCCGACACATGGAGATTCCGTCCTGTCTCAGCATGGTCCCTTCTCCCTCTTCTACATGGACCAGCAACCTAGCAAAGCAGCCCACTTTGTTCAGGTAGTGCCCCAGTGATTGGGTTTCAGCTTGGTGCCAGCTGCAGGATTGTCCAGAGAAGACAGTCATATTCTCCTATGGGAATCGCTGATCACCCACCCTGGTCCCATGACAAAGCCTGCCTCCTAGGGCCTGTGTATCCCCGTGTGTTATGCGGCACCCTCCTCCCCTGGGACTTGCGACCCATCAACTTCTGCCAGTTTCATCTGTTTAGTGCCCCGTGTCATGTGTCAGGCTACCCCGGGTGGGAATCCTGCCCTTGCCAACAGCACAACAGGAGGTAGCGAGGTAGCTTCAGAGCCAGCCAAGGTGGAATCCCACCATTCCACAAATAGGTCACATGACCTCAGGCTAGGACCAAGACCTCCAGGGCCTCACTTTCTTCTTCTGCCAAAGTTGGAGGAAGGGTGTGGCTGTGGGTGTCTCTGCCATACTCTTCTCTTCTCATGCACCCTACCGCCCTGGCCTAGGAGCCAGTCTCCATTGCAGGCTGGAATGGAAGTGTTGGTGCTCTTGCAGAGAGCAGCTCTGTGTGTGCTCAGCCAACCAGGTTCCCTCCCCGGCAAGGGCAGCCATTCCTTTACTTTCACTGCTCAACAGCCAGAGACATCTTGTTTGTGAGTTTGTCTGTCAAGGTTCCCAGCTTTTCCATCCAGGAGTCGATGATCTGTTAACAACTGCTTCTGCGTGCAAGGGAGCGCCCATTGAAAGGCACCTGAGGGGAGAGGCCTTTTACAATGAGAATCACTGCCCTGCAATTCTCTACTTAGGAGTTTGGAGTTTTGCTTTGCAAGTCCCTGGAAACAGAGATCATGTGCTCCGGACAAAGCTAGGATTAGTGTTGATGAGTCTCCCCCAAATTCTGAGAGATAGGATCAGGCCAAAGAGGCTGGGCCAGACAGCCAGGAAGCCTTGCTTCTGTTGGCAGGTTGGTTTAGCTGGACTCAGGCTGGCAAGATTGACATGGGAGAAATGTGTCAAATGTTAGAACGATCCTCAGTAACTTTCTAAGTGTGTGACCTAGGACAGGCTGCTTCCTTCTCCCCTTGGGATAGGGGTTGGTAATGCCTTCTTCCTCTAGTGTGGAGGTGACACCCTACATCACCCTATGTGACTGTGTAGAATCTGCCAGCACAGGGTTCTGAGCTCCCCCGACAGGGAGCGACTTGGGGAAAGATTGGTGGGCTCTGCCCGAACGGTCCTTCCTGCTTCTTCAGCTTCACAGGTGGATGCTGGTGTGGGCTGCACTACCAGTGCTGGAAGGTGGGGTGCAGTAGGAATGCCCAGTGCTTTTGAGGTCTTTCTTTGGTGAGTGCTGAGCAATCTCAGGGGAACTCATATCCAGGAAGGTGGAGGGGTTGTTGCTTTCAACATCACCACTGTCTTCTCAGTGCCTTTTCTTCCTCCATTTGCGATCACCCTCTCTCCTCCTTCCCTCCCTCCGTCCCTCTCTCCCTCTTTCTTTCTTTCTTTTTTCTTTTTTTTGGTTTTTCGAGACAGGGTTTCTCTGCAGCTTTTTTTTTTTAGAGCCTGTCCTGGAACTAGCTCTTGTAGACCAGGCTGGCCTCGAACTCACAGAGATCCGCCTGCCTCTGCCTCCCTAGTGCTGGGATTAAAGGCGTGCGCCACCACCGCCCGGCTCCCTCTTTCTTTCTTTTCTTGCCCCTTTCTTCTCTCCATTCCTCCCTCCCTCTCTATTCCCCTCCTGCTTTTTGAATGCCTCATTTCAGCCTGAACCCCGAAATGTGTGTCACAGAATTTGGAAGACAGATTTGGTGGCCTCTCCTGCCCCGTCCTCCCACGAGTGTTGCCATACTGAATTGCCTAAGGTCCTGTCCCATTTTGCCCTTCTCCGTGGTGGCCACTATCCGCACAAAAGAACCTAGGAGTGAACTCTGGGCCCCAGTCCGGGGGCCAGGGGAGCAGAGTGGTAGGGGGCAGGCTCCCTGCTCAGCCCGACCATCCTTGGGAAGAAGTTGCTCCCTTGTTCAAATGATAAGATGGAAGAGGTGGGACAGAAAGGCGGTTCAGCAGGCCTGCACACTGAGCGCGCCTGCGCAGTAGCGCCTCTCTACCGCGGTGAGCCAGGCTAATTAGAGGGGCCTGCAGTCCCCGTGGTAATTTGCTTAAATGGAAGAAGTTGCTTTTCTCTCCTTTTTCTGATCTCAGGAATTCCAGTTTTAGGCTCTGTCAGTCTCTAACCACCCTTGGCCCTCTGGGGAAGTGTTTGCTATGGAAATATGCAATTAATATTGCAGCGATCATAATTGCTAATTATTAAAACAATGCTACCCCCTTTTCCTGGCCTAGTTTCATGTTTAAAACCATTTAAATAACAGGGAGGATTTTTTTTAAAAGAAAAAAAAATGTTAAACACCAGTGCTGAATTTGTGTGGAGCCAAATAACATGGTCCCTGGGCTGCCCAGGTTTGTCCTGGCATTCGGAAGGGAAATATTCTTCTAATCCCACCAACCTCTCCCCTGGAGCCATGTACCGAACAACAAAGATGGGAGAGGTGCATCTTTGTCTCTGGAACTATTTCCAAGGTAATGCAAATTATTTCTCCTCTCTTTGACTGACCTTCAGAAGAGTCTTAGATGGATGGAACTGGGCCCTGCCCCCTCGTCCCTCCCCACCTCTACCTAGCTTGCTTCCTCAGACTCTGGCAATATTGGCCTGGAGACAAACATGTGGGGGTTGCCCTCAGGTAAAGTGGAGTCTGTCTCTGATGAACAAGTGTGGTGATTCTTATTGGCTCTTTTAACACCAAGCCCCTGCTTGGTCAATACTCCAAACATCCCATTTAGAGAGTGTCAACCCAAACCAAGGTTTGCATTGCCTCCTTCTTATTCAGCTTATAGCGCTGAGCCCTAATCATTAGCCTGTCATGTGAGAGCTCCAGGATCCAAGCTCAGTCCGGTTGCTTGTTGTGTCTGCCTGCAGTGGCTTTGGACACTGCTAGTGTGTTTTCCCAGGTTCCCACTTAGTTTCGCTCGGCACGCTTGGCTTCACCCTGTCAGGCCTTGCCCTGTCTTCTCTCTCCCCTCAGAAAGACTTCCCTGTCCTCCAAATTCTCCTAGCCAACCTTGCATCCCTCTTAGGGCCTGGCTGTTGGCTGCTGTGTATCACATCCATTTTTACACGTGTCCTCCAGGCCTGCCTGAGTTCTCTGTGAGGATTGTTGTCTGACGCTGACCTCAGGTACCTGCCTTTCCAGGCCTTGGCCCTGTGCTTTGCCTGAAGCCCCAGCTCAGTGATGATTAAAGTCAAGATAGATACAATGCAGGACGTATGTTAGGAAGAGCATGGCCCTGGGACGGGGTCCAAAGGCACGCTGTGACAAAATACCACAGACTAGATGACCTTCGGGGACAGACTTCTCGATGACAGTTCAGGAGGTTGGGAGTGCATGGCAAGGTGTTATAGAGCCTTTGCCCTTTGAGAGCTTAAGAGGGCTAAGGAAGTGGCCATAATGCTTCATGTTTTTCAAGTATTTGGTAGGTAGGGTCAGAGTTTAAGGAGGAGAGGTCACAGGGACCCCTGCTTACTCATACTAACAGGTGAAGTGACCATTCAGAGCCAAGTTATAGTGAGACAGATTTGATGAAGCTAATTGTTGCCAGTGTGGGCATTAGAGAGAAAGATGTTAGCAGGATGCAAGTTGTAGACTTTGTTCAACGAAACATTTTTTTTTTCTGATAAAATGGTCCTATGTCTGCTCCCTTGGAATGTCTACTGTGGTGATACTGGGAAGATGGAAAGATGTTAAGTGGCAAGGACACAGGAGACAAGTGTCCCCAGCATTTGAAGGAGATTCTAGCTCAGTGCTTAAGAGCACTGCCTGCTCTTCCAAAGGTCCTGAGTTCAATTCCCAGGAACCACATGGTGGCTCACAACCATCTGTAATGAGATCTGGTGCCCTCTTGAGGAAGAAACATGGTCAGTCGTCCTCATCAACTTAGACCATGAAACCCAATATGGACAAGTTCAACAGAGCCTCCATATACAGGCTGCCCATGCAGGCTTCAGCATTGCCAGGGCATAAGTGTAATTCATTTTGTTCTAGTGGGAGTTAGTGGAGGCTAAGGCCTGCGCTTCCTTGGGTGGGATAAAGTCCCTCTCAATCTACAGAAGACAGTGTAGAGGAGTGGATGATAGTCCCACAGGATGATTGAGGGCCCCTTCTGAAGATCAAAGAGAGGCATCTGGCTGCAGTAAGAAAGTTAAGAAAGTAGGTAAAAGCCTATTAGAACCAGCTGCAGGTTAAGGAAGCTAGCTCAGCCAGTAATGTGCTTGCTTGCAAGCCTGAGAACCTGAGCATGGTCTCCAGAACCCACGTGAAAAGTGACAGGCATTGTGACATGCGTTTGTAATCCCAGTGGAGGGCAAGCAGAGGAAGGCAGGTCCCTGGGGTTCACTGGCCAGGCTGTCTAGCCTACTAAGTAAGTTTCCAGTTAGTGAGAGGCTCTGAATCAACAACAACAAAAAAAAATGGTCAGTTGGAGCTTGGAGAGATGGTTTTACAGTTAGAAGCACTTTCTATTCTTACGGAGGATCCAGGTTTTGGTTCCCAGCACCCATGTGTCTACTTACAAACTTTCCACAACTCCAGTTCTAGGGGATCTGATGCCCTCTTCTGGCCTCCTCCGGAACTGTGCATACAGGTAAATACACACACATATAAGCAAACACTGGAACACATCAAATAAAAATAATCTTCAAACAGAACAGGTGGACACCAGAAGGATGATACCCAATGTTGCCCACTGCCTACCACACATACATGTACACGTGCACAGACACTCTCACACAAATGAACATGCACACGCAGAAAAGAAAGAAAAGAAAGGAAGCTAGTTGAAATCCAGGTATGGTGGTGCCCATCTGTTACCCCAGCGCTTGGTAGGCAGAGGCAGGAGAATCCTGAGTCCCCAGGTCAACCTGGGATACACAGTGTGATATCTCAAAGACCCCCAAGTGTACAAACAGTAAAAATGATGATAGCGTACATAAAAATGCCTCTATAAAACCCATGGACTACAACGGGAATATGCTAATAAAATTATATGGAAGTTATAAGTCCCATGCTCATCCATTCCCAGCACAACTAGACATTCTCTGTCCCCTGACCACTCTTTGGTTAAGTACTTGCATTTCTGGAGTAAGGTAGTTTCATACTTGACACCAGGCAGGTGGAGGCCGAGACAAATAACCCAGCTGCGTCAGGGGGAACCTACAACAGATGAGCTCCCCCTGGGCCCTAACATCCTCTTCCTACCTGAAGCAAACCCATGTGGGGTGCTAATGCTCCTGGGTAATTAGGTCCAGATGTGTGGTAGCAGCCCTAGGCTGTCATCCACATCTGCCTCTGGGTCCTGTAGTATGCCGACCAGACGACTGAGACCACCGCTCTCCATGACAAATGGACTTGTTTGATATTCTGAGCTTGGTGGGATCAGGGTGTGTTATGCATTCGTCAAAGGGGAGGGGCTAGAATGTGCACATCCATAGACTGGGGAAGATGGAGCCTTTTCTAATGCACAGCACACATCCCCTCCTGCCAGTCAGTCACAGTTCTGAACTTTGACTTCAGCGAAGCATTCTTGGGGTCACTTACATAACGAGCAGACTTTGAGCCCCTGTCTTGTATCAGACACTGCACTAATGTGACAGGAGATAGAGACTTTTCTTTCCGCAGCTCGCTAGCCTCTGGAAGGCAGACCTTACCCTGGAAATCAAAGGAGTAATGATGGCCACATGACAGGGTGATGGAGATGAGGAAGAAGTCGGTAGGTTAAGCAGGAAGGAGTGAAGGCCTGTCCTCTGCTGCTAAATGGAATAGGTATCAGAATTTCAATTTCAAAGTGAAAGAGGTGTCATCAAAGAACAGGCAGGCACCAAGGGTGGGTCCAAGCAGGAGTCACGACCCCTACCCCTACCCCTAGGCAACCAGTCAGGGTGCTTTTGCTTTTTTCTTCATTTCTTTTCTTGTGAAAGGGACTAAACCCAGAGTTTAGTCTAGGCAAGTGTTCTATCTCTGTGCTACACTCCCAGCCCACCACTAGGGCATTTTAAGCAGGTAGATGACAGAGTCAATGATGCTAAGCAGGTAGACAATGGGGTCAATGTTAAGCAGGTAGATGATGGGGTAATGTTGCTTCTGAAATCTCTACCCACAGCAAGGGGGAGAAATGCTTCTGCTCTGGATAGAGAGTGACACCGACCTTGATCAAGGTTCCCTTCTACTTTGTCCTCTAGCAAAGTGCTCTGTTGAAGTTTTTATTTTGGGAGTTTCTTGTAAGTACACTCAGTCTTTCACATGCTCTCTATGGAAAGCTGACCTTGGTATACAGTGAGTGCCATCTGCACAGTCCAGGTTTTTAGCTTCTGCAAATGTCAGTCTAGAGCAGGAAGGCCTGAAGAGCACCTACAGCCTTCCTGCCAACAGGGCAATTGGAGGCTGGGCGCAGAAAATGTGGTAATGTGGAGGGCTGGCTTCTGAGATGCAGATCTGCTCTTGGCCATTTAGCTGCGTCACAGGAAGTCAACTGTGGACTTCTGGGGCCATGGCAGCTGAACACGGATATGATGCGCAAAGGCTCACATCTGTGGTGTCACGATTAAATGACGTCCCTACTGTCAGCAGGATGAAACTTACAAGACCTTGTCCTGGGGTGTTGGGGGGGAGGTTATGGGTGCCTGGCCGGCTCTGACAGCCATTTCCTAACAGCTACCGTGTTTGAATGGTGTGTCTCAGGTTTGGCTATGGATGAAGTTTCCCATCAGAAGCAATTCTCCGCTTTTAAGTTTTGGAAAGAACAATTAGCCCATGGTAGAAAGTTGGCTCAGGGGTAGGGCTTGGGGTATGGCTTAGGAGATAAAATCTGGGCCTGCCTGTCTCAAGCCAAGCCTGACCTAATCCGGCAGGGATGGGAGTTTACAGCAGACAGATAAGGAGCCCCACCCCTTCCTGCTGCCCTGGCTGGAGGAGGTATCTGTCACTCTCAGGCCCCTCAGAGGCTGAGGCCCATCACAGCCATAGCGCGGGCCCTTGCTTGAGCAGAGCTGTGGGTTCCTAGCCACGGCTGGTGGCTCCAGTCACCAATCTGGAAGCAGAGTGCTGTGGTGATGGTGGTGGTAGGACTTCAGGGCCAGTGGACTGCTGGGGCATGCTGGGTTATGACTGTATTTCTTGGTTGTTCACTCTGCTGAGGTCCTGGACACAGCTTGGATAGGCTGGAGGATGCTGCGCTCTGGGGTCTACCTGTGTGGCCAACAGGCAGCAAGGGCTCTGTCGATCCCTTCTAGTGTTCCTGGATGACATGGAGGAAAGCGACCCCTGCCTTCTCTCCCCTTGCTGATCTGAACCCACACACCTGATGCTGGGGTTGGCATTCTCCGCAGCCACCCTCCAATGAGTAAAAAGTGGCGGTGAATGTCCCTCCCAGCTCCCAGGGACCGTTTTATTCCTCACGTAAAAGGAAATGAGATGAACAAGCCTCCAATAAAACCTGAAAGGCTTAGGTGTAAGCCAGGAAGCCGGGCCGTGAATGCGAGTCGGCGGTCTCAGCTGGCTGGAGGTGTATCTATTCTATGTCAGGCAATTAGAAACAGGTTTCTATTAGCTGGCGACTTTGTTCGCAGCCGCCAGAGAAATGAAAGCTTTTTCCAGCAGCACCCGCCAGCTCTTCTGGACCCTCAAATCAGTTACAGATGTTAAAGGGTTGTAAGCCTTTTGTCTGCGTGTTGAATATGCACAAGGGTTTTGCACAGTTGCTAGGACCTTAGCTATAATGCCGATGTCGGATTGACTGGGTAGATTTGCTCATTCAGTCAATCATTTATTCTCTCAGCTGTGCACAACCACAAACAATGTGTGGCCATGTATGTGCAGGCGACATCAGGTAGTTAAGGGATCAAGAAAGTAGATGGCAACAAATGTCATGGAGTGTGAGGCAGGAGGATGGTTTCTTGGGGGCTCTGTGGAAGAGGGGTCCCCTCATCCTGATGTTAGAAGATGAGCATGAGATAGTATGAGCCACACAGAGTAAAAAAATGGCACACGCCAAAGGACAGGCACTGCCTAGGGGACAGCAAGGGGGCGGGGCTATATGAAGGGGACAGATGGGGGCAATGCGGAGCTGCAGCGTCTGCTCCATCCTGTGTGTTTTATGTCTTACCTTGCTGTCATGTGGCCTGAGAATGGGATCTGGCTGGGGACTCGCTGATCCCTGGGATCACATGTCCTAAGTCCTCATGCTGTCCAGAAGTAGACCCCATGACTCCTCATCTCAAGCATGAACAACAGGTGACTGGGGCACCCCTGCAGTTCCACAGAGTCATGTTTGGAAGGCAGTCTTCACACCAGAGGTACACAGGATCCCAAGAGCCTGATGGCAGACGGCAGGATGAGTATGTCTGGGCAGGATGTAGGATGCTCTCTCTTGGGTGATCTTGGGATCTCTTGGGTGGAGATTCTTTTACATTGGCTGAACAATGAGGACAAGAGAAGGCTGGATTTTCCTGGCCCTTCCTGTCTTAAGCCCTTGTCCTATCATCCAGGTATCTGCAAAGGGAAGATGGTCCTGCAGGGCCTGAAAATAAGGCTGTCTCATGCAGTGGCTCATGTGGTCTCCAGCACAACTCTAGGGATGCCGCATATACAAGAATGCATCTGGAATTACAGGCATCATTCCCGCATTCTTGCAAGGCAACCCTGTTCTGGGAGAGGAAGGCTCCATTAATTGAAGAGGAAACATTTCCTTAAGAACCTGCAGGTCAAAGGGGTGACCTAGCAGATGTCCACCCATCCTCCTCTCTCCTCAGAACTGCTGTTGACATCCGGAATTCCTGGATCATGCATGGTCTGGTTCTCTGGAAGATGACCCATGACTTTGACTAGGGATTATCTCTTAGTGAGCTACCTACAGAGAACGGCCAGGGCGAACCCCAGGTGTGGCCAGGGGAAGAAGTAATGGTAGGGTTTGGGGAGAACAGCAGATGGCACAGCAAAGTAGACAGTTAATCCAACCAAATTATGGCAACAGATGTTTGAAGATGTTTATATTCAAATTCAAACTGTTAGGTCTCTTGGAAGCGCCAACCAGAATGGGGAAGTTTGGGCTCTCTCTTAATTAAAGCAAAACAAAACTAAACAATCATTTTTAACATCCAAGGCCCGGCACCAAGTTGTCAGAGATCATCTGCAGAGACCCTGGCTGTCTGTAGGCCTGCAGGGCCAGCCTTGGTAGAGCTGCTGCGGGGTGGAGCCGCTACACAGCACAGCTCACTTCACTGGGAGGGCGGTCAGCCACCCAGCAGGTGGGGTGAAGGATGGGAGCCCAGTAATGGTGTTTGGGATGCCCACCAGTGCTGGCCGGCCTGCCGTCGCTCTGCTCAGCATCATCGAGAAGAGGGAGCATTATTGATGCTCTTGCCTCAGGGAGGGAGAGTCAGTAATGGATGGAGGATGGGGGGATGAGCTTTGTCATCAAACAAGGGGCCTGAAAGATGGTCGGCCAGAATGCTATCAGTCATGCCTTGATCAAGACGTAAGACTCTCAAGGTCTCTCTTCCTGTCCTCCCGATTCCCTCCTGGGTGGGCAGGCAAGCATCAGGGCTAGCCGCCCCTCCCCAGCTCTCACTCCTCCCTGCCCAGCTGGCTTACAGGCTCCTCCTCTTGCTCTTCTTCACTCCTCCCCTTCTGGTTCTTCCTCCCCCCAATTTCCTCTCTTTGTTCTATTTTATTTTTTCTGTTGTTCTCCCTTTTTCTCAGCCCCCACTTTCTCTTCTCCCAGTCTTTATATTCCTTTTCCTCCTTCTCTGTGTCATCCCCCTTCTCATCCTGGGCTCCCTCCATCTCTCTTTTGTATTTTTTTCCCATGGCTTCTGTCCTTATTCCTTCCCCAGCTCTGTCGGGCCCTGTGCTGAGTGTGTGTGTGTGGGAGTTCTGTATTAAATCAAGCTGACAGGTGACAGTCACTGCAGTCATTCCCCTCTCCTGTCTCTCCATTGATGCTCTTAGGAAAGATCTGGAAGGGCTAGTGCAGCCATAGGCACACAAATAAGCCCTTAGTATCCTTAGCCCTCTACAGCTCTGCACAGCCTGAGCTGCCTAGACTGGCTCCCAGCAGCACACGGTACCCTCTCCTAAGACTTTGCTTTCTTCTGCTCCAGAGTACTCCCCAAAATAACAAAGGCACCAAAAGCTATTGCCACCCCCTTCCCCCTGGGCTGGGGCTGTCTGAGCAAAACTGGGACACCTACACTGTCTAGAGGCTCCGCCTTCTCGAGCCTCACCTTTCTCTGCATGTCGTCCCCATTCTCTGGTCCTCTTTGGATGTCACCAGGTAAGCTCAGTCCTCTTACTCTGAGATGCTGGCCCACTAAACAGAGTCAGAACATGGTGGGATTCCAGGTGTCTTCTAGCAGAGGAAAACAGTTCATTATTTGGGACAGGAAATCTTAGTGTCCTGAAGCCACAGAATGTAGGATAATCACGCCATAGATAGGGTTGATCTTTCTGTATTGATATTGGACATAGAAACCATTAAGGCAACACAGCCCTGTCCAATTCCCAAGAGGCATACAAGGCTCCAATATGCCACGGAGAATGTGTATGTTGGGGCCCTCTTAGCAACTACTTGGGGAAGTCTCAGGTTTTACATGCTTGCCACTAGGGTCTCATGCCCTGCTGCTGGTAGGTAATCCTTGTAAATCTCTGACAAAAGGGATGTTAGTTTTATTTTTCTTATCATGAGACTGACAAAGTCAGCTGCCTTGCGCTAATCCATCTACCTTATTTGATGGAAGAGCTGGAGTCTTCCCCCTGGATCTATTTGTCCTAAAGCCACGCCTTCACATCCCACCCTAGCTTGGGAGAGGCCTCTTCCATGTAGGGGTGATACTGAGGTAGAGGGAACAGTTCCAGGGGGTGGAGACACACTGTGGGCATGCAGTCTGGTACCGTCCTGGTGGCTGGTGTCTTACAGCTGCTCTTACATATATCCTATCTCCACTGGGAACATGAAGGCACCTAGAGAGAAAGCATTTATACAACTATAGTCGGCAAACATGGAATCAGCGTTGTTGTTACCAGATTGCTGACTGCTGAAGTCACCAGCGCATCGCTGACTCTGGTCCACTGTGGGTAACACAGGTAGGGCAGCCAGATGGATGTAGGGGGGTCCTAGCCTTTGTGAGATGGGAGGCAAGAGAGCTGAAATGGTCAATATTTCAGGGAGTCCATTCTCTGGCAAAGAGCACCAAGGTGAGGAGGTGAAGTCAGAAAGCAAGGTAACTGGCTTCCAGAAAGAACAGGGGCATTAGTGGTCCCCAGGGAGCCACAAGGCTTGCTAATAATGTCTGTACCCAATGTCTGATGGAGCAGCTGCCCAAGTCTCCTGGCCCCAGCTCATGTAGGTGGGATGAGAAGGAGCCAGGGTATCAGTGATTACAAAATCAATGCAGGGGATGGTGTGTTAGATTTAGGCAGGGAGAGCCAAGGAAGGGCACTGGCTCCTTGCCTACTGCCTCTCTACCTCATGGTTTCTGTTGTTCCAGACCTTGCAGGCTCTGGGCAGGCAGATGCTGAGGTTGTATGAGTACCTACCTGCCTTGTTCCAGGCTCTCTGCAGCCAACCTGTCTCCCCCAAGTGTCTACTTACATAGGTGGGTTAAAAGAGGCGCAGGAAATGTCTCACTGGGTCAGGCTGTGTGGCCAGCAGGGACAATGACTGAGGGGCTACATTCAGCATGCTGGATTTACCCTAGCTGTTGGCTTATCACCTTTTGGTGGTAACACAAGCCACTGACATTGACACTCTGCTGGTGGTAGGGCCACTGACCAGACATGGCCTCAGCTTAGCTATCACTATGGCCTTGGGTGGCAGCTCAGGCCCTCTCATGTCAAGCAGTTCCGCACCACCATCATGTCTCCAGCTGAACCCCTCTTTACAGTGCCCAAACACCCCACTTCTCTTTCTCATCTCCAACACTTACGTGCTCATTGTAATGGCAGTGAACTGAGCCTGTGGCCTCTGGCTGCTTTCTGCCCTGGCCCAAGAATTTTTTGGGTGCCAGCATCCTCCAAGATGCAGGCATCACTATCCTTGCTTTGTGAGAAGAGAAAACAGACATGTGGTCAGATGTGAGGTTTGCTGAAAGCCACAGAACCAGTGGGTAGCTGTACTGAGTATCAAACCAAGAAGTAGATAGTTACAGTACTAGGCCATAGGCCTCAGGGAGGCTGCAAAGTTGGGCCATGGTAAATGGATTTTAAGCATCCCAGGGTAAGATGGGGGTGCTTTGGTTCAAGGGTATATGTGAGGAGGGATCCCAGAGACTCCTGAAATCATATTTAGAGGGTCTATTTGTTTTGTGTGGGCTCTCAATTTTTTTCCATGCCCATTCTGCCCCAATAACCACCATACTCAGGGGTTCCATTCGCTGTCCATGAGCCCAGTCTGTGGCTCATTGGCCACATGGTCATGGAGTTTTATGTTTGAGGAAACATAAAATACCCTTGGTACAGCACATCTTTTATTGACTCTTCAAATTGCCTTCTGTCATCTGAGGTGGGGGAATCATAAATTGTCAGCCTTATTAGTTTCTCTTCAGTGGGACCTGGGCAGAGATGTTTGTGTCCGTGTGTATGCGCACACATGTGCATACATGCATATGTGTGTGTGTGCATGTGTGTGTATGTGTGTGTGTGTGTGTGTGTGAGAGAGAGAGAGAGAGAGAGAGAGAGAGAGAGAGAGCTGGGAAGAAGGAAGTGACCTTCACCCTACAGACTGAAGGAATACCTTTAGAGGTAGTTAGCTGCCCCTACCTTTGTCTGCTTGAGAGGGACAATGGCCGGGCTATGTAGGCACTTGGATTTTCTGGATTTTTTTGGATCCCTTTCTTAAGAATGACAGGGATCATGTAAAACACCTTCGTCCTCATAAAATAGAAGTGAGGGACTAGACAAAACATTTTGAGTGATCCCATTAAGGAAATGGCAGAGACATGCTGGAACTCAGGACCCGGCTGACATGCCTTTTCTAGAAAGATGGTCGGAAAGAACAGTTGGAGCCAGACCAGCTGAGTCTGTGTCTTTGCTCTGTCCCCGAAATTCTACGCAGTTCTAGGCAAGGAACCCAAATCTTCTACCCTTCCATGTCTTTTTAAGTTCTTTGGATGTATGTTATTTTATGTGTAGGAGTGTATTTTGCCTGCGTGCGTGTATTTGCATCACGTGTGTACTTGGGGTTCACGGAGACCAGAAGAATTGCAACTATGGACACGGTTGAGAATCACCATGTGCTGAAAACGAACCCTGGTCCTCTGAAAGATCAACAAGTGCTCTTAGCTGCTGAGCCCCATGTTTTAGCTTCTCCATGGGAAATGTGTGCGTAATGAAACCTACCTTTCGAGGCCACGGTGAGGAGTAGATGGAGTGACATACCAGATGCCCTGTGGAGTCCTTGCCTGCCATGGCGCACACTGGAAGGCTGAGAAAGATTTTGCTGAGTGGACATACAGGTAAATATTGAGTAGCTAAGTGTAAGCTGAACCCTAAAGGGTGACCAGCAACAACTGCCCAAAGATCTCCACCTCATTACCCAGGTCTGTTTCTCCTAAAAAATAGAGACCCGTAGTCTTTCCAGGTATTTCCTGGATATGTTCATATCAGACTCTGCTGTACCTCACTTGCTCTTTAGCCCTCCTCCATTTGTCCTTCCAACTTCTCCTTGTCGTTAGATTTTCCATTCCATGCCCACTACTTAGCTTGATGCCTGAATCTTGTCCAATCTGCGAGCTGCCCTCCAGGTTCAGCAGTTCCTGCTACCCCACCTCCCACCCCCACTGGCTTTCCTCCATGTGCACTGTGCCTTCTCCCAAGCATGGGTCAGTTCTCCGGTAGCATTCCAGCCTTCCCTCAAGCTACTGAGCTTCTCTGGTTCCAATTTAGGAGACCTCTCTGCTTCATTAGACACCATTAGCCCCATCTCCCTCTTCTGCCTTGCAGGGCTGGTTTGGTGTTCCTTCAGACAGGTACTCCTTAAATATTTGGATGACATTCATTAAATGGAGAGGCATGGAGAAGGCCCCGGGGGGAAGAGGGCATAGGTCTTTGAATTCGCTCTTCTCTGGATCCCCATGTTCGGACCCCATGCGGGTACTGTCTCTCTGGTAACCAGCCTGACCTTCTTAAAGTGCTCCTTCAGAAGCCTCTGCTGAGGCTCCAGTATGGTCCCTAAGCTCTCAGCCCTCTCTGAACAGACTCTCTTCCATTAGGGAGCACTGGAAAATGCCTCTGCCACCATTTTACATTGAGATGATATTTTGTTCTCTGCCGATGTCTGCATGTGACTCCACCCTGGTGTCTGCCACTTTATTTTGTCTTGCCTTTCCTTGAAATCTGGGGAGCCTTGCTTCTCCTATGCGGTCTTAAACTGTTGGGGGAACACTCCACATTTAATTCCTTGCTCCTCTCCTGCTATATACTTTTCCAGGGGACCCCAGTCACTCCCACGTGTCAGCTCACACCAAGTGCTTTTGACCCTCAAATTGGTATCTCCAATATAGGCGTGGTTATCCAATTTCCTCCCAGGAGTCTTGGATTGGTCATACTTAACACATGTCCCTAGTCTGTGCCTTTTCTTGGGGTCCCTGCAGAAGCCAGGAAACATTCTGATTCCGGCTTCCACTCTCTGTTGCTTTATTAGCTTTTTGGCGAGTTTCTGACAGTAAAGCAATGGCTACAGCGAACACAGATTGGACCCCTAGCAGGACTGGTCCCTTAGTAGGACTGGGGCCCTTGCACACAGTAAGCACTTCTGAAAGTGCCTTAAGTTGTGGCCTGTAGTCCTAAAGACCCAAGGATGGGCTCTTGTGTACATGGGCAAAGGCCTAGAGCTCTGCCCAGCACTCACAGGATCTGTGGTCAAAGCAAGGATGGGGAGACTGACCACTCGAGCTCAAGTTCGCTGAATGTGACAGGAGACCTTGCTGATATCACAAAATGGTGTGCTCTGAGGGCCATGGACAGGAGGGCCTTGTGGCCTGGGGAGTGGGAGGAAGCCTGGGTAGAGCTTAGAACTTGAAAGACGGATGGGAAATCACCTGTTTGGAGTCAACGACTCCCCTGAAGGTGGTGAGCCAGGGTAGAGGAGATGATGCATGGGACAGGCTGGGAAGAATGGGTTGGTCAGAGTGAGTTTGGGGCAGCACCAAGTTCAGCTGCTCTAAGGAGCCAGTTAGTGGAAGCAGACGTTTCATTAAAACTTCCCTACCCCCTCAACCAGTTACAAGAAAGCTCCTGCCTGAGCCAGGCTGTGGGTAGTAGCAGATAACAAACTGGGCCTTGGCAGCCGCTGGGTTCATTCATTCTCTTCACTTGTTTAACTGACCTCACAAGCTCCCCGATGACCTCCTTCCCTCCCTTGCCCTGCTGCTCACTGTCCCGGAGCATTAAAAGGGTTTCAGAATGCCGAACGATTATTGATATCCTAATGAGTCTGCCATTAGCCTACAGACTACTTGGATATTTTTAAACTACTCAAATCAAATCTTGCAGCATTGGCTAGTATGCTGCTGTTGAGGCCCCACCATGCATAGACACAGCGGAGCTGCATTATCAAACATTTAAGCCCTTAAACATTGTCCAACCTCTAAAATCTCCTCTTAGGACCTCGGGCTGGCACTGCCTGGCAGACACTAATCCCCATTAAGACCTCCCCACCTATCCCCCACTTGGGGCCATGGGTGTGTTTTAGACCAAGGCAACAGCTTTCAGGCCATTAAAGGATCAGGCTGCAGCAAAGATGATCTCTCTTGGAAGGAGGTGGGCTGAGCGGGCAAACGGACCAACCACTTGTGAGAAAGGGCTACCATTGAGACTAATTCCCACCATGCCGCACATCTTTGTTTCCCGGGAAGCTTATTGCAGAACTATTGTTCAGTGGAGAAGCTGGATGGGTTTAGTACAGGTAGGAGATGAGGTCTGACTTTAGTGGTACCCATGTCCTCTTCCCATTGGTCAACAGGTCGTCCACCTTGTAGAGGAAATGATGATCAAGCTCCCACATGCGCCCATGAATGAGTGTTGCCGGTTTGGAGTGAGGTCCAGCTTGCATCTCCATGTGTGATGGCCCACTTACAGTGGCGGACACACCAGTGATGACAGGCCTGTGTCCAGTGCAGAGAGCCAGGCTCAGGGATCCTATAGCACCAGTTTCCAGATAGACTTCTGCGCTGAGGCCGTTCCCCTGGTTTCCCTCTAGCTGACTCTTGTCCCTTGTGCCTTAGGGGATTAAAAACCTGCAAGAAAAGAAAGGGATTTTTCTTTTATTAGCATATGTGAACTGTACAAATCGATGGGTTTCTTTGTGACGCTATTATCCATGTATCTAATTTATCTCCACTCACTTTCTTGCTCCCTCTCCTCCTCCTACCTCTCTCAAATCTCCAGCTTCTACTTTTAACTTTTAAAAAAAGTTGAGTGGCTAATACATAAAAAAAAAAAAAAAAAAAAAAAACAAACCCGCTTGGTATCCTCTTATCAAGTCCTCAGCTTGCTCTGCTTTCCTGGGGTTGATTGCCATCCAAGTTCTCCTTCAACACATGCCTGTCTTCTCCCCTTGAGGGCTTCTCTAGCTGTACCCTCAAAATCCAACCCTTCACTGCCTTTTCTCCTGGGCCCTAAGTCCATATTAAACCTATAGCAAACTCCAGTGAGTAAGGCTTTTGTGGCCATGGACAAGCAGTTTCAAGCATAACTTATTCGAAGCCATATTTTTGTCCTTTAGGAATGCAGGGACACAGTCCACACAGAGCACCCAGACGTGGTAGACTCCTCGCTAATGCTCCTGTCTCCCCACCCCGGCCCTGGCCCCACCCCATCCCCGGCCCCTCTGCTGTGACCTTGAGAAGTGATGTAGCTATTTTGAACCTCCGTGATGCTCACTGTGGAGAGATCCCGAGGTGATGGAAGGTGGTGGTATGAATTGCAAAGACAGGTGAAGGTAGGACTTTCACTCAGCGCCCGAGGGCTCAGGATAGCTGCCCTGGCTGTATCCTTTCTGGTCCTTTAAGTGAAGTCCAAGACCAGAGGCTGGGAAAGCAGCTCAGAGAGCTCTCGGCTCAGAATGGAGCTTTGCTCTTGCATGTGGCTGGTACCCACCAGAGACTTCCTCTTCCCTGTGTCCCTAACTTTGGCTTCTTCCTATGTACCCCCAATCTCCTACACGGCACCCACCTTTGCTGCCTGAACGGAGATTTCAGTATCTGCCTGTTTTTCTTACTGGTTCCAGAGCCCTGATGGCCACATGACCTGTGCTAACTGATAGTCCTCTGTCCCCATGTAGGGGATTTAGACTCTGCTCTCTACTGGCCCAAAGTTCTTTCATCTTGTTCACCGACAGACTTCCCTGCCTGCCTCTGTCACTACAGCTGTCCTTTTCTTAATTTCTTCTTTTTTTTCTTTCTGCTACTGATTCCCATTGTGATACTGGGCTATTTGCAGAGTGAATTTGGCACCAGGGTAGGGAAGAGAGAGAGATAGAGAGAGAGAGACAGAGAGAGAGACAGAGACAGAGAGAGAGACAGAGAGAGAGACAGAGAGAGAGAGAGAGGAGAGAGACAGAGACAGAGAGAGAGAGACAGAGAGAGAGACAGAGAGAGAGAGAGAGACAGAGAGAGAGAGAGAGAGAGAGAGAGAGAGAGAGAGAGAGAGAGAGAGAGAGAGAGAGAGAGAGAGAGAGAGAGAGAATCAGGAGCTCAAGTGCAGCCAGCATGAATATGGCAGCCAGGACTTAGCTAACCATGAGTGCGGGCAATAACGGAGTGGCTGATCTGCCTGTTGGGAGTGGGAAACTGGCAGGCCCACATCCTTCTCACTGTGCCAGCCTCCCATCCCAGCCTCCTACAGTTATATTCAGGATGCCTTTGGGTGAAAGGGAAGCTGGGAGGGGTGGTGGATTTATTTCTTATTTATTTCTTAATCAGGCCTGACTTTGACCTCCGCCTAGCTAGGATTTTGGGTCTCTATGGCAGAGGAGGAACTGGAGATTAAAGGTGGCTAAATTCATATTTCATCCCTGGCTAGCAGCTTCTATGTGACCCTGGGTAAGGACAGGGGTCGCATAGGGAGCGTTCCCTGTCCCTGCTTCCTGCCGAGGTCTTGGGCATCCTTTTCCACTGCTGCGGCCTTCAGCTGGAGCTGAGCTGGGGCTTACACTACACACCGCCTAGCAGTGTGACATCTGCGAATGGATTTCTAATTACACATATAAATCAGCATGATTGGAAATTCTGGAAATTTTATTGGGAAGGAAATTTATAGTGATTAAAACCAATTAATTTGGGTCTCCTATTAATCCAGGCAGCAGGGTGGGGGCTGCCGTGGTCCTGTGTATCCTGAAGGCCATTGGGTGGGGATGGCTCAACTCGGGGGCCACTGGGGGCATGTGCTCATTTTTCAGGGTACTGATACTCATCCCATGTTTTAAATTATACCCCTGCCCCTGGCCACATATCTTGTTTTGAGTCTAAAAATAGAGTTCTAGGCTTTCACTAAAGATTCAGAAACACTAAAAGTAATCTTTTTAATCAAAATAAAGAGCCCTTTTTAATTACTCAGCCTCCCTCACAGTTGGAGGTAATAATTGTCGTGTGCTCTTAAGTAGGGCTGTTATTAGATTTCCCTGGGGCTCCTCTATTTTCTAGAAGTTTGCAATGCTGGCTGTTGAATGGCAAAGGAGGAGTCAACTCTCATCTCTCTGGGTCCTTTATGTAAGGGAACCTTCTTGGTTCCAGAGAAACAGGCAGGATCAGAAGTACACAGGTCAGCCTTGGGAAGAGCCTCCTGGCAGTTCCACACTGCAGGTGGGATGAAGTTCAAATCCCTCCAGATGAGTCAGGGTTCTCAAGAGACACAGAGTCAATTATATACACATGCACAAACATGTGTGTATATTCAAAGAGATTTATTTGTGTGTATGTGGTGTGTATGCCTCCATGCATATACGTGTGTATGTGTGTATGTGTGTGTGTGTGTGTGTGTGTGTGTGTGTAGGCCAGAGGTCAACATCAAGTAATCTCCCATTATTGCTATTCATCATGTTGTCTGAGATGGGGTCTCTTCCTGAACCTGAAGCTCACTGATGGGCTAGATTGGTTGGTCAGGGAGACTCTGGGGTCCTCCAGCCTTTGCTTTTCAGCACTGAAATTACACACACACTGCCATGCCTCCCCCACCTTTTGCATGGATACCGAGGGTGTTTGGACTCAGGTCTTCATACTTGTGTAGCAGGCACATTACCCATGGACTCATCTACCCCGCCTGGTGGAAATATTTATTATTTGTAATTGATTCATGTAGAGATGAAAGCAGGAAGCCCTATAGCCTGCTGACTCCAAGCAAGTGGGTCTTCTAGATCAGTGACTCTCAGCCTTCTGAATGCTGCAGCCCTTTAATTCAATTCCTCCTGGTGTGGTGATCCCCAACCATAAAATTATTTCATTGCTACTTCATAACTGTAATTTTGCTACTGTGATGAATCATAATGTAAGTATCTCAGAAGCAACCCCAGAGGGGTCATGACACACATGTTGAGAACCACTGACTAGCTTCTCGTGTTTGCTGTGAGAGTCGATGGCACAATCTCAGCTCAAATCTGAAAGTCTAAGAACCAAGAGGGACTGAAGGGGCGTGGTCAATTGGCAGTTATGAATAAACAGACTAGCTTTAATATATAATATTTAGCTTTAATAAAGGAAAGAAAAGGGAACTTACAAAAGCCAAGGTTCCAGCAAGGAGCACAGGAAAACAAAGAGGAGGCGGGCCGCACACCACAAGATTTTAGAAGTAAATATTAGCCTAAGGGGGACATGCCTTACAAACAAGGTGATTGGCTGGGCTTACCCTTCAAGGGACAAGAGTTCCAGTCTTACTTCAAAAGTCCAGTAACAGGAATGAGGGCAGGAGGGGATGGATGGTTCAGTTCAAGCCAAGAGAGAAAGCATGCACCTCCTCCTTTCTGTTCTGTTTGAGCCTGCAGTGGACTGATGGATGTTAATCATTTCAGTGAGGACATATATCCTTTTCTCAGCAAGCAGGTTTGATGCTGTTCTTGCCAAGAAACATCCACACAGACACACCCAGCTATAAAGTGTCACTGGATTTGTGGGCATCCCTTATGCATTCAGTTCAGTTGACCCATAAAATTAACCACCCCAGCCTCACGATGGATCACCTCTTTTATACCTAATATCCTCTTTCAAAGACTCCCACCAAAAGCCCACCCATATCAGAGGAACTCGCTGTTTCTATCAACCCAAACCCCATTCCAGGAAGAGAAGAAGAGAAGAGACGATAAGAAACAAATACATGTTCCAAGACTGCCGTCAGAAAGCACCTCACATTAGGTAGCTTGAATGGCAAAAATGTATGTTTTATAGTTGGAGAAGATAGAAGCCTGAAATGGAGGTGTCAGTGGGGCCATGTTCCCTTGGATACCTGTAGAATTCTTCCAGGGTGCATACAACTTCTGGTGTTTGCTGACAACCCTTGATGTTTGGGGCCTTACTCCGGCTAAGCGCTGTTGTCATGCACCCCGGGTGTCTCTGTCTTCTTAAGTACTCCTTCCTTCCTTCGTTCCTTCCTTCTTTCCTTCGTTCCTCCCTCCCTTCGTTCCTCCCTTCCTTCCCTCCCTCCCTCCCCCCTCCCTCCTTCCTTTCTTCCATCCTCCTGCTGTCCAACAGCGCTCCTAGCCCGTTAGCCCACTGTGCTGGCCACTCACTCTTCTCCCTGCTTGCAGTAGCTCCCAACACCTGTTCCCCACAAGAGAGACATTTTCTGAATCATCATGGCTTTCTCAGGGCATCAGGGTCGCTGTTCTCTGCTTGGCTGATTCTTCTCCTAGGCCTGTGATCCTCAACCGTCCATCTATATTACAGAAGGGACCCTGGTTAGGTTCCTCACTAGACACAGATCTTCTCTCTTCACACCACATATCTTCCTTGAGTGGGATGTGCAGCTTGGACTCCTTTGTGTGTCTGCTCAGTTGGAATATTTTGATTTAAAATGCACAAGCTAGGGCATATCATCTATTGTTGAGCCATCCTCAACTCTTGCATATGCACCCAAGTAGGCAAGGAGCCTTGGAAGTATCCAGGGAGTTGTCTCAGTGCCAAAAGAACTTCTACATTTTTAATCTCTGGGAGGCTAGGGAAGGGACCTGGTCAGGCGGCTCGTGTGCTCTCCCACATCATGAGCCCTGTGACCCTGTGAGTCCAATGAGCTCAGTGAGCCTCAAGAGCCTCTCTGCTCCCTCCATGAGGCCGTGTGGACAGGCCCCTTCCTGTAAGGGACTTCTGTGCGTGATCACAGCTGTTCTGACTCAAGATGGCGATGACTATGCTCAACCTGAAGGCGTTAGGCATGCAGCATACACCCACTGCTGATGAATTGGGTCAGGCTCCTTGAAGATTTGAATCCAGCCTTGATACCCTACTAATTGGGTATCTGTCCTACCATCTCATGCTCTGTCTGGTAGTAACGCATCTTCCATCCAGCCAGGAGGATGGGGTGAGGAAGAAAGAGCTGGCATTTTCTCAAGGCGTAGCTAACCCTGGGCTTTGTGCTAGGTGATTTGTATGTTATTTAAGCCTCGCAGCACCCTTAGGAGATAGATATTATGTATGATTTTTATGTTATTATTTCATTTTCCAGATGGGACAGAGGCCTCAAAGTACAAGGATTTAGGTTTACTTTGATTTCCAAGATGGTATTCTTTGTGTGATGTCCTACATGTAGGAAGGTCTTGTGAGTTTTCCTCTAATTGAACCAAATCTAAGCAAGCACTTCCCAAGTCCTGAAGCTGTGTAAGGCTGCACATAACTGTCAGCAGCCATGCTTCTCACCCAGTTTCCCACTATCTGGGTCCCCTTAAATCATGCTGGTAATTGCTCCAGGCTTGCCAGGGGGCCATGTATCCCACAAAACAAACTCAGGTTCCCTTTCACATGCAAGTAAATATTTCCCTCAAGTGAATAGCACTCAGACAGCTAATAATTACTCCATGTGGCACTTTAAAAAGCTGACTATGCATATTTAAGGAAAAGAACGCTATCCCAATATTAGGAGCTTATTAATGTGTGAGAACACATGTGAGAACATTCCAGAGTCAATGGAACATTTACATGCAGTGGCTAACCATCTGCTTTGAAAGCTGGCGTGGTTCTTGAGCATTCCACAGGTAGGGAAGCTGGGAATGAAGACTGAAGATCTTCATTCTGCCTTGAGATATGGCTTTGAACACCCCGGCTTTTTGGAAACAAAACACTCCATGCACTGGGTGCAATGGTGCACGCCTTTAATCCCAGCACTCAGGAGGCAGAGGCAGGTGAATCTCTGTGACTTTGAGACTAGTCTGGTCTACATAATGAGTTCCAGGACAGTCAGAGCTACATAGTGAGACCTGTCTCTAAAACAACAGCAAAAGCCCTCCGAAACCTCCATGCACACATACATACAAACACACACACTGGCCCTTCCCAAGATTTAAGAGGGACGAATGGGACTTTGCTTGAGTGTTGGATTCACTCAGAGTACGTGTTTCTACCTTCAAGAACTTGCTCAGGTTAGAGGTTGGACCACTGAAAGTGCCATCATTACGACCGGCCTCTTGGGCTTATGCACCTTCCTGTAAAGCATGGAAGGGCTGGAGTGGCTGACACTAAAGAACTTGACCAGCATAGGACGGTCTGGGCAGGAGCCCCGGCCAGGCAGGGGATCTAGTGAGAGCCCTACAGCAGGAGGTCCTTTTTTTATAAATAAAAAGCAGTGGGGAGAATGGATAGGCTCAGCCTTCAAGGCAGAAGCCAGACGTCCTGGGTTCTACAAATGGCCTGTTAGGAAATGTCAAGCCATTGGTCTAGCTCCTCTGGACTCAGTTTCCTCAATAGGGAAACAAATACCATTTTAGAATATTTTTTCGTACCTTCATCTTTGAATCTCCACCAGAACAATGGGAGAAGATGGCGCTGAAGGTGAATCAGGGTCCTGGCATTAAAGGATCAGACACATCTCAACTGTACAGAGGATGTGCACCCTCGTGAGCTCACAGCCCTCATCTCAAGCCTGCCACCTCCAGCTTCCACGCCAGACTTCTGTTGCTCTGGCTCTGGCCTCTGGAAGAGAGCACCCTCCTTCCCAGCGCTCTTTCTTCCCGCTTGTGTTAGCTCCCAGTATCACCCCGCACTGTGCCGTGGCAGTGTTGGGCTGTTTGATGGCATTTCTAAAATTACAAATCTAATCATAAAATCATTCCTGAAAAAATATTTCTGGGTTGGATCATCATCGTCATCATCATCATCTGTGGTGTTGGGAATGGAACTGAGACCCTCACACATGCTAAGTCTGATAGCCCCAGCTCCAGGTTTCAGGATTCTGTTCCCAGCACCATTTGGTTTTTTGACTGTTATCAAATTTTATTTTTTCCTTTTATTGAAAATAGATTTTTTTCTCATACAGTAATATATTTTGATTACGGTTTTCCCTTCCTTCTACTCTTTCCAGTTCCTCCCCACCTTCTTCCTATCTGGATTCATACTCTTTCTGTCTCTTTTAGAAAACAAACAGGCATCTCAGGGATAATAATAAAATAAAATACAATAAGACAAACAAAAAACAAATTGGAATATACACAGAACCAAACAAGGAAAGAAAAGCGAGAGAAAAAGCCCAAGAAACAGACAGATGCAGAGACACACACATTCACACACACAGAAATCCCATAAAATCCCCAAACGGGAAGCCATAATAACATTGAGAGAACCTCCAGAAATGCTTCTGGGTTTGTTTTGTGGCCGACCCTTAAGAGTGGTTTGTTTCCCCAGTGAGGCTCCCGTGGAGAAAGCTTGCAGTGGTTATCAATAGGAGGTGGCTTGTGGGTTAGGGACGGGGGTGCGTGTCTGCTTCTCTCAGCTCTAGACTCCGACTGGTGCAGACCTGTGCGTGCTGCCATAGTCTCTGTGAGTTCAGCAGTGTGCCAGCCCAGCTGTGTCTAGAAGGCCTCCATTCCTTGCTGTCTCCCTTCCCCTCTGGCTCTTACGCTCCTTCTGCCGTCTCTTCTGCAGAATTCCCTGAGCCCCAAACAGACTGATTTGATGGAGATACTCCTTTTAGGCCTCGTGTTTCCAAGTCTCTCACTCTGCCTACTTTCTGGCTGTACTTGCTTCCTTCTGCGGCAGGAGGAAGCTTCTCTAATGATGGCTGAGCAAGATGCTGATTTATGAGTCTAGCAGATGTCATTGGGAGTCATTTTATTGCTATGCTCCTTCAGTAGAATGATTGTATTTGGTTTCCCCCTAAGTCCCTGGCTTTTCTAGTCTCATGTTCTTGGCCACCCAGAGGCACAGTGTGTGTATCCCACCTCACAGAGTAGGCCTTAGCTCAGATATTGGTTGGGTGCTCCTATAAGCTTTGTGCCACTATTGGCCCAGTGTATCCTGCAGGCAGGTCACTCTTGTAGAGCGAAGGGTTTGTAGCTGGGTTGGTGTTTACATTTCTCCTTTGGTAGCATGCAGAATCCCTTCCAGTACCATGAGTAGTAGTCCGTAGGGGTGAAGGCTCTAAGTAGGCACCAACTCAACTTCTCCATGCCCATTGAGTTGTGTAAGTGTTGTCTTCAGCAATAGGGCGTTACTGTCTGTTTGTGGAGAGCCACCAAATAGCCTTGGCAATAGCCCGGGTTGTTTGGGGGTTTCCATGGAACCTCACTTAAATGAGTCACCTACTTTCACTCTCCTGGTGCTTGATTAGACAAGACATCAAATCAAATCAGGCCTGGGGCTTCAGCTTGAAGTACCTGAGACAGGACTGTGGTCTTGAACCTGAGCAGCTATGTGGCAGGAGCAGGCATGGCACCCGTGTGTAACTGAGGAAGGAAACGGACTCCAGGAGAGAGAATTCTGAGCTGAGATGGCAAGATGGCAAGGCCAGATTGCAGCAGCTTGGCCTGAGACCTGAACACTGTCTTCCTTAAGTCAACTCCTGTCCCCGTCTTCCATTGCTAGTACTGGTAATTCTTTTTGCTGTGTGGGGCTGGAACTTCTTCCATTTGTACTAAAACACACTCAGTGTCCTCCATCCCCTGTGGGACAAGTCAGTCTCCTTAACAAGCTCAGAAGGCCTTTTGCCACCTGGCTTTGATTTTCTCCCAGCTTCAGCTTTCCCAGATACCCGCTTCACCTTTGATGCCTCCATCACAGCCAGCTCCTTCCAGCTCCTTCCAGCTCCCTCAGCACCTTTGGCCACTTTACTGTAATTGCTTTTAATTGTCCATCTCCTTTGGGAGACTGCTAATGCCATAGGGAACAGGGCTGTGTTTATTTTATTCCCCGCTCTAGCCTCAGCTCCAGGCACGAGGCTTGATTGTGGTTAGCGCTGAGTAAATATCTGTGAAATCTGCCAGTGGATATGCATTGGCCCTAGCGTGTGATAGATACTATTTGGTAGATTAGTATATTCTCGGACTAAGTCTCATTTAACTAGTTTGCTAACTTGGTAAATATTTTTATTCAGTATCTACTGTGTGTCAGAAGCCAGTAGAGACAAAAGCAGACCTGAGCTCTAGTGTTTCTAGTCACTGGGGAAAATAGCAACAGTTCTAAAATAGGAGGTAATGTTACTCTGAAACTGAGGTGTGTGCATTGTATAATGGCAGGTTGAGAAGCGAACTCTCCCGGCATTTTGTGGGGCTGTCCATAGACAGGGTGATGCCAGGGTAGGTAATGACATTGGGTGGCAAGCACCAAATTAGTCACTAATTCTGAGAACTACACATGAGATGTTAGCTTTATATTCAGATGAAGAACAGAAGGAACCAAGGAGCAAAAGGCCTCTTCCCCTTAAGGCCACTAATCAAGCGGCTGACCGGGGCAGGGAGGGTGTGCTGAACTGCTGCGGCTGAGGAGAAACTTACAAGCAGTGATAAGGGTGCCACACAAAGCCCGGATCTTCCTAACCTTCCTCTTTCTTTAATATTCTGCTCACCACAGATTTTAGAGTTTCATTTGCACTTTTAAAAATGTTGCTTAGTTGGATTCCTTAGTCGTTTGGCGCATCTGCATTTCGCTAAAGTGAATACCGCTCCGCTCTTGTTCCACTTTCGGAGTGGAAGCCCCAGTGTGTTTGGGCAGCTGCAATGGTACACGCTGCTTCCGTTAGCTTCTCTGTTACTGTGGGCAAAGAGACGACAACAGACAACGGAAACAAGGCAGGGTTCCTTTGACTTGCACCGTCAACGGCTTCAGCCGCCGTCACGTGGCTCTGTGTTTCTGGGCCTGTGAGGAGGCAGAGAGTCATGACTGCAGTGGAAAGCGCTCACCACGTGGCAGCCAGAAACAGGCGGATGATGGGACTGGGGGTTACGATGGGCTTTTCAAGAGCACATCCCAAATGTCAGGCCCAACTTCACAGTTTCTACAACATTCCCATAGCGCTGTCAAAGTATGAATCCACCAATAAGACACTGATTAGGTTAGAGCCCTATGGTTCAATGACTTCCCCAAAGTCGTAGCTCTGAAACCGTAAAGCCTTTCACACACGAGTCAGACCACACGTGGGCAGGTGGATTTGACTTGTCGTGGTAGGAGCTGAGAGGTGAGCATGGAAAGACGGGGACGCAGAGAGATGGGAATCTGTGGATCACAGCATAAGCCAGTCACGTTCTAACTTAAATAATAGATAAAATTTATTTCTAATGAAACAGTTCCAAATGTTCCTGCCCCAAGC
The DNA here is from genome assembly GCF_903992535.2 of Arvicola amphibius. Taxonomy (NCBI): domain Eukaryota; kingdom Metazoa; phylum Chordata; class Mammalia; order Rodentia; family Cricetidae; genus Arvicola; species Arvicola amphibius. The sequence continues at coordinate 149,539,942 of NC_052051.1, forward strand.
CATAACATTATTTCATTTTAATTTATATATGGACACATATAAAAGAAATTTTATTTTATTGTGTTTAAGTAGAAATTTAAATTTATAGGTAAGACACAACAAAAATAAAAAGCTAACAACCTTCAAATTGATAACCTTGTACAACAAGTGACACTGGCCTTTGTGTGGCTCTGCCGAGAGTGTGGCAGTGACCTCTGGGACCCTTGCTGCAGAGGCTATATTTTACCCTTTGTGTCAATGGCCCATCATTTTTTCTCAAGATACCTCCTTGATGAAACCTTTTTGTCCTTCTGAATGTGTTCTTTCCTGGCTGGCAGGAAACCCTTGACGTTTTCTTTCTTTTTTTCTTTTATTGATACAAGGGTCTCAGTGGCAGCACAAGGGAATAAGTTTAGACATTCACGCCTCTGGTTGGCTTGCTCTGTTGCTGGGGCCCTGTGGCAAGGCAGGATATGGCAGCAAGGGTCTGTTGCAGAGAGCAGCTTATCCCCTCATGGTGGCTGGGAAGTAGAGAGTCAGACGGGATGGAGTCAGAGACAAGCTGATCTACTTCCTTCAACTAGGCTCCACTTCTGGAACTTTCCACCACCTCCCAATAATGCAATGAAATGAGGACTCTGTTGGAGTGTGAATCTCCACAGGTGAAGCCAGAGCTCACATGGTTCAGGCACATCCATCAGGTAGCAACAAACCCTTTAATATTAGAGCCCTTATGGGGATGCTTCATATCTAAACATAACAGTATCTAGAACCCAGAGGGCCCTCTCCTTAGAGGCCAGTCAGAGACAACACTGGGTGTGAATGCTGTGCACACACAGTGTGTGTGTGTGTATGTATGTGTGTATGCACGTGTGTGTATGCATGTGTATGCATGGATGTCTATGCATGTGTATGTGCATGTGTGTGCATGTGTGTATGCATGTGTGTATGCATGTGGAGTGCATGTGTGTATGCAAGTGTGTGTGCATGTGTGTATGCATGTGTATATGCATGTGTATTTGCATGTGTGTGTACATGTGTGTGCGCTGATTCTCAAGAGTCTTTGGAGGAACAACTCATAGAATGGATACATATTACAAAAGGGATTTATTAGATTGACTGGCGGCACTCTGGAGTAGCTAAGGTTCCAGAAGTTGTTACGATCATGAAACTAGATGCCGCGGCAGTCCCAAGCTGGTCTAAATCTCTGGAGAATTCTGGGAGTGCTTCTGGTCCTCAATACATTTTAGAAAGCTGAGGAAGTTGGGTTCCAATGTTAGATGACTGCAGCAGTGGCAGCAGCAGAGTAGATGCCCTCACAAGCAAGGTGTGATGGCAGACAGGCAAAAAGCAACACTTTTTTGCTAGGACCACCCTATTTCTCCTTCCTTCTCCCTCCCTCCCTCCCTCCCTCCCTCCCTCCCTCCCTCCCTCCCTCCCTCCCTCCCTCCCTTCCCCCTTCCTTTCTTTTTCTTTCTTACTTTTTTTCCCTTCAAGACAGGGTTTCTCTGTGTAGCCCTAACTCTCCTGAAACTTGCTTTGTAGACCAGACTGGCCTCATCAAACTCACAGAGATCCGTCTGTCTTGGCTTCCTGGGTACTGGGATTAAAGGAGTGCTCCACCACGCCCAGCTAGGACTGCCCTATTTCTGGCCCGACAGAAGGTGCCCCCTGTCTGGGAAGGATCTTTCCCCATAGGTCACTGCTTCCCTGACATGGTCTTGCAGATCACTCCAGAGAGATGCCTCTTAGTCAGTTCTGATTCTAGATCTAATAAAGTTGTCAACCGAGATCAACCATCACATTGACTCCCTGGGGTCTTGAACTTTGAGTCCTTTTTGATTGAAGGGCTTCTGCTTCCCTAGACCTGGGGTGATGGGTAGCAACCTGAGGGGGTGGCGTGAAACAATCTAGGTTATGTACAGACCAGACAGTGTGACCTAACACTTCCTGACTAATGCTTTATGTGTATAAGGCCAGAGCTTAAGCATCTTGGATTGAAAGTGACTGCTTTGGGTCAGACACCTCTAACTTAGAGCAACACTAATAACTGCTTCTCTTTATTAAATATTTGCTGTGCTCCATATACATACTTTTCTGGTCTATCCCAGCTCCTTCAGCAAACTCATTGATTTCCATGTTTCTGACCATTTGACAGATGGGAAAACAGATTTAGAAGTATGATATAAGCCGTCCATGATAACTCAGCTACTAAGAGCTAGGACTCCAAAGAGAAAATGAACTCAGAAGCCTGCTTTCTCTCTCTGTGTCTCTTTCTCTCTTTGTCTCTCTCTCCCTCTCCCTCTCCCTCCCTTCCTCCATCCCCCTCCCTCCCTCCCTCCCTCTCTCTCTCTCTCTCTCTCTCTCTCTCTCTCTCTCTCTCTCTCTCTGTGTGTGTGTGTGTGTGTGCTCGTGCATGCATGCAAGTCAAAGGTCAGCATTGGGTGTCTTCCTCAATGTCTCTTCACACTTTAACCTTTTGAGACAGTGTCTCTCACTGAGCCTGGAACCCATTAAGTCAGCTAGGCTGGCCATCCAATGGCCTCCAGGGTCCTGTCTCTGCAGGCTGCTAGTGGTGTGATTACAGACCTGGGATCATGAGCCCAGCATTTTTTTTTTAAAACATAGGTGTTAGAGATCTGGTCTTCATGTTTGCATGACAGACATATAACTGACTGGGCCATCTTCTTAGCCCCATCTCTCCAGGCTCCAGTATCACAAACTAGACTTAGGAGAGAGTGCATCTCACCCCATAGTTACAGTGAGTGAGAACCACTGGGGGCGGGGCTCAGCGTGGTCACTCTCTGGTTTCACCGGATCATGGTGAAACCAGAGAGTGACACTGTGACGGTTGAGAAGAATCCGCAGGTTTTTCAAACTTGGCTGTCCTGGGAGAAGCTTGGCTTGCTGGGTTTATGTGGTACAACCGGAAAGCGATTGTTCAAGTAATCACCGCAGAGGAGGGTAGCAACAGGACTCTGAAGTCGCCTCTGGACCATGTAGTGACAGACTAACCTGTCATTTCCCAAGAACTTCTGGAGCCTTTGACTTTATGCACCAGTCTCCAACCTAGGGAGGCTGCAGCTTTAATCTCAGAGAAGAAATTGATTCTGCCTCCAGGTTTTCCTCTGCTGACCCAGCACCCCCTCCCATCTGCATTTTTCTATCACTACCTTGCTAAGCCTGATTAAATTCCTGGAATTATCTGACCACCTTCGTGGGTTTCAAAGCCACCTCCAGCTTCTTATAATTTCTAATCAAACTTTGTTTGGGAAACAGCCACACTCCTCTGGGAATCTCCAAAGGCTTTCTTTTCTTTCTTTATACAGTTTTAAGGAAATGGTTAAATTTCCTTCTCAGATTTATTAGGGGTAGCTGAAGACACCCGAAGCATGGCAAAGTGTCTGTGTTCATCCGCATCTTGCTGGGGGTTCAATCCACATTTACCTCACCTTCTGGCTTAAGATAAAGGAAAGCGTGTGTTGGAGGCAAACTTCTGTAATATAGACTCGAATTCTCTGAAATTGTGTCCTTCAGATCTGGGGGTAGAAAGCAAAAATGCTCCCAGGTTTGAAGTCCCCCCCACCAACTCACAGGAAGTGATATTACATTCTTTTCACCTGAGGACTCCATTTTGATATTGTAGGGAAATGATTTCTCCTGCCTTCCTGTCATGGCCTCTTTTTCCTCGTCAGTCTTTGGGTTAAATTCATGTTCTGAAAAGACATTCCAGGTTTAAATGGTAGATTCATGCTTCCACTGAGACTTACGGAAACTTTTGGAATGTTCTGTTCACCTGCCCCAGTGTGGAGCTCTACCAGTGCCTGCTTTCCTATGAACCTTGTTGGAGGGTGAGCTTGTTGATAAGAGGTAGTGCTAGGGATGGTGTGCTTGTGCATATGCGTGTGCATGCATGTGTGTGTGTGTGTGTGTGTGCATGTGTGTGTATGTGTGTGTGCTTGCCTGTGTGTGTATGTGCATGTGTATGTGTGTGTGCATGTGTGTGCGTGTACATGCGATGATCTTTTTTAGAGAGCGGAGTACATCTTACATAAATCTGATAATCATCTCAAACATTCGGGGCTCTGTCATTTACATTCCCCAACCTAGGCTCCTTTCTACATCAAGGCAGAAATAAGGGCTTGTCAGGACTTAACGGCTTAGGGATGGAAAACTTTGTCGGATTCTGCCCAAATCCTATCCGATTTTCTTCTTCTCATAAACCTTTAATCAGCATCAGTGGTGCATGTGAGCTCGTGTGCACACACACGGGTCCTCTCATCTTGGTCAACATCCACAGCATGGCAGCAGCAGAGATGAAGCATTCGTCCATCACTTAAATTGTTTGAAATGGATTCAAATACTGGCTCTTGCTGGTGGCTGGTATCTCTGGGGGCAGTTTGCTGTGGGGCAAAGCTGGGAATGGAGGAGAGGATTCCAGACTTCCTGACTCCTGAATTCTCTACTGTTCAAGGCTCTGCAGGTCATGGAGAAGCAGAAGCTTAATTGGGACCCTGAAAACTTTGATATAGTCTGGGAGATTTACCCTAAATACCTACCACTAGGTTTTCCTTTCCCCTTGAGCCAAAGGTCAGGGAGTTCTTAGTCTCATAGTTTTACTTGGTAGGAGTGGGAAGGAGTGTTGGCTGTTGTGGGGGGGGAGGGAGGGTGAACTACATGGTAGTTCACCTTAGAGGGCTTCCCATGGTCATTCTCATCTTTGGGATGAAGATGTGAAGTCAAGGGGAATACAGCAGATAAAGCAGGCTGTCTAAATAAAGGGAACATCCTGTTCTAGCCTTCCACTGACCTGGGGACCTCAAAGATGGGTCTTGGAGTGGAGGCTTGGGGTCATCATGAGGCCAGAGGGATTATGGGCTGGAGGCACTAGGCGGTCCGCTTTATTTCTGCCTGCTGGTTGATCAGCTTGTCTGCTGAGTGCCTGCTGTGTGCCAGGCACTGGACCAGGGAGGAGCTGCTTGGGGGGCATGAGGAAGGGGGCGTAAGGAGGAGGGGCATGAGGTCTGGGTGTGATGTGAGTGAAGAGAGAGGTGCAGAACTGGACAGTACTAGGATTTCAATCCTAACCGTGGTGGCACTCATACACAGAGGTGCCTCTCTTCTGCCCCATGCGTTCACACCTCCCACACAGTCGCAGAGTAGAGTGCTGGAGAGCCATGCGGGCTGTTAGCAAGGCCTTCCTCCCTGCCCCCTCCCTTCTTCCATCTCTCTTTATTTTAATAAAATGGAAACTGGTTGCATCATATACCAGACTGCAGAACTCTACAAAATCCTCTTACAATAATACATTATGTTATTAAAGTTTTCCCCATGGCTGTCACCTCATTTTCCTCTCTCTCCCAGCCCTGGCCACTCCTTGAGCATCTCCGAGGAAGAGTCCACCAATCCTACAGACACTTAAACTTTCACGGTTCCTCTTGTCTTTAACTTTGCCTGGGTGAGTAGCCCCCCCTTGGCTTGTGCATGCCTTTGAACTTCTGATAGAAGGGATAGAGGAGAGGGACAAACTGGACCATGCCAGTAAGGTCCAGAAGGTTCTGAGAATGCCTGAAGGCTTGGCAGCAATTGGTAAGGGCCAGCCACTCCTCAGAGCAGATATATTGTCACCATGCAGGGACCCTGACTTGGGTTTTTTTTTTTTTTTTTTTTTTTTTTTTTTTTTTTTTTTTTGGAAAAAACCCCTAGGTTTTCTTGTGAAGTTTCCTTCTTTAAAAATATCGATAAGGAATCCATTCCAATAAGGAAACCCTGAATGTGTCAAAAGTTACACTTTGTTCCTGGGAAGGCTGTCTTGTTCCATTGCTGTGCCCGTGAGTGTTTGTACCTCTGGGCTTCTTGGGTGCCGGTTTTGGTGGCTTCCTCTTCTCCTTGCGATCAGTATTTGGAGCCCTGTGTGCCTGTAAAGTGAATGCTAGCAGTGATTCCTTACGTGTGGTGCTTGCCATTGAGTAAGCTGTTCTTGGCTGTGGCTAAGTCAGTGTGACTCTCCTGGACATTGGGAGGCTGGAATTCTCCTCATTCCTATGAACCACCTGGAGTGGGGAACATGATAAAGATTGTCCAAGGGGTAGTCAATCAGTGCCTCATTCTCTTTTACGAGCCAGGAGCCAGGGCAGAGGACAGATGTAGGAAGGAGTGGCAGGACTCAGATGGTTTCTGTCAGGCCTGGCTGGTCATTCATTAGGTGCATCCCATAGAGTGGATGCCAATGCTGCCTCTGACTTCACAACCAAAGTGTTCCCTCAGACAAAAATTTTGTCTTCAGGGTGTGGCCCTGTTTGCGTTAAGCCTGGACAAGGTCATGACTGGGTCATTCCTAAAGGAAGGTTTTCATTTGATGGCAACCATTGCCTGCCTAGCTCAGCTGGTTTAGGGCTGATGATCCAAAGAAGACTAGGTGAATCCTCTCTGAGCCTAGCCAGGATAATTGCTTTCAGAGGCTATATTTGGTACAGGGTTCCCAGCTCGTTTTCCTGCCTCCAATCCATGAAAGTGAGGGAACAACCTAACATGACAGTTGTGTTGTGTGTGCCTTTCACCCCTCCCTCTGCACTCTAGGCCCATGGACGAGGCTCTTCCTGGGCCAGGCTTTTATCTCACCATCTTCTTTCCTCCAAGTTCTTCCACTAAAGTAGTGGAGTGGTGGAGCAGTCTAGGCTCCAGCCGTTCTGTTTTCTCCAGGTCTGCATCTACTTCTGCATCTCCAGAAGTGTCAATGCACTCAGCTACAGTTTCCCTGAGAGGGTGGCCAGGACTGGTGAAGCCCTTGATCCATAGGGAGTGAGCTTTGTGCAGGGAGAGAGATAAGGATCTAGTACCATTCTTCAGAATGTAGCTATCCAGTTGGACCAGCACTATTTGTGGAAGATGCCATCTTTTGTCCAATGTGTATTTTTGGCCTCTCTGACAAAAACCAGGTGGCTATAAGAATGTTGGCTTTTATCTGGTTCTCAATTCTATTTCAGCCAATGCATCTGTATTTTCGAGACAGGGTTTCCCTGTAGTTTCTAGAGCCTGTCCTGGAGCTAGCTCTTGTAGACCAGGCTGGCCTTGTTTTTTTTTTTTTTTTTTTATTGTTCAGGTTTGTTTTGGGTATCCTGGGTCTTTTGAAATAACGATCATTCTGAGTGAGGTAACCTAAACCCAGGAAGACAAATGGCACACACGTGTGCTTCTCATTTATGTGTGGATGCTAGCTTTGAAACTTGAGATTTGTGTGTTTTATTGGAGTACCCATACAAGGTGGGGAAGAATAAAAGGCCACTGCGGTGGATTTTAAGGAATGGGGACTAAAATGCAGGTAGTCAGAAGGAGGAAGAGGGATAATGGAATGGGAAGGGTTGAATGGGACAAGGGATGGGAGGGCAGGGTATAGGAGGGAGTATGAAGAGGGTCTTTGGATTCAGGGTTTACATTACTGTGCCCAGGCTCTTAGGCCATTAGCGGTGCATTGAGAGTTAAACCATCGACTTCCTCATTTTGTTTAGAGAAGCATGTTATGGATTCTGTCCCTTGTGGCCAGGAGTAGCAATGAGAGTCAAAAAACAAAAGCTAGAATTCTTCTGAAGCCAAAGGAGCCCACAATTAACAGAAGAATCCAGGTTTGAGGGAAGGGGATATGGTAGATGTCCTTGCTGGCAAGATAGCAGCCTTTTATGACTTCCCAAACAATGTCACTGAGTGTCCCTAAATGTGGAGATGCTTGTGAGATGTCAGCTGTGGCCCCTGATGTGCCGGATTCCATCTTATAGGAGAGGGAGAGACAGAGAGAGACAGCGAGAGCACGCATGGTTTCCTGGCCTAGGAGAAAACAATGGCATTAATTCTTGGCCCGAAGAAGAGCAGAAAGCTCAGCTTCTGGGAACTCAGGCACAGCCCTCTGGCTTTCCTGGGAGTTTCCCTGTGTTAAAATGCATTGGCTGTGAGTCAGCAGTTCCCTCGAAGCAGGGGGCTCTGTGCCCAAGTTCCTTGGCCTCATTTCCTGCCCAGGACCCTGATGACTGGCAGTCAACAGTGAATGACAAGCCCTCCAAATAAGGGAGGGGATGTGGCAGGGTGAAACAAGCCCTGACTTGGCAACAAAGCTCTTAGCTTTGGGGCCCTACGAATAGCATCCAGCCACATCCAGAGAATGTGTCCAGAAAGTGCATCTCTGGGCAGGGAGGAGCAACTCGCACATTCCTAGGAAATCAGAGCCCCTGGGGAGCCCATCAATGCCAAGAGAAGCCACATTGAGTATGGAAGGAGTGACTAGCCAGAGCTCCTGGCTTTTTTTGACATGTGAATTATCATTTTGTCTCTAGAGCCAGATAGATGCACCCTTTGGACATGAGCAACTATGATTTTACTCCAGCATCCTGGCTGAAAGTTTGAAGAGCTGGGTCCCGGTTCCATCTCTCTACCACCCTGCTGTGAGAGTCCAATCGTTTGTGCTCACTAAGCCCGTATTTCTTCATATATGAACGGAGGAATGGATCTATGAGGTCACAGGTTCCTTCATCTTTATTGTGGGGTCTAGTGGAATGTTATTTCTTCTTATGCATTTTAATCACTGTTAATTTACTTTCATTTGTTTCTGTATGATATCACATTTGAGATGGAAAACACGGCCGTTTGGTTGATAGGCTCCCATGGAATGAGGCCTGTCTTTAGGTTCCAGGATACACATCCTCCTTCCTACTCTCTTCTGTGCAACCCGAAATGTAGTTACGGCTTGAAGTAAGAGGGTCATTGCTGGGCTGGCAGAATTAGTCGAACCATGGGGACTGTCACTGGGAACAAAGACGTCTACTCACGTTGGATTCCTTGACCATTTGCTTAAAGCCTTTGAGATCTTATTCAATTTTAAGATGTGAGTATGTATGTGTATGAAATTTCATGAGTTCAGATTTTAAATTCCAGTTTTAATAATAAAAAACACACAGCAAAGAGAGCAGAGACCCATTCTTTACTCCATCTTACCCGTGTTAGCTTTCATCCAGGTTTATCTGTGTTAACACCAGCAGACTTAGCCGCTTTTATCCGAACTGAGAGGTTAACGTTTGCACAAAAATGTTAGCCATATAATGAACTTTATTTGGATTCCTTAGCTTTCCTACAAATGGCTTTTCTGTTCACATTAGCTCCTACATCATTTTAATCCTGCCAGGGATGTGTGGTATTTACGGGGTTTGTTACTTGGTCACTTGGCTCAGGTGATGTCTGAACTGTTACTTCACCATGGAGTTCCTATGTCTCATTTTCATTGGTCAGGAGTGTGCATATTTTTATTCTTTAAGTATGTTGGTATATCATTATTAGTACCAGGTTCTAGTAACCACCTCCCCATGTACCTACTTAAGTATTAATTGACATAATTATACACAGTGCTTTGGGGCTATATCTATAACCATAACATACATGTAACCAACCATATAACCAACCTGTTGGGTCTCTAGCTGAGGTTCTGAGAGCCCAGAGAATGAACTAGAACAGAGGAAGGGGAGGTAAGAATAGGATGGTCAAGTGGTGCCTGGCTGGGTTGGAGGAGCAGGCCAATAATGAGCTGCAGGGAAGACAGTTTCCAATAGATGTGGAATGAATTGGGAGGAAAGGGGGCTATGTGGGATGGGTGTTCTCTGACACTGTCTCTGCCTTAAGAAGGCACTCACTGAAGCTGGGGATGTGGTCTGTGGCCATGAAAAGCTGGTAGAATGACAGATTTGCTAGGTTTGACATCATGGTCAGCATCATGGCCGTAGATAGACAAGAAGCCCATTTAATTGTCAGAGGTATCTTTAGGTGTATATTCCTATCTGGTCACATTTGGGGGGGAGGATCTAAAAGGAGTTGCAACTACTATCAGAAGGCAAACTCTTGTCTATTGCAAGTCAGAGGCCTAGAGCAGGCAGACTGTCCGGGTGCCTGCTGGGTATGTGCCTACAGGAGATTCTTCTGCAGGCTGGTCCTCCCGCTGCCCCACTCTGTTCCTTAGGGGTCTGCCATGGAGCTATTGTTCCCAGGGGAGGGCTCTGGGTCACTCTGCTGCCTCCTTCAAGTCACAATGACTTTTAACAGGCAACATCTGACAGTGCGGGAGCCCCTTGCAGCCCTGGGTGAAATTATGATAACAAGAGAAAAAAGCTATTACTGCCACCACGCTTTCATTATGCAAATGATATTAAGATAGGCTCTGTGGATTGCCCCTGGCTATGCTATAATCTCCATGCAGTGATTATAATGTGTCAAACTTAGTCATTTTGATTATGACATGTTAATTACATGCCATCCTCATGTAGACATGAATGTTAGTCCCCAGTAAGACAAAACACAAATTGGGGCCATTGTTATCTGGTTAGTTGTGTGTACATTTTAACTTCTTCTTATTAAATAGATTAAAAGATTTATAAGCTATGTAATATTATTGCAAACTAATCAGATACTGTCTAGCTCCTCTGGCTCCAGTGAAGAGTCAGGGCTGGGGCTCACTCAGACTGTTTGTCCTCTGGAGCTGTTGATAAAAACCAGGTTTCATGGGAAATAAGGAGCTGGTGATGTTGGGCCTGAAGAGGGGCCTGGAAAAGACCAGAGCTGGGGCTGGGGGTGGGTAAAAGGCTAGAGGATGAGATGTGAGGGAAACACTCAGAGCTGCAGGATCACTGTGGACTGGAGAAAGGGTGGGAGAAAGTTTGGGTGCCATTGGCAAGGGCACACCCTCAAACCCACCTCTCCTTTCAGAGAAGGGGAGGCCCAGGACTCAGAGAGGTAAAGGGATTTGCACAGAATCACCCTCTGAGAAAGAGCTGGAGCATAGCCATTGGGCCATGCGGCTGTGACAGAGCTGCCATTCCCAGTGGGAAGGTTGGTCTGATCTTCAAGAAAAATGCCATGTGACTGCTAAATGACCACTGAGAGGAGAGATCTTTATATTTCTGTGGGTCAGTCCAGCCTAAAGCCCCTGCAAGGGCCCTGTAGTCTCTTTAATTGGCTCTGCTTTTATTTGATTTCTGATTTTCTCGTCTCAGCTACCGGAGCTCTTCAGCATCCGTTAGAATACCCTCTACAGTATTTTCTCCAGATAAACTTGGAATATTTATTGCTTTGGATTTACATGACATCTAAAATAACAACAAAAGCTAGAATTTATCTGGCATGTTTTTATTGATTTTTTTTTTTACCATGTTCTATTTACCATTCCAAAGCAGCTATGGGTGTTGCTATCACAGCAAGTCTAGCAAATATATTTTATTAGTAAACCCAAATAACAGAGGAGAAAACTGAGGTGGAATCAGCTTCACCCAGCGTTGCCTCTGAAGCTGACGCTTTTCATCTTCAGAATGTGCAATCTCGCTGGATGAGCATACTCTTTCCATTGTCTTTGTCTCCAGAGACCCATACCGTGTGGTCCTTCCCCAGGAAGCTCTCCTGCTATAGGGGATCGTATTATTATTCACAAATATGTTCTGTCCTTAGAGGAGGCTTGGACCTCCTGCTTGAGTGTGTGGCTTGTTTTGGTCACATAAATGACACTCAGTGTGGAACTCACCCCATAAGACGTGAGGACAAGGACAATGTCCAGCCTGAAGCTTGACCGTATGCATTTCTCCTTTCTCTTTTCTTGTGCCCATCAAGATGTCCCAAACAAAGATGCCACCATCTGCTGGCCCAGGTCAAACAAGCTCAAAACGGATGGGATATAAATTGTTACTGCCATGTGCCGCAGAGAATATGGGTTTGTTTGTTATTCCAGCATGACAGAGCCTGTTCTGACTAATACACCTGCTTGGCTAACCCCTAAGGGCTTCTTCCTGACAGCACCCTCTCCTGATCTACCGTGGTCAGCTGACTGTCACCCCTGTCTCTACGAGGACTGCCATGGCAGTGCCCTGAGGACAAGCTGTGCGCTTACACTTGTTCACACCCCCATCCTTAGAACTACTTTGGCACACAGTAGCTTCTTACTGTGTGACTGCCTGCCCAGTTCACGATCGTTGCTCATTTTCTTTTCAGCTGAGGCTGTTACCAAGATCCCAGGCTGCAGGCTCTGATGGCTCTTTCCCACCCCCCCCACCCCATCATAGCCAGTTTCTCCTCAAAGCTACTCTCTGTGATTGTTCCCCTCTATCCACGTGCTGGGAAGACAGTGGGAAGTCTTTCCTCTCTGTACATCTCAGGGCTGGAGAATGGTTACTAAAGAGCCAAGAGCCCAGTCACCAAGGATGTTCTTAAGTCCCATCAATGTCCTCCTGGTAGCCCAGCCAGGTCTGCACCGACTCTAATATATCTTGCCCCACATTACATAGGGCTGGCCTAGGGGAGCTTGTCAGGTCGTTCCCAACCTGAAAAGCCAGAGTCTAGCTAGGGTATTCCTGGTAGAGGAATGATTGTCTTCAGGGGTGAGGCCAGCAGATGTCCAGAGTGCAGGTTTGAACGAGAGCTTACTGTTGGGGTTATTTAGACACCCCCTCTCACTACACATGCGTGCCCCCTTCCCTCTCCTGATCTCAGTGCTGTGAAGAGACAGCAGGAGGTACAGGGCTGCCATTTGAATAAATAAAGCAGAATAAATCAGGTGTGAACCAATGGGCGAGTCTTGGCCTATCTGTCCGAATACCTGTCCCAGCACATGGCAGGGGATGGGTGCTCACCTAACTTTGATGTGTTTGTCTGGTGTTGGCTTTAGGATTCTATAGCTCCCTATGAGACTGTGGATATGTCAGGGCTTGCCCTCAGGAGCCACCAGCCAGTCTGTCACGGAGGCTAGTCTCATCTGAGTTTGTACAATAGGACATAACTCGTGGCACTTTAAAGGAATTCTGCAGGATAAGAGGTGGTGTAAGGGAGAGGCTCGCAAACACTGACCTCTGGACCCAGGACATTAGGCACCTCCGCCTGAGCAGATTTCTCAGGGATGGTCCCTGGTCTCGGGAGAGAGGAGAGGATGGGGATCTCACACAGACCCTGAGAGAGCTCCTGACCCCCACATCAGGTCGGTGACCCATAGCTATCATAGTTCATATTTTGCTTGTCCCGCTACCCCATTGGAGGGCCACCTCTCCTGGGCAGGGTTCTGGCTCTGCTCTTCTGAGCTCCATCTTCAAGGACTAGAAACTCCTTCCCCTGCAGTCAGCATGAGACAGCAGCTCCCTCTCAGTCCCTCGGCAAGCACATCCACTGATGCCTGATAGCAAGTTAAGACAGGGTAAGGTACAAGGGGAGAAAAGTTAATTTAAGGGGGAAATTATCTTTGTTCGCTGCTAATGGAACCTGTAAATTAGGGCATTTAATTACCAGAGACCATTTGCTCATTTTGGATGCTAATATTTACATTAGGAACTTCTTTGAAAACACAAAATCTGATGAATTGGCAAAACACTTTTACTCTTGATCCCCCAAATTAATCAAACAAGCTACGACGGGGCTATTTATAAGTCTAGTTAAGCACAGCCCTAGCGAGGGAGCTTTTCTCCCCCCTCACTCTCCTTAAGCTCTCACAGATGCTCAGCTTCTCACCTAGATACTCCGTTCCAGAGGACCTCAGTGGGAAGGTGTGTGATCTATTTCTATATTTAATGACACATTTCATCAGGGTGGAATGAAGCACGGTACCAACTCTGTCGAAATTCGATTTCAATGATAATCCCTTCTGTTTTCTAACCCCCAGCGACTCCCAGGGGGCTCTTGCAGAGAACGGCTCACCTTGTATTTGACTGAAAGCCCCAGCTTCAAATTTTGGGGAGAGGGGGGACTGCCAATGTTTGTATAGAGCACTCCCCTTTACAAAAACATGTTTGGTAAGAAATTGTTCATCTGGGAGGGTGAGGGGCCAATGGAGAGATCCAGGAGGAACATCATTAGAGCAAAGGTCCCCCCATCCCCTCCTCTGGCCATTCAGGTCTCAAGTGAGCTCTTGTTTTAGATGTTTAACCTGATGGTAGCCTACCTCATATTGAGTATCCTTGTTTAGTCAGCTCTCCAAGGGTCCCCTCCTCAGTCCAGGGGTATGATGAGAGAGGGTGGAGGTCTCAGCCTCATTCTGCCTCTCTACTGGTTATTCTGCTATCATAAACACTGGTCCTCAAGGTTCTTTAGGATTCAAGAGCATAGCTAGTTTAGTTCGTGACATGAAGGATGCATGCTCAAGGCCAGGGAGACTGGGAGGCTTGCTTAATTTTATACATTATTGGGTGCCTCGGAAGAGGTCAGAGCTGTGGTACTTGCTATCTGGAACCACCCTAGCACCGTTTGTGAAGCTGAGCCTCTGTCTTGTGAGGAGGGTATGAAGCAAGGATCTCTGTGCATAGCACTTTTTTGTGTGTCTGAGTCTTACTCCATGCTGTGATCTGATCATTTGTGTGTTTATATGTTGAAATCCTGACTTCCAGGTGATTTCTATGAGAAGATGGGGCCTTTGGGAGGTGATGGGGACATGGCAGCGGAATCCTCATAAATACACATGCACAGCTGGAGGTCCAGAAGCCACAGGTACTTAGAAATAGGAGATGTGCTGTGCTCCAGGATTTCTCTTCTCTAAAGAACTATGTTCTAAGCCAGGTGGTGAGGATGCATGCCTTTAATCCCAGTGCCCAGGAAACGAGGTCACCCTGGCCTACAGAGTGAATTCCAGGATGGCCAGGGCTACACAGAAAAACCACTGTCTCAAAAAGAAAAAAAAAAGAAAAAAGAAAAGGAAAGGAAAAAAACTCAAACATAAATACAAGCCCCAAACCAACCAACCAAACAAACAAACAAAAGACCTGTGTTCTAAGGAGCTGGACCCAAAGCTGCCAAACGGGCTTGGCACAAATCCCATCCTAATGAGATGGGCCTGCAAACCAAGCTAGGGAGTGGGTCCTGAGAAGGCTCATCTTCAACAGCTGTGTGGAAGCCTGTGATCTGAGCACAGTTCTTAGGAAAAAGGAAGAGCAGGCATCAGAGGGTATCATCTCCTGGTTATAAGGAGGCAGAAGGGACACAGTGGCCACACAAGTATGTCCAATTGTGTGCCACGCATCTGCAGTCCAGATCTTGTTTCATGCTGTAAATTACTTGCATGCCATGTGCTACACAACACTTCCACTTTCAGTGGCTGACACCAGTGAGCCTTTGTCAGAGTAAACAATGTCTTAGGGTCAGGAACCCAACCCAGGGGTATCTGAGTCAAGATCTCTGCTGAGGATCTGATTGGTGTGCTGGCCAGGCCATAGTTCTAGGCCAAGTTCTCTTCTGTGACGGACGGTAGGCAGCAGGTGTCAGACCCTCCTTGAATGGGCCTCTCTTGCCAGCTGATTTCCTCTAGAGCAGATGAGCCAGGGGAAGGGGAAGAGGGGAGAAGAGAGGATGTGGTGGGCATTACAGTCTGATCTCAAAATGCCACCCTATTCCTTCTTTCACATTCTGTTCTTCCCATAGTGTGGCCCTGCTATAACATGGGAAAGGCCACACCAGGTACAAACACAGGAGGTGGGACCACCGGCAGCCATCTTGGAGGGTGGATACTTGTCACTTTTACCCCCCACCCCAGGCTGTTATGGGGTTTATTTTACTGAGCCAGCACCCTGCTGTGTAGTACAGAAATGACCCAATCTGGACTTCCTCCTGTCTCAGGCTTCAGCGTGCTGGGATTATGGTTATGTACTACCATGCCTAGCACGGTACACACCTCATACATACTGCAGACTGGTGGGCAGCGTGCCTTACTTGAGGATCTTCTGACCCCAGAGCTAACAATGTGAGTTGACCAATAGACTCAAACAGAGAATGATAAACTGATGTTTAAGGAAATTAGGGCTATTCCATTTCTTAAACTTTGCAAATTAGATGTTATAATTGCTTTCATGAGAGGAAGGAAATATTCCTTAGTCTGAAATAATCTTTTAAATACGTTCTTGAGCCCGGGTGATCCTCTGCGTCCCATGTCCTTGAGCCTCTTCTACACGTACCTCAGAGTCCCTCTGTCCCCTCTTAGCTTCTCCAGGAAGCAAAGCTCGACTTCTAAGCCCGTTAGGATAACTTTGGAACCATTTAAGATGGACTATTTCGAAAAGTACCAAATTCCCTGATCTTATAACTGAACCATTTAACTAGATCATCCTGCAAAGAGCAGATGCGTTAAAAATACCAGTTAATTACTTTTTTTTAATTCCCAAAGCACAAATAAGTCCTAGTTAACTGTCTTTGCACATTTATATATTTAGAAATCAGGTGCAACTCTATTGAAGTCACTGTGAGGCAGCAGGCACAGGAGCCGAAGATGACTGACTTTAGGCAGTGACACCGGCCTCTGCAGAGACTTAAGACTGGCCCCAAACTTACTGCCACAAGTTTACAATGCAAAGCCCTGGGAAGAAAACTCTTGAGCCTAGGACCCTAGCAATTCCTTTTTAGAGACTACATCTTGGGTCCAAGTGAGGCAGAAAATCTTGACTGAAAGCATCAATACTCAGAGATGTTAATTAAGCCCCAGTTTTTGCCTGATGAATAAGGTTCCAAAAAGCCGGTTCGATTTACACCTTGAAAGCAATTAGCATTAAAAGAGAATCCTCAGGAATGGAATCTTTAATAAAATTTAAAAATTTTAGAGTGAAAAACGTTCTTTTTTTTTTTCTTCTCTGCAATTGGACTTCAAAGCTGGCAGTAGGGGCGGAGGAGAGCTAAACATCCATATCTATCCTACCGAGCAAGGCAAGGAGATCTGGGTTTTAAGGCCAACAGCATCTGTCTCACTTTTAGAGATTTAGATAGCTAGTGACCCCCAAATGTGCCCGGAATTAAGAAATGAGCACACGGTGAGCCTAGATGAAGTGGGTTTTACCTACCAATGTATCAAGTCCAGGCCCCTTTGGCATCTTACAGGACTTGGGCCTCATGTCGGTGTTTTGCAGTCTCTTCTTGCTCCATGAAAGGAGGACAGGTTATCTGATGCAATGGCTAGTTTTGGTGGACAACTTGACACACCTATTCTGTGGGACAATGGTCTTGTACCCTGTAAAGTTTTGTCTCTTGTATTGGTTTAATAAAATGCTGATTGGCCAGCGGGAAGTATAGGTGGGGTGACCAGAATGGAGAATTCTGGGAAGAAGAAAGGCTTAGTCTGTAGCTGTCACCCAGATGCAGAGGAGGCAAGGTGAGACTGCCTCACTGACCAAAGGTACCAAGCCACGTGGCTATCACAGACGAGAATTATGGGTTAATTTAAGATGTAAGAGTTAGTTAATAAGAAGCCTGAGCTAATAGGCCAACAAGTTTATAATTAATGTAGGCCCCTGTGTGTTTCTTTGGGACTGAATGGCTGTGGGACTGGGCAAGACAGGAACCTCTGTCAACACACCAGTTAGAAGGAAGCTCAACTAAGAACTGTCTCCTGGCCTCTGGGCATGTCTGCAGAGTATGGTCTTTATTGATGATTGATGCGAGTGGGCTCAGCCCACTCTGGGCAGTGCCACCCTGGGGAGGTGGTCCTGGGCTGTGTGAGAAAGCAAGCTGAGCATGCCTAGTGAAAACCAGCCAGTGAGCAGCATCCTCCAGAGCCTCTGCTTTAGTTTTTGCCTCCAGATTCCTGCTTTGAGTTGCTGCTCTGATTTCCCTTGGTGACTGTCATCTGTGAGCTGAATAAACCCATTTTCCCCCACGTTGCTCTTTGGTCATGGTGTTTATCACAGCAACATAGAGAAAACTAGGACAATGGGATTTCGGACAATAAACAGATGACGGGGGAAGAATGGGAGAGAGATTGCTGCTGGAGGCAGGCAGGGCAGTGGTAAGATGTGCGAGGAGAAGCACACTGATGTGGGACACAGACCGAAAGCACCCATGAACTCAAGGACACATTGTGGGCTGAGATGGATAGCATGGTAATCAGCCTTAGCCAGGCCCGTGGCTTTGGAGGGAGCTAGTGCATTCCAGTTCAGCATGAAGTCACTCACTCTTTCCTTCAAAGGATAGTACATGAAAAACATGTGCCAACAATAGGGAAAAGATACATTGTTGGATGATCTCCAAGGCCTTCTGGATCTGTAGTTCTCCAAATACTTAGCATCTGCATGGAAAGGTCATGATTATGGTTCTAGTGCATTCCCTGAAAAGCTCAGGCTGAGACTTGATTCCCATTGAGCTTCCATGAAGAGAAGGCACGTTTAGGAGATGACTTGTCCGTGACTAGTACCTCTGAGAAGAGACTACCTTCTCCACTCTCCCGTGAGGACACAGCGTTTGTTCCCTCCAGCCCTTTCTCTGCCACCACGTGACAGCCCTGCTGTGAGATGTTGACCAGGCAAGCCCACCACACACTGAACCTGTTATACTTTACTCTTAAACCTCCCAACCTCCATATTTGTGGGGAAATAAACCTTCATTTCTTATACAGTATACAGCCTCAAGTATTTTGCTACAGCAGCACAGACATCTCCAGATTCCCACAACGGATAGCCCATGTTTTATGAGCTAAAATTTTCAGACATTAACTCACATTTATCTTGCCATGGTGAGATGGCTTCACCAGTCTTAAAAGATGTCCATCTCCATGGGAGTGACCAAGTGGGAGTTAAGTCTATCTTAGTGCACATCTTGGCAGAACAATACCTTCCTGGATAGACTGTAAATGAGACATGACCATATATAGCTGTGGAACAGGTTAAAAAGTGAAGGCCAAGGAGTCAAGATGCTCTTCTATGACTGAAAGATAGGGTTAGAACCAGGCAGCCAGAGCCTGCTGAGGAGACAAGTGGGGACATCCTAGAGTGACAACGGTCTCCAAGTCAAGCCCTTGGCTGCAGTTTTGGTGGAGTTAAGAAACTGGTATCCCGTGAATAGAGAAATACAAATAGGATGCCCACTTTTAATGCCAGAGAGGGCACACAGCCAGCATTAATATAGTAACTCTCTGGGTATACCAGTTAGAGGAACTTTGTATTGTCTAATTATTAGCCAGGGAGCCAGCTGTTCGCTGAAAGTGTCTATACTATTGAATACTGTTTGGGTTCACTAGAAGAATTCCTCCTGCATTGCTCGATCCACCATAACTGCCAGATTTCTTCCTGAGTTGTCAGAACTCTAATTTGGGGACTGAAGATGTAGCTTGGTTGATAGAGTGCCTGCCTTGCACGCACGAGGGACCGACTTTGATTCTTAACCCCAGTGCCCAGGAGGTATTGACAGAGGGTCAGGATCTCAAGGTCTCCTATGGTTATGTAGACAGAGTTTGTGGCCAGTCTGAGCTACAGGAGGCCCCATCTAAGAACCAAACGAAATACAAGTAGGGGAAAAAATGAACTCTAATTTGGAAGAGATTATAATGAACTCATTTCATAAAAACGTGAGTGGGGCCTTTGGCATACTTGTAGTGCGTCCTCAGGCATGCGTGTGGGTCCAGCACCATCCTGTGCTGCCAGTTAGAAGGAGACCTTCAGCTGACCAATAAGACTTGGTGAATCTCATTAATGCCTTATCTCCATGCCAGGAATACAAAGTTCAAGATCAGCCTTTGAATTTCAAAGGTGAAACCAGAGCTGGTTCTTTACTTACGTGGATTTTATAGAGAGAACACCAGCTCACCAGACAGGGACAGAAGTGGATTTTGCTGCCTTTCTCTAAGATCATAGAACTTTCGTAGGAGGAAAAGGAAGGATTAGGATCCAGATCAGAGCATGGACCCTGGAGCCAGGTCCCTCCAGGCTTCATACCCATGGACACTGGAGCCATCCCCCCCCACCAGGCTTCATACCCATGGACACTGGAGCCATCCCCCCAACCAGGCTTCATACCCATGGACACTGGAGCCATCCCCCCCCCCACCAGGCTTCATACCCATGGACACTGGAGCCATCCCCCCCACCAGGCTTCATACCCATGGACACTGGAGCCATCCCCCCCCACCAGGCTTCATACCCATGGACACTGGAGCCATCCCCCCCCACCAGGCTTCATACCCATGGACACTGGAGCCATCCCCCCCCCACCAGGCTTCATACCCATGGACACTGGAGCCATCCCCCCCCACCAGGCTTCATACCCATGGACACTGGAGCCATCCCCCCCCACCAGGCTTCATACCCATAGATAGACATGTTAACAACTTTTGTTTTAATTTCTCCTCTGGAGAAGAGAGCTAATAACAAGATCTGTTTTGTAAAGGTATGGGAAGGACTAAGTGAGTTAACACACGTGAAGGCTTTAATACAGTGCTTGGTGAAGAGTTCAATGTCAGCTGTCAAATTGTCACTTAGCCCAGGGGACCTTGCGCATTATTGCACTCAGGCTTCTAAGGATGCTACTTTCTTTCTGCTTCTTGCTATAAGATCGAAAAGGAAATGAAATTGATTTCTATCTGGGTATCTATTGTCTACAAATTACCAGGCAAATGATGGGAAACCAAGAAATTAAGCAGAACCAGCAATCCTGTTAGATACTTGGATTCAAGCTCAAAACCTTGATTTGAATTTGGCTGATAACTCTCGTCTTTGCTAGAGTTGTTAACGACTTCAGAGTTTAGCTCTGCTAGCACATGGTGTGTGCCCACCTGCGGGACTAGCTGGACAGGTTGTGTGACTTTCACTTGGCCATTGCAGAGAGAAGAGGGTTAAATGGAAAGGAAGAGATTAGAGAGAACCATTATTTTCCAGTCTCTCAATCCCAAAGCAGATCCTAAGGCCAGGATCTGAGTTAGAGTCCATGTAGACAACTTGTTGAATATCTCTTTTTTTTCCTTATGTGGAATTTATTTCAGACATATGGGTTGATGTATTATTGAATATTTTAAAATCAATTTTTACTTTTGTAAATTAATTTGTCTGTGCAAGTATATATTCAGTTAAGTTCAGCAAATATTTTCTGAATGTTATTGTGTGTTGGACATATTCCTAGGATGCAGAGAGGACCCAGACACGTTCTCCTGTCCTTGAGATCTCATAGTGTGTTTGAGGATATTGACACACAGGGTTAAGATATGAACCCAGAGGAGGGACACAGAGCCAGCCAAGAGGGTTGAGGGTGCTCCCAGGCTTCAGCCTCTTCACTTTCCCCTTTCTTGACTGTGTTCCTTGTTTTAGCAAAAGGCTAGATCCTTGCTCTTCCCCCTCTGCTTCTCTCTGCATTTGAGCATGCCTCAAAGCCTTGGCCCTTCTCTTCTATTAACACTGAATGCCAAGTCTCCACCCTTCTAGGCCTGCCAGTTCCAGTCCTCACTGATTTGAGCCCTCAGAATCACTGAGCACAATCACTCCTTCTCCTAGCTCTGAGTTAGTCAGCTTCTATCACTCCAGTGAAATCCCTGGGGTGGCTACCTTTATGAAGAAAAATGGTTTCTCAAACTCAACTTTGGAGGCCACAGAATCTGCACTGGCTCAACTCTAAGGTGGGCCCTGCAGGCTTCCCTGTCATATCACGGCAGATTGAGGGGTGGGAGCCTACGAAAGAGGGACCAATCAAGAAAGGAGAGCTGAGTGGGGCCATACTCTGGCTTTGATGACAACCCTCTTGTGAGAAGTATCAAAGAGCAACAGCAGAGCCCCCTGAACCCCCTCTGAGATCAGGGCCTCACAAGTAAGGGGTGCAGGGGAGGCATGTATGGTAGAGCCATGGTGTTAGGGTATTAAGTGTAGAGGGGTCTACCCGCTCCATTCTTGTGTCTCTGCTTCCGGCTCCACAGAGGAGCGCCGGCATAAACTTGGTCAGCCCTCAGGTCAGGGAGGAGGTAAAGAAGATTCCACTCTGGTTCCAAGTGTGCCATCTGAATGGGAATTCCAAGGGCTCTGGAGCCCAGCAGCACACTCCAGACTCTGCCTTCTCCTCTACACTTCGTATCTTCAAGGAGGAAGACGGTGAATCTCAGCAAGCGGTCTCGGGCTGTTTCACAGCACCCTGCCCCTAACCTTTACCCCTGGTCTCACCCGTTTTCTCCACGTACAGTGTGACTCTGATAATCCTTTCTCTGCTCTCCATCTTGTCTAGAGGCTGCCAGAGTTCATTAGATTAAAAAATCTATACTATTCATACCTCGGAGGTACGTGCCCTGTAAGTGCAATGTAATAATAATAATGCGACAATAATTACCTTGATTAATTTATGCATAAGATAGAAAAAAGGATTCTTAATTAAGAAGCAACCCAGCATCATCAACACAGGCCTCATGCATTGGAAAGTAGGAATTCCAACTTGGGGTCAGATCAACAGGAAAATGAATTGGTCATCTTTGCTTCCAAGTGACTTGTGTTATACACTCGCTTAAAAATACCCATTCCCCAGTTTCCTATCTTCCGTCCTATCTCCCAATAGAAGGTTGGTCAATGGGTGTCACCAGATCCTTAAAGGAGTTATAAACTCAAAAGACCTATAGAGGAGAGGCTTCAAGGGCTCCTGGCTCCGGCTCTCCACATGAGATGTGAATGGGCTGAGATCCACAGTTAAGAGAATTCAGCTGCCTCTGAACTCAGGAGACAGCAGGTTTGCCATCACATGCTTGCAATTTGGTTGCTAGCTTCAGTGGGTAGTCGGAGCCTGGCCCACGACCTGCAGGCTTCAGCCCAGAAGGAAGTTGTGATCCATACGGTAGTCCCTGTGCTGTACTGCGAGCCAGGGGTCCCCCTATTGCTGCTCTCACTTCCCCTCCACACTCATCTGCTGGACTAGTCCAGCCTTTTGGAAACCAGTCTCCTCTTCATGAAGCATTTCTTACCCGCCAGTCATCTCCTCTGCATCTCAGACCTCTGTGTGGCGTGTCTATGCTCCTGGCTGTATTCTAACCCTGTGATGTCCTGGCTGAAACTGACATCACTTATGATTAGAGTTCTAGAAGAAAGCCTGGGTCATCTCTTCTGCTTCTCAGATGCCCCCAGACCCCGAGTAACAGCATGGCAGCTGTCCATAACTCCCCACACAGGAATGCTGGTGCCAGGCCAGCCCTGAGAACACTTTGAGTGAAGAATCCAACTTACTTACAGATTCCCCCTTAGGATGCGTTAAGATAGCCTACCATTGTCTATATTTCCTGTGACTCTGCTGTCACTCCAGACTAGCTTGTTCCTTCCTAGATGTTGCCTGTGGTCTCTCTTATGCCTCTTCCTCCCTCTAGTGAACTTTTTGTATTCCTAAGGCTCTGTTAGGTGACAACTTCATTGGCTCTAGCTGAACCAACTGTTAATAGTTAATAACAATATCTCTCCTGAATACTATTACACACTTCAGTGTTCTTATCCACAGGAATGATTGCCATTGCTTAAGACACAGGCTGGTGTGGAGAAAACTTTTAGACCGTGTTGTTCACGATAACCCTCAACTCACACTTCCTTCAGAATTCTAGGGTAGTCTACAGATGATCTTGGAGAGGCCGGAGAGTTTCCACCAGCAGAACTCCTCAGGCTCGTGGTTTTATTCTCGTGTTTTCTAAGTCACCTATAATATGCAAATCCATGATGCTGCACTTGACTTCAGAGGTGCTCTACATGTGTGAACAGGTGTGCACTCATGCTAGAGCTGAACCCCACCGTGTGTTGCCTTTCTCCTTAGCTTGCTCTCGCATGTTTATAATGGAGTGAAATCAAATCCCATAGTCCAAGGAGCCCATAAACCACCTGTCTCAGGTGCAACCCTTGGTATACTAAGCTGTGGTCACCATCTCTGTATTTAAAGAGGGACAGGTGACGCTCAGGGGGCCTACAGAACTTGCACAGCTCCTAGTAGAGGCAAAAGAAGGAGCCCAGGCCTCTGCCTTCTGCCACAGGGACCATCTGAGGGACAGTCATCTCTCTTTCCTTTGTGCAACTTTGCCTTTGTCGGGACCACGGGTTTCCTGGCCAGCACCAAAGCTATTCCTGGGCAAGCACAATCCATGCAGCTTGTTTTATGCAGTGGGGTGTTGCAGGAGGTCGCACGCATTTCTTCATAGCTTGTATTTTGTTCACACAATGAGAAAGAAGTGCTGGAAGGCTTCTCTGAGCATCCCAGTATTCTCGTATGCATACAAGAAGCCCACTTCATCAGCATGGTTACACATGTGCTTTATATTCATACAGCAAGCATGGCAGAACGTGAAGTGACATGTGGACATAAGGGAACTCTTGCTGGAGGAGGCATCCCTGGCAGAGGGAGTATGGGGTCTTTAGAACCAGCTCTCCTGTTCTCAGTCCACTCTGACTCTGGCCTGAGGACCGTCCCTCCCTCTCTGAGCCTAGTTTCATTACCTGCAGAGTTAAAGGACCGTGTTTGTTGCTTTCTATGCCTTGGCTCCCATTTGGACACCACAGCACTCCTTTGAATATTCATGTACACAAAATGGCCTCAGCCACAGGGAAGTAGGACTCTGCCTGGGGAAATTTGCATGGAACAGAAATCAAAGCCTTCAGCCACACAGAAGAATCCAGGGGTGGAAACTCCAAGGTATCATTATGAAAAAGACGGCGACAGTGGTGGGAGCTAAGAGATATGCCAAGGGCCCTTGGGTTGAAGCACCCTGCATGAGATCTGTCGAGGCTGGCTTTCCTGAGTTGTGATGGCAGGAAGTTGTGCACGTGGGTGTCGTCTGTGCACGTGGGAATTGGCTGGGCACGTGGGTGTGTGTGCACGTGGGCACAGCGGGCACCCAGTACCCACCACAGATTCCAGGTATAAGTTTATGGGGTCTGTGGGCTCACTTGTGGCTGGCTATTTAGTTTTAATGCCCAAAACCAATTTTAAATAAAATGAAGAAGTCCCCCTAAATATTCTATATGGGGTTTTCTGTTTTTTTTAGAGGGGCATTTCAAGACTAGTTTCACACAGGTTTAGCCGAAAGGGAAATTAAACTCTACATTTAAATGGAGATTACGCACAAAGGAATCCATTAGTTTCAATATTTCTCAGCAGGAGGGCTCAGAGTTATTTAAATAAGTTTAGATATTAAACCTAAAGTAGCCATTAAAGCAACGTGTATTTGTTTGCCTATTTTTTCCCCAGAAATCTTTTCTTTCCAGCTGACTGAAAAAATCTATTGCTTAACTGATGGAGGGTATTTTAATGTATATATAAAAAAGCTAGGGACTTTTTAATATAGTACTTCCTTTGAATTTTTAAGTACCATATCACGGTATAGTTATTATAGCCTGTGTCACCTTTTGGGCAGATTAAACTGCAGGGTTTTCCCTTCCCCACCCCCACACCCTACAGACCAAGGCTAATATAAACACCGACATTAAACCATATTGGCTATGGAAGAGTCTTTGATTGTCATTGAGATTATTTTAAAAGTTATTTAGGTCCCCCTGTTACATCTCTGCAAACCACTGAGAAAATGTTGTGCTAGGGTTTCTCTTTGCGACATTTCTTTGGGGATTCATAAATATTGATTGTACCGTAAAAAATTGATGGAATCTTGAAACAGACTGCAGTTGAGGCAGCTGGGGAATTTACTCAATTTTTCTCAATCGCTGCAGTCTATAAAAAGAGGAGATTTTGCAAATTGTTTCTCACCTTGTCTTTTTAGTATTTAATAGCTCTCAATTCTATAGCCTTCTGAACCATGCGACGGGCATGTTTTCTATCAAGACGGGAATCAGGTCTCTTCAATGGGAATTAAAAGGTGAGAGCAGGCTGTGAAGGGGTTAAACGCCATCCTCTTCGTCCCGCTCTTCCAGCTCTCTTCCCACTTCCTCTCTGTTGTCAACATCCTGCTGTTTGGAATGATGGATCTGCTACCTCCCAGATGCCCGTGCGATGCCCAGGAGCTCCTCTCCTCCCAGGGTTCGGAAGGAGAGAAGGTGGAAGAACTAAGTGAGACCATTTAGGGACCTACTGAGTCACATTGTATAGAGTCTACCCAGATTTCTTTTGTCTGTATGGTGCTATCCTTTTCCTTCCTCTGGCAGGCATCCGGAGCCCTTTGCCCATCGGACTCTAAACTCTGTCCTTGGCTGTATCCTCACAATTCTTTCTAGAGCGCTGGTTTCTTTGCGCACAAGTCCACACTCTGTCCCCCATAGTCTCAGCATGCATTGCTGGTGTGAGCGGGACTTGGGTTTGAAGGATGGGGCCATGAGCCAAACAAAACAGATGACCTTTAGAGGGTGGAAAGAATTCAGGAAAGAGAAAGGAAGGAGGGACGGAGGGAGGGGAGGGGAGGGGAGGGGAGGGCAGGGGAAGGGAAGGGAAGGGAAGGGAAGGGAAGGGAAGGGAAGGGAAGGGAAGGGAAAGAAGCAGATTCTTTGGCACGTCCTCTCCCAGAGGAAGCTCAGGCCCTGTGTACTTTGACCTTGTTCAGTGAGGTCCTACAGAACATCTGACCAAGAGAACTTTAAGGGTTTGTACTTGTATTTGTATGACGATAACTAAGTTTGTGGGAGTCATATTTAACCATCCTTAAATAATCACCCTTAATCATACTTGCAAAGTCTGTTTTACCATATTCCATCCCATTTACAGGTCACAGGGATTAGGGTCTATGTCTCCGGACACATAGAAGCAGGTCCGGTGATTTGCCCAGGAGGGTTAAGGCTGGGCATTATGTCACAGGTGGCACCTAAGTGTGCCAGGATCAATCCCATCTCTGATGAAATTTGATCTCGACAACAGTCCCCACCCAGTCCACTGGACACAGTGTTAAGAGTCACTGCCTGAGTTAGGAGGGTGACAATGCCCCATGTGCCTTCAAAATTTGTTTGCCACGTGGTTAGTTGTTTTGCTTATTTTGTTGAATGAAGCTGTGCTTTATTCTTATTTTAAGAAAGATAGTTAAGGTTCTTAAAGGAATCCACATTACAAAGTTAAGGCTGGGTCCTCTCTTCAGCTGATATTAAAATATAGGGGCCAGCGGGGAGTAGGAGGACCCTGACCAGTCTATCCATAAAGAAACCTGGGAAATATTTCTTAATTAAAAAGTTGTTTATTTATATATCTTATGTATGAGCATTCTGTCTGCATGCCAGAAGAGGGCATCAGATCTCATTACAGATGGCTGTGAGTTACCATGTGGTTGCTGGGAATTGAACTCAGGACTTCTGGAAAAGCAACCAGTGTTCTTAACAGCCAGGCTATCTCTCTAGCCTCATATTGCTTCATATTTTAATTCTGCTTTCACTTTCTGTGAACTCGACTCTGGGGATCGAGAAGGCTGGAAGCTCGAAAACGAGAGGTTTTGCCTTCAAAAATTGAGACCTTTGTCCTGCTCTGCCCTTGAGTGTGTAGGGTCTTTTCTTCACAGGGCTGGCGTTACTGTCTGTCTTTGCATTCAAGCACCTATTGGTTTCTATTGGCTGCCTGTTGGAGGCTGGCCTCTGCCCTTAAGTAGCTTATAGTTTGCTGGGGTAGTTGGGAGCTACGCATTGTCAGGGGTGATTGATTGCCAACTTGGCAAAGGAGACTGTGACCAGGACTAAGTGACCTGTGGTGGGCTCTGTGTTGATGGCTCCTGATGGTGGTCAAGTGTGCAGGAGAAATACTGGTGAATGGGCAGGGGCAAATTAGGTTTGGAAGGATACAGCAGGCAGAAAAAGGGATGGAAAGCAAGAAACTAGAAACACACTCAGGAGACTGCTCTGTGTGTGTGTGTGTGTGTGTGTGTGTGTGTGTGGGTGGGTGGGTGTAACAAGGCAGGCCCTCAGGTTCCTAGATTTTCCTAACTAGTGGCCTCTGGGGTGTGGCATTCACCCCTCCACTTTGCCCAAACCTGACTCTGACCTCCATTAAACCTGTGTCATTTTGAAGGGATTCCAGAATTAATGTCCCTTGAGCTCTAGGAAAAGGTAGCCAGAACTGAAGGCAGGATGCAGCCCTGTGGCACTTCCTGGGCTGGAACACTCACTGGGGAGCTGAAGCATACCATCCTCACATCCCAAGGACCAGGAAGTTGAGGCTTCATGTTACCCACATGTTATGTAGAAACATCAGCATAGGTTGTCGTGTGTGTAAGGGTTACCCATAGAAAAAGCCACAAAGCTAGGGGCCCCCACATCACCATGCTAATCCTGCCACTTTGTGCAGTTTCTAGAAGAGCCACTGGTACATCCCCTCCCCAATGGGGCTGGCTGCAGACTTCAGCTCGCCTCTCAGAATTTCCTTCAGTTCTTTCTGCAGCAGGCCTTCTGCCTCTGAAGGAACCATTTCTCCATTGCCCTAGCCTTTCTAGCTCTTGGCAGGAGAGCTGGTCCGCACCCTGCTGCTGTGACATCCCAGCCAGGAGCAACAAATCCTTTTGGCCTTTGCCTTTGAAGGATATATTCGTTGTAAGAATTCAGTGTTGGCAGCTGTTACTTCCAGGACGTTGAATGCGTTTTTCCCTGTCTCCAGGCGTCCATTATTTCTGTGAGCAAGTTGGCAATAAGTCTTCCCGCTCCTGTTAGAAGCAATATTTCTGTTTTCCTTTCGCTGTTTTTAAAGATGTTCTGGGCCCTGGCGGTCTGCAGCGGAGCTAATTTTGTCACCGTGTCTCACATGGCTTCAGTGTTCTCTGCTCTTCCATTTTCCTGTCTCTTCGAGTCCTCTTCTGACCTG
This sequence comes from Arvicola amphibius, assembly GCF_903992535.2. Lineage (NCBI taxonomy): Eukaryota > Metazoa > Chordata > Mammalia > Rodentia > Cricetidae > Arvicola > Arvicola amphibius. The sequence continues at coordinate 149,568,373 of NC_052051.1, forward strand.
TAACTCAGGCCCTTACCTGACTCCAGCCTCCTGACTCCTCACTTGCCATCCTCCCCTGGCTGCTCCTCATCCTCCTCAGCCTGCCCCAGCCCCATCTTCCCAGGCTTCTCTCCTCTTCTCCCTTCCTTCTTGAAGTCCCACAATGCCCTTCTTACAGCCTCCAGTGTACTCCCACAATGCCCTTCTCATAGCTTCCAGTATGCTCCCACAATGCCCCCTCACAGTCTCCAGTGTGCTCCCACAATGCCCCCTCATAGTCTCCAGTGTGCTCCCACAATGCCCCTCTCACAGACTCCTGTGTGCTCCCACAATGCCCTTCTCACAGCCTCCAGTATGCTCCCACAATGCCCCTCTCACAGCCTCCAGTGTGCTCCCACAATGCCCTTCTCACAGCCTCCTGTGTGCTCCCACAATGCCCTTCTCATAGCTTCCAGTATGCTCCCACAATGCCCCCTCACAGTCTCCAGTATGCTCCCACAATGCCCCCCTCACAGTCTCCAGTATGTTCCCACAATGCCCCTCTCACAGTCTCCAGTGTGCTCCCACAATGCCCCTCTCACAGTCTCCAGTGTGCTCCCACAATGCCCTCTCACAACCTCCTGTGTACTCCCACAATACCCCTCTCACAGCCTCCAGTGTGCTCCCACAATGCCCTCTCACAGCCTCCTGTGTGCTCCCACAATGCCCCCTCACAGTCTCTAGTGTGCTCCCACAATGCCCCTCTCATAGCCCCCGTGTGCTCCCACAATGCCCTTCTCACAGCCCCCGTGTGCTCCCACAATGCCCTTTGGGTGTCTCTGTCATCACACTGAACACAAACCATCCTTTGAGTGTCCATCTTCTGTGTATTGCAAGTTTTTCAGCTACTGTGTCCTTTTCATCTTCATAACCTCTGTGCCCAGTGCTTTGTCTGGGATATAGAAGATGCTCAATACATATTTAAATGATTGATGAGTTAATATGTAAATCTGTATAAAACTTTCTTTAATTTCACATCCTGTAGGAGTCAATAATATTAGTCCCATTTTAGGTATGAGAAAAAAACGAACCAAACCAAACCAAACCAAAACAAAATTACAACCAGACAAATATAAACTGAATATGTCTCTCATTGGTAAAATAAAGCCCCCAGGAGTTCCTTCTTCTGCCCACACTCACTCATCTCCTGCCAGAGTCCTTACCACAGAATCTAGTCCCTGAAAAAATGTAGCTTCCTATTGTTCTCTAATCATAACACAGGGGAAAAAAATCAATGGGCCAGTTGTTTTCTGCAACATTTTTCCATCAGTTCAGTTCAATACTATATTCTTATTGATCAATGGCATGGAAATTGGCCATTACAAAAGACTGTTTTGATTAAATATTATTATCCTGTTGGTTTTAACCGGCAGATCCTGGGCCTCCCTCCGTGGAAAGCCCTGGGAGGGGCCTGCATTCCAGCCACATCTTCCAGAAGAAGGCAGTTTCAGGAATAGGTGTTGAGGAGCACTGTGTTGCTCACACCGGACAGCCAAGGGAGGCTGGGATGTTGGATGTGGCTCACTTGGCAGTTGAGCCACTGGAAAATCAGCAGTGCAAATGGACAGCAAGCTCAAGCTGTGGCCCAGTAACTCAGCCAGAGGCTCTTGAACACCATGATGCTCTGGGAAGGCACCAACCATACCAAGAAATGAGCCAGGAAGTAAAGAGAGGGAGAAAGTCTCATTGAGGGTGAGATGTGGGAGGCCATGATGAGAGTGAGATAGAGCTAGGCATGGGGTAGAGCTGAGGCCTGTGAATCAGAGGAAACATACAATAAATTGAACTCAGCCCACCTGGTGGCCAACACGCAGAAAAGGCCATGGAGCTAAGGTACAAGAAGGGAGATTGGGCATCAAGGCTCTGGATGTAGGTAATGACTGGAGATCAGAGGGCAACAGGTGCTGTGGGACAATAGTCTTATACCCTGTCACTTGTTTGTATTGTTTTAATAAAATGCTGATTGGCCAGCAGCCAGGCAGGAAGTATAGGCGGGGCAACCAGACAGGAAGTAGAGGCAGAGCAGCCAGACAGGAAGTAGAGGCGGGGCAACCAGAATGGGAGAATTCTGGGAAGAGGAAAGAGTCAGTCTGCAGTCAACACAGAGGAAGCCAGATGAGAATGCCTGGCTGATAAAAGGTACCATACCACGTGGCTAACATAGACAAGAATAATGGGCTAATTTAAGATGTAAGATTTAGTTAATAAGAAGCCTGAGCTAATAGGCCAACCAGTGTATGATTAATGTAGACCTCTGTGTGTTTCTTTGGGACTGAAAGGCTGCGGATCTGGGCGGGACAGGAACCTCTGTCAACAAACAGATGTGCTGTTGAGGTCTGTGGGCTGTTTCCCAGGAAGTTCTGGGGACAAGAGAGGGACAAGAGAGAGGCAGGTTAGGGTGCAGGTGGGATAGTCAGGAATGTCACAGGATGATCAGATCCAAAGCAGATGGAGAGCAAGCAATAGGCAAACGGGCCTGGCACAAACCCTGCTTTTTCACTGAGGGAGCTGATGCTGTCTAGAAGATCCGGCTAATCTCGGGAGAGGCAGAGATTGCCCAGAGTGGTTTCTGAAGATCCTTCCAGATGGTGGCAAGTATTCTGTGGCAAGTAGCACTTGGGTGGGGAGACGCCATTGGTTCTGCCACCCCGCTGTAGTTGCCACTGGACACCCTAGCTCAACCTCCTAGAGGCCTCTGGCTGATACTGCCCTCACTCCCAACACTGTCCTAGCACAGGCTGGTTGAGCAGCCTTGGGCTATTATATAGGCTGGGGATCAGGAGCTCAAATAATTAGAGAACATCTCTTGCTGGTGAGCTGGGTGTGTGTGTGGCTTCTTGATTGCATCTTAGTTGGAGCCGCCCCACAATCTGACCAATTTGCTAGCTCCTGGCCTCCGTCTGGAAGGCTTCCAGCTCATTTTCATGCCACGCTGCTCAGTTGCGCCTTCTTAATGTAGTCTTAAAGTTGTATTAAATAAACAATGGGTATAAAAATCAAATTAATTATTGGACACTCCATGCTATTTAATTTTAAGGCTCCCTTTTTGCCCATATTTCTTCTGAGGACAACAAGGCATGGCGTGCCAGGCAGCTGGACTGGTCTCCCTGAGCCTCTTGGTGAAGGCTCACGGAGGAGGGGTGGGGGAAATTAAGAAAACCAGCATGCTGGTAAGCAGAACCGAGCTCTTTATTATGGGGAAATGGTTTTCGATCCAATTTCTTCAGATGGCCCAATTATCTGGACAGCCAAGTGGGAAGAAGACCAATTAATTGTTGAGGAAAAAAGTCCAATGAATTGTGGGGTATCCAGCCTCAAGAGCCCTTGGGCTGTGGTGAATTCTTTACCTGAAGAGGTGAGACCTGTCTTTTTCCCTTCTGCCCGCTCTAACCTGCTCATCAGGTCTCGGCTTTTGTTTTCTGATCTTTTTCTCTGCTGGAGCCATGTTGGGCAGACCCTGCTTTCCAGCTTTCCAGGCCAAGTCGTATTGTGTTGTTAGACTGTGCATGGGACCCTTGGCTCTCATCGTATCTGTGGTTTCGCACTTGCTTAATTCATTTGGTATTGTCCCTTTAAACTGCAGCTCTTTCTCACAAATGGTCCCCGCTCCTGGCCCTCAGCACATGGCCTGGAATGTAATGCAGATGTTCTAACTGCTAGACGCTTGGAAAGAAAGCCGAAAGACATCAGCAAGAGGCAAGAAAAGGTCCTCTTTCAGGGGCTCACAACCCCAGTCCTGGTTTCTGTAGGAGTGGGGAGGAGCATTTCCCGGGATTCTGCAGTTGAGAAGCCCAGTGGCCCACCATTCCCAGCAGGCTCCCATGTATGAGCCTGGATTCATGGACCCTCTTGCCTAGTGTAGGTTTGCTTCCTGTCTCCCTGGCACAGCCCCTCATGGGCATGGTTCTGTCTTCTTCCTGCTCCAGAAACTGCACTTTGTTGTTCAACTGAAGGCCGCCACCCAGCAGCCCCCACCGGGCATGGTCTTCTCACCCCCGCTCATTCCAGCCCTCCCGGCATCATAGGCCCTGTTTATTTTACAGACCACTTCAAGCTTTGAAAGACACTCCAGTCAACAGCGCCTCTGCCATTGCTCTGAAAGACTCAGCATGGGTTTGTATCCCATCTTCCATGTTACTCAGATCCATAGGGATTTCTTGGTGTGTTGAAGTTGTGTGTCCTCTAGTCTAGGGTGACCAGCTCTTCCCAGTGTGCCTGGACATTGTCCAGTTCGAACACTGGAAACCCCCACATTCCCAGAAACCCCCTGGTCCTGTAAAAATAGAATGGTTAGGTTTTCTTCATCCTGGCCTGTCTACCCATTTCTGCCAGCCTCAGTCAACTTGATGCTCAAGATTCAATTTAAGAGTCACTTCGTCCAGAGAGGACAGTCTCTCATGGGTACAGGAGAATTTGTCAAATCCAGTCACTCTTCTGCTGTGTGCCCCACAACCAAGGTCACTCTGGGTCACATCTTGAGCATTGCAAGTGACTGTCACAGCATGTAACACATAGCAGGTTCTCAGCCGAGGGGGGTTGCTGATCAAGTAGATTTAATCATGTGCTCCCAAAGATGCTGAGACCCCAACCCCAGTGCCTGTGAATATGATTTTATTTGGAGATAGTCTTTGCAAGTGTTCAATTTTTGAACAAGCTTCTTAAGGGCAAGCCATGACTTGCGAGACATATCTTTATAAGGAGATATTTGAACCCAGAGAAGACACAATCTGGGGGGAAGGTGGAAGGAAAAGACTAAAAAGAAGACGACCTCTTGCCAGCCAAGGATACACAAAACTGCAAGAACCTAAGAGCGAAGGCTGGCACACACCTTCCCTACAGTCTCCGGAGGGACCAAGGCCCTGTCAGTCAGCACCTTGATTTGGAATTCTCAGAACTGAGTTGTGAGTTAGTAACTTTTTATTGCTTAGGTCATTCAGCCCAGAGCATTTTGTTATGGAAGCCCTAGGAAACAAGTTCACTAGACTTCACCCTGCCTTCAGCTCCTTATAGGAACATATCTGCTCTGTGGGGGTTCAAACCATCACCACCAAGGTGGAATCTCAGAGGCCCCATGGCTCTCCGGTTGGTTCTCAAACAAACAAACAAACAAACAAATAAACAAAGGGTCTCTAGTTCCACTCTGTCAGAGGGATGATCTCATGATAGTAATTAAAATGTCTGGCAAAATCACGTTAAAATACTCCAAATCTTTGCCCTTCCCCAGCCAAGGGAGCTCTGGTGGTGTGGATCGGAGGGTCCGGTGGAGTTGTGATCTGTTTCTTCATTTTCCTCCTTTCCCCTCCCACATTCCCTCTGGCCTTTCTCATGCTATGGGACTTTCTCTTCCTCACAGGGAAGGGGCAGTGGAAGAACCTGTTCTTCTTTTCCAGGCCAACATCAGGAGGGTTTGCTCTCTCTCCTGTCTGGAAACTTTCAACTCTGACTTGCTCTGAGGGGAGACATTCTTGGGTGGTGTTCTTGAAGGGCCCCAGGGAGCCCCTCGTGCCCTTCCACCCTCCCTAGGAAGCAGGTTTCACATCCTTGTGCCCTGTTCTGCTCACCTAAACCCTTCCATAGTCTTCTTGGGCAGGATTGGGAAAAATCTCAGCCTATCTCCTCTGTTGACCCATGCTTCCCTCTAGGGAATACAGAAGGGCCCAGAGTGGTCAGGTGACCCCACGCTTCTCCTTTCTGGGAGAAACCACAGCCCCTTGTCTTAAAGTGGTTCCTGCATGTGCCACCCGCCAGCCCAGTGTGTCCCAGATCCTCGGATGTGGCATGCTTGGCGCTCTTCTCCCTAGACCTCTGTAAGGAACAGCAGCCTTTCTGCCTGCCCCAGGGTGTAGGGCTCTCTGTGTAGCTTCACTTCTTCATTGTCCGAGGTGGACCCTTGAGGTGTCTGAACGGACTGATCTGTGCCCAGTGCTGAAACATTCAGTGGTGGGTTCCTAGAGGAGCCAGGACTGGAAGTATGAGCTGCACTCAATTAGCCCAGAACATTCCATGTTCTGGAAAGGCTCCCAGAACAAGAGAACCTGTCAGAAGACACAGGAGCCAGCCAGCCTGGACGTCCCAGTGGTTGCTTCTTAGGAAATGGGAGCATCAGAATGACCTATATATATACTGAGGAAAAAAGTATGCTTGGGTCCAGACGGAGATGGCGAAGATAGAATGAGTCCAGGAGTCAGAGCTTTGTCATTGGTCACGAAGCGAATCTTTATATTAAGGCTTAGTTTGAATGTTAAAAAAGAGTAGGGATGTGTCCCTAGGACTCCAACTTGCTCTGCAAGTGCCCTTCCCAAAAGGAGCTTCACTCCCCTCCCCTTTCCCAGAAGGAGAGAAAACTCAGGAAGAATTAGGACGTTTTCCAGAATTGCTTGGCAACCAATCTGCGAGGAATCCAGGAGCAGACCCTGGGCCCCGAGACTCTGGCTGAGTGCGCATGACTCACCTGCCCTCCACTCCTGAGGGTGTCTCTGCTTGCTGGGGATGTGACATCTCTGCCCCCCGATTCTGGCCAACCCTCTTTTCCCTGGGTGGAGTGAATGCCCTTGGACCAGCCTACAGAGGACCTAAGTCGTCTCCCACTTCCTGGCCCCCACATCCAAAACTTATTAAGCAGGCTCCTGCCACCTCCACCTTAATAAATAAGAATCTCTTTTCGGCTTCTTTGTCTTCTTCACCTCAGGGTCCACCTCCTGTAACCACACCTGTCAATTACACCCTCATGTCTACCAAGGCCAGAGCTAATGAAAAGCAATAGAGAATTCACTGCCTTTTAATGAGAGAAACATGGCTTTTTACAGGGAACAATTTATTGGGCCAATTCCCCCTGTCCATCACCCAGGGGAGCTGCTGCTTGTTTGTAGCCTGGGCTTGTTACCGTGTCAGGCCCAGTGTAAACCTGCCAGCCACGCACCGGGGTGAAGTCCCTGACTCAATTTACAGGGTGACATCTCTAATCTCCTTCCCCGAATCAGTAAGTGATCTTGGCAATGATATGCATAGAAATTAATTACTCCATCCCTCCTGCTCCTCCTGAGTGGCCTGGAGTTGAGACATCTTCCCAGGTCAGAAGGCTGATCTACCTCTTCACTGCCCTTTGTCATCCCTTGCTGTTTGTCTTGGATGGAGTATGCAAGACAGATGGAGGATCATGAAAGTCCACAAATGCACAGAAGAGATCATCTTGTACTCTTAAGCCCTCTTGAAGATCAAGGGCAAACACAGAGTATATTACCATTTCTGGGGTGGGAGGAAGGCTAGTGATACAGGAAGAACACCCAAGGCTGAGCACCGCTCTTTGGGCAACTTTCTCTGTGATTGCCCAGAGGCTCATAAGAGCATTGCTCTCCAGCCTTCTCCAGCCCGCCCAGCATGATAATACATTATATCAGTATTTCTTAACCTCTGGGTTGAGACCCCTTTTGGGGTTGAAAGCCCCTTTAACTGGGTTTGCCTAAGACCATTCTGCATGCCAGATATTTACATTCCAAGTCATAATAGTAGCAAAATTACAGTTATAAAATAGCAACAAAAGCAACTCTATGGTTTGAGGTCACTACAACATGAGGAGTTGTGTTAAAGGGTTGGTTACAGCATTAAGAAGTTTGAGAGACACTCATTAGATTATGCTAGGTCATTGTAGTTTAGGCTTGGTGACTTGACCATGTCCTTTTTTTCTGTACCTTGAGTCCTATGGTTCAGGATTTACATACTTACAAACATGGATCTGAAGAAGTTGCTTTATCAGATAAGATATAATCTATGTTCCCAGTCCAAGGCTGGCTGACATGGATAAGAAGAAATGACCACCTTAGGAAGCTCTGACCCCGAGTCCTTGCCTTTAAGTGTTTTCTAAATCTATTGTCACATCTAAAATCCTAACATTAGGCATTCTTCTCTCTCTGGTCTTTAGATTGCACTTGGTGATAGTTTTTTTTTTTCATAACAAGCACTTGCTTGTTCTGTTCTAAGGACCAGACTTGAGTAGATAACTACCATACTTAATTAGATTATCATAACAGAAAAAACCCTGCAGAGCAAGTAACTACTGTCATTTCATGAAGTTAAGATTCCCAAGGAATCTAGCTAATCCAGGCCACTCTGTAAGTGACAGACTTTTGCTCAGATGTAAAATTTACTGTGATATATTCTGCAAAAACCAAAACACATACATTTAAGTGCACAGTGTGTGATACATTTTACCAAATAAATACGTCCATCTAACTACAAGACATGAATCTTATCTATGAATCCTAAAGATTTTTTCCTGTCTCCACTCATTCATTTCCTGCTCAATCCTCAGAAAATATCTCCTTATTCATAGTTAGTTATATTTGTATCTCTTGGCATTTCACAAAAGCTAAAGTACATTGTGCATATGTGTATGTATCTATATAGATGTATTTATCTCTCTGTGTTCTTATAAGTATTGGCTGCTTGTCTCTTCCTATTGTTGAATATTTGCTTATCCATTTACCTGTTGATGGACTGTTATGCTTTTCTCAGTTTTAGACAATTTTGAAAATAATTATTTTTATAGTATGTACAGGATTTATGATGAATGTATGTGTCTTTTTGGCATATTTCTCAATATATGGTCATGTTCTCTACAAATAAGAGTTTTCTTGTTTATGTCTAAACTGAAAGCCTTGAATTTCTTTTCCTTGCCTTATTGCAATAGCTATGATCTCTAGATATGATGTTGTTTAGGGTGATAAGGAAGATCATTATGCTGTTTCTAATATTAGGAGAAAAGCCTATAATAATTTACCCCTCACTGTGACCCTTGCTTTACTTGCTTCCCAGATGCCCTTCATTGGTTTTCTGGTTTGCTGAGAACTGTTTGAAAAATCACAATTGCATGTTGAATTTTGTCATGTATTATCTGTATCTATTTATATAACATAGGCATTTGGTTTATTTCGCTAGTATGACAATTGTATCTATTGATTCCTGACTGCTAAGACAGCATTACACTTCTGATATAAGCATCACTTAGTATGGTACATTTCTATTTTCATGTTCCTTGGTGGGACTTACTAATAACATATTAGCAATTTTGTGATTATATGTGAAAAAGAAAGAGTAACCCATAGTTTCCTTTTCTTGCAATATTTTTGGTTTTGGTGACAGGGTGAGGGTGTCTTCATGATTGGCAAATACATTTTCTTAAAGACTTTGTAGGGAGACCAGTGTTATTTCTTTTTGGTATTTTCTTCGTGGGAAAGCTGTGTTTGGTATTTAGAGGTATTAATTAGTTTTTTTTTTTTTTTTTTTTTTTTTTTTACTAGATAAGAGACCCTTTTCTCGATCTCATCTAAATTGTTGGACTTACTGACATAAAGAGGCTTCTAATGTCTCCTTGTGACTCAATTGATATCTACAACATTGGAGGCAAGATTTTAACACAATTCTGCCTGAGTCCAGAGTTACAGACACTTTGTGATACTCAGTCCTGCTCCTGGTGTGAAACGAGGTGGGTGGCGTATGCAGGGGCGGAGCCTCAGGAAGACACTCAGCAGCAATAGAAAGCAACAGAAGGGAAAGAATGAGATGTGCTGCAGGGGATGTGCACGGAACTGGGGTAGAAAAGGCTGGAGAGATGGGCTGAGCTGAGACACACAGGAAGTGTCTGGAAGTGGACACACACACACTCGCATGCACACGCTCGCACGTGCACACACACACTTGCATGCACACACTTGGTCTTAAAGTATGTCTAATGCTGGGTCTGTGAGAACTGGGACTGGGCTGGAGAGGAGTCAGATGACCCTTCCTTGAACCCAGGCCCAGTGCCCCACCTTTGCCTGCCTGTGGTCTATGTAGTGGATGATGATTGGGTTCCTCTCACAGCTTCTCCTTTGCTTCATCCGCAAAACTTTGACTTCTACAACTTGTGCCAAAAGCTTGGCACAAAGGCATCCTTTCTGTACCCAGAAGTCATTCTTCTCCCCACTTCCGGGTCACCAAAACTCACTTCTTCCACAGAAGTGTGACTTTCCTTGCAGCTGGGAGTGGCCTCGTGACCTCCTTCAGTACAGAATTCTGCCCTCCGTGAGGTTATTTCCTGGTCCCCAAGGGGCTCCTGAAGCTGCAGCTGCTGAGTGCCGCTTCTGCCTTACTTCAGCGCTTGTTACATGATGTGGCCCCCGCGTTAGCAGCCTGAGCTGTGCAGCAGACTCAGCGCATGGTTTTTCTTCTTCACGGTTTTACCAAAGGGATGTTCTGCTACTGAAGATTCTGCCCATGGTTTCTTCTTTTCCCTACTAGGTCTACCTTTTTGCTCAGCGTTTGTCTCTGTCACATCTGAATTGTAGTGTCGCTTTTGTGTTTTGGAACCCTTACTAAGGGGGTCACTGACACATTGTATAAGGTTGTTGAACACAAATGTGGTAAGACTACAAACAGTCACACTGATAGCTCAGGTGGCTGCAAAGTGACTAAAGGGAAGGTAGCATATACAGCAAGAGTACACTGCTCTAGGCAATGATTGACAGCCTGGGCAGGAAGGCACAGGACCTTCTGCTTCTTAGACAGTGTGCAGCGTAAAATTCATGAATGAGATATTTCTGGAGATTTTATAGTTTGGAATGCTTTTGGCTTTGGTAACTGAAGCCTCAGGTTGTAAAACTGTGGACAGAAAATTACTGTATAAAGAAAAATGTGCTGGGAAGATTTCCCCGTACTCTGGCTGAACACGGCCACGGCCTACTCTGCCTTATGAACTTTAACTTGGTTGTCTGCAGACAGCCTGGGGTACAGGGAAGTTCTCGTGGGACAATGGGGGCACAAGGTTGTTTATATAGAGATAACCTGGTAAAACGGACTCTGAGAACCAGCCCTGGGACTGCATACCTGCAGGCTGATGATACGTTGTAAAGCCACTTTTAGGTGGGTATTATTACTGTATTAGGGCAGGCTCCCTTTAGAGGTGTCTTTCAGGAGCAAACTGTTTGCAAATCAGAAACACAGGTGCTTTGATCGTATGGTAGCAAGCAAGATCGCTCAGCAAAATGCTTTTCTGTTAATACAATTTTAGATCATGCATAAAATGAAAACAAAGTTCTGTCTTAGGGAACATCAGAGCACTGCAGGAATGTCCCCAGGGTTGTGCCCTCCCCAAGACCTCAGTGGGGAATCGGACTCTGGTTTAAATGTACTGCCTCCCATGTGAGAGAGATATGCTCCCATCTGCTCTACCTCTCAATGGGAGTCAAATACTCTTTTTACTTTGTGATTTTGGACCAAGATCCTCCTGAGTTACCAGGGTGGCCTTGCACTCACTCTGTTGCCAAGCTAGGCCTTGGACTTGTGATCCTCCTGCCTCAGCCTCTGAAGTAGGATTACAGTTACGAGCTTGTGTTACCAAGGCTGGACACAGAAGTGAAGATTTTATAGATTAATCTTTGTTATTTTTAATTTGTGTGTGTTTGTATGTATGTGTGTGTGTGTGTGTGTGTGTGTGAGAGAGAGAGAGAGAGAGAGAGAAAGAGAGAGAGAGAGCATGCAAAGGTGCCCACAGCAGTCAGATTCATTGGAGGATCTCCGGGAACTATAGATGGAATTATAGATGGCTGTGAGCCATCTGACGTGGGTGCTGAGAACCAAACTTGGATTCTCTGCAAGAACAGTATAAACTTCTAGTTCCTGAGTCATTTCTCCATCCCAAGAAATGGAAGTTGAGACGGTGGGCTGTTTGGTTCATCCTTTGGTCTGCTATCTATGTCATTTGTCACCTTTCCCAGAGCAGTTAACAGCATAAATCCCAAGGAATCCTGGGAGTTGCTGTGAGGCCCTAAGAAAAATGACTTTCTCTAGCTAAGGCATCTTATGAGACAATCCTGGAGTGTCAGAGGAGAGAAGAGATAAAAGGGGACTATGGCTGCTTCCAGAAGGAGAGGGTCTACACATCCTTTGACACAGGAAGAGAAAACTCTGTCTATAGGGATCAGAGAGATGCAAAGAACTTGAAATAAAACTACAGTCTGATAAGATCTCAAAAGATATCAAATAAGTCTGGTTGGGTGAGAATTTGATGAAGATGTTAGGCAATCCTAGCTCAGAAACACCCCTGGTGAGAAGGCAAGCTGCCAAAGCCACTCTGGAGAAGGGTCTGGGAAAGTTCAGTGAACAGGGAGGTTCCCAGCAACTCACCACCTGGGTCTGCACCCTACAGAAGCATTTGTAGACTGTGCAGAGGACAGGTGGACAAGGAGGCTCAGGACACTGCCTCCAGCAGCTAGAACGACTCTTGTTCTCAGAGGGACCGGTCAGCAGAGCACTACACAGCACTACAGAGGACACAGCCCACCCTTGTGGTTCCTCAGTGCTCACGGGGGGTGACACAAGATGATCCTGAAATACAGAAAAGTTGTTTTAGGACCAGGTCTCCTTAGTGCACCTGGGCTTGGAGATCACTATGTAGCTCAGGCTGGCTCAGTTCCTGGACCTCCTGTCTCCAGGGTGCTGGGATTACAGGTGTGCACCGCCACATCTGGTTTAGCATAATGCCATTTATGAAAGTTTAGAAGCCTGTAGCACTTGGCAGTGGTTCCCTTGCAAGTGTCTGTATGTAGTCCAAAGTCTGACGTGTATATTGCACAACCACGTTTAGGGTGGCTCCTGCCTTCTTGGGGACACTGGAAAGTAAGACCCAGATGAACTTGTGTTTGATCTCTCCAGCTAGGTCACAGCATGCAGGTCTTTGTGATCTCTGTACCTTTTTTGTGTGTCTTAAAATTACCATTACCATTGTTTCAAATGGAATGGGAAGCAGAGAAGCAAAGGACGGGCAGGAGGAGATGTCCCAAGGGCTCCATGGTAGAGAGGACTGTGCAGAGTAGCAGCTTGACATCAAAGACCCAGGTCGGATTCCCAGCTCTGAGGCTGGCCAACCGTGGTGTGACTGGAAGGGCAAGTTAATTAACCTCTCAAAGGCTGGGTTTTCCCAGGTGCCAAATAAGAATAATGATATTTACTCTTACCTGGATGTGATCAGTCAGGGCTAAGTAGACTGTTGTGGGTACCTAACCATGCTTGGCTCATCTTCAGGGAGACTACATAGACTAGCATATCTGGGACAGTTCCAGTTTGTAACTTTATATATCAGAAATATCTTCCTTTGGAGGAGAAGCAATGCGATCCTATACATTGTAAATTCAATAAAAATCTAAAATCTAAATAATAAAGGCTGGATAGATGGTTCTGGGGACCAGAGTTCAATTCCTAACACCCATGTTATATGGCTCACAACTGCCTGTAACTCGAGGGCTGGGAGATATGGCATTTTCTTCTAGCCTTTGCAGGTATCTGCATGTATATAGCATACATCCACATACAACTCACACACATGCACATGCATACACATACATAAACCACAATAAATGGAAGCACTCTAAACAACAGCACGTTATTCTGTGAACTGGCCAGTCAATTAACAGGCAGGTGCTTCTTGATTATTTGGGCAGCTCCGTGGAGGGAGGATACACCTACGGAACCATCCTCGGTTCCTGATGTTAGTTTAGGAAGCAGAAAGGAGAATGTGACATTGAGGTCAGAACTGAAGGAGTGGCCAATGAGACAAGAAGTTTCAGCAAAGGAGGGAGAAATGGGGGCAGACTAAGGAATTCTAGAGGTTTCTGGTGGGGGTATCCCTGTGTCCTGACTGCTGAAGGTGGGGCTGGGAAGTAATCAAGCAGGATTTTTCCATTTCTTTGGGTAGAAGAAGTCACCTCTAAGCAGAAGAAAAGGGAAACCTGTGGACATCTGCAGTGGAGACTGCAAGACGTGTTTGTGTGTGTGTGTGTGTGTGACTCATGTGGCCACAGAGGGAGCTAAGGGTCTTTGCCCAGATTTACAGAGGAGTGGCAGTCCAAGGGTGAGTGACTCCATACTAACCAGAGCAGGACAGGCTATGCTAATGGACTGGCCCCGTGGCCACCCGTCATTCCTCGACATTTCCTGTCACAGGAAACCTCTGCTCCTCTTCCAGGTGGTCACCAAGCCCACACCCAAGGTCATTACCTTCAAGGGACAGATAGTGTTCCAGGGGCATCTGGACCGATTAATTTGGGCTGATGATAAGGCTTATCTCTGCTTCTGCAAGACTCACACTATATGATAAGAGGCAGAGACACTACAGCTCAAGCTGGCTTATTTAATAAATAAAGCCTCATGCAGTTGGTTTTTTTAAAATTTATTTATTTTACTCGATGTGTATGAGTGTTTTGCTTGCCTGTGCACCCTATGCATGCATTGTCTGAAGAGGCCAGGAGAGTGTGCTGGATCCTCTAGAACTGGAATTACAGATGGTTGTGAGCTTCCATGCAGGTGCCAGGATTTGAACACAGGTCCTCTGGAAGATCGGGCAGTGCTCTTAACCACTGAGCTGTCAAGTAGTTATTTTGAGACAAAAGTCTCGTTATGCGATTGCAGCAGTTGAGATAAAATAACAACACCTATTATTTAAAATAAATAATGACACCTACTTTTTACTGACTACCTTCTGTATGCCAGGTACTTAAGAGAAACTCCACGGATGTTTGCAAGTCTCAGAATGTAAGATGTGTAACAGGATGAATGGCTGGAGAAACTTTGGCTATACCCAGTACTGTTTATAAATGAGTAACGTAGATTCTCGGAAAAGAACGGGAAATACTCTGCATTGTCTCTTTACACAGAACCGAGACTCCAGATTTTGCTAGCCTTTGGTCTTAGTGTAGAAGAGAGCTTTCTAATGGTCTGAGATGGATCAAGTGGTCTAGGCCAGGTCACTATGTCATCATCTCACAATAGAAAAGAATAAAAATCACATTTGGATCCTTAGAGAGTGGAGGTTGAGTTTTTTTATTGATTGATTGGTGGATTATATATATAGCACATAGGAGGTCAGAGGACAGCTTTCGAGAGTCCACACCCTCCTACCATGTGGGTTCTGAGGCTTCAAGCCAGGTTTTGACATCAGGCGTGGCAGCATCTTTAACCGTTGGGCCATCTCAGCAGCCACATGCATTGGTTTTGTTTGCATGCACTGACTGCTTCTTCACCAAGGACCAGGGACCTTGCTGGTTGTTAGTCAGGCAAGGACAATCCAGCCCTGAGGTCCTGTGTGTCTATACTTCTGAGCCTCCTGCATTGTGATTCCTTGTCAAAATCATCTCAGGCACCCTCTGGAAGAGTACAGTCAACTGCATTTTTGAAGGAAGGAAGCTGTAGTTTAAGGCTCATCTAACTGAAGAGTCGGGTCTGTTGACCAGTGGGCTTTGTTCATACGGATGAATCTCAGTTAACAAAATCTGAGCAGAGGAAAGAAAGCACATTTTTATCAAATATATTACTTCAGTGTAGAGATGCTGCCAGGAAAAGACCCTCCAGCCTCAGCATAACAAATGGGTGACATTCTTCCAGCGAGGCAGCGGTTTATATAAGAGCTGATGCTCTGTGGTGCCTGAGCACAGAGCGTAGCACAAGCAGGCTTAGATGACTCTAGTCCCAGCTACACTCTATGTCCCCCATCAGGAGAACAAGAGTCTACGACAGCTTCTTCAATGCAGTGTCCTTGTATGCTCAGGGGAGCCATGGTCCTGTGGACAAAAATTCCTGGGCGGAAGCTGTGTCTACATAGAATGATTGACAGATGGAAATTGCAGCGATGTGGAGAGGTTAAAGCGATGAAGGTCTAGAGGCTGATGACCTCATCTTAGGGTAGCTCTAGCACCTGAACAACCGTTCCATCTCTGTGTCAGAACTGACGTCTCGTGGCTAATAAAAACCTTTTGAAATCTCCTAACTTCCACCAATCCAAAGCTAAGAATATCACCAGACAATAGTGAGGGCCTAAAGGACAGCTTCTCCTTCTTGCCGCGACCACTTCTGCGACTCACCCATTACTGTGTTTCAACTTGCTTTGCCTTATGATTTATAGGACTTCATTCCGTGAAACTGTAAAACGTCACGAAACAGTATCCACATTGGAGAATGGAATTTGGGGCGCTCCAGTCTTTGTTCCTGGGTTATCGTATCTCAAAATGTCTCATATCGTATTGTATCCAGAATAAACTCTATCATACTCTCTTTAAAGGAACTGCTGTGATTTTTTTTTTTTTGTATGTGTGACACTTCTTTTCTAAACAGCTCCTCCACCGTGATCTAAGGGGCTTGGGGGGAATCTGCCCAGATCCAACATTCCATGATTTCATGATTCCAGCTATCAGCCATCCTGTTCTGTGTCTGGATGACATTTTCTAACTGGGAAAGACCTAGAACCTCATAATCACATCCCTTAGTGACCGTCCCATGCACAGCCCAGGGTAGTCCCTCACAGAACCTCATACCCACATCTCTCACTGACCGTCCCGTGCACCCCCAGCCACATACACACTCGAAACACAATAGAAGCAGAAAGTCTTTGTCACGGTCTTGCTTTGGGATGAAGCCAAAGCCGGCCATCTGAGTCAGATTCAGTCCCTGAACCTGTTTTTGGTAATTTCTGTCTTCATCAGCAAATGGCATCAGGGAAGAGCAGAAACAGAGGCGGTTCCTCAGAACTTCAAAGAGGTACCATGCACTGAGCACCGGTGGGAGAAGCAGGCCCTGGACCCTCCCTCCTGACCAGGGGGCCTCGGCCTTAACTGTATAACCATCACTCTGGTTTTTTTATTTGTGCTCCCAGCAGACCCACTGTCTGAGAGGGGCTCTATGGACTCTTGTCCACTGGAGCGTCACATGGACATGATTCAATTAACCTTTGGGGTGGCTCGGGAAGTTTGTGTGATAGGAGAGCCATACCTTAATTGGCAGTCTGACACAGGCAATAAAGTTTGATCAGATGAAGAGGCATCGGGGACGTCATTAGCATCCTCTCCTGAAGACCGTGTGGTGTGTAAAGGTTGTTTAATTTCTGCTGGAGAAAGCAGGGAAGAGGAAAGACAGGAAGAGGAAGCAGAGTTTGCATCTTCCTGCGCCCCCCCCCCCTCCGATTAAGCGTGACATTTTCCCCACTACAAACATCACCCAGGCCTAGGATGGTGGTGTCTGTGGTTCCCAGGCTTGTTCTCGAAGCCACTTTGGCCTCCACAGTGTTATATCCTATCACAAAAGAAAAGCCTTGTGCTTCGAAGAGGCGTTTCAGAAAAGACAGCAGATGGGGGTGATCCCTTTCCAAGAGTACAGATGGGACCAAGGAGCAGGGGAGAGGTGACCCAAGATTGTGCGCTGGAGGAAGGGTAG
Organism: Arvicola amphibius; assembly: GCF_903992535.2. Lineage (NCBI taxonomy): Eukaryota > Metazoa > Chordata > Mammalia > Rodentia > Cricetidae > Arvicola > Arvicola amphibius. Next base: position 149,585,623 of record NC_052051.1, read on the forward strand.
AGGGAGGTGATCGTGGTGAGTTTGCCTGTTTGTTTATTAATTTAGAGAGAAAGAATGTGTGTGTGCCCCCGTGTGCACGTGTGCGCATTCTCAAGCATGCACACGTGCTGTGAGACACACTGTGACACACGCATGGAGGGCAGAGCACAACTTAAGGAAGTTGATTCTCTCTTTCCCTTGTATGGACTCTGAGGATTGAATTCAGGTTGTTAGGCTTGGCAGCGACCTGCTGAGTCATCTCAGGAACCCAGGGCTTTGGTATTTCTTTAAACTTTTTTAGGTGAAGAGAGTTAGACAGTCTGCACTGTGAAGGAAGCCAGGCATGGGTGATAGCTCTGAGGTCTCCTGTCTGTCACCTGTCTGTCCTCTGCTCCCTGTTTGGAACAAAATGCTTCAAGTACAGCCAGCTGCTCTTAGTGAGCCCTGCTGTTCTCTATTAGAACATCATCTTCCAAGTTCTCT